>NC_090438.1:806002990-806696740 GCF_031143425.1 Pleurodeles waltl | reverse complement strand
ATCTGTCGTTATGACGTATTGTGGCACTGGGTCTTGGAAAGGCCGCCCTTGGTTTAAATTTATACTGTTCCACCATAGAAGCGAGATGTATGTTTGGCGGTCTATCAACACCAGATCTAGAAGCTGACCCTGTGCTTGTGACCATTGTGATGCTAGGCACTGTTGTAAGGGCCGCATGTGCAACCTTGCGTTTGGGACAATGGATATGCATGAAGACATCATGCCTAGCAGTTTCATTACCATTTTGACTTGTACCCTTTGTTTTGGGTACATGGCGTGTATTACATTGTGAAATGTTTGAACCCTTTGTGGACTTGGAGTGGCAATCCCTTTTGCTGTGTTGATTGTCGCTCCTAAGTATTGCTGTGTTTGACACGGCATAAGGTGTGACTTTGTGTAGTTGATTGAGAAACCTAGTTTGTGGAGGATTTGTATGACATATTTTGTGTGCTGTGAACACTGTCTGAGTGTGTTGGTTTTGATTAACCAGTCGTCTAAGTACGGGAACACATGTATTTGCTGCCTTCTGATATGTGCAGCTACTACTGCCAGGCATTTTGCAAAAACTCTTGGCGCAGTTATTATTCCGAATGGCAACACTTTGAATTGGTAATGTATTCGTTGGAATACGAACCTTAGGTATTTTCTGTGTGAAGGATGTATTGGTATATGGAAATACGCATCCTTTAGGTCTAGTGTTGTCATGTAGTCTTGTTGTTTGAGCAGTGGGATTACGTCTTGTAATGTAACCATGTGAAAGTGGTCTGATTTGATGTAGGTATTTAGTGTTCTGAGATCTAGTATTGGTCTCAGACTGCCGTCCTTTTTGGGTATTAGAAAGTACAGTGAGTAAACTCCTGTGTTTATTTGTTGATTTGGTACTAATTCTATTGCTTCTTTTTGTAACAATGCTTGCACTTCTAGTCCTAGAAGGTCTATATGTTGTTTTGACATACTGTGTGTTTTCGGTGGGATGTTTGGAGGGATTTTGAGAAATTCTATGCAATAACCATGCTGGATAATTGCGAAGACCCAAGTGTCTGTTGTTATTTCCTCCCAATGTTTGTAAAATTGGCTTAGTCTCCCCCCCACAGGTGTTATATGATGGGGTTGTGTGACTTGTAAGTCACTGTTTATTTTGAGGAGTTTTGGGGCTTTGGAACTTTCCCCTATTCTTCTGGAATTGGCCTCCTCTATATTGCCCCCGAAAACCTCCCCGCTGATATTGGCTCTGGTAAGTGGGCCTTGCTTGTGATGTTGTGGTTTCTGTTGGTTGACCTCGAAACCCTCCCCTAAAAGGTGTTTTGCGAAAAGTGCCTCTGCTCTGCGGGGAGTAGAGTGCGCCCATGGCTTTGGCCGTATCAGTGTCTTTCTTGAGTTTTTCAATAGCAGTGTCGACTTCCGGCCCAAACAACTGCTGTTCATTAAAGGGCATCTTTAGCACAGCTTGTTGAATTTCCGGCTTGAACCCCGAAGTACGCAGTCATGCGTGCCTTCTTATTGTTATTGCAGTGTTTACTGTCCTTGCAGCCATATCTGCTGCATCCATTGAAGACCGTATCTGATTATTTGAGATACTTTGTCCTTCTTCCACCACCTGTTGCGCCCTTTTCTGGATCTCTTTGGGTAAGTGTTCTATGAAATGCTGCATCTCATCTGTAGGAAGTTGGCTCTGTATGTGCTATTTCAAAGTAAGGAATAGCATGCACAGAGTCCAAGGGTTCCCCTTAGAGGTAAAATAGTGGTAAAAATAGATAATACTAATGCTCTATTTTGTGGTAGTGTGGTCGAGCAGTAGGCTTATCCAAGGAGTAGTGTTAAGCATTTGTTGCACATACACAAGACAATAAATGAGGTACACACACTCAGAGACAAATCCAGCCAATAGGTTTTTATATAGAAAAATATCTTTTCTTAGTTTATTTTAAGAACCACAGGTTCAAATTCTACATGGAATATCTCATTCGAAAGGTATTGCAGGTAAGTACTTTAGGAACTTCAAATCATCAAAATTGCATGTATACTTTTCAAGTTATTGACAAATAGCTGTTTTAAAAGTGGACACTTAGTGCAATTTTCACAGTTCCTGGGGGAGGTAAGTTTTTGTTAGTTTTACCAGGTAAGTAGGACGCTTACAGGGTTCAGTTCTTGGTCCAAGGTAGCCCACCGTTGGGGGTTCAGAGCAACCCCAAAGTCACCACACCAGCAGCTCAGGGCCGGTCAGGTGCAGAGTTTAAAGTGGTGCCCAAAACACATAGGCTAGAATGGAGAGAAGGGGGTGCCCCGGTTCCGGTCTGCTTGCAGGTAAGTACCCGCGTCTTCGGAGGGCAGACCAGGGGGGTTTTGTAGGGCACCGGGGGGGACACAGGTCCACACAGAAATTTCACCCTCAGCGGCGCGGGGCGGCCGGGTGCAGTGTAGAAACAAGCGTCGGGTTCGCAATGTTAGTCTATGAGAGATCTCGGGATCTCTTCAGCGCTGCAGGCAGGCAAGGGGGGGATTCCTCGGGGAAACCTCCACTTGGGCAAGGGAGAGGGACTCCTGGGGGTCACTTCTCCAGTGAAAGTCCGGTCCTTCAGGTCCTGGGGGCTGCGGGTGCAGGGTCTCTCCCAGGCGTCGGGACTTTAGGTTCAAAGAGTCGCGGTCAGGGGAAGCCTCGGGATTCCCTCTGCAGGCGGCGCTGTGGGGGCTCAGGGGGGACAGGGTTTGGTACTCACAGTATCAGAGTAGTCCTGGGGTCCCTCCTGAGGTGTTGGATCGCCACCAGCCGAGTCGGGGTCGCCGGGTGCAGTGTTGCAAGTCTCACGCTTCTTGCGGGGAGCTTGCAGGGTTCTTTAAAGCTGCTGGAAACAAAGTTGCAGCTTTTCTTGGAGCAGGTCCGCTGTCCTCGGGAGTTTCTTGTCTTTTCGAAGCAGGGGCAGTCCTCAGAGGATGTCGAGGTCGCTGGTCCCTTTGGAAGGCGTCGCTGGAGCAGGATCTTTGGAAGGCAGGAGACAGGCCGGTGAGTTTCTGGAGCCAAGGCAGTTGTCGTCTTCTGGTCTTCCTCTGCAGGGGTTTTCAGCTAGGCAGTCCTTCTTCTTGTAGTTGCAGGAATCTAATTTTCTAGGGTTCAGGGTAGCCCTTAAATACTAAATTTAAGGGCGTGTTTAGGTCTGGGGGGTTAGTAGCCAATGGCTACTAGCCCTGAGGGTGGGTACACCCTCTTTGTGCCTCCTCCCAAGGGGAGGGGGTCACAATCCTAACCCTATTGGGGGAATCCTCCATCTGCAAGATGGAGGATTTCTAAAAGTTAGAGTCACCTCAGCTCAGGACACCTTAGGGGCTGTCCTGACTGGCCAGTGACTCCTCCTTGTTATTCTCATTATTTTCTCCGGCCTTGCCGCCAAAAGTGGGGCCTGGCCGGAGGGGGCGGGCAACTCCACTAGCTGGAGTGTCCTGCTGGGTTGGCACAAAGGAGGTGAGCCTTTGAGGCTCACCGCCAGGTGTGACAATTCCTGCCTGGGAGAGGTGTTAGCATCTCCACCCAGTGCAGGCTTTGTTACTGGCCTCAGAGTGACAAAGGCACTCTCCCCATGGGGCCAGCAACATGTCTCGGTTTGTGGCAGGCTGCTAAAACTAGGCAGCCTACACAGATAGTCGGTTAAGTTTCAGGGGGCACCTCTAAGGTGCCCTCTGTGGTGTATTTTACAATAAAATGTACACTGGGATCAGTGTGCATTTATTGTGCTGAGAAGTTTGATACCAAACTTCCCAGTTTTCAGTGTAGCCATTATGGTGCTGTGGAGTTCGTGTTTGACAGACTCCCAGACCATATACTCTTATGGCTACCCTGCACTTACAATGTCTAAGGTTTTGTTTAGACACTGTAGGGGTACCATGCTCATGCACTGGTACCCTCACCTATGGTATAGTGCACCCTGCCTTAGGGCTGTAAGGCCTGCTAGAGGGGTGTCTTACCTATACTGCATAGGCAGTGAGAGGCTGGCATGGCACCCTGAGGGGAGTGCCATGTCGACTTACTCGTTTTGTCCTCACTAGCACACACAAGCTGGCAAGCAGGGTGTCTGTGCTGAGTGAGAGGTCTCCAGGGTGGCATAAGACATGCTGCAGCCCTTAGAGACCTTCCTTGGCATCAGGGCCCTTGGTACTAGAAGTACCAGTTACAAGGGACTTATCTGGATGCCAGGGTCTGCCAATTGTGGATACAAAAGTACAGGTTAGGGAAAGAACACTGGTGCTGGGGCCTGGTTAGCAGGCCTCAGCACACTTTCAATTGTAAACATAGCATCAGCAAAGGCAAAAAGTCAGGGGGCAACCATGCCAAGGAGGCATTTCCTTACACAACCCCCCCCCCAAACGAAAGAGGATGAGACTAACCTTTCCCAAGAGAGTCTTCATTTTCTAAGTGGAAGAACCTGGAAAGGCCATCTGCATTGGCATGGGCAGTCCCAGGTCTGTGTTCCACTATAAAGTCCATTCCCTGTAGGGAGATGGACCACCTCAACAGTTTAGGATTTTCACCTTTCATTTGCATCAGCCATTTGAGAGGTCTGTGGTCAGTTTGAACTAGGAAGTGAGTCCCAAAGAGGTATGGTCTCAGCTTCTTCAGGGACCAAACCACAGCAAAGGCCTCCCTCTCAATGGCACTCCAACGCTGCTCCCTGGGGAGTAACCTCCTGCTAATGAAAGCAACAGGCTGGTCAAGGCCATCATCATTTGTTTGGGACAAAACTGCCCCTATCCCATGTTCAGAGGCATCAGTCTGCACAATGAACTGCTTAGAATAATCTGGAGCTTTGAGAACTGGTGCTGAGCACATTGCTTGTTTCAGGGTGTCAAAGGCCTGTTGGCAGTCCACAGTCCAGTTCACTTTCTTGGGCATTTTCTTGGAGGTGAGCTCAGTGAGGGCTGTCACAATGGATCCATATCCCTTCACAAACCTCCTGTAGTACCCAGTCAAGCCAAGGAATGCCCTGACTTGAGTCTGGGTTTTTGGAGCTACCCAGTCCAGAATGGTCTGGATCTTGGGTTGGAGTGGCTGAACTTGGCCTCCACCTACAAGGTGGCCCAAGTAAACCACAGTTCCCTGCCCTATCTGGCATTTGGATGCCTTGATAGAGAGGCCTGCAGATTGCAGAGCCTTCAAAACCTTCCTCAGGTGGACCAGGTGATCCTGCCAGGTGGAGCTAAAGACAGCAATATCATCAAGATAAGCTGTGCTAAAGGACTCCAAGCCAGCAAGGACTTGATTCACCAACCTTTGGAAGGTGGCAGGGGCATTCTTTAAACCAAAGGGCATAACAGTAAACTGATAATGCCCATCAGGTGTGGAGAATGCTGTCTTTTCTTTTGCTCCAGGTGCCATTTTTATTTGCCAGTACCCTGCTGTCAAGTCAAAGGTACTTAGAAATTTGGCAGCACCTAATTTATCAATGAGCTCATCAGCTCTTGGAATTGGATGGGCATCTGTCTTGGTGACAGAATTGAGCCCTCTGTAGTCCACACAAAACCTCATCTCTTTCTTTCCATCTTTGGTGTGAGGTTTGGGGACTAAGACCACTGGGCTGGCCCAGGGGCTGTCAGAGCGCTCAATTACTCCCAATTCCAGCATCTTGTGGACTTCCACCTTGATGCTTTCCTTAACATGGTCAGACTGTCTGAAGATTTTGTTTTTGACAGGCATGCTGTCTCCTGTGTCCACATCATGGGTACACAGGGGTGTCTGACCAGGGGTTAGGGAGAAAAGCTCAGGAAACTGTTGTAGGACTCTCCTACAATCAGTTTGCTGTTGGCCAGAGAGGGTGTCTGAGTAGATCACTCCATCTACTGTACCATCTTTTGGGTCTGATGACAGAAGATCAGGGAGAGGTTCACTCTCTGCCTCCTGATCCTCATCTGTTACCATCAACAGATTGACATCAGCCCTGTCGTGGAAGAGCTTAAGGCGGTTTACATGGATCACCCTCTTGGGGCTCCTGCTTGTGCCCAGGTCCACCAAGTAGGTGACCTGACTCTTCCTTTCTAGTACTGGGTAAGGGCCACTCCATTTGTCCTGGAGTGCCCTGGGAGCCACAGGCTCCAGAACCCAGACTTTCTGCCCTGGTTGGAACTCAACCAGTGCAGCCTTTTGGTCATACCAAAACTTCTGGAGCTGTTGGCTGGCCTCAAGGTTTTTGGTTGCCTTTTCCATGTACTCTGCCATTCTAGAGCGAAGGCCAAGTACATAGTCCACTATGTCCTGTTTAGGCTCGTGGAGAGGTCTCTCCCAGCCTTCTTTAACAAGGGCAAGTGGTCCCCTTACAGGATGACCAAACAGAAGTTCAAAGGGTGAGAATCCTACTCCCTTCTGTGGCACCTCTCTGTAAGCGAAAAGCAGACATGGCAAGAGGACATCCCATCTCCTTTTGAGCTTTTCTGGGAGCCCCATGATCATGCCTTTTAATGTCTGGTTGAATCTCTCAACCAAGCCATTAGTTTGTGGATGGTATGGTGTAGTGAATTTATAAGTCACTCCACACTCATTCCACATGTGCTTTAGGTATGCTGACATGAAGTTGGTACCTCTGTCAGACACCACCTCCTTAGGGAAACCCACTCTGGTAAAGATACCAATGAGGGCCTTGGCTACTGCAGGGGCAGTAGTCGACCTAAGGGGAATAGCTTCAGGATACCTGGTAGCATGATCCACTACTACCAGGATATACATATTTCCTGAGGCTGTGGGAGGTTCCAGTGGACCAACTATGTCCACACCCACTCTTTCAAAGGGAACCCCCACCACTGGAGTGGAATGAGGGGGGCCTTTGGATGCCCACCTGTCTTACCACTGGCTTGACAGGTGGGGCAGGAGAGGCAAAACTCCTTAACCATGTTGGACATATTGGGCCAGTAGAAGTGGTTGACTAACCTCTCCCACGTCTTGGTTTGTCCCAAATGTCCAGCAAGGGGAATGTCATGGGCCAATGTTAGGATGAACTCTCTGAACAGCTGAGGCACTACCACTCTCCTAGTGGCACCAGGTTTGGGGTCTCTGGCCTCAGTGTACAGGAGTCCATCCTCCCAATAGACCCTATGGGTTCCATTTTTCTTGCCTTTGGACTCTTCAGCAGCTTGCTGCCTAAGGCCTTCAAGAGAGGGACAGGTTTCTTGTCCCTTACACAGCTCCTCCCTGGAGGGTCCCCCTGGGCCTAAGAGCTCAACCTGGTAAGGTTCAAGCTCCAAAGGCTCAGTTCCCTCAGAGGGCAGAACTTCTTCCTGAGAAGAGAGGTTCCCTTTCTTTTGCTGTGTTGCAGTTGGTTTCCCAACTGACTTTCCTGTTCTCTTGGTAGGCTGGGCCATTTTTCCAGACTCCAGCTCTACTTTTTCACCCTGTGCCTTGCATTGTGCTCTTGTTTTCACACACACCAGTTTAGGGATACCCAGCATTGCTGCATGGGTTTTTAGCTCTACCTCAGCCCATGCTGAGGACTCCAGGTCATTTCCAAGCAGACAGTCCACTGGGATATTTGAGGAGACCACCACCTGTTTCAGGCCATTGACCCCTCCCCATTCTAAAGTAACCATTGCCATGGGATGTACTTTTCTCTGATTGTCAGCGTTGGTGACTGTGTAAGTTTTTCCAGTCAGGTATTGGCCAGGGGAAACCAGTTTCTCTGTCACCATGGTGACACTGGCACCTGTATCCCTCAGGCCCTCTATTCTAGTCCCATTAATTAAGAGTTGCTGTCTGTATTTTTGCATGTTAGGCGGCCAGACAGCTAGTGTGGCTAAATCCACCCCACCCTCAGAAACTAGAGTAGCTTCAGTGTGAACCCTGATTTGCTCTGGGCACACTGTTGATCCCACTTGGAGACTAGCCATACCAGTGTTACCTGGATGGGAGTTTGGAGTGGAACCCTTCTTGGGACAGGCCTTGTCTCCAGTTTGGTGTCCATGCTGTTTACAGCTATGACACCAGGCCTTTTTGGGATCAAAGTTTTTACCCTTGTACCCATTGTTTTGTGAAGAGGCTCTGGGCCCACCCTCCTGTGCAGGTTTTTGGGGGCCTGTAGAAGACTCTTTACTATTTTTAGTTTTGGTTGTCTCATCACCCTTCTGCTGGGGAGTCTTTGTGACCCCTTTCTTTTGGTCACCCCCTGTTGAAGTCTTGGACACCCTTGTCTTGACCCAATGGTCCGCCTTCTTTCCCAATTCTTGGGGAGAAATTGGTCCTAGGTCTACCAGATGCTGATGCAGTTTATCATTGAAACAATTACTTAACAGGTGTTCTTTCACAAATAAATTGTACAGCCCATCATAATTACTTACACCACTGCCTTGAATCCAACCATCTAGTGTTTTCACTGAGTAGTCAACAAAGTCAACCCAGGTCTGGCTCGAGGATTTTTGAGCCCCCCTGAACCTAATCCTGTACTCCTCAGTGGAGAATCCAAAGCCCTCAATCAGGGTACCCTTCATGAGGTCATAAGATTCTGCATCTTGTCCAGAGAGTGTGAGGAGTCTATCCCTACACTTTCCTGTGAACATTTCCCAAAGGAGAGCACCCCAGTGAGATCTGTTCACTTTTCTGGTTACACAAGCCCTCTCAAAAGCTGTGAACCATTTGGTGATGTCATCACCATCTTCATATTTAGTTACAATCCCTTTAGGGATTTTCAACATGTCAGTAGAATCTCTGACCCTATTTATGTTGCTGCCACCATTGATGGGTCCTAGGCCCATCTCTTGTCTTTCCCTCTCTATGGCTAGGATCTGTCTTTCCAAAGCCAATCTTTTGGCCATCCTGGCTAACTGGATGTCCTCTTCACTGGAGTTATCCTCAGTGATTTCAGAGTTGTTGGTCCCTCCTGTGAGGGAACCAGCATCTCTGACTATTATTTGTGGAGTCAGGGCTTGAGAAGCCCTGCTCTCCCTAAGTAGGACTGGAGGGGGGGAATTTCCCTCCAAGTCACTATCTTCATCCTCTGTGTTGCCATCCTCAGAGGGGTTGGCCTTTTCAAACTCTGCCAAAAGCTCCTGGAGCTGTACTTTGGTAGGTTTGGGGCCCATTGCTATTTTCTTTAGTTTACAGAGTGACCTTAGCTCTCTCATCTGTAGATGGAGGTAAGGTGTGGTGTCGAGTTCCACCACATTCACATCTGTGCTAGACATTATGCTTCTAAAAGTTGGAATACTTTTTAAGAATCTACAACTGGTTCTAGAATCTAATTCAAACTTTTACAAACTTTTAAACTCTAAAAGAAATGCTAAACAGGATCTAACACAAGGCCCTAGCAGGTCTTTTAAGAATTTAGAAAACTTTTCAAATTGCAAAAATCAATTTCTAATGACAATTTTGGAATTTGTCGTGTGATCAGGTATTGGCTGAGTAGTCCAGCAAATGCAAAGTCTTGTACCCCACCGCTGATCCACCAATGTAGGAAGTTGGCTCTGTATGTGCTATTTCAAAGTAAGGAATAGCATGCACAGAGTCCAAGGGTTCCCCTTAGAGGTAAAATAGTGGTAAAAATAGATAATACTAATGCTCTATTTTGTGGTAGTGTGGTCGAGCAGTAGGCTTATCCAAGGAGTAGTGTTAAGCATTTGTTGCACATACACAAGACAATAAATGAGGTACACACACTCAGAGACAAATCCAGCCAATAGGTTTTTATATAGAAAAATATCTTTTCTTAGTTTATTTTAAGAACCACAGGTTCAAATTCTACATGGAATATCTCATTCGAAAGGTATTGCAGGTAAGTACTTTAGGAACTTCAAATCATCAAAATTGCATGTATACTTTTCAAGTTATTGACAAATAGCTGTTTTAAAAGTGGACACTTAGTGCAATTTTCACAGTTCCTGGGGGAGGTAAGTTTTTGTTAGTTTTACCAGGTAAGTAGGACGCTTACAGGGTTCAGTTCTTGGTCCAAGGTAGCCCACCGTTGGGGGTTCAGAGCAACCCCAAAGTCACCACACCAGCAGCTCAGGGCCGGTCAGGTGCAGAGTTTAAAGTGGTGCCCAAAACACATAGGCTAGAATGGAGAGAAGGGGGTGCCCCGGTTCCGGTCTGCTTGCAGGTAAGTACCCGCGTCTTCGGAGGGCAGACCAGGGGGGTTTTGTAGGGCACCGGGGGGGACACAGGTCCACACAGAAATTTCACCCTCAGCGGCGCGGGGCGGCCGGGTGCAGTGTAGAAACAAGCGTCGGGTTCGCAATGTTAGTCTATGAGAGATCTCGGGATCTCTTCAGCGCTGCAGGCAGGCAAGGGGGGGATTCCTCGGGGAAACCTCCACTTGGGCAAGGGAGAGGGACTCCTGGGGGTCACTTCTCCAGTGAAAGTCCGGTCCTTCAGGTCCTGGGGGCTGCGGGTGCAGGGTCTCTCCCAGGCGTCGGGACTTTAGGTTCAAAGAGTCGCGGTCAGGGGAAGCCTCGGGATTCCCTCTGCAGGCGGCGCTGTGGGGGCTCAGGGGGGACAGGGTTTGGTACTCACAGTATCAGAGTAGTCCTGGGGTCCCTCCTGAGGTGTTGGATCGCCACCAGCCGAGTCGGGGTCGCCGGGTGCAGTGTTGCAAGTCTCACGCTTCTTGCGGGGAGCTTGCAGGGTTCTTTAAAGCTGCTGGAAACAAAGTTGCAGCTTTTCTTGGAGCAGGTCCGCTGTCCTCGGGAGTTTCTTGTCTTTTCGAAGCAGGGGCAGTCCTCAGAGGATGTCGAGGTCGCTGGTCCCTTTGGAAGGCGTCGCTGGAGCAGGATCTTTGGAAGGCAGGAGACAGGCCGGTGAGTTTCTGGAGCCAAGGCAGTTGTCGTCTTCTGGTCTTCCTCTGCAGGGGTTTTCAGCTAGGCAGTCCTTCTTCTTGTAGTTGCAGGAATCTAATTTTCTAGGGTTCAGGGTAGCCCTTAAATACTAAATTTAAGGGCGTGTTTAGGTCTGGGGGGTTAGTAGCCAATGGCTACTAGCCCTGAGGGTGGGTACACCCTCTTTGTGCCTCCTCCCAAGGGGAGGGGGTCACAATCCTAACCCTATTGGGGGAATCCTCCATCTGCAAGATGGAGGATTTCTAAAAGTTAGAGTCACCTCAGCTCAGGACACCTTAGGGGCTGTCCTGACTGGCCAGTGACTCCTCCTTGTTATTCTCATTATTTTCTCCGGCCTTGCCGCCAAAAGTGGGGCCTGGCCGGAGGGGGCGGGCAACTCCACTAGCTGGAGTGTCCTGCTGGGTTGGCACAAAGGAGGTGAGCCTTTGAGGCTCACCGCCAGGTGTGACAATTCCTGCCTGGGAGAGGTGTTAGCATCTCCACCCAGTGCAGGCTTTGTTACTGGCCTCAGAGTGACAAAGGCACTCTCCCCATGGGGCCAGCAACATGTCTCGGTTTGTGGCAGGCTGCTAAAACTAGTCAGCCTACACAGATAGTCGGTTAAGTTTCAGGGGGCACCTCTAAGGTGCCCTCTGTGGTGTATTTTACAATAAAATGTACACTGGGATCAGTGTGCATTTATTGTGCTGAGAAGTTTGATACCAAACTTCCCAGTTTTCAGTGTAGCCATTATGGTGCTGTGGAGTTCGTGTTTGACAGACTCCCAGACCATATACTCTTATGGCTACCCTGCACTTACAATGTCTAAGGTTTTGTTTAGACACTGTAGGGGTACCATGCTCATGCACTGGTACCCTCACCTATGGTATAGTGCACCCTGCCTTAGGGCTGTAAGGCCTGCTAGAGGGGTGTCTTACCTATACTGCATAGGCAGTGAGAGGCTGGCATGGCACCCTGAGGGGAGTGCCATGTCGACTTACTCGTTTTGTCCTCACTAGCACACACAAGCTGGCAAGCAGGGTGTCTGTGCTGAGTGAGAGGTCTCCAGGGTGGCATAAGACATGCTGCAGCCCTTAGAGACCTTCCTTGGCATCAGGGCCCTTGGTACTAGAAGTACCAGTTACAAGGGACTTATCTGGATGCCAGGGTCTGCCAATTGTGGATACAAAAGTACAGGTTAGGGAAAGAACACTGGTGCTGGGGCCTGGTTAGCAGGCCTCAGCACACTTTCAATTGTAAACATAGCATCAGCAAAGGCAAAAAGTCAGGGGGCAACCATGCCAAGGAGGCATTTCCTTACATCATCCCAATGAGCTCTATCATATCTTGCCAAAAGTGCTTGTGAATTGGCAATGCGCCATTGGTTTGCTGCTTGTGCTGCCACCCTTTTGCCCGCTGCATCAAATTTGCGACTCTCTTTGTCTGGAGGTGGTGCGTCCCCTGAGGTATGAGAGTTCGCTCTCTTACGAGCTGCCCCGAAAACTACAGAGTCTGGTGTCAATTGCGTTGTAATATAAACGGGATCTGTTGGCGGTGGCTTGTATTTTTTTTCCACCCTTGGAGTTATGGCTCTGCCTTTAACAGGATCTTGAAAGATTTGTTTTGAATGTTTTAGCATTCCTGGGAGCATAGGTAGGCTTTGGTACTGGCTATGGGTGGATGATAGGGTGTTAAACAAAAAATCATCCTCAACTGGTCTGGAATGCAAGTTGACGTTGTGAAAAGCAGCAGCTCTTGCGACCACCTGTGTGTAAGATGTACTGTCCTCAGGTGGCGACGGTCTTGCAGGGTACGAGTCTGGGCTGTTGTCTGATACTGGGGCGTCGTAAAGGTCCTATGCATCGGGATCATCCTGACTCATTGTAGTATGAGCTGGGGAGTGCATCAGTGGTGGAGTTGTTACTGGTGATGCGTGTATTGATGGTGGTGGAGACGGTGGTGGAGTTGTCTTCCTTGCCACTTTTGCCTGTGGCTGCTTGTCCTTTTGTTGAAAGGCAAGTTTTCTTTTTATTTTAATTGGGGGAAGAGTGGTTATCTTCCCTGTGTCCTCATGAATGTGGAGCCTTCTTTGTGTATAGTCTGGCTCTACAGCTTCAAGTTCCTCTCCGAATCTATGCTTTTGCATTTGGGAGGTTAATCCTTGTTCCTCTGTGTAGGAACCTGTTTTCGGCTCAGAGGCTGGATGTTTCGGAACCGAAACTTTTTCGGATGTCTTTTTAGGCTCCGAAGAAACCTTTTTTATTTTCGGCGTGGTGTCTCGGTGGCGAACGTCTTCGGTGCCGCTGTCTCAGTGGCAAATTTTTTCGGAGCCGCTGTCTCGGGTCCGAGGTTGCTGTGTGGCGGTATCTCGACCTGAGTCAGATGACTTCGCCACAAGCGTGCCCTTTTTCGGTGCCGATGATCGTTCACCTATTTTTCGGGTTAAGCCATGGCCTGTTGGCGGTGGTGTCCCCTGGGCTTTTGTTGACTTCTCGTGAGTCTTATGTTTTGACGTCTTACTCACGGTTTTTGGCGTTTCTTCGGCCTCAAGCTCTTCTGAGTCTGACTCATGGATGGAGAATGCTTCTTCTTCCTCCTCGAAACGCTCTTGTCCTGTCGGCGTCGACGCCATTTGCAATCTTCTGGCTCTTCAGTCTCTTAATGTTTTTCTCGACCGAAACGCTCGACAGGCTTCACAAGTATCTTCCTTGTGCTCGGGAGACAAGCACAAGTTACAGACCAGATGCTGATCTGTATACGGATACTTGTTATGGCATTTTGGGCAGAAGCGGAATGGGGTCCGTTCCATCAGCCTTGAAGTCACGTGTGGCCGGGCCGACCAGGCCCCGACGGGGGATCGAAAAAACCCCGAAGGGCCAACGGAGCTCTTCAGAATTCGGTGTCGATTTGTTCTAACTAACCCGATACCGAACGCAAACAATACCGACGTTTTTTTCCGAGATTCTAACTAACTTTCCGACCCGAAACACGGAGCGAAAAGGAACACGTCCGAACCCAATGGCGGAAAAAAAACAATCTAAGATGGAGTCGACGCCCATGCGCAATGGAGTTGAAATGGGAGGAGTCCCTCGGTCTCGTGACTCGAAAAGACTTCTTCGAAGAAAAACAACTTGTAACACTCCGAGCCCAACACCAGATGGCGGACTGTGCACAGCATGTGTATCTGCAGCTACACATGCCATCGAACATATAAATACAGTTATATTTTTACTCTCTTATAAGCTTTACTTTGTCTACCCATCACCATATGTCATGTCTCTATCAATCTATCTTCCATTTCCACTCTGACTCATCCCAAATCAATTCTACTACTTTCATCTCCTAAATAACCCTGCCTAAGCTCTTCCCTCCTCTTCCACATCTAACTCACCCAAACCTCAGTTTACTACCATGATCTCCCAAACGACCCTACTAAATTCTCCCTCATTTATCTCACCTTTAACTCATCCAAACCCCTCCTGCTACTATGATCTCCCTAACCCTTTCCACAGACTCTTCCCTCCTCCATTCCCCCTTTACTCATCCCAAGCCTAAATCCTATTACTATAAACTTCCAATTAACACTTCTGGATTCTTCCCTCCTCCACCCCTCCCTTATTCCAGCCAATCCAACTAACAAACTCACATATCCGCGGCTCAAATTAACTCATAATAATACTAAAACTGTACTCATATTTCCCTATACTAATCCACCACTAATTCCTTTTGGGTTCCGGAGTAGAGTGCTACTCGCCGAAAAGCGCTTTGATGCCTCATCAGGGATAGTAAGCGCTATATAAATACTATTCCAATTCCAATTACTTGACAATGGTCATCAAGTGATGGTGACTGTGGATGAATACTTCAATTTTCCATTGATAGAAGAGCTCTCATCTATCACTCAGGAAAGAGTCATTTAGAGATTAGATGCATCCTTGCGACAGGGGGTATTCCTGCAAAGCATCAGAAGAGCACACCTCTTTGGCCACAGGTTAATGGCCTTGTTGAACATTTCATGGGTACATTAAAAAAGCTGTTCAGCGTGCTGCCTTAGAAAAGCTCAACCTAAAGACTGTCTTGAATTCTACCCTAGGAGCTTACCGTTCGATTCCTCACTCAACCACAGGTGAAAGTCCTGCGACGTTAATGTTTGGGACAGCAATGACAACCAAGTTACCTCAATGGACCAACACTAGATCGAGAACTGAAGAAGAAACCTGTACAAAATACTTTTATCATAAAAAGAAGATGAAGGCCTCTGCAGACAAGAGACAACATGCAAAAGACATTGTATTCACAAGAGGCGATCGAGTGCTCATCCGTCATTCCATGTCATACCCAGCAAAGGGGACACAGTGACTGCCCAACATCCTAGGAAATCCATTACATGAGATTCCTCGCACTTCAGACAGGTGGCTCATCACTCATAAGATGCTGATGTCAATATAGAGATTGGTTCAGAAAGGACAATTGGAAAAAAAAAACTGACTGTTGTATCCCATACATCACCAACGCAGATCACGGACACTCCTGTTGCTGATTCTCAGTTTCCAAAGACACGATTGGGACAAATGATCAAAGCGCCAAGAAGGCTTATCGAAGAGCTATGATTGTGTAGGTGTTTGTAACAAAGTTGTAATTTTTTATTTAACAGAGGGGGGAGATGTAGTGTCATGTAAGTTAAATGACAAACCTTTTTGCTCCTGAAGGACTCTGTAGAGCTGTGACTTAAGTGTTAGATCGTGGTGAAGTGAACGCAGGTTTAGATTGTGGAGGTTGTGGTTACACACAGATGAATAAATAAATGTAATACATAGCTACGTGTGTGACATATTAATTGACAGTTACCCAGGCTGGGGAGGGTGCTACCATATTGACACAAGTAAATGGTGCTGATTATGTACATTATGCAGCAGTGCTATATTGAGAACTAAACCGACACAGTACTTTTGGTGCCATTATCAATACTTACATCATGGTGATCCTCCACGACCCACACAGGCAACTGCTGGTATACTCGAAGGGGGCGGCAGGCAGGACCCTCAGCCCCAGCAGTGCTCATTCTGACTAGGATGCAGGTTGTTTCTAGATGTAAAATAAAAACAGATTAGCACTCAGTTAATATATTTACTGATCAAAAGGAATGTAGTCCATCCCACACAGTTACTTGGACACAAACTGGAGACGGGTGAGTTTTAAACGTGGTGCTTATATAAGCAGTAAACTTGATTTTAAAAAGTAAGCAATAAACTTGTGTTCTAAGCTAATGTATCCTGCACATAACTACATAAAAAAAGTGAGCTAGTTTGCTGCAATCATTTTGTGTTCTTTACTTTGACCAAATGGTATTTCTTAGACACAAGTCACATGCTATGCTTTGCTAAAGGGATAGAAAAATTCATGTCTAAACCACGAACAGCAACTAGGAAAAGGACAAGCATTGCAAAGCCAATAGGTTTTGCCTATGCAAAATCTACTGGCTTGGTCAGAGTTTTTTTGACATGTTGCACATCAGTTGAGCTGTTGTGCAACACAATGCAAAGTTAAAAACAAAAAAGCGTACTGACACTCAGGCTTGAGCGCGTCAGAGGGCTTTTTTTCCCCTTTAAGCTATGTTCCACAGCAGCAAGCACTGCTGTGCAGCATGTTAAAAGTAAAAAAGGCGCAGGGTCTTTGGGGAAGGTATGCCAACGCATTGGAGAGTGGCAGATGGGTGGGGGTGGGTGAAAGTCTATGGAGGGAGGAGTGGTGGGGGAAAGTTACTTTTGAAGCGTGAGGAGTACAGGGGTTTTGTGTGAAAATGGCCAGTGGGACTTGACGTGAGTGAGGGTAACACTAATGGGGGGGGGGGGGGGGTGATGACACTACAGAGGGTGGGAAGGGTAACTCCATAAATAACTGCAAGAGGGGGTGGGATGAAGAAGAGGGACTAAAGAGCATGCACTCTGAGGGCATGCTGGTAAGTAAAAAAAAATAAAAAGAAGTACCTGCAAGGACACTGCTCACAGGAAGCGGTACTTGGTCCGTGCTCTATGGCAGGGACCAAAGACACTGAAGACTCAGAAGCCAAGGAGGAAGCCGGACACCAGGAGGAGCAGTTGACCGATGGGAAGCAAGTAAACAGTGACAGTGGAGCAAACCAGTGGTAAGTAAAGGTAAGTAATGGGAAGGCTTCAAGCCCCCTTTAAAAAATATATATATTATTTAAGGACAATAGCTTTCATTGGCGCATGTGTGTTGTAGGCAAAACTTAAAAAAATGTCTCTTGTAAATTGGGCCATTGTACCAATGTAGTCCATGCACCAATTGATGAAAATGTGTAGGGCTTGTGAATCTGCAACTATCCAGTGTGCATATTTAAGATAGATGCTATCGCAGGAATGGCTCAGTGAGTTAAACTACTGTAATTTTTGCCTAACTTGTTTGACATCCCGAGAGGGCCAATTCGGCCGCTCGTCCTTCCAAGGTCAACAAGATGAACAACATGCTATCTACAGCTCACATAAACTTCAATGACGTTGGAACCAAGCGTCACTGAAAACTTTATGCATTATAGGTTTTCCCACAAATGCATATATGTTTTCCTCATGCCTTGTGCAAAGTACTGCATCCAGTCGAAGAGACTTAATTATTAACGCTGCACTTTCTAGACAGTTTCTTACTGATATTTAGTGCTGTGTTGTGAGCACATGGCTCCTGCACCGAGGAACTGTTGTGATTTACATTGGGACAGTAAATGAAGTCATCCACCTTCATGTGAAACAGCCAGCATTCAGTTTCCAGCCTTAAATGTGAAATGGATGAAAATAACTTGGAACGCTCAGGTCTTGAAACCATGATTCGTGTGAGCAAGTACATTTGCATTGCGACGTGACTGGTACTTTTTTTAGACCACGGTGGGGATTTATGGCCAGGCTAGATGCAGACAATTTGTTTTAGTTTTCTACAAAATATTTTTGGATGTTGCATGCCTCGGGATGCTGAGTGAAGCCGGACATCTTCCTCAGACAAAGAATGGAGACCCAGTCCTGCACTACACAGGTTTTTAAACAGTTGAATATAAAATAGTCTCAGGCATAAAACGTGCCATATATTTGTCCTCAAACAAATCACCCCTTAGGACAAAAATACTCTTTAGAAAAAGTTTAGAAATGTCACCACTGTCGTGGAAAATGAACACAGTCTTACTGGTACTGCTGCTGAATTACCGAGTTTTTACAAAAATCAAGGAATTGAACATTTCTTTTTAGCTATTGCGTCAACAATTGTAGATTCTATTAAGGACACGGAGGCTTTGGATTATGCTTCTCTTTCTTTACTGATGTAAAGCACAACAGCCAATTATAACACAATAAAAGTTTAAACTACATATCCCAAGAGCCCAAGCCCTTAACTGTTCAATCACAAGGCATCCTTTGCTCTATATAACTCTGAAACAACAAAGCCTTTCTTCGCTCATGGCGGAGCTTATGATAAAGTCCAACAGTCAGGAACCACACCAGCCTCCAGAAGACGAACCATATCCATAGAAAAAGAACAAACTTTACCCTTCTCTCATCCGGAGCATAGAAGTCAAGCAGCTTTGCCGTCATTGCCTAAGAAATAGAAAAATACAGAATACTACTACGACAAAGTACCACCATCTAAATCAACAGTGTGGATATAAATTGAAAAACATAGATGTAACATCATAAATACTCAATTATGAAATATATATGATTAGTCCTGGTGGGACAATCCTCGCCTCTGTGTCCTTAATAGAAACTAAAATTCTTGATGCAATAGCTAGAAAATGTTTCATTCTATGGCAGGACCGAAGGCTTCGGATTATGCTAGCTTAAAGTTGTTTTATCACTCTTGTTGCCACATCCACAACTGGGTTATGATAGAATACTTTTAAAATGGTGCAATCAGAAGACCAATCCACCGCCGCCATAATATCTTCCAATCAAGTACCCACTGAAAAGGTTTTGGATGCCATGGCTCCCCGAACAGAGTGAGCCCCAAAACAACTGGTATCTATACCTGCTTCTGATAATAACCATTTAACCCAACGGGCCAAAGTTGCAGAGGGGACCGGGCAGAAAGGTTTCTGTAGAGAAATAAGCAATTGACCTGCTGAATCTCATCTAAATTCTCTAGTACAATCCTCATATGCTTTTAAACATTTGACCACACATAACTTATGATTGTGAGGAAAGGCAGGATAGGAAATACAATGTTATGCAGTTTTAGTATGTTTAGATATGGTAAACGACATTCCAGAGGGTGTAAATACTCTTACTGCAAAATCAAGTGCTTTTACATTCAATACTCTTCTGAAGGATATCAGACGAAACACAGTAGTTAATTTTGCTGACAGTTGTTTTCGGGAAAGGTCCTCATTAGAAGGCCAGTTCCTCAAAAAGGTCAAGACTACATTAACATCCCATAAGACAGAGTACATAGGATGAAGAGGAAGAATCAATCTAATACCTCTCAAAAGTCTACATACAACAGGATATTCACCCACTTGTGTACCTTCAACATGAGAATGGCCTGCTGAGATGGCTGATCTAGAATTGTTCACTGTCCTATACGCTAAACCTGAACTAGCTAACTCTGACAAAAAATTCACGACTAATTGAATTCTGGCCATCAAGGGAGCCACATCCCGTTCACCACACCAACTAACACAGCATTGCCAGGCTGATTCATATCTTTTGTGGGTGGCTGTAGCCCAAGATTGTGAGAAGAAGAACATTGCTTGCTTCAAAACTCCAGACATTTGCTAACGTCTCCCGAAAATCTCCACACCATCAGAGACAGAAGGCCCTGCATTATCATTGGATTAGGACAACTCGCTGGGTCCAGCAATAGCATCAGAAAGGACGGTCTCACATTGGAGACTGCTGGAATGTGTACCGCTATTACTGAAATCTGGAGATCTAGACAATAATGCCAGAGGTCTTTGGCTATCTCTGCCAGAAGTTTGGACCTCGTGCCCCCCAGGCGATTTAAGTAACGGACCGCTGAGACATTGTCCATTTTCTGGAGAATGCAACATTTCACTGCATTGGAAGACAAGGACTTGATCGCAAATGCTCCTGCTAACAGTTCCAGGCAATTTATGTAGTGGTGAAGCCCTTCTTGAGACCACCGGCCCACCATTTCTACTGGTCCACATTGAGCTCCCCAGCCCCAACGACCGGCATCCTATTCTATGATCATTTCTGCCTGAGACGCAAAAATGGCTTAGCCGTTCCAGGCATTCATATGGTCCAGTCACCATGAAATTTCTGTCCTGGCCTCGACAGGGTGATCTGTTCTGAGTAAGCTAAAACTTTCTGAAGATGCAAAATCTTCAGGCATTGCAGTGCCCGATAGGGAAGGGGTCCTGGAAAAATGACCTGAAGAGACAATGCCAGAAGACCCTCCAGGCAAGCCAAAATCCTCAATGATATACTCTGAGAGGCAAGGGCTTTCCTCAACTCTTTCTTGATAGAATTCCATTTGAGAAGGGGAAACTTCAATTGAGCATTGATCGAATTATCTGAAAACCTAAAAATGTGATAGTTTGAGGCGGGAACTAGGCTTGACTTTTTGTGATTGACTATCAACCCCAAGCCCTGAAGCAACTGAATTGTCAAGGAAAGATGAAGCTGGATAAGCTCTGTGCTCTGCCCTAGTATTGGAATATCGTCAAGATAAATAATCAGCCTCACCACGCGTTCTGTGAGATACGGGACGGAGTAACTTGGTGAAATACCAAGGAGCTGATAGACCAAAGGGAAGGGCTATGAATTCGTAATACGTCTGACCCTACTGAAACTGAAGGAATCTTCGATGGGGTGGAAGAATTGGGACAGATAGATAAGTGTCTTTTAGAGAGATATGTACCATCCAATCTTTCTCTTGTAACAGATCCCCAAGCAGATGGATACACTCCATCTTGAAATGGCGATAAACTATCCAAGAATTTAACGTTTTTAGGTTCAAAACAAGTTGAGAACCTCCTCCCTTTTTCTGTACAAGAAACACTGTGCTGACGAAGCCATGAGGATGAGGGATGGTCTCTACTATAGCAAATGAAATGGTTATGAATTTGCTCTTGTTCTGGGAAAAAATAAGTTGATTTGGAGGATGGGACTACTTCGGAGAAGAATAAAATTCTAGATGAAAACCTTGAACTGTTTGCAGTACCCAAGGGTCTTGTGTAATGTGCGCCCATTTGTCCACAAAATAACTGAATACTTCCCCTTAAAAAACAACTTCTGAATCTGGAATCAAGATTACCTGCAAACTAGACATCTGTTGCGGTGGATCCTCCCCGATAACCTCCTCTATGGAACCTGCCTCAACCACCTCTGTATCTTGTGGGGTAGAAATTGGAGGAAGACTTTTTGGCTCTGTAAGTGCCTCTTGAGGTCTGCTGTAAACCTTGACCTGGCATTCGACCTCTATAACGCCCTGCCCTGATAAAAAGGGCGTTGTTGAAGACTTTTATTTTATTATTATTTTTATTTTAAATCGATGTTTGGACTGAAAAGGTGGCCACATACTTTCCAAGCTCCTTTACAAATTTATCACCAAATAAAAGGCCGTTAGCGAAGGACCCAGCCTCCTGAGATGCCAAATCAGCTAGTTTGGGATTGATTCTCATGAGGAAAGACTTACACTGGTCGGCAGACATGCTGCGATTGGCATTGCCAAGCATGAAGATGGCCTGTTGGGCCCATTCTAGAATCCCCCCCGGATCTAACAAAGAATTATTCTCCTTCGCCTGGACAGTAAGCTTTAGTATCTTCATCAAAGGATCAGATAAATCTAATAATTTGTCCTGACATCCACGCCAGGCACGATCCAGACCTTTCTTGGGGTCTTTAGTGAACTTGCGTAGGGAAGTTGCCATGTTGGGGTGCAGTTCTTGGGTGTCTGCCACTTTACCAAGCAGAGATGGGCGAGGACACTCAGAACGTAGGGTGTTACGAACATCGCGTTCAAAGTTCTGGCGCAATTTCTCTTGGGCATAATGTGCAAGGAACCCACTCAGTAGAACTGGGATGAATGATGTTCTCTGGTTTAAAAAGCAGATTGTGCCGTGCATTTTCAGGTACCTAAGTAGAGGCATGGTGTGATTTTCGTTTCTTTTTGCAAGGTTGCTCATCAGATTTTTCTGAATCACAGGCATGAGCAGAGTTGTCAAAGGAGGTATCTCCTGAATTAGGAACCGATTTAATCCCAGAGGCTACTTTAATATCAACACCTCGATATTCATGATCTCTGAGTATAGAGGCTGTGATTTGCGCCAAAATATCAGCGGACGAAGTGCCCCCAACAGAGGGTTTCAACAGGGACTCAAGACTCTTGAAACGGTATCTGGGAAACATTTTGACTGGAGCCTCCAGGCAATTCCCTATTGCCAAATCTCACCCATGACTGAGTAAAATGTTTAAGGGCCTTGATTAATGCCCAAATCACGGAATCCTGCACTTGGTAACTTAGTGCTTCCACAAGACGCTCTTCCTTTTGATATTAGTCTTGATTTTCCTAAATATCAGACGGAGGATCCTCCTCATCGGCGTAGTACGCCATAATAAACTTGTTAATGGGGAAAGGAAGTGGTTCAGGGGGTATTATAAGGTGAGTATGTTAGGAACCAAAACACACAATATCTGCAATTATGTATTTTCAAACATGGAGGGAGCACCTGCATAAACCTAGGCAAAGCCTTATTTTGTTTTTGCGCCCCGTCGGGCGTTGTGGGACCAGAAATCAACCGTTTACAGCACAGGTGCGATTTGCAGATCATAAAGATAAAGATTTCTGATTCGGCTCTTGCGCAAGAGGCGAAATGGAAAGGGGACTATGTCCTCTAGGGAGAGGATGCCCTCCAGGCCCCGCTCCACCAAACGTTTCTGTACCAAAAAATTTGAAATCCTTAGGAAAAAAACAGCGTCTGACGAATAACAAAGAAAATCTTAATAAACCTTATTAAATTAAATGAACCACGAAGCGCTACGCGCACTGCGGTCAACAGTAAATAATGGCATTGTACTTATCTCGGCTGCAGCAGCAAAGAAAGAGGAAAGACTTTGTTGTTTCAGAGTTATATAGTGCAAGGATGCCTTGTGATTGGGCAGTTAAGGGCTGGGGCTCTTGGGATATGTAGTTTAAAGTTTTGTTGTGTTATAATAGGCTGCTGTGCTTTACGTCAGAAAAGAAAGAGAAGCAAAATCCGAAGCCTCCGGACCTGCCATAGAATCTTTATCTGTTACAATCCGGGCCCTGAGATCATAATGCCAAGGTTAATAGCTGCCACGTTTTCAGAAGGCTTATGTGTCACATTTCCATTCGTCATAAGCACCGGCGTAACAAAACTTGAGTCTCCCTCCCCCCATGTAAAGTACATGGAGGGGCCCCGCTCTGGACTTATTCAGGAGCTCTCAGGCCTGGGTACTGTGCTGAGGGGCCCCTGCAGGAGCCAGGACTAATCTTAGCAGTGACAAGTGCACTCTGGAGCCATCATACTCCATCAATAGATAGGAGAAGGCTGATAATAATACAGAGACACTTAGAAGCTATATGCCAGAGGTACTAAACAATGAAATACGCTATTAGGGATTCTGTGTTACCCATGTGATAAAATAATCCGAACAACGACGAATGTTATTTACTGTGTCAAAGGTGCAAGCCACAGACAGTATACGCAATATAACCATTACATTATGGCTTTACCAGGGTTATGTACTCATATTCTCGAGTCACTGTTTTGTAAATGTATAAAGTAAAAATAACATCTGCCTTTTTTAGTACTTTAAAGCATTAAACCTGAAGCAGCAAGTGCTGCATTATTTCTAAATCTGCAGATTTACAAATCCAGTGTCCCTGTCATTTGAAGTTGCCAATAGCAATGCCTCCTGCAATAGGGCTTCAAACCTGCAAACTCGCCCAATGGTTGTAGGCGCAATACGTTATGCTATGTTAGGGTGGCACGTGGGAGGATGTGTTCACACATCCCTTCATTAGTATGGCAACGGATGTTAGTGAGTTCAAATGAAACTTGGGAAACAAATGGTTTCAATGCACTCACCCCAACCTTGTGATTTCAGTCTCCAAACTCGTAAGACAGCACCCGTTCATTACGATGTATATTTAGATAGCTGCAACACACAAGCTGACAGCGTGCTTATTCCCTATGCACTCCCTCAGCTCCTCGTAGCGTGCCTTGAGGTAGTGGGGGGAGGGTGCTATAAATGCATGACTAATGCACTGTAGTGCGGTAATGTGAACACCAGCAATAAAATGCGTTAGTCTAATCCCTGATGCATGGTACTTGGCAGGGCTGATGGTTACAGTTAATTCACTGTGAATATGGAGGAATGGAGCTGGAGCTGGCAAAGCACTTCCAGTGTCGCTAGGATATAACTGCGTGCTTGCTCATGACGTAGAAAGCAGAATGTACCAGGGGGATCATAAATAATATATTAACTGTCCAGTTCCCATTGTAGGTCTTTTTCGGGGCAGCACAAATAATCAACCTTACATGCTGTGAATGTAAAGGAAGAGTTGGAACTCTGAAAGCTAGGTGGATTAATACACCCCACTCTCGTAGTATATGACGACTACTTTTGCATACATTTCAACAGTACAGAAGAGTAAAGTGGGAAATTTAAAAAATAGAAATCAGGAAAATGTATTTCCCATATTGACTTCCATGGACGCAGAAGCAATTTTAGGAGGGAGACAGCCAACATAAAGTCATTTTTTACTTTAAAAAAAATAGCAAGCCTTCTGCCTGAATCGGGTCTATTGGCATATATGCTTTTGCTGGCTCTTTCTTTTGTAAACCAAATTGTAGTGCTTTGCATGTTTTTGGACGGAAACTTTCTGCCTCCTAACAGAATTCCTATCAGTGTGACGGAATTGCTAGAAGAGAATGTAATGAAAGCTTATTTTAGAATGATGGAGTTCACAGGTACACACAGAGGGTAAAGACGTATGATTTACAGCTCCGTTTCTGGCATTGTCATTAGCGGGTACCAAGGCTGAGGTAGGCAAAAAGTAACCCGAAGAAGAAATTGCTCTCCTAGAGAGTTTGCTGTGGTTCAAGTAAACTGCTTGTTCATACCATTTGTGCCTTCGTCGGTTGGTGTATGTGGATTCAAAGGGCAACTCCAGCCGTTGTGTAGCAGTTGAAAACAGAGAAAGCTTCACTAAGAGGTCTACGCATCGCTGGTCAAGAAGCTACGACCAGGACCCTACTAAAAGGTACCATGCTGCAATGCAAAATATACATTGTCATAGCGTTAACACTAAGAGAGGATACAACCAGGTTTACAAACCGCTGCAAGCCAGAGATCAACCAGGTGTCAAAAAAATGAAAACCGATGTGTAGAAAGGAGAAAACAAATAACTCACCGAGCCCACTAAAGAGAGTCATTGTGCCACAGCATTCAATGGAGTGGCTCAAGGAGAAGTGCTCAGGTTTGTGCTTAATGAGCTGTCCATACTCGAACCTGTTGCTTATCAAGCTGCCGAGTGGGGCTCAGAACAACTTCACAGATTTTCAAAGAGCAAAGATTGGAAGTCGTGAAATTTGAAGATGGCAGCTATGACAGAAGACACTGTTCCCTTTAATGTGAAAGATGAGCCTAAGGCTCATAATTCAAAAAACTTTATTGGAAGTTTGCACAATCTATATAATCCTACAGCGTCAGAGAGCACGCTACTCTCAATGTCAGTAAGTTCCACACTGTTCTACCATGCTGCTGCCTTCCTGAAACCACCACCACCTTTTGATAGTGCCAAAAAGCAACATATCGGCAATAGATTGACTGCCTGGATAGAGAAATTTGAAGATTTAATCCTGCTTGAGATGGTGTGAAAGAAGCCAGAAAGAATGCTTAGAACTGACGAAGTCAAGTACCGTCAGTGTTGAATCACAAGTTCAATCCAGTTCCAAACATTGATTACGAACAATACGTTTTCAGTCAAGAACATCAAATTTGGTGAAACAACCAATGAATTTGCGGAAAGACTCAATGCACTCATCAAACACTGTAAGATCAACTAATTTAATGAAGAAGAAGCCATGTGTCTTAAAGTTATTGATGGATGCTTATACGATTCATTCAGATGAAGAATGCTGAGAGAAACTCTTTGGTTGAAGCGAGTGTTGATGCCTGCCAGAGCTGAGGAACATGCTGAGAGACAAGCTGCTGACATGGAGGTCACAGGTGCCCATAATTGAGTCAGTCTTGAGTGTGAAACGTAATCCAAAGCAAAAGACTGAAGGGTGCAAAGTGATGTCTAGATGAAGCATGCGAGTAATACACTTGACACTCTTTTGCAACTAAGGGATAGGTGGTTCTACGATGTGGGTGAGCTGGATGATGCGGGCTGGACAGAGACAAAGATTACCCCCAGTGTCCGCACGGTCTTCATGTGCATACAGCTCATCCAGGTGAAATAACTACATTGATGTACTATAGCCCGTACCTATTAAGTAAAATAAAATGAAACCTGGAACAAACCAGCAATGTTTAATATTTGGGGAGGACAAAGGGCACCTTTCACCACATGATCTGGGAATGCCTGGCCATTCACAGAAACTGACCAGGCATACATGACAAACTCTAAGATAGTGGTTATTCAAATATAGTTAGACCCCAAGACAACTTTACTGGGACTTAAGGGTGAATGGATAGGACCCAGTACCACTAAGTTATTTGTAGCCTTGGGCATTCTGGTAACTAAGAGGGACACTGTCAGGCACTGGAAGTACAATAGAGTCACTTTGTTGAGGGAGTGGTCTCAGGGGGTGGATTACTGTGCTAAAGGGGAGGAACATGTGAATGGATCAAGGGGGAATATCACAAAATGTCATAAGACAGTGGTTCCCAAACATTTTAGACCCGCTGCTCCCTTGACCTATTGGCCATTGGCTGCGGCTCCCCATTATGTTATCTTTGTTTTGCCAGGTGGGAGGGATGTAAGCCCAGCTTTCCATTTCACTCCATGAAAATAATCTGGATCAAGCAGATCAATGTATTATAATCATATACACTACACTATCACGATTTAATTCAGCTGTAACTGTGTTGCACACGGACCAAGGAATTTCCGCTGCACTACTGTTCCCTTTGCCCACACCCAACATGGTCAGTGTTTTTATGATTCAGCCTAGCGTTTTAGAAATCCTTGCAGCACATAGAGAGGGTAGTCACTACTCTATGCAAAAATATTCATGCCTGTGAAGGTTACACATTTTTGCAACTTCTGCATGAAAACCATAAATTTTGCAACAATTTATGCTGGACAGATTTTTTTTCAACAACAGAGTTCTGCATAAAATATACTTTGCAGACATGAGCTAGAATTATTTTCCTGCACAATAGTACTGCAAATAGAAAAGCTCCATAAAATATAAACTGGGAAACACTGCCTACATTTTACATTATGCTTAGAAATGTGCAAAAGATAAACCTGCAAAGAAAATGTCTGCATTTTCCAACTCACCGAAGGGTGAACATCACTGTGCATACTATCTACAAAATGAATCTGTACAGTTACAGATAGTTTATGATACATTTGAGAAGTGTTCATTTTTTGTTGTAGAAAAAGTCGTTTAAAATGCATAGCGGATGGAAAATATGGCATACCACTATATCCTATGATTTTGTGGTGACATTTAGGAGTCAATTAGCCTTTGGCTTCAGGAGTTACATTTGTGACATTATGTATCGTAATGCAATTCAATAAAATCTAGAGCAGCACTAGTAGCTAACACCATACCCCTGGATGTAGACGTTTATTATTTACTAAACTCTACAAGTGATAAGTACAGTGCACTTCTTTTTTTAATATATAGCAAGATACTGTGCAGTTGTGGATAGGCACTATGTGTATTTAAAGGGTGACAGGTGTGAAGAATACAGAATCAAAATCCCATTTCAAAATTGGAATCCCATTTCGAAAACGTCATCATAATTTTGAAGATAGCTGTTGAAATTGATAGATGGCACTAAATACATCACAATGTGAAAATTTTTCTATTTTAGCACAATGCTTTGCTAAAGTCATCTCAACATCTGGAACATTCCGCGAAAAGGACCTTCTGTCTAATAATTTAAGACATTGCTCCCATTTTCTGACAGCAACCTCACGCGTTTTTTCTGGAAACAGTCAGCAGCAAATTAATTATATTGCACCCTCAGTTAGAACTGATAACACACGATCCTCGACTCCACATGCCTCCGAAATAGAGGGACTTGTTCCATGTGCCTCAGGGTGGGAGCACTGTAGACGCAGGCGGCTAAAGAAAGAAAGTGGAAAGGTGCTGCGGCTGTTTATTGTAGCACACTCCGAGTGGCGGCAGGGCCCGTCGAGAAACTAGAAACTGCACACTAAACACAAGACAGATTACGGCTTGCTAAACAAAATCATTACATAAATATTTTAAAGAGGAGGGTCTTTAAAAAGCCCCAGCAGTGTCAAAGCCAGAGCATGCATTGAAGGCACCCGCTGTGTCATTCCAAAGCCATTCAGTAGTTCCCCCAAACTTTGTGCTTGGTGCGCAGCGTCCATAGCTAATTTTGACGCCACACTGGATGGAAAGCTCCCCTGCATGGTAAGACACGTACCTCTGCCCTGAATGCCCAAATATACTGTTGTCTGGACCCCTAATGCTGATTTTTTTTTCGTCGCAGGCGAACACATATTATGTGTGTGTGCCATGACAGGCCTGTCTCACAGATTGCAGTCTTGCTGGATTGGGAGGGGCACCTAAAGCACTGCCTTCGTAGTGGTGGAAGACTACCCCCTTTACCAGGAGTTAAGCAACACAAGCACAGTGGTGGAAGCATACGGTGTGGTGATCAATAGCAGCGAACAGGACCTTTTTACACTGTCTCATCGCAGTGAGGCCTACAGACACACGCACCTTTTTAACAGTTGCGCTGCTGCGTGCTTAACTCACCCCGGCCTAAATCCGGTAGATATGGAAGGGCATGCGTGATGGAAACGTGCTGAGTGCATGTCTGCCTGCAAGAAGTACACTGCGCAAAGGGTGAAGTGTGGTACAGTTGCGCATGGTAAAGGTGTGTATGCTGCCAGTGTGTGTTTTCAAAATAATACAATGATACAATACAGAACGGCTGCAATACTGAACAGTATGCACAGACTGAATGCATTAGCTGCATGTAGTTATGCTTGCAGTGGCATAATACTTGAGGCTAATGGTGGTGTGCAGTAAGTGTGATGTGGATGGACACCGAGTGCAAGTGTGCCAGCATTAATACATTACATGGAGGACCTTGGGTTCTGTTTTGGGACGCTCAGGCCTGCCTGTTGGAAAACATGAATAGTAGAGGAATCCAGACAGATGTGTGTACTTCTGCATTCCAGTAAGCTGAGAAGAGTACGCACTGAAGTATGGGAGAGCCAAGCTCTCTGTGTGCATTCCAAAGGGCTTTTTGATTCAATGATAGATCACAAGGAAGGGGCCTGGACACATCTCAGGAAGAGAGAGAGATGGGGCTGATAAGGGAACCATAAAGAGTAGGGCTCGGAACCCAGGATTAATCTTTTGATGCACATATCACTGTGGCTGACATCCAGATGTGAACTCAGGTCACTCCCATGCTGTGGGTTAATCAGCTTCGGAATTATGCTTGCTGTGACAGACCTCCTTCAGGAGCAAGAGAAACAGGAAAGATGAACATTCCAAAGAAACAGAACCCCATCATAAAACCTTAAAGATTCAGACACTATATTAAAAAGGACTATAATTATGGGAGTCTGAGACCCAAAAGTTTGCCATCTGCTGATCAGTGAGACAGGCTGTGTGAGGAGGGAAAGCTCTGCAAGACTTCTGCTGGGGGCCCAGGCCTGCTAGTCTACCTGCCAGGTGAGGAGACATCACCCAGAGAAACTAAGACCACTTGACCTGGAGCACCAGGGCCTGCCTTCTCAACAAGACCTTTGTGTCCTGTGAGGAAAAGGAGAGCGATGAAAGGAGCAAGGTCCGGTGTGAGCCCTATTGTGAGGACTCCCTGTGCGAGGTGTGAGGAATCTGCTCTTGCACTGATCGGGCCGTAGTCTGTGTGCTGGATTGATTTGGTGACTGCCCCGTGTGCCAGGAGGGTCTGCTGTGGACTGAGCCAAGGAGCGAAGGTTGTGTGAAGGGTGCCGGGCCTGCACGACCTTGTGGTGGGTGGCCCAGTGTACCAGAGAGGGGGCCACAGGGAACATCAATGCCGGGACCAAGAAATTGCTGCTGTGATCAAAGATGGTCTGGTCTGCATACTACAAACTGACCTGAAGGAAGCTAGAGATCAAAGGACATCGCCGGAGCTCCGTCGGAGCAAGGAGATCAACCACCCCCTCCCCCATGAAGGCAAGTGTGACTTACTGTACTATCACCAGAGTGGGAACAACCCGATAGCCAGGACCAACTAGTAATGTGGCTTGGAGGAGAGAGCTTCGGCCTGCCAGGTGCTGCCGATTGTGACCGCTCGCAGCCCGACTTTGCCAATCCACAGCAGGACTTTGCTGCGCTGCTGAGGGGTTCCAAACATGAACTGGGCCACAGGGGACATACTGTGATCGCTACTGCGACCTACGTAGACTCTTGTGATGGAAGGAGTCAGAGGGGGTGAACCCTTGAGTATGGCCTAATAGTTTACATTCCCTGGATGTTGCCATGAGGGAATGGGGAACAACAATGAACCAGCTGCACTAAAGTTAATGGGTCAGGACGTAGCCTGACAACTACTAGAGCCCCAACCTTAAGGAGGATTGTGTTATTGCTTTTGAACGTTACCCTCACATGTGTAGAATTAGAATTAGGATACCTCTTTTGTTATAAAAAATAAATTATGTGATTGGACATTGATTTATGGTTCACGCTTCTTGCACGTTGAGGTATGAGTTGTGTTTACTGATCTGTATCTGTGCTTTCCTACGAAGAAGCCTTGACCTCCCTCTAACTGAGAGTCAGGTGCTGAAGGGGTGCTTGGCCCAGCTGAGCAAGACCCATAGTAGGTCTGACCCCAGGATATCGGGGGTAAAATGCCTCAGCTGCCACGGGTGGGCCCAGTAACTGATTTTTATCTCATGTACCACTGCAAGGAGTTCTGACAATGACAATAATATGATCACTGAAATAATGTCATTGTTGACGGTGCAAGGACTGGAGATATGCTGAGTGTATGTTATTTTGGGAAACAAAATCAATAAACACAGGTGGAATAAGGATGTTAATAGGTATGTGATGTACATCCAGCTCAAGATGGAGACACTTCAAACAATCATTCCTTTGATTCCAAAGGATCATTATATTGTTACAATAGACAGGATGAGTATCTAAACATTCAAATTGTGAAGTGTCCTCAAAAGTTCCTCGGGTTTAGCATCTAAGAGCAGCATTGGGAATTCAGGGTACTACCATTTAGTTTTTGCTCAGCACCTAGGGTATTCATGAAGGTGATATGCCCAATAGTGGCACATGTTCCTCTTCATGGAGTGTCAATTTATCCAAACACAGATGAGTAGATGATCCATGCTCCTTCAGGTCATGGTTCTACTGTTTCTGAATTTAACAAGATCTAACCTGTGATGTCACGGATTTCTGCTGAATCTTCCAAAAGGTCAGCTACTAACAATGAAAGATATCACGTTCACTGGAGCCAGGTTCATGAAAGATGTGGGGAAAGTGTTTCAAACAAAAAAAGGACAGTATGTTTTTAGCCAACAGTCTACCCAGCTGTCTCATTGGGAGGCTATAGCAAGCATGTGCTTCAGTTGTGGTTGGAACCAATTCACTTGTCCAGAGGAATGGATGTGCATTCAGATACACCAACAGTGCCAATGAAGGATACCAGTGCTTTGCGATGGGGAGAAAAACTCATGTTCCAAAACTAATGGTCACTAAAAGAGTTACAAATCCTTAAATTGGAGACAGCGCACAGCAATGATCTGAACATTGCATCGCTTTAAAAAACAAGTAATGCCCAACAATATTTAGGTCAGATTGCACAGCACCATAACATTAGCATACATCTATCATCAAGGGATCACCCAAATTTAAGACACTGAACAGTGCAGCAGTCCACTCGAGGTTGAGCATGAGGTTGGTGCTGGGTCCCTTAGATTGGCACAAGTTATGCTGCAGCTCTTAGGGACCCTCTTTAGTACTTGGCCCTGCGTACCAGAGGTACTATTTACAAGGGATTTACAGAGGTGCTAAAGGCTCTGGTCACTTTGGGATCAGGTGACCAAGAGTCTTACTGCGGGGAAGGAACACTATCACTGGGGACCTGGTTAGCCGGATCCCCAATGCACTTCAGTCAAAGCTGCATCAAAAAACAGACAAAACGTGAGAGGAGGGGTACCAGAACTGAGCTTCCAACAGCTGGACTGAGCAGTCTTGGTGTCCCGGGGGACTCGAACAGTGCAGCTTTGAGTTGGAGCCCTAGGGAGTTTGTGCGCCTTGCTCTTCATCGGGGGCTTTGCTGGATGGTCATGGGGATGGCTGGGGAGGTTGAAAATGCAGTGGCGTGGAGCTGGAGGTGAGGGGCCCAAGTTGGTTGCACACTGTCAGTGATTCTGGGCCGCCCCTCTTCCTGTGGATAAGACCCCCCCCTCCCGCCACGTGGATGGATATCACCTATTGGGTCCAGAGAAGTACCTGCACAGTAAGAAGGACTTACACAGGGACATTGCAGGCAGCTAGTACCACTGAGATAAGCGACTGCACGATCTTCATATCAGCAGATGCAGTTACCTAGTACTGCTGTGCTGATATCGGCACAGGGTTAGTGACGAAGACTTGTGGGGACAGCGGCGCACGGCTCTTTGAACTAGACAAGTGGGACTGATGATGACAACTGACGCCTGGGGGTGCGATGTCACAGCTGGACTCGGCGGTGAGCTGGCCAGCCACTAGCGGAGCGGGTGGCCTGCAGTGCTGTGTGGGACTGGTTACATAAAAGGTTAGGCATCAGGGAGCGGAACATCCCAAACCTCCACTTGAGTGGTGGTTCAACAAGATGGCACAATTGATATGGAACTGCAAAGATCGGAGAGGGAGGAGGCAAGAGTGCTGGTGGAAGCAGGGACAGCTACTATTTCTGAGAGCATGGGGGACATTGTAGAAGAAACCACTGAAAAATACATTCCTTGATGTCACATATGATCTGATTACACTGAAGCAGCCCCTCCCACACCCCCCATTTTCTTTTTCGTCTGCCCACTCAATAGATATACCAGACTCAGGGGAATCTTGACCTGACTACAAGAACTTAAGCAGCTGGGGGCTGTGTGAAATCCCCACCTATGAGCCTTAGCGAACTGGTCTATGAGCTCTGTCAATTATATGTTGCTGTGCATGACGGGGCAGTATGTGCTATGACACAGGAATATGGCAGCTCCCGGCCCATAATAGTAGTATTAGTTAGTTTTTATTCAGTTGTTGAATGCATGCAGAAGCTGGTGCAAGAGGGTGGTATTTGTGTACAGTGGCTCACTATGGCTGTGTTGATGTTGCTGATGTCACAGATTGTGCGTGTGCTTGAGGGCTGTGCTGTGGTTCGAAATGGCGATTCTGGTGGCTGGTACTTGGCGAAGCCTCCCTCCGGATCGTTACTGACTGTGTTGGTTGTTGGTGGTGGGCTATTGTTTGCTACAGTAGAGTGGATAAATTTCTAGAGGGGTAGGTACTTGGGGGCTGCTATCTTTGGGAGACATGTGTTGCTTTTGTGTGTTTACCGAGGGTGGGATAGTGAACTAAGGTACACTTGGACATGCAGCAGCAGAAGGATGGGGAAGGGGGTGGGGGGTGCTTGATATGCAGTGGCATGGCTACCAGTTTTAAGTTGCTATCATGGAATGTTCAGGGACTCAATTCCTACACTAAACAGTATACAGAGCGGTCCCATCTCAGCAGACAGGGCTACATATAGCGCTACTGTAGGAGACACCCGATGGGGTGTTGGGGTGAAGAAGGTGTAGTGGAAATGGAGGGAACAGTGATTCTCTTCCACATACTCTTCATACGCTCCGGGTGTTATGATATGGACCGCCCCTCAGGTCCCTTTTCGGGTGCGGTGATTTAAGTTAGATATTGAGAGACAATACCTTCTGCTGTATGGCCTACTGGATGGGAGAGAAGTGTGCCTGATGAACATAGGCCCAACAAGGATGACAAGACTTTATCTGGAGGTGGAGTGAGCGCTATTTCCCTGTGTTGGGACACTTCTTTGGGCAGGGGATTATAACTGTATTCTCGGTGGGCATCGGGCAGACAAATCCGCGACCACTCTGGAAACCAAACATGTCAGCCGCATCGAGCGGGATGATGAAGCATCTGCATTGCGTTGATATATAGCGATGGATGCACCCAGAGGTTAAAGAATTTATATGTTATGCCTGACCCATAACACATATAGGGGGTTATTCTAACTTTGGAGGAGTGTTAATCCGTCCCAAAAGTGATGGTAAAGTGACGGATATACCACCAGCCGTATTACGAGTTCCATAGGATATAATGGACTCGTAATACGGCTGGTGGTAAATCCGTCACTTTTCCGTCACTTTCGGGACGGATTAACACCTCCTCCAAAGTTAGAATAACCCCCATAGTCACCATGACCGATTTCTGGTGTCATGGGGCCCTTGTCACAGAGGTGCTGAGCATTCAGATACTCAGTAGATTCCTCTAAGACCATGCGGCCCCGCTTCTGGAATGGGGAATGGGTATGACCAGTGTGCCCTTATGACGGCCATACCCAGAGATGCTGGGGGACTCCAAACTATTTTAGATTGGACTCCCCCTACTACACAGACTCTGGTAAGAGCCTTCTTAGGCCTCACTGGGTACTACAAGAAGTTCATCAAGAATTAGGGCTCAATTGCAGCCCCTGTGATTGACCTCACATCTAAAAAGATGCCTAAAAGGTTTTCTGGACAACTAGCTGTCAAAAGCTTTTGAGGACCTCAAACAGGTCATGTGCTCAGCACCTGTGTTAAAAAGCCCTAACTACTCCAAGAAATTCATAGTCCAGACTGATGCTTCTGAGGTAGGGGGTGGGGCAGTTCTTTCACAGCTCAGCACTGAGGGCTGGAATCAACCAGTTGCTTTTGTAAGTAGAAGGTTAACCCTCCGAGCGAGGCGTTGGTCAGCTGTAGAAAGGGAGGCCTTTGCAGTGGTCCGGGCCTTGAGGAAGCTGAGGCCATACCTGATTGGCAATCACTTAATTGTTCGAACAGACCACAGACCCCTACTATGGCTCAAACAGATGAATGGAGAAAACCCGAAATTGTTGAGGTGGTCCATATCCCTTCACGGAATAGGCTATACAGTGGAACATAGACCTGGGAGTAACTACTCCAATGCAGATGTTCTCTCCAGATATTTCCACTTAGTGAAGACTCATTTGGGCAAGGTTAGCCATCTTGTCCTTTGTTGGGGAGGGGAAGGGTGGAGGCGGTTGTGTAGGAAAGTACCCTTTTTCCTGGCATGGCTACCCTCATTTTCTGCCTGTTGTCAGTGTGTTTGACTGTGTCTACTAGGATCCTGCTAACCAGGACCCCAGTAGTTTTGCTCTCTCCTGTAAACTGTACCTTTTTCCTCACATAATTTGCATACTGGTCCCTCCTGCCCCCCATGTAAGTCCCTAGTATATGGGACCACAGCATTGGGGTTGCAGGGGACCCCTATGGACTGCAGCAGTTATTCTGCCCCCCATTGGGAACCCATGCAAGGAGTTCTGCAAGCCTGCTATTGCACTCTGCGTGAAACCCGTTTTCACCACAGGTCACTACACCAGGTCACTCTAAGTCACCCCTATGGTAGGCCGTCTCAGCCCAGAGGGCTGGGTGCAGGCACCTGTATGTGAGGGCACTAGCAGAGGTGCCCCCCATAAACTCTAGATCCATTTTCCCGGACTTTGTTTTGCGGGGACGACATTTTACGCCTGTACTGGACATAGGTCACTACCTATCTCTAGCTACATAATGGTAACTCTGAATCTAGACATGTTTGGTATCAAACATGTCGGAATCATGCCCCAATACTGTGGCAAGTATTGGAAGTATGATTCCATGCAATCTGGGGGCTCGTTAGAGGACCACCAGCATTGCTACCACCAGTCTTACAGGGTTTTCCAGGCAGCCCAGCTGCTTCCAACCCTCAGACAGGTTTCTGCCCTCCTGCTGCTTGATCTGATCTAGCCCAGGAAGGCAGAACAAAGGGTTTCCTTTGGGAGAGTGAGGTAACACCCTCTCCCTTTGGCAATAGGTGTGACTGGCTTGGGAGGGGTAGCCTCCGCAAGCCACTAGTTTGCTTTGAAGGGCAAATTTTGTGCCCTTCATGCAGAAACCAGTCCACACTGGTTCAGGGACCCTCAGTCCCTGCTCTGGTGCAAAACTGGACAACGGAAAGAGGAGTGACCACTCCAGTCCATCACCACCCCAGGGGTGGTGCTCAGAGCTCCTCCAGAGGGTCCCTGGGTTCTGCCATCTTGTTTCCAAGGTTGGCAGGAAACTCTGGGAGCATCTGAGTGGCCAGGCCAGGCAGGTGATGTCAGAGCCCCTCCTGATAGGTGCTTGCCTGGTAAGGTGACCAATCCCCCTTTCATGGCTATTTAGGGTCTCCCTCTTGGGTGGATCTTCAGATTCGGCTTGCAAGACTCCAGCAGGATTCCTCTGCAACCTCCACTTTGACTTCTGGCCACTGGAACAGCGACTGGACCCTCCAGGAACCGACAGCGCCGCAATCATAAAAGAAGACTCTTCTGCAACTTTGTTTCCATGGATCCTTCCAGCTTTGCAACACTTCCCCGGCCGTGCATCCTCAGAAGACAGTAACTCTTCAGCCTGCACCAGAAAGAGGATCTCCTTTGGAGTGAAGGAGTCACTCATCTGCAACTGCAGGCTCCCACAGCAATCGATGACCGGCTGTGTGGATCTCCCCTCACCTTGAGCTGCGTGGATCCTGCAAAACGAGTGGTGGTCCAGAGTAGTCAAGAGTAGTCTATGCCTATTTCGGATTGCTACTGTATATTTTTAGCATATTACTTCCCTCCTATTGGAGAGTTGCCTTTCTAGTATTTTGTGAAAAACTGCCTTTATTTTTGTACAACTGGGTGTTTTCTTTCATGTGTGTACGTGCTGTGTGACTACAGTGGTATTGCATGAGCTTTGCATGTCTCATAGATAAGCCTTGGCTATTCATCCACAGCTACCTCTAGGGAGCCTGGCTCCTAGACACTGACTTCACTTCACTAAGAGGGGATACCTGGACTTGGTATAAGGTGTAAGTACCTTGGGTACCCACCACAAACCAGACCAGCTTCCTACACGTCCTGCCTTTCTCCCAAAACATGGGCCTCTTGCTGAAACCTCACCAATTTATCCTCCTCCTTAGTCAAGGCTATCTCTCGGCGATGTCTAGTGCTACCAATCCAAGACATGCATTCTCCATGCGATTTCACTTTCAGTGTCTCCCATTCTGTCGCCTTCCACGTTGTCCTTGACCGGTTAGTTTCAAAGTACCCAGCCAGTACTTTCCTAAGCTTCTAACAGAACTCAGGTTTGTGGGTGGTGAACTTATACGTTACACCACATTCCTTCCACATGGCCTTCAGGTATGCAGACATGAAGTTTTTACCTCTGTCTGATACCACCTCTTTTGGGAAGCCCACCCTAGAGAAGATTCCCAGGAGGGCTTTTGCCACTGATTAGCTGTAGTGGTCCTTAGAGGTATTGCTTCTGGATAACTGATGGCATGGTCCACCACCACCAGTATAAATCTGTTTCCAGAGGCAGTGGGTGGGTCTAACAATATCCACTCTAACCCTCTCAAAGGGAACCCCAACCACTGGTATTGGAGTTAAGGGGGCCTTTGGGGTGCCACCTGTCTTGCCACTGGCTTGGCAGGTGACACAGGAGTGACAAAACTCCTTTGTGTCTTCAGACATATGGGGTCAGTGAAAGTGGGAGACAAGTTTGTCCCAAGTCTTGCTTTGCCCAAGGTGACCTGCCAGGGGTATGTCATGGGCAAGGGTCAACAAAAATTCTCTATACTTTAGAGGTACAACCAACCTCCTGGTGGCACCAGGTTTGGGTTCCCTTGGCTTTTAGTGTAAGAGGTTGTCTTCGCAATACACCTTGTGGGTGCCACGGACATCTCCTGCTTCCTGAAGGACAGGACAGCTTGCTGTCTTAACCCTTCCAATGTGGGACAGGTTTTCTGTGCCATACTGAATTCCTCCCTGGCAGGTACCCCTGGATTTAAGAGTTCAGCTGTGTCAACTTTCAACTCCTCAGGTGTAGGTTCTACCAAGGGAATGGTTTCCTCCTCCTCAAAGGGGGAATCCTCGCTGGAGGGTAGGGTAGGGGGCAACTTTTTGACCTTCCTACCCTTGGCTTTGGGAGCCTCTTGGGCCATTGTTACAAGTTCCAAGATTCCTTTCTCTTTTTGCTTTTTGGCCCGTGCCCTGATCAAAGCAAAAATATGCTCTGGGATGTCCAGCACTGCTGCATTGGCCTGCAACTCCACTTCAGCCCAAACTGAAGTCTCCAAGTCATTTCCCAAGAGACACTCTACAGGTAGGTCTGTGGCCATTTCAACTTTCTTTGGGCCAGTAACTCCCCCCACCCCAGCTAAAATCTACAACTGTCATGGGGTGGCACACAGTGTTATTGTGGGCATCAGTCACTTGGTACTAGTGTTGCTCAGGGGACACCAGTTTTTCAGTCACCATAGTGACACTGGCACCTGTGTCCCTGTAGACCTCTGCCTGAACACCATTTATTAAGGGTAGCTGCGTGTACTTACCCATGTTAAGGGGACAGGCAGCAAGGGTGGCAAAATCAATTTCCCCATCTGAGACTAAAACATCCTCAGTAGTCTCCCTCACTAAGCCAGCCCCCACACACTTCTGAAAGTGAGCCCAGCTACACCCTTGAATTGAGTATTGTTACCTCACCCACCACTAGTGCTGTTACTAGGGGCACTCGTGGTAGAGGTGGGGGTTGTATTGGTGGGTGGCTTGGAGCTTTTCTTAGGGCAGGAGCTGTCTCCTTGCCTATGGCTGTGTGTATCTACAGACATAGCACCAAGGCTTCTTGTTATGGGAGGAGGAAGAGGTTTTGGACCCACCCCCAGAGGAATTTTTTGGGCATGGTGAAGACTCTTTAGATTTGTTTTTGTACTCACCCTTGTCCTGAGACTTACCTGCTTCCTTTTTTTTGTCTTTGTCACCCCCTGTGTGAGCTTTTCTGCTCACCCTTGTTCTGACCCATTTTCGGCCTTCTTACCCAATTCTTGGGGAGAGGTTAGATCTGAGTCTACCAAGTACTGGTGCAACAAATCAAACACACAATTGTGAAGTATATGCTCGCTCAGAATCAGAATGTATAAGCCCTCATAATCAGTGACCTTGCTACTATGTAACCAGCCTTCCAAAGCTTTCACAGAGCAATCCACAAAATCAACCCAATCCTTGGAAGACTCTTTCCTGGTCTCCCTGAACTTGATTCTGTATTGTTTAGTGGTAAGACCAAACCCATCCAAAAGAGCAGACTTTAACACTGTGTAATTGTCAACATCCTCCTCTCTGACAAAAAGAAGCCTATCCCTATCCTTGTCAGAGAAGGCGAGCTAAAGGATTGCAGCCCACTGTCTCTGGGGGACCCTCTGAACTTGCAGGCCCTTTCCAGAGCAGAGAACCACTTGTGAATGTCATCCCCCACCTTGTAAAGGGGGGGGGGGCAACTTTATTTAGGTTTCTAGAATCAAAAGGGTCATTACTGACCCTAGGTTCCCTGAAACCAAAGCTAGTGCCACCATGGGTACTAACCCCAAACTCTGCCTCTCTCTCTCCACTGCCAAGGCCTCCCTCTCTAGGACTAGCTGTTGCTGCCTCAGATTAGCCTCCTCCAGCCTCAGTTTTACAAGCTCCCTGTCTAGAGAATCTTCTGCTGGAGTTCAGCAGCATGTCCCGTCAGATACTGAGGTGACATAAGAGTGGCCAGAGGAGGATCTGTCCCTAGTCTTACTAACCCTCTAGGTACAAAGGGGGTCTACTAACATGGCCACCTTTGGCACTACCTGTAGTGCTCCCAGCTACACTAGGGTGTTTACTAGGGACCCTGTGATCCTCCGAGGGACCTTCCTCAGTTTCCAGATCCTCTCTTTCTAACACTGGGGGGTTGGAGTCTACATCCTCCTCCCTCTCCTCCTGGCCACCAACAAGGTCCTGGTCATCCTGGAGGAGAAGTCCTAGGACCAGACTCTTGTTAGTGTTCCTCCCTGTCTTCAGTTAGTTTCCTACTCTTACACACTTCCCTCAGTTCCTGAAAGGTAAGATCCTCATAGTGAGAATCCAGGTCTGAGATATGCTGGGCCCTGATGGCATGTTTCTGTTAGAGTGGTGTAGGGTGTGCCTAACCTCCCTAACTTCTAGTCACTCTTAGAGAAGTTTGGAGCAAGGGCTATGCTTAGACCCCTCTGTTACCCAAACTCCAGAGACTATGGAGGTCATTCCGGCTGCAGTGGCAGTCTCACTGATGATGGGCCGCGGGTGAAGACCGGCACATTACGAGTTTGGTGGTTTGGCCCATGCCAAACCGCCACTTTCCCATGCTTCCCACCAGGGCGGTCGGACCCACGGGCCGGAGAGAAGCATATCCGACCCGGCAGTCGACCCAATACCACTGGCGGTACCGCAAGTCCCCTTTCCGCCAGGGATTTTGTTGTGGTAGCACTGCCACGAAATCCCTGGCTGGAAAGGTACCTGTGACAGGAATTTGCATTCCTGTTGCTGGTAGACGACTCCCACACCCCCTCATCTACCCAAGAGCCTCCCACCCCCTTCCCTTACAACATTCCCACCCCCGCACCTCCCAGTAATCCCCCCACTTGCAGTAGTGACCCCCCATATACACATACTTACTTCCAACCCCGATCATCATACTTACCCTCCAACCCCCGCATACACCCATAGACACGCACACCCTGACACACACTCACAACACCCTTACACTCATGAGCACAATCACACGCAACATCCTCCTCAAATCCATACGCGCACACACAACACCCCCACTCACACACGCACTCACTACATTCACCCACATTGACACCCATACACATTATATCCCCACACCCCTTCCGTTCCTCAACATACACAACCCCCACCCTGTCTACATGCATGCACACGCACCTGACCTAGCATTCACATTCACCCACACATGCATCACCATTGCCACATTTACACACAGACACATGCACAACACCCTCCTCACCCCCATTCATGACACGCATACACCCATTCACACAACCCACCTCTCTCCCCTTGCGGAGGACACTTACCTCGTTGGATGAGGTGCTCCTCCCTGAGGGGACGGGACCCGGCGCTCCCACCGCCCCCACCAGGCCGTATTAGAGGTCGTAATATGGCTGGCATAGTCCTTTTGGTGGGACGGGTCCGGCGGTGGAACCACCTCTGCGCATCCGACCGCCAGCACGACTACTGGAGGACTTCCACCGAAATTGTAGCAGAAATCCTTCAGTACTCATAATATGGTGGTCGGAAGACCGCCAGCACTGGTGGTCTTCTGGCGCCCACGGCTTTGGCGGTCTTAGGAAAAGACCGTCGATGTCAGAATAACCGCCTATGTCCTGAAACTAGGTATATGTGTAGATCCTCAGCTAGTAAGTGGTCTTTCCTGTGGAAAGTACTAAGTGATAAAGCGGTAAGGTATATGCAAGTGCTTATCCCACCGCTGCACCACCAATGTAGGAAGCTGGCCTGGGGTGTGGTGGGTACCTAGGGTACTTACAGCTTATACCAAGTCCAGGTATCTCCTCTTAGTGAAATGTAGGCAGTGTCTAGATGCCGGGCTCTCTAGATGTAGCTGTGACTAAGCAGTCAAGGCTTATCTAGGAGACAGGCAAAGCTCATGTAATACCACTATAGTCACACAGCACTTACCCACATGAAAGAAAACACTCAGTTGAACAAAAATAAAGGTACTTTATTTTTGGAACACAACATCAAAAAAATACTAGAAGGGCTACCCTTCAATAGCAGGTACGTAATACACTAAATATATACACTATCAATCAGAAATAGGCATAGAAAAGGTTAAAAACAGTGCAAATAGCAATAACCAATAGTGACCTTAGGGGAAGCACAAACCATATACTAAAAAAATGGAATGCAAACACAGGACCCCCACCTACGTAAGTGGAATGTGTAGAGGGGAGCTGTGCGTACGAGAAAACCACAGAGGTAAGTAACACAGTACTCCCTAGTGACCAGGAAAGCAGGAGTAAATCACTGGATTTTCCCCCAAACAACCCAAAAGGAGGAACAGAAGAAAAAGAAGACACCCAGACAAGACTGCAAGAAAACCAGCAGTGGATTCCTGAAAAAAGAAGACCTGTGGAGAGAGGGGACCAAGTCCAAGAGTCACAGTGGAGACCAGGATGAGTAAGAGCTACTACCCACCCAGATGTACTTGCAGGAGTTGGTCGACGGTGATGAAGAACAGGTCAGCACTGCAGCCCTGTAGCCGGAGAAGAGTTCCCGATGGATGCAGATGACGTCCCATGCTGGAGTGAAGACTGCAGACGGATGTCGGTGCAGGAATCCCACCAACAAGCCTTGGCAAAGGCAAATGTGCGTTAGTGGAAAAGCGGTGCTGCCGAGGACCAACAAGGCCAAGGAGGGCTCAACCCAGGAGGGAGCAGAGGCAGCACCTGCAGGAGTCCTACAGGACGGGGACACAGAAGTCACAGAAGAAGCCCACGCAGCACAACAAAAGAGGATCCTATGCTGCCGGAGAACCACGCAGGAGGCTGTGCTTTGCAGAAAGGAGTGCTATGGGCTGGAGCTACACGTCACCTGAAGATCCCTTGAAGGAGATGCAAACTAGCCTTGGCAGCTGCAAGAGACGCGGTGCACTGGGGTACTGTTCTGCTTGGGAAGGCAAAGGCTTACCTCCACCAAAGTTCGACAGCTGGCAGAGAGGACCAACCAAGAGGTACTCCGGACCACTACCCGTGATGGAGGATCCATGCATCTCAAGGTGAGGGGAGATCCGCACAACCAATTGTTGCTTGCTGTATGTGCCTGCTGTTGCAGGAGAGTGACTCCTTCACTTCAAAGGTGATTCATTCTTCTTCTTGTGCAGGCTGACGAGTTTTTGTAATCTGAGGCTGCATGGCCGGGGAAATGTTGCAAAGCTGGAAGGAGCCGTGGAAACAAAGTTGCAGAAGATTCTTCTTACTTGATTGCAGTGTTGTCGGTTCCTGGAGTGTCAAGTCGGGGTTCCAGTGGCTAGAAGTCGAAGTGGAGGTTGCAGAGGAATCCTGCTGGAGTCTTGCAAGCCGAATTTGAAGACCCACCCAAGAGAGAGACCCTAAATAGCCCTGAAAGGGGATTGGTACCTAACCAGGTAAGCGCCTATCAGGAGTGGGCACTGACATCACCTGCTTGGTCTGGCCACTCAAATCCTCCTAGAGTTCCCTGCCAACCTTGGAAACAAGATTACAGAACCCAGGGACCCTCTGGAAGAGCTCTGAGCATAACCCCTGGGGTGGTGATGGACAGAGGAGTGGTCACTCCCCTTTCCATTATCCAGTTTGTTTCGTGCCAGAGCAGGGACTGGGTGTCTCTGAACCGGTGTGGACTGGTTTATGCACAAAGGACACTAAGTGTGCCCTTCAAAGTAAACCAGTGGCTTGGGGAGGCTGCCCCTCCCAAGCCAGTCACACCTATTTCCAAAGGGAGAAGGTGTTACCTCCCACTCCCAAAGGAAATCCTTTGATCTGCCTTCCTGGGCTAGATCAGATCAAGCAGCAGGAGGGCAGAAACCTGTCTGAGGGGTGGCAGCTGCTGGGCTGCCTGGAAAACCCTGTAAGACTGGCCGTAGCAATGCTGGGGGTCCTCTAACGAGCTCTTGAGTGCATGGAATCATACTTCCAATACTTGCAACAGTATTGGGTTATGATTCTGACATGTTTGATACCAAACATGCCCAGGTTCGGAGTTACCGTTATGTAGCTGGAGATAGGTAGTGACCTACGTCCAGTACACACGTAAAATGGCGTCCCCGCACTCACAAAGTCCAGGAAAATGGATCTGGAGTGTGTAGGGGCACCTCTGCTAGTGCAGGGGTGCCCTCATACACACAGGTACCTGCACCCTGCCCTCTGGGCTGAGAGGGCCTACCACAGGGGTGACTTACAGTGACTTCCTGCAGGCTATATAAAGGCCAGAAAGAAGATATGGTTCACCTGATTTGTATTTGTCCACCCTTAAAGGAAGCCCGCAGACAACTATTAAAACCGCTTTTTATGAGAAATGGGACTCGTTCCTGTCGGTCAGCAGTGATGTCAATGTTTGATCCTAATGATGCACAATCAATATGCAAATTTATCAAATTCTTGACTGCACACACCAAAGACGTAAACCTGCTATCCGGGATGTATGCTTAATCATGCACTTTTTGCACCTTAGAGTTAAGAAACTGATTTTAGATCCTTGCATTGTTTCATAGCCAAGGAATTTACGGAATTTTATAGAATTGTAGAGATTTTTTTTTACTTTTTTTCTTTATATATGATGTACTATGAGATGATTGTTATGGTTTTTATTAACTAAACAATAAAGATTATTACTATGTGTGCAGTGAACTGTGATGAAAATGGGTGCATGCACCCATTTCACACAGGCTGCAATAGCAGGCCTGTAGAACCCTTTACATGGGTTCCCTGTAGGTGGCTGAATAACTGCTACAGCCCATAGGGGTCCCCTGGAGCCCCAAAGCCCTGGGTTCCTAGGTACCATATACTAGGGACTTACATGGGGGGACCAGTATGCCAATTATGGGAAGAAAAAGGTACAGTTTACAGTAGAGAGCAAAACTACTGGAGTCCTGGTTAGCAGGATCCCAGTAGACACCGCCAAACACACTGAAAACACACAGAAAACGGGGGTAACCATGCCAAGACAGAGGGTACTTTCCTATAGGAAGCAATGTTGATGGCCCAAAGAAAAGTGGGAGAGATCTGGGACAGATTAGACTCTATGGTCCAACGTGACTATCGTCAACTGCTGCATAGAACAGGGGACGAATCGGGCACCTCATTAAGAGAGGACACCCACCACGGGTGATCCTTTCACTGTGGCACCAGGATGGCACTATTGCAGGCATGCGGGCAGCATCCTCGCCCTCCTCTGGGATGAGTCAACCTCTGCCTACAGATAGGCGTCCCAAGACCGGAGGGCACAGATTAGACGTTTTCTGGATGAGCTGACGCTCCCTCCCCTCAAAGAAAGAGCAGTGGAGGGAGTTGATGGGGGAGCTTCAGGTGGAGGAATTGACAGAGTCGGTCCAGGAGAGGGCATGCAGCAAGGCGCTGGGCCTAAATTGATTCCCAATGGAATACTATCAGGTGATCTCTGGGGTGCTGATCCTACACTTGTTGGAGACACTCAAGGAGTCGAGATGCAGGAGGCCCAGATTATTATGCTCTTCAAGCCAGGCAGAGATCCTACTGACCCTGGCTCCTACAGACCACTATGAGTATTAGAAGTCGACACTAAGATCCTGGTGAAGTCCCTTGTGGACAAGTTGAACAGGGTGGTAATTAGTCTCGTACACAGTGACAAGTGCAGTTTCATTCCTGGTAGAGGGACCACATGAATTTGTAGGACAGTCTCATATGCTGCACTCCGTAGCGTACGGGGGCTTGCCGGCCGCACTGGTCTCTTTAGACGGTGAAAAAGCACTGATAACCTCAACTGGTAATACCTCTGGGAAGTGCCCTGAAGAAAGGAACTAGGGCCAGTTTTTCTGTCCTAGGTACATTTATTATATGCCCAGACAATTGTATGCATGCATTTGCACAGGATGGGTGGTGCCAGAGAGCATAAACATCAAAGGGGGCACAAGGCAGGGGTTCCCCTTATTGTCACTCCTTTTTGCCCTGGCAATTCGGCTGCGCCGAGATATGGGTGCGTGCGGTAAAGAGGTGGGGCATCAGTCATGTCATCTCGCTTTACGGGGAAGACGCACTGATATACCTTGTACACCTGGAGAGGTCAGTGGGCATATTGTTGCAGTTGATGACTGACACTGAGATGGCACCAGGTCTCCACGTTAACAAAAACAAAGCAGTCTGGTTCCCCCTAGCGGCATTCGCGAGAGTAAACAAGTCTAATCTCCCTGTGACTGGACTCGGGTGGGAGACGGACCACTTTCGCAACATGGGGAAAGAGGTGGGCCATGCTTAAGAGGCTCGTTACAGGCTTTTTTTTATTTATTGACTATTACAAATTACACATACAGCAAAACAACAGAAACTAGCCCACAAAGCATGAATACAGGCTGTGTTAATGTTCATCCCCATCCTGACACCGGGATACAATCTATAGGAAATGGCACAAAGTTAACTCTGCGCGGGTGCATCATACGTAAATCCCATAATGTCAGCAGATTTCACCAGCCTCTGCAAATATTACGGTCCAAGCACATAGTCCAGGCGCAGGGCCTGTCGCCAAACACCATAGGATAAGAACTAACAACCGAAAAAAGAAACAAATGGAAAGAAAGGAAACAGAAGGCAGGGAGAGTACATGCACAGAGACGGCCAACCACAAACATCAACACACAATGCACAGCGTAAGAGGAGAGCTGTGGGAGATAGAGTTACCTAAGACGCGAGCAGTCACACATCACTCATGCAATCCCCGCCTAAGGCCTCCAAGAAAGATCGCAGCGGAGCTCAGATATCCTTTGGTTGGGAGCCCTCCGGAGTCAACTCCCAAAAGATTATCAGCTGTTCCTGACATAAGGAGGCGTCCCGTAGCCAGTCAGATCCACGAGTGGCCTGCCCCAGCACATTGCAACTCTGCGCTTAGCCAGCTAAAGAAGCAGGCCCACCAGCCTCCTATGTGTACTGCAAACCTCATCCACACACCGAAGCAGCGTGATTTTGGGGGATATAGGCAGCTCCGACCCAGTCATCACAGTAATCGTATGCATTACCCCCACCCAAAAAGCATGGACCTCAGCACATTCCCACACAAGATGTAAAAATCCAGCATCAGGGGCGCGACATCGCTCACAGTGCGCATCCGCGCACCGTCCCATAGAGCAGAGTCCGCTAGGTGTGTAATATAGGCGGTTCAAAAACTTGAAATGTCTCAGACGCAGCCTATAATTAGGGGACAATACTCTCATATGCGCACAGCAACTCCGCCACGTCTCCTCCGTAATAGGCTCTTCCACATCCATCTCCCATCGAACCCTGGCAGACCCCCCCAAGGTCACCTCGCTGAGCACAGCACATCACCACCAGAGCACGACACTCCAGTAGAGTCTCGGGAATGCTGGGAAACCGAGCACGCAGCATAGCACATACACGCAGCACATACATCCGCTGTTGCGCAGTGGCGCGTTCATCCCCAACCGCGTCACTAGGAGGGATCAACCACAAACCAATCACCCAACTCAGTCAAGTTAGAATCCCGAAGAAAATCACGTAGCCCTACATCGCAAAACATCCAAACATCTGCAACAGCAAGAACGGGTAGCAAAGGGGCAAAGGGTATATTAACTCCGGAGCAGCGCAACAGTGCCGTCCAGGCTTTAGCAGTGCAAGTTACCGTATCAACACCCCGCGAACGGGGCCGGGATGTTTTTCCAAGGACACGCGCTAAGCCATCTGGCCAAACTGCGTCACTTTCAGGTGCCAAATGGGGCAGATACCGAATCAGACGCAGCCAATAATACGCAAAGTGCACCTGAGTGCAATTATAATAAAGCTCCAAGTCGCGGGCGGCAAGGCCACCCAACTCGAAAGGCAGCACCAGCTTCTTCCAAGCATTACAGGGTTGTCCGCCCGCCCAAACGAAACGGATCAGTGCAGAGCGAAGACGCCTCAAAAAGCTCTTCGGGAGTATGAGCGTAAGATTCACAAACAGATAAAAAAAATTGGGGAGCACTACCATCTTCACAATAGCAATACGCCCAATCAGCGAGAGCGGTAATGAGCGCCATGCCTCAACCTTCTCCTCTAACCACGAGATCGCCATACCGTAATTGGCCATCCAGGGAGTCTCCGTATCACAACTCATCCAGACTCCCAAATACCGAACCGGGCCGTCTACCCACACAATGGGATACCAGGAACAAAACTCTGCCACACCAGGAGACAGAGGCAACACCACTGACTAAGATCAATAAATCACAATCCTGGAAAAAGTGCCAAAATGCACGATCTCATCCAGCAGAACGTCTAGATTCCTACGTGGATCACGTACATACAGCGCAATGTCATCAGCATACATAGAGATCAGAATGGGGCGCTGTCGAAACAGCAGGCCCCTATCATTATGCCGCTGTCGCAGCCGCGCTGCAAGGGGCTCCTTCGCAACCGCAAAAAGTAACAGGGACAAAGGACATCCCTGACGAGTCCCTCTTGCGACAGGAAAAGGAGCCGAGACATTCCCATTCAAATGCAGTCTAGCAGTGGGGAGCGTATACAGTAATCTGATCAGTTTCACAAATCTAGCACTCAGCCCCACTTGAGCAAGTAACGCAAACATGTACTCCCATGCCAGAGAATCGAAAGCCTTAGTTGCATCTAAAAACACAGCCGCTGCATTCTCATCAGCTTCCATCGAACCAGCAACCGCAAAAAACGTATGCAAATTGTTAGATGTGGATTTCCCCGACACAAATCCGGACTGATTCGGCAATACCAACTTTGGGAGCAACGGCTGCAAGCGCGCCGCGATCATTTTAGCCAAACTTTTATTGTCAATGTTGATCATAGAGAGCGGGCAATACGAATCGCAACAGCACGGGTCCTTACCCGGCTTGAGGATCGTGACAATCAAGGCCTCCCGGTGTGAGGCAGGAAGAATCCCGGCCTCCAAGGACTCCGCATATACCTCCAAAAGATGAGGAGCAAGAATATCCGTGTACTCCTTGTAAAACGCAGGAGTCAAGCCATCTATACCAGGAGACTTATCGCTAGGCAGGCTACGAGTCGCCGCAGCGACCTCCTCCACAGAGAATGGAGCGTCAACGTAACAGCGGTGGGCGTCTTCAAACCACAACAACGCAATCTCAGAGAAGCAAGCCTGCGCCGCAGCAGCATCCAGCCCGGTCAGATCCGCATATAGATTCGCAAAAAATTGGGTAAAAACTTGCATAACTCCACGCGTCCCGACCACACGCTCACCCCCATCACCATCAATCCCAGTGACATAATTGCTGGCCCATGGCTTACGCTGCATCCCTGCAAGCGTGCGTCCAGCCCTCTCCCCCTCACCATAACGACGCGCCCGATCGGTCCTCCCCCAAAAAAACAAACCTCTCTGAGGGAGGCCTCCTCATACAAAGACATTGCGCTCAGCAATTACCTCGCCCGACCAGTCCTCCACCAAACGCCGCTCCGCAATCCGCCCCTCCAAACCTGCCAGCTCCCGGCGATGGGCCTTCAACATCCCATGCTGCTTCGAGAGGCACTCGCCCCGAATAACCACCTGAAATGCCTCCCACAAAGTGCCGGCCGAATTCACAGATCGCGGTTTTCAGCCAATGACAGTACAATGGCCTTACGGACCTCCTCGCGAAAAGCCGCGTCCCGAAGCGTCCCATGTGGAAGCCGCCACAAGAACATGCGCTCCAACCCACAGGGCACCTCCAACACTAACTGAACCGGCGAATGATCCAACAACGTGCGAGGGAGATGATCCACGGATCGCAGCCATAACTCCACATCTCTTGTAACCAGCCAGCGATCGATGCGGGACCAGCTACTATGGGTATAATTAACGCACGTGCCCTCTCTAGCGGCACCATGCTGCAGCCTCCACAGATCCACCAGAGCGCCCTCCTTCATCACCAACGCCAAAGCTCTCGCCGCTGTAACGTGCTGCACCCTGGCCACACTTTCACGGTCCATACTTGGATCCAGGATCACGTTGAAATCACCACCCCAGATCACCGCACCAGTTCCTAACGACTCCACCAGGCGCCACAACTCCCGAAAAAACTCAGGGTCATCTGTGTTAGGACCATAGACAGGCTCTAGCCAACAGCATACCACTCAATATAACATATCTGCCATTCGGATCAGCAATAATCTTCTGAGTGTGCCACTGTAACCCTTTGCGCAGCACAATCGCCACATCACGAGCATAGCGCGAAAACACAAAGCAGTGATATTCACCAACCCAACCAGCCTTCAGCCTGCCCAGCGTTGAAGTTACCAAATGAGTCTCCTGCAATATACAAATGTCAATTTCATGGCGCTTAACATACGCAGACACAAGACGCGCCTTCCGCCTATCGTTCAGCCCACGCACATTCCAAGTCAGACAACGTACCATTGTCATGCTACTCGCTCCCATCTCATCCTCCTTACAAGTACCAGTCGCCTCGGCGGCGCCCCACCCTGCCAGCCAGAAACAAGCAAACAGACAGAAAAGAGGGTATAGATAACAAAAAAGACAGAGCAGAACGGAGACAATCCCAACCCCCTCCCACGCAGACCCTCCAATCGGGCCATAGCAGAAACCCAACCCCTCAAAACACCAACCCACCCATGCATAACAAGTGAACTATGATCAGGACTCATCCAGAGGGCGAAAGCCAGGCCAATCATCCCACCACCCAATCAGGACTGGGGCAGAAGGGCAAAACGGCAAATTTAACAGCAGAGCGACCCCAGGCATATAAGTAGACCATTTAGACCCCCAGCAGCCCCGGTAAGCCGTTCCAGTCCCAGCGTCTTTCCAATTAATCATTATCACTCAAGGCAGCCTGCTCAGATCCGGAACCATCCAGGCCCACGACCTCCAAACGCTTAGGTATCCTTTTTGCAAATTTGTCAGCCAGCTTTGGGTCAGTAAAAAATAGCAACTTCCCCTCATGTCGCACCCTCAGCTTAGCAGGATACAGCAAAGCGAATTTTACGCCCGCCTGGTTCAACATGCGCTTGATCTGCAAAAAGGCACACCGTGCCGCCTGCACACCAGGAGTATAGTCCGGGAAAAAGCTAAGTTCAGAGTTCTGGGACATCACCGGTCTCCTCTCCCGGACCAACCAAAGGCCAGTAGCCCTGTCTCGAAAGTTCAGCAGTCGGGCGATTATGGGTCGCGGAGGAGTGCCAGGCGGGGGCCGAAGTCCCAAGGATCTATTGGCCCTCACAGCCACCAACAGTCGGGAGAGCTCACCGGCAAACAGATCAGACAGCATGCCCTCCACAAATTCCTCCATACGACCCATGTCCGTAGTCTCCGGCAGCCCAATTATGCAAATATTATTTCAACATGACCGCGCTTCTAAATCCTCATTTTTATTCCGAATAACCTCCAGGACTCGCTCCATTTGTAAAAGTTGTTCTCTATTGCCCCGGCGGCAGTCCTCCAGCTCCGATTCCCGCGACTCCAGTAACTCAAATCTGGAGTCATGATCATCCACTGAGCCTTTATTCGATCCAACTGCTCAGTCACATGATCCAGCATCGCATCAATACCAGCCAAACTGCTCTTGAGCCATGGCCACACCCCGGAGGCTCGTTACAGGCTTAATATGGAAATAGGTGCTGGGGGACCTGGAGGCATCCATCGGTTTCTGGATTCGCTTGCTGCTGTCTGTAATGGGCAGAGTAGGCCTTTGTAAGATGGTGCTGGTTCTGCAATGCCTGTATGTGCTACAGAACTGCATGTGCACTATCCAAGATCTACCTTTGCTAAACTGAACAGTATGCTCATATACCTAGTGTGTGCTGATTAAAAAGGCAGGATTAGGTTAGAGAAACTGAAGCTGGACACAGTACTGGGGGACCCAGACTTTCAGATGTACTATTTTGCAGGATTTCCACTATACGCTTCACAGTGGTCCATGGAAGGAACCAACGAAGAAGAGACCTTGCTTGCAGATGGTGGAGCTTGGGGGGGGGGGGGGGCTTCCATGCTATCTAATGCAGGGAACAGGTTTTCAAAGGAAGTGCCTCTTTATTGTTCTGCAAGTAGCTGAGGCTTGGGAGCAGTTGGCAGTACAGGTACTGCGCAGGGCCCCTTAGATGACCCCTTAGATGGCTGAGGCCCTTTAGGCCGATACAAATGGTAATGGATATGATGCAGTGGTCCGAGGGCGGCTGCAACATGGCAGAAGATCTTCACCTAACCGGCGCCTTCTTCACAATGGAGCCGGCATACGATCTGTTTCAGCTGCGGCAGAGTTCCGTCAGTATGCCAAAATTTCTAATACAGCTTGCAAAATCTGGCCAGGTTTCCTAGCGGAGCCTGTGGAATCCTAACACTACAACTCCTATTAAAGCCTGGCTCCAATTGGGGGGTGATCTCCTGTGTTTACAAAGTCCTGATAGGGGAATTAGATAGACGAGTCTCAAGTGAGTTATGTGAGCGATCCTAAATTGGTAATTATGCTGAGTGCAAAGAGCAAAAATCTGAAGAGCAATAACTCTGAAAGATTAAATCAATTGTTAAAGATGTGGTTTGAAATTACACCTTGGTAAAAGTTCAGTGTGTCCTGCCGCAGGAAAAAAATGTAATGCTTGCATAAAAACTGGTCATTTTCAATTGATCTTCAGAAGTCTCAGGGATGACACAAAGATCAACAGTATTGAGATTAATGAACAGGAGAGTAGAATGAATGACCGGATACTTACAACTGAGTGTGATCTTAATGTCTTAGAAGCACCTCATAAGAAAATCAAGGGCCCCATTGTGACGCTGCCCTCTGAGGGATTACTCTCAAAGCAATAGCTGATTCTAGTGCACCAATAACAAATAATGCAAACACTGCTTTCTTCAAACATTGGACGAAAGAAGCTAAATTACAGAGCAGTGAGTTTACCCCTAAAGCTTTCAGTGGGTTTGATATAGACATTCTGGGTTTCTTTGTTAGCTCTCCCGAGTGCTTTGGAAGAAAAACTTAAACCAGGATTTATGTAGATGTCAATGGTCATTACATTATTAGGTTGATGGACCTAATGAGATAGGAAAGCCAGGGGACTGCAGGATGAGTGCTCTAGGGTTCCATAACTCAGGAGCACGAGTCCTCACACACCCAATTGGGTGTCATGCTTCATCATCGGACAAGCTCCTCGTCAGACTGGCGCTGCAATGTCTGACGGGCACCACCCAATGGGGGGCTCTTTGCCGGAGATCTTCTCGATGATACCGCTCTCGCCCTCAGTTAGATAAAGGGGGAAGACACCGAGGAGGGTTAGAAAAAGAAAGAATCTAAAATTGGCTCTGAACCCTGTCTCGTTTTGACTTTATTCTATTAATGTCGGGTAGAGGCCAAGATTAAAATACTCAACAAAAGAGTGAAACAGAGGTAATGCTCAACCACTCTCTAACTGTATATCTCATAGTGGGGGGTCAGGAAACTACAGGACCCCACCTCTGTATTGGGTCAATACAGAGGTGGGTACCTCTGTTTCACTCTTTTGTTGAGTATTTTAATCTTGGCCTCTACCCGACATTAATAGAATAAAGTCAAAACGAGACAGGGTTCAGAGCCAATTTTAGATTCTTTCTTTTTCTAACCCTCCTCGGTGTCTTCCCCCTTTATCTACCTGAGGGCGAGAGCGGCATCATCGAGAAGATCTCCGGCAAAGAGCCCCCCATTGGGTGGTGCCCGTCAGACATTGCAGCGCCAGTCTGACGAGGAGCTTGTCCGATGATGAAGCATGACACCCAATTGGGTGTGTGAGGACTCGTGCTCCTGAGTTATGGAACCCTAGAGCACTCATCCTGCGGTCCCCTGGCTTTCTTAGGAACAGTGTATTACGTTACTATTAAACTTGCATTGGAGGATATACACTGGACCTTTATCCCTCCCAATCCCCCCTTTCTTTGACCTAATGAGATAGGGCCTCTATCTTAAACCAGGTTCTGATAAGCCTATTGTTTTGGGTGATCTGCCTGTTCGTGCCATTAGTCTTAACACAAACTTATCAAAAAAAATGTTTAAAAGATCTCTTGAAGTCTCTAACAGGAAGGTAGGAACAGTAAAAGGTTTTATTCATGACATCAAACTCAAAAATGGAACTGTTTCGGTTATCCATAATTTCAGACCTGTACCTTTATGTGTTAGAAAGGACTTAAAGATTTTGTTGGTTGATCTATTTTGTTGCTTGATCTGATCGCGCTCTGTTTTTTCGTTTTCAATTTCAGCACGATTGCGCTGCATTTTACATCGCACGCGCACTCGTGCTGTATTTTTTTTCTTTTAATTTGTGTGGCAAGAAAAGTTAGGTTAGGAGTTTACAACGCAAATAGCTCCAACTCGATCAAATGCGATCCCCATTGCATTGAAAATGCTTGTTTAATTCTACTGCTACATGAACACTGACAAAGCTTATTAATGTTGAAATTATAATTCTGAATGTTATATGTGTATTAATTGCATTTGTGAGTGTGCTGTTTGAATTCACTTTGCTTAGTCGAAGCGAGGCCTGCAAGGCCCAGTTCCTTGAAAGTGCTGAAATTGTTTAGCCGTTCTTGCTGACGTGAATTTTGCTTACAGACATTGTACTCAATAGAATGCCAGCTTGGAAATAAATACTCTATTGTTTTACACATAGTGAGCCTGAGAAACTGACCTTGAGCCCAGGACATTCAGGAACTGTGGAATTAATTATGTATACAATTGTTTCAACCCGCACAGATGACCAAAGATGGCTGTTTTTCACGTTGATGGTGAGAAACTTCACTGACGATGCAGTCCGTGTCACATGACCTATTTCCATTGGACTGTTACACCTTGTCATATGGAGTGATGGATGGACGAATCATCATGCATTATGAACTCTCACCCATTTTCCCCGATTTCCTTTTTCCAAATTATTTTTGTTGTTTTTGTGCTTTTTGCTCACACGTGTTTGACCCAGTACATATTAATAGGGGAATGCTAATTTGTGGGTTTATCCCTTGTCCACGTTTCTAAATCATAGAGTTAGAATTTGCTAAATGGTTAACAGAATCAGACGTTTGTTTCCTCCTTTTCAAACTGTCTTATTGGTGTTATGCGTAGCATTGATTGAGTGTGTTTTTCTGATGTCAATTTGCTTGAACTTGTTTAGGATGTCTGGACAGCCTATCATGATCATGAACCTTCAATAGCCTTGCGAATTTCTTTTAAATGTTTTCAAACTTGGTTATGAAGAGAAACTGTCAAGATGCATAATACTTTGCCAGATGGGAAACGGAACAACGCTTTCGTTAACCACGACTTTGTTGTTTCGTGCCTTAACCTCGCATGTGCTGAACCACGCACATGCGTGATTAAGGCACAGAAGAAGGGAGGACGATGCGATCAGTCAGGTAAGTGGGGCTGTTTTAGGGGCTGGGGGTATTTCTAGTTTTGGGCGGGTCAGGGTGGTTTAGGGGAGGGGATCGGGTTATTTTTTGTTTTAGGGGTGGGGTGGGTCGAGGTATTTTTAGTTGTAGGGGAGGGGGCATCGGGGTAGGGAGGGTGTTTTTAGTTTTAGGGGAGAGGGCGTCGGGCGATTTAGGTTTAGGGGTGGGGTGGGAGGGGTATTTTTAGTTTTAGGGGCGGGGTGGCAGGGTCAAGGTATTTTTAGTTTTAGGGGTTAGGGGTCGGGCGGTTTAGGTTTGGGGGAGGGGTATTTTTAGGTTTGGATGCGGGTAGAGGTCGGGTATTTTTAGTATTTGGGGGTGGGGGGTCGGGTCACTTTAGGGGCGGGGTTGGGCGGATGGAGGTGTTTTAGGGGCGGGATGGAGAGCTCGAGGTAGTTTTAGGGGCGGGGGTGTTGGGGTGGTTTTAGGGGTGGGGGATGGGCTAGTTTAGGTTTTAGGGATGGGGTGGGGGTGGGGGTTGTTTTAGGGGTGGGTTGGGGGTTCGAGTAATTTAAGGGGCGGGGTGGGGGTTGGGGGTTTTAGCGGCGGGGTGGGGGGCTCGGTGTAGTTTTAGGGGCAGGGGTGTTAGGGTGGTTTTAGGGGTGGGTTAGTTTAGGTTTTAGGGATGGGGTGGGGGTTGGGGTTGTTTTAGGGGGTGGTGGTTGGGGTGGTTTTAGGGGTGGGTTTGGGGGGTCAGGTAATTTTAGGGGTGGGGGGGTTTAGGTTTTAGGGGTGGTGGGGGGCTCGGGATAGTTTTAGGGGCGGGTGGTTTTAGGGGTGGGGGTACTTTAGGTTTCAGGGATAGGGTGAGGGTTGGGGTAGTTTTAGGGGCAGGGTGGGGGTCGCAGTAGTTTTAGGGACGAGGTGGGGGTTTGGGGTAGTTTTAGGGGCAAGGGTCACTGTAATTTTTAGGGGTGGGGGGCCAGGAGGGACGCATGCTGGAGCCATGCATGCCTATCACTAATGCCTTTACCAGGAATTTACAATGAAAAATCATTGTTAAGGCATTCGTGGTAAAGGCATTAGTGGTAACAACGCGTTCGTTGTTCCGACCTCGTTGTTCAGGCATGCGTTGTTCCGGCATGCGTTGTTCCAGCATGTGTTGTTCCGACATACATTCCGCCAGACAGTTTTCAATAATTGGTCATTTAGAGGCAGGGACGCACATTGGTAAGTGTTTTGCATAATTAACATACATTGGGCCCCCAAAGAAATTTTGCGTATGTAGATATGAATGTAAAGAAGGTTATTTTATGGTAAGAGACGGAGGCTCATTTTATGCTTTCTCCTTCCTTTTATTTTTAATAGCAGAGCGGTCAAAACTACAACACCCAGAAGGCTAAAGAACAGTAGCCAATGAGAGAAGAAAGGTAGTTTTTTAAACAACCAATAAATTACCAGTATGACCCCTAAGTAGTTATCTTGTCATCGAACAGCCCTCTTTTCTTGCTGCTCGCGGTCAAGATAAGTACTTTTCCTCACTCAATATCATTGTAAATGTTCAGTTTATTTCATTATGAGTGTTTATTATAAGGTTTATCTCGCGCTCTGCGTCTTCCGCGTTGTCGTTTAGCCAGCGCGCTTCCCTCGCACTCTGCATTCCATTAATTCTGTTTTCCTCACGTGTTGCCATTTTCCGTTGCAACACCAGAGGACAACGTTTTCCGACTGCTGCCTGGTTGCCTTCTATTGCCGGCACGGTTTTTCTCCCTTATTTACCCCAGCTCACCTCCTTTTTATCACGCTCGTGTGGAACGAAACCTCCTGGCCGATTCCGGCTTCATTTCCTCATTCTTCTGCCCGCCCATAGGAGGAGTTTCACTTTGGGTGACTCATTTCATACTATTGACCCTTTCCTTACTACTCCAGCCTATTTTCTGTGCTTCCTGAGTTTACCATGGAATTGGACAGCTCCCCTGTGGCTAATATGGAGAATGATGATGAGAATTTTGTCAAAGACAGTTTGAATGACTTTATACAAGTATCAGTTGAACAGGCAGTTTCTGCCTCCATGGACAAACTTTCAGAAAATATAGAAAAATCTGTCTTTAGTCTTGTGTCCAAGACGATTTTGGCCCAATCTGTGGGGGAAAACAGAAAGTGCCAGTTATCAAACAATTCCTCTAATATGGCGCTCTTGATTGGTGAGTCTTCCTCACACATTACAGAGGACGTGGCTCCTCACAGACCTTTAAAGGAGGGGAATGTTACTAAAAGAAATTGTCTTCTAAATGCCACAAAAAGACAAAACACATCTCCTATCCCATATTAATTTCAGAAATAATGGACACAGATGATGATATTGGGGATGCAGCTTCTGATGCTGATAAATCTGATGATGAGACAGAAGATCCTTTTGGCGCTCCTCTTCCCAAAAACCCAGACTGGCTACGACATCTCACTCTAAACCTTCCCTCATTTCGGATTCGCAGAGAGTCCCTATGTTTGATCCTGCAGAAATTCACCACCCCCACTCTACTGAATGGTTTCCGGCCGAACATGTGGGCAAATATGTTGCCTCACGTCTCCGTACTACCTTAGATGAACAAACCAGGGCTAAACTCCGCTCCGAATGCCCTCGTCCTTCCCTCCATTCTAAAATGTCTTTAACCCCTGCTATTGATCCTTCCCTTCTAACCTTCTTCGCCAAATTTGGGAAAGATCCCCAGAAGGGAGTAGACAAGGCATGGTCTACCTGTCAAGATAAACTTCTGGATGTCATTGGTCCACTGACACGTATATTTGACTTGGCGAAATCAGACACAATTGACCATATTCCTGTGAATTGACCATATTCCTGTGAATCCCAAAGAACTTTCGTTATGGGTTCAACGTGCGGTATGCTTACTAGGCAATGCCAATGCCGCAATAACACATGAATGCAGAAAAGGACTTCTGTTAAAGCTCGATCCAAAATTGGTGAACCTTGCTGTTTCCGACCCCGGCATTAAAGCTGAAGGCATGCTTTTTTGGTGACTTCTTTGTTAAGGAGCTTAGCAAGTACGTAGCCACCGTTGCATCTTTGGTCAAGGCCCAACAATCCCTACGCAAAATGTTCGCTGGTCGAGTTTTTGCAAGGGCTGGCAGAGGTAGGAACTGCTTTACCGGCCATTCATCCTACACTCAAGATTCCCACGCCTCCTTCCAATCCTCCTATAAGAGTACAGACCACAGTTTTATCCCCAGAGGACCAGGGGATACCGTGGCAGAGGCAACAGAACATCCAAATACAATGCACAAACAGGTAAGTCTCCCTTCTGGCCTTCCTACTGTAGGAGGTCGCCTTACGTTTTTTCTTTCAAAGTGGCACACTATAACTACAGATCCCTGGGTCCTAAATACCGTTCAAGGTTATGTCATAGAACTCTACTCAGAATCTTTTCAGTCATCCCTTCCTTGTCCTCCTCGTTTTTCCACAGAAATGTAAAATCGGATTTCATTAGAAATTCAATCCCCCCTTCAAAAACAAGCTATCATCCCTTGTTCTCTAGACCCTTCAGGTTTTCTCAGTTCTGTTTTTCTGGTTCAGAAAAAGAACAAAAAGATGAGACCAGTCATCAACCTAAAACAGTTCAATCATTCATTCATTAGCTTTATTTCGGTAATAAACATACCATAAAAGCTCGTCCTACAATACACATATAGGAATAAATAAGAACCATAATATAAAACACTCTATCTATAAATATTCAAGAGAAACAATTGATGTAGGAAAAATAGGAATACATCACATACAAACAAACATAAGTTCCCAAATCCCAAAATAAACATTTTAGGCTAGAGAAAGTTGTAAACCAATGTAATTAGTGAAAGGCTTAATACATGACATGTTAAAAAAAGACAGACTGTGGGTTCAATAGAAAAGGCAGGTCATATTTAGGACAAACAAACACTTATTACTTAGGAAACTTATACACATGCTGCATTGTTAAGTTAGCTGTGCTGAAACACACAAGAGGCACAAGCCACATTAGAATGAGAGTTTTTCTTCTAAGCTGCACCAACTGTTGCTTTCAAAATGTTCACTTAGAACGAACAGGGTGGAACAAAAGGGTGTACCCTGCCTTAGCCCAGGGGTCCTAAAAACCACAAGTCATTCATATCGTGGTAAGGGGAACTGTGTAAGGGTCAGATAAGTATTTGCAAGGCAGGGCTACCATGAGCAGCACGCAACATATAATCTCTTGTTGTGCAGAAAGATTCTTCAGTTCCGATGGTTCAACCGAGCTTTCCACTTTTCCTCTCTCCCTTTCGGTCTCTCCTCTGCCCCTTGGTGCTTTACCAAACTAATGAAACCAGTAGTAGCTCATCTCAGGGCCCAAGGAATCAGGCTCATTATCGAGCCTGATAACTCGCTTCTCTCACTGAAAATGTTATCTGCAAAACTTACTATGTTACTTTGTCTTATTTCTATAAAACGTCTTTCTGATGTTAAAGCTCTTGATATTTCTGCTTGTCAATTTACCCCCACAGGTGTTCTTTTTTTCAGTTTATAGATGTACAAAAACTAATTTGTCTACTGTTTTCTACCCGCATTTTCCCAACCAACCTAAGTTATGTTTAGGCCAATGTTTAAAGACTTATGAACTTAAGACAGCCGATCTGAGATCATCCCCTGATTACCAATTGCTCATATCTTTTCAAAAAACGTTTAAACCTGTTTCCTCCCCTACTCTAGCTCGTTGGATTCAGTGGGTCATGTCATTGGCTGGCATTGATACCACCGCTTTTGGTGCTCATTCATCCAGAGGAGTTATGGCCTCCAAAGCCTTTTGGGCTGGTTCTCGCTTGGAGAACAGTCATCAGATCAGCTGACTGGTCTAACGATAATGTCTTTAGAGCTTTTTATTGCAAACCTCTTCAACATGCTTCGTTTTCGGTAATTAATTCGCTTTAAACAAGCATAATATGAGCCTCCGTCTCTTGCCATAAAATGTAGATTTTCCTAGTATTTATGAAGGAAATTCTTAATTTTATTAAAGACACGGAGGCGAGTATTATCCCGCCACAGATTACTAATTTTGTTTTTACCCCCCCCAATAGCTCCATCTACCGCTACACAGTCTTCGTCTTAATGGTCACCATAATCTTCAGTTTCCGAAACGCAAGGTTGCCATCTCTCCAATCATTCTCTCCTCGACTGCTCCAAATCCTGTGGTCTACTTACAGGGCATACACCAAGCCGTGAACTTTCTTCAAGGCCTTTTTTCTGTGTTGATGGCAATTTCTATTGTATTGTCTACTGTTCCTACGTTCTTTACTTTCTGATCCCTTGCACAAAAGGGCTGCTCGTGACAAGATAACTACTTAGGGGTCATACTGGTTGTTTGGTTGTTTAAGAAACTACCTTTCTTCTCCCATTGGCTACTGTTCTTTAGCCTTCTGGGTGTGTTAATGACCGCACTGCTATTAAAAATAAAAGGAAAGAGAAAGCATAATACTCCCCTCTGTGTCTTTAATAAAATTAAGAATTTCCTTCATAAATACTAGAAAAATCTACATTTAATAACAACTAGTCGAACAGCATTTACAGTGTTATAAACACAATAGCAGAAACTCCATAAAGTGAATATGTAGGTTCTTAACAGTAGTTGGCGGTATGTAGGAAAAGTCCTCCTGACAATGAAAATTATAACAGATTGAGTTTAAACCAGGGCGTGCATTCTTAGTTCGGATTCGTCCTGAGACAAGGCACTGTTAGGAGATAAAAATACATCACGTGCGCCGTTTAGTTTAAACTGAGCACGAATATTTGTAGAGACGATGGATGTCTATCTAAGCAGGCGTAGTGGTACCAGTAAAACTAAAAAGTACATTATAAGCAAAATACACACATCACAAACATATGTCGCAAATCGGACCTCGTTTCTCTATGACACCGTACACGCATAATATCCGGAGTTATTTACCCGTAGGTCAGTCTAGTCCTGAAAACGAGAGCCGTCGAGTTAGATGACGGACTACGTGTGTTGTTCCATAGTTGAAGTAGAGGAGGGACAGCGGTAGTGGACAAGCGGTGTATAGATTTGCTTGTCGCTGGAAATAAAAGGCTGCCATCTTTAAGTTGTCATTGCCCAACAGTATTGCTGAAGCCAGAAATACACTGTAGAGGACGGAAGCTCAAAATATAGAATTTTCAGTTGAAGAATAACGGCACGGAGGGAAGGTTTAATAACGTGGAAGGCTGAACTTCCAATTCTGTTGAAGGTTTGAGTTTTGATCTCTTCAGTAGCCATTTTAGGCCAGGCAATGAAAAGCTGTTTAGGTGCTTCAGTTTTAACTTAAAATGGCTGTCACCCTCTGCGCGTGCGCTACGCCATTAAAATAAACAGGCTACCTTTCGGGTATTCCACCGTTTGCACTTAGCAGAGAAGACTGAGAAGTGAAAACCAACAGAAGCGTGATCTTAAATTTACTTTCTTTAAGGACATAAGGTACACGATGAAGCGACACTCTAATGTCTATCATTAAGCTCAAGTTGCGGAAGTTCCGCATAGTTTTACACGAGGGAAAATATGCAGCCGTGAAAGATATACACAAGGGTATCTCCCTACAGGCTGTGCTAATTGTACGCAACATTTGCCGAATGTAGTTTCTAATATCAGTACGGTTCTTGCGCACGCGCAACCTAGAGCGGCCATTTCGGGATCAGGCTCCGTAGATTCTCACTACAAAAAAGGGTTTATGGATTTCAGCTTTTAATTGTAAAGTAACTAAATGAGATTCTTTGCACTTCGGACTCTGCCGGTGTGTTCAAAGTGGCTTGTAGTTTCCTTGCTTTGAATTGCTGTTTCATTCATCCAAACATAAGTGGTTATCCAGATCCTTTGACTCTGGGCAGCGCTTCCGGCGTGTCGATCCGGATGCAGTTGTGTGCCTCTCCGGAGGTCCCCGTTTGGCTCGCTTTGTGGTCGGGGCTGCGGGAGCAGAGTCGCCGAGAGGCCCGCGGAGTCTCCTTTCGCTAAAGCTTCGCTAGTCCCTTCCTGCCCTTGCTGGGGTCGGCTGTGACGGCAGGTGAGCGTGTGCGCAGAGCCTCTATCTATATGGTGTGGCGCTGGATGGTCTCGAGGCCTTGGGTGAATAGTATCGCGCGCTTCCACAATGTTAGAACTAGGGACTTTGGTGCACGTCGGGGGGAGGGGCGACGATCGCTGATCGGAATCCTACCACTACTGGCACGATTCAATTCATTCATCCTTTATGATTCATGGTGATACCATGACAGAGACCACCCTACCCACTTTAGTTGCAGAAATGTTTACATTTAGTGGCGTATCAACTCACACATTCCGTTTCTTTGTACAGCCAAATTGTACCTTTGGTTACCTAAAACAATTGGGGCTCATCCATTGACAAACTTAAAGAAAAACCAAGGTTTCGTCTGGATGTACCAACTTCGCATATCTGACAGGCTGCAATGACGTTTGCAGTTTGAAAGAAAAGCTTGCCCCGTCTACCTGTTGCAAACCTATGGAGATTCGTTTGCTGATGACGTTTACATACACTGTTTCTATATGTTGGTCTTGGCGTATCGTACATAGTTTATATCCAGCGCAGAAAAAAAATAATCAGATCGATTCGGCACACTATGATATTTGCATGCTACAGAGGAATAAACTAAAGAGATTTTCCTTTTGCACAAAATCAGAAAGAGCAAAAGTTCCCTTTTTACCAGACGTTTGTATTACCCCCCCCCACCCCAATCTTATTATTTTTTCTTTTTAACCTTACGTTTATGGAATGATGTAATCCAGATAACTTCCTGCATTTCAAAGTGTCAATCGGTTCTGGCATTCCCATCTGTAACAGTACAGGCCCACTAACTTCAGGATTTTAATGCTACTGGTTCTTGTTTAGATATTTTTATTTTTTTATTTTTTTTAAGATAAGTTGTACGCTTCCAAATGGCGCCTGTTTTTCATAGGAACCACATAGTTATGACGCCACCCCGTGTTGAAACGTTGACAGCTTTCATTGTAAACAAAAACATTGATGCAATGCTTTGTAGTGGGTAGAAAATAATGGACAACTCTCGTCTGTCATTTTGGGCCACGGTAACCAATCTGTTTGCACATTTAATGGCAACTAGTATTATTATCTAGGGCCAGTTTTCTTATTGATTCAAAGAACCAGCAGCTATGTGCTTTTTGCCTCCATTTAGTGAATTTGCCCATGTAGACATTCTGCATGTGTAGAGGTATTGTAATATGATCAAATCTCCTTTTGGGAGCATGTTTGTGTTTTAGGCTGGATATAACTGTTTAAGTTGGCAAACGCCCCGTTTGTGGTTATTCTGAAATGTTTTGAAGTTAATGGAGATTGTCTTAGCTTTCAATGAAAGAAAGTCTTGATTTTTATTAAAGACACAAAGGCAAGTATTATGCTTTCTTTCCTTTCATTTAATTCAATAGCAGCCAAGAAAAACTACAACTCCCAGCTTTTCCAGATGGCGAACTGCTCAATGTCATAAAGCGTAAACAGCTAATCAACATACAGTATCACTATAAATGACTTGACTGAGAGCAACAAGTCCTCTTTTCTTGCTTGAGCAGCTAATAAACTCTAAATAAAGTAAATATAAGCATCAGAATGGAAAAAGCCAAAAGAACTGTAAAAAAAGCTTTTCAAATAACTGATAACTTTAAAAGTCTTGACACTGAAGTCCGGGAACATGGCAACATCCTTGTGCACCTCCATATACGTGAACTTCGGAGCAGAAGAAACCGATCCCGCAGGATGACTGAGGCAAGGGTGAAGTTCCTTCCTAAGACATCTGGTTAGGAGTAACCGTTGTACCTTAACAAACCAAAGGGAGGGTTAATGAAAGTGGAAGGATAATATTCGCCTCAGTGTCTTTAATAAAATCAAGATTTTCTTTCACTGAAAGCTAAGAAAATCTCAATTTTATTACAAGGGAGGGAGGCTCGTGTTATGCTAGTTCAACGCATAGAAACTAAAGAACTGGCAACATGAGACATAGGTTTACAGTAAAAAAGTTCTAAAAGTTGCAACATTTGTCCAATCGGCTGATTTGAGAATGTCGGCTAAACTCAGTCCCGCCCACAAGGCTTTGGATGCCATATCACCTCTGGTAGAATGCGCCCCAAACACAGAAATATCAGTGCCTGTCAAATTCATAATCCATTTCACCCAACGGGCTAGGGTAGTGGAAGAGACATGGTTATGCGAGGTTCTAAAAGAGATGAGGAGTTGAGGTTCTGTTGACTTTCTCAAATCTTTTGTTCTAGAACAATGGTTCCCAACTTTTTGATTTCTGTGGACCCCCACTTTAACATTAATGGAACCCAGGGACCCCCACTAAATCATCATTGGAATCTGGGGACCCCGTCTGAGTCATTACTGGAAGCTGGGGACCTAATCTGTCAATATTTGCTAATATTTTTTAATGTTCTAAGCAGTTGCGGACTCCCTGAAAAGGCTTTGTAGACCACAGGTTGGGAACCATTGTTCTAGAAATATACTCTCTCAAACAACTTCTTACACATAATTTTGAATGTTCCGGGAAATAAGGATAGAATACAGACATTACATTTAATTTTGTTCTTCTTCAAATCTGAATGAAAACACCTGCAGCAGTGTACTGTACCAAGGAGACATCTAGTGCTTTAACATCTGAAATATGTTTTAATGATACTAAACATAAAAGCACAGTTAATTTTGCAGAACTATATTTCAAAGACAAAGAGGAATTAGCTGGTTCATTCAGAAAATATTATAAAATAACATTAACATCCCACATAGAACTATACTTTGATAAAGGAGGTTTACAAAATCTTACTCCCTTCAAAAAACAGCATATTAATGGATGTTCTCCAACTGGTTTGTCATTGATTCAAGTGTGTTCAGCTGAGATTGCTGACCTACAATTATTAACCGTTCTATACGCTCTGTTCTGAGAAGCTACGGAAGCTAGAAAGTTGAAAATTAAAATTACATCCACTGAAAAGGTATTGGCACCCCTGTCCATACACCAGTTATTCCAGACTCTCCAGGCTGATTTGTAAGCCTTGGATATTCCAGGAGCCCAGGCTTGTCACATGAAGCTTGCAGCCTCCGGCAAAATTCCTGGGGTTCTCCAGGAAGACCCGAAACCATCCATGCTACTAACCATAGGGATTGATTGATGATTACATTGTGAGGAGCACCCTGTGGATCCTGAAGTAGGGAAGGAAATTGTGGTAGAAGGACTGAGTAATCTATTGACAACTCCAGAACTGACTGGAACCATGGTTGATCCTGCCAGAATGGGGTGATCAAAAATTCCTTTGTAGCTTGGCGTCTGATCTGAGCCAAAACCCTGGATATCATAATGAAGGGAGGAAAGGCATAATTTGTTTGGTTGGACCAGTCTTGAAGAAAGGCATTGGTAGCTAAAGCTTGTGGATCTGGTCTCCAACTGTAAAAAAAAAAAAAAACAGGAAGCTGAGTGTTCAAGCGAGAAGCAAAAAGGTCCACTGAGAAGGCACTGAATCTGGAAGAAAGATTTCTGAAAATTGAAGGATGAAGACGCCAGTCGCTGGAGTCTTGAAGATACCTGGAGCACCAATCTGCTGTTGTGTTCATGTTTCCTGGAAGGTATTCTGCTTGAAGAGATATCTGATTCTGGAGGCAGAATTCCCAAAGGCTCTTTGCTAATTCAACAAATAGTTTGGATTTTGTTCCCCCAAAATGATTTATATACCGAACTGCTGATAGGTTGTCCATTCGAAGGAGTATAGAACAACTTTCCTTGTCTTTGGCAAAAGTTCGGATCGCAAAGGAACCTGCAAGAATCTCTAAACAGTTTATGTGCAACAGTAACTCCTCTTTTGACCATACTCCTCCAGTCGAGAACTGGCCACATCTTGCGCCCCAAACTAAAGACAATATCTGGTGCTGTAGAGAAAATTGCTCTCCCGTTCCACGCTTCCAGGTGATCTAGCCACCACTGGAGTTCGACACGCAAGTCTTGGTCTAATGTGACCCTTGCGAAGATGTTTGATTTTTAGACGTTGAAGAGCTTGGTAATGAAGAGGACTGGGGAAAAATAGCCTGGATAGAAGAAGCTAGAAGACCTATTATGTGTACTAACAATCTGAGAGTTAGCCCTGACTGGTTCAAAATATGGAGAATCTCTTTCCTTATATAAGAAATTTTCTTTACTGGAAGCTGGAGAATCAAATTGTCTGAATCTATTAGAAATCCTAGAAATTCTATCTGACGAAAAGGGTTGAGATCCAATTTTTCTTTGTTGATGATAACACCCAGACTCTGCAAGAGGGATACAAAACTTGTTAGCTGTTCTATCAGGATAAATTTGTCTTGATATAAAATTAGAAAGTCTAGATAAGTCAAGAGTCTGACCCCCTGAGTTCTCATGTGAGTTATAACTGGTTTCAGAACGAACCTTGGTAAAGCACCACAGAGCTTTTGACAGGCAAAAGGGAAGTCTTTTGTAATGATAAAACTGGTCCTTCCATTGAAATTGAAGGAACTTCCTGAAAGACGGATGGATTGGAATTGAGAGATACGCATCTTGGAGGTCTAGGCGGACCATCCAATCTTTCTCTAACAACGAGGCCCTGAGATGTAGAATAGTTTCCATCTTGAAATGGTGATATACTACAAAATTGTTGAATAACTTTAAATTTATCACCGGTCACATTTTTTTTGTTGTTCTTTCGAATTAGAAACAAGGTACTCACGAAACTTGATGGATAAGGGGAACATTTTTCTAAAGCTTATTTGTGAAGTAGGGATTGAATCTCTTGTGTGAGAAGCCTTTCCTGTCCTTTGGAAAACGAGAGGTTTTGGTAGGAATTCCTGCACCGGAGTCGCATAGAGCTCTATACAATAACCAGAAACAGTTTGCAAAACCCATGGATCTGCTGTTATCTTTTACCAATTCGGTAGAAGCAAACTGGTCTGACCTCCTATTAACAACTGGACAGAACACAGATCTCTTACCTGAATTTTTGAACCCTCTGGCTCTGTATCCACGTTGTCTGAAAGATCGATTCCTCTGTGGATAGAATTGTGGTTTGAAATCCTGCTGGGATCCAAAGGAGCCTCTGGTCTGATTGACCGCACCTCTGTGGCCAAATCGGCTGGAAAAGCGATTCCTTCCTTTGCCGGCCCTGCCAAAAACACAAGTGTTGAAGATTTTTTGTAAAGAAGTCTGAGCTTTGTCAATGGACGCAAAACTGGCCACATATTTGCTGTAGCATCCTGATCCATCTCTTTTGAAGCTAAATTGCTTAACTTGGGATACATTGGCATTACCTAATACGGAAATCGCTCTCTGAGCCCAATTAGATAGAACTTTGGTTCCCTCCATACTAGCTTCTTCAGCTAAATCTAAAATCCTTGTTAGAGGACCAGAAAGATCCAACAATCTGTCCTGGCAATTGGTCTAGGCTCTATCTACCCCACTTTTTGGGGGTCATTGCCAAACTTGGTAAAAAAAACATTATCTTATTAGGCTCAATAACCGGAGTAGTCGAGATATTATTAGACCAAGATGGTCTAGGACATTCCGATATAAGTCTATTGCGTGACAGTTTGTGCAACAGTTTCCTAAATTTATTAGAGACATAAGAGGCAACATGCTAAGAAGGTGAACACTCGGTGGAGTTCGGGTGACGGATAAGCGAAAGGTTCAAACATCAGTTGACCTGAAAAATCCAAAATCGTTTCATTATTACAAGACTTTGAAGACTCCCAATTCAGAAAGATAAGTTTTACGCCCTTCTCCATAGGACCTGAGTAGATCATTATGTCTGGATCATCCTTATCCTTATCAGAATCACCCACATCATCATCCGTATCTCCCAACTGAGTGATATGTAAAGGAAAAATAGGATTACTGGAAGTACCCGGTTCAGAAACAGAAAAAAAATGGAGAGTCATTATTTGAACCTGAATTATCTGCCAATCTATTAAAGTTTTTTTTTTTTTTTAGCACTGGTACCAGAGGTATCAAAGGTTAATACTTTTTTTAAAAGAAGCCTCAAAAGATTTGGGAAGAATCTGTTATAGAATTTGACACAGCTTTTTGGACAGAGTCCTTAATAAAGGAATCCAGATGTTTAACAACTGGGCTTCTTCCTCAGAAAGTGTTTCCATTTTTTTAAAAGGATGAGGGCACCAAAGAGTTAAGGTTATAAAATTGAAGAAAAACCCCACCAGAATTGAAAGGGTCAAATTTCCAAGCCGACACGAAAAACTGGAAGCGTTTGTGTTGAATAATGAAGGGGTCGTGTATTATACGCCAGGGCAAACCGAGAAAACAATGTAATCCTGCTGCACATTTGAAAGATCCCAAAGCAACGAGGCAAACAGGGAAACCTGAAGAGGAGCAGGCACTTTTCTCCTCATGGCCGCGATGTGCATAGGCAAGTAACACTGCTTCAGTTGAAACAACGGTTAGAGGATCGCGCAATGTGAGAAGACAGCGTTCGTCTTAGAATGTTGCGTCTAAATAGAAAAAAGAAAAACTGCAATAACATTAACAACGCAGTAGTACTTTACACATAATATTAACGACCAATATGTATGTATGTGTGTGTGTGTGTGTGTGTGTGTGTGTATATATATATATATATATATAGAAAATATGGTACTTATCTTGACTGCGAGCAGCAAGAAAAGAGGACTTGTTGCTCTCAGTCAAGTCATTTATAGTGATACTGTATGTTGATTGGCTGCTTACCCTTTATGACCTATTGTGTAGTTCTCAAGCTGGGAGTTGTAGTTTTTCTTGGCTGGTATTGAATTAAATACAAGGAAAGAAAGCATAATAGGAGCCTCCGTGCCTTGTAATACATTTTTTTTTTTACCAATAGCAGTAGTAGGTTTAGTCAGTTCTTTGGTGGGGGGAAGGGGGGGCAGTCACTAACACCATTTATATTGTTGCACTAGTAGGGGAGTATCGAGTGGGACACTTATAACACCATGTGAAATGCATATTTGCATCTGAAAAGTGCATCTACAAGGGAATACTTTCTAAGCCAGACGTGCTCCCATCAAAGGTGTATGACTTTGTTGTGAGCTCATTTCAAAGTTATCCAAAGGTAAAATTCTGAATCTGCCCCTTCGTAATCTCTCAGTTGTTTCTTCCGTGGTAGATTGAAAAGATTTTCATCTTTCCTAATCGTCAAAACTCTGAACTCGCCCTGCTTCGCTAATGCATTAACACCTCAAACACCTTCTTTACATCCTTTGTCCCACATTTGAAAAATGTGTTATTGATCTGTTCTTTAGGTCTTGCCTAGACAGTGCATTCACTGGCACTTTTGAGGCCTTTTGTTTTCTAACAGTGGTCTCGGAGGCTGCCAGTTGCTTACGATTGGTAGGCTTCCTTCCTCTTCGTGTTTGACCATCCCCTGGTGCACGGACACGTTACTTGTCTTCATACTTCTTCTTTGTTTTTTTTGTGTTTGTAGCTGTACAAGAGTGCATCTTTTTGAGCTGTCTCCCTCGTTTACTTGCCCACATCCATGTTCCTTCATCCACGCAACCTACCTTGTCTGTCTCCCAGCCCCCATCTCTCTTTGCTGTCGTCACCTTGCTCCCAGCGCTAACCTCTGTTGTCCATGTGCTTTCTCCTAGCTCCTTCCACCTTCTGTTGTTCATGTCACCTCAGGCTAACACTCACTCCGTTGTCTTCTGCTATCTATGACAAACTGTCGCCCTCCCCCTCTCACCTCCTGCTCCCCTCTCTCTCACCTTGCACTCCCTCACACCTTGAACCCCCCTCCATCTGTTGCCTTCTGCACCCCACCTGCTTCTGTGTAACCTCCTGCCCCCCCTTCCTTTCTGTTGCCTCCCACCCTGCAATAAAAAAGGGTGCTATGACACGTCCAACGCTGGTTGTCACGGCACTATATTGCACCTACACCCTCCATTGTCTGTGTTGCCCACACGCTACCTCCCTTCATGTTCCTGCCCAACGAGCAATAAAAAAAAAAAAAAAAAAAAACTATTTTGCGCGGCCAGTGCTGGTCATGTTATAGTGCTTTTTAGATCTTGTCTAGACAGCGCATGCGTTGTCTGTGTGAGACCTATGTTTATACATGCATTGTCCTTACAGCCTACCCATAGCTTACCATTGGATAGCTTCAGCATCACTCTCGTTTGCTTAGCACCAGTTTGTCACTGCATGCTTTCTTCATGTCCTCTTGTGTTTGGTGCTCTCCATGAGCATGGACCAAATGCTTGTGTCCTTCCACTGTTCCTGTTTTTGGAATTAGTTGTTTTTGTGTTCAAGCACTTCATATGAATGCTTGTGTTTTCAGGTTGATTCCCACATCAGCCTCTTAAACACTACCTAATTTGCATCTAATAACCTCGCTCCCCCCGGCCAGTCTTGCTGCTTTTTCCTCCCATCCTCTCCACCCCAGTGTTTTGCTATAACCCCCCCACCCCAACCAGCCGTCTTGTTTCTTTTCCTGCTCCCCCTGGCCATCCTGCTGCTTTTCTTGTTTCCCCCCCCCCCACTCTCTCCCCTCGCCGTCTTGTTCCCCCCCTGTCTTGCTTCTTGCTCCTTTTTCCCCCTCACGCTCTCCCCCTATGACTGTCTTGCTTCTTTTCCCTCCCCAGACATCTTGCTTCTTTTTCCTCCCACCCTCCTCTCCCTGTTTACTTCTTTTCCCTAACTCTCCCCCCCCCCCCCCCCCTTTCCGGGCCATCTTGCTTCTTTTCCATCACGTCACTCCCCATCTCCTTGCTTCTTTTCCCTCCCCCACTGTTTTGTTTACCTCACACCCACCACGCCATCTTGTTCTCCCCCCGGCTGTCTTGCATCTTGTCCTTCCCACCAGCCCTCCGGCCGTCGTGCTTCTTCCCCCAAGGCCGTCTTGCTTCTTTCAACCTGCCCAACCCCCACTGCCTGTGTTGCTTCTCCCCCTGCCACCCTGCCTGTCTTGCTTCTTTCCCCCTCGCCCCACTCCCAGCAGTCTAGTTTCTTTTCCCTCCCCCGAGCCGTCTTGCTTCTTTTTCCTGCCTCCATGCCTGTCTTGCTTCTGCTCCCCCACCCTCCGTCATCCTGCTGCTTTTTCCCAAGGTTGTCTTGCTTCTTTTTCCGTCCCTCCCTCTGTCTTGCTTCTTTTTCCGTCCCTTCCTCCGTCTTGCCCCTTTTTCTCTCCCACCCTCACCCCCCAGCCATATTGCTTCCCCCCCCCCCCTTCAGCCGTTTTGCTACCTATCCCTCCCACCCTCGCCCCCGGCTGTTTTGCTGTGCCGGCAAACATCCCACTCCCACCACCTGTCTTGCTTCTTTCCCTCTCACTTCACCCCTGGGAGTCTTATGTCTTTTCCCTCCCCTGACCTGACTTGCTTCTTTTTTCTGTGCCCCCACAGTCATCTTGCTGCTTTTTCCCAAGGTTGTCTTGCTTCTTTTTCGGTCCCTCACTCCATCTTGCTTCTTTTTCCGTCTCTCCCTCCATCTTGCTTCTTTTTCTGTCCCTCCTGATTCTCCCCCCCCCCACCCCTAGGCGTCTTGCTTCTTTTTCCCGTCCCCCAGGCGTCTTGCTTCTTTTTCCCGTCCCCCAGGCGTCTTGCTTCTTTTTCCCGTCCCCCAGGCGTCTTGCTTCTTTTTCCCGTCCCCCAGGCGTCTTGCTTCTTTTTCCCGTCCCCCAGGCGTCTTGCTTCTTTTTCCCGTCCCCCAGGCGTCTTGCTTCTTTTTCCCGTCCCCCAGGCGTCTTGCTTCTTTTTCCCGTCCGTCCCCCGGGCGTCTTGCTTCTTTTTCCCGTCCGTCCCCCGGGCGTCTTGCTTCTTTTTCCCGTCCGTCCCCCGGGCGTCTTGCTTCTTTTTCCCATCCTTCCTCCTCTCCCTGGGCGTCTTGCTTCTTTTTCCCGTCCTTCCTCCTCTCCCTGGGCGTCTTGCTTCTTTTTCCCGTCCTTCCTCCTCTCCCTGGGCGTCTTGCTTCTTTTTCCCGTCCTTCCTCCTCTCCCTGGGCGTCTTGCTTCTTTTTCCCGTCCTTCCTCCTCTCCCTGGGCTTCTTGCTTCTTTTTCCCGTCCTTCCTCCTCCCCCTGGGGCGTCTTGCTTCTTTTTCCCATCCTTCCTCCTCCCCCTGGGGCGTCTTGCTTCTTTTTCCCATCCTTCCTCCTCCACCTGGGGCGTCTTGCTTCTTTTTCCCGTCCTTCCTCCTCCACCTGGGGCGTCTTGCTTCTTTTTCCCGTCCTTCCTCCTCCCCCTGGGGCGTCTTGCTTCTTTTTCCCGTCCTTCCTCCTCCCCCTGGGGCGTCTTGCTTCTTTTTCCCAAAATCAATGGTTTGTCCCTTTTACAAGGCATAAAAAACACTCAATTTAGAAGAAGCATAAGATTGCAGACTAAGTCAAGCATTTAAAAACGCAAAAACATTTGTAAAAACTTATCCTGGAGGATGGACTTAATCATTTTTAGCAAACACTTCCTCACTTGGACTTTCATAAACGTATTTACAAAGGCGTGCAGAGCAAGAATACTAGCAGCAACCTTTACAACTCAAGCTACTCCACTATTTTTTAGGCATTTTTCTCTGCAAAGATCAATCTCCTCCGTGGATTATAATAGAAGCTGACAAAAGATGTAAACTGCATTTATTGCACGGATTCAGCACTGCATATCCTTTATGCCTTCCCTTATTTAGAACAGTTACAAAGGCCTTGCTTCAAACATCCACATGTCAACAAGCTCTATTCACGTGCCTGAGTGGGGACAATTGACAGTTGAAATGCATATTTGTTGAGTTTGTGACTGCATTCGAGAAGCATTAATTCTTTTTGTGTAATTTGGATTCAAAAAAGCTTTTAGTATGCAGGATTTATATTTTCCTTTTTTGCACAGTGCTTTTATTTTTCTAATGATTGACATTATTCCGACAAATTCTCCATCTGGAACTTAAAAAGTAGTCAAGCAATAGACATAGAAGAGGACTGTGCCTTTTTTATTGTATCGATTTACAAGCTAAACAGCTGAAGGTTGTAGCATTTAAGTCGCACTAAATCTGCTGCCAATGTACTTAGTATACATGCAGTCACCCCTTAGTGTCATTGTATGCTTCTAAAAGATGTATTTGGAAAAAAAATATTTAATACGTTATGTAATGATTTTAGACACTGTTCCTTGTGGCAATATTATGGAATACAAAAACAAATGTGTTTTGAGCCTATTATATTGCTCTAGAGAAGGTGCTCACAACTATGCTGTTGTCCTGGAAGGGAAGCCCTGAGATATTAATAGGGAAGTAGGGGCCCTCACATTTTCCACATAGTTAAAGATTGTTGGCATTTGAGATTAAGTGGTAAGAGGTTTTGCTAAGTACATTCTGCGGTATTAAAATAACTGCACTAACAGAAATCATCTTATTCCTTGCGAGGAGACAGATTTCAGACTGTATCATTTTGGCACAGATAGCTACCTTGCTTTACCGGAAAAAGTAGAAACTTGCTCTAATGTAAGAATTACATGTAAAATCTATATTGTATATGCTGACTTTTCCACTGCTTCTGTTAGTGTATATCTTTACCAGACTGTGGCAAAATATTGCGATTATGATGTTCCTTACTAGGAATTACGTTTTATTACACTATAATTCTGATAAGGACTCAAATGACCCAAAATGGTAACCTTTCATAACATGTTTGCACAGTTAATGTGTTCAAACAGTGCTACATCGTTGTCCCTTTAATGATTATTTTGTATGTTTAAATCTGATACATGGGCCACATCCGGAAAAGTAAGACTCGCTTCAGCTTCATTTCTATTCGACCATTATCCACACTTGTAGAAATCTGTCGATTAGATTTGAACACCTGCAACTAGTTTTGATATGCATTTTTTTTTTTTTAAACAGTTGCCTTCACCTTCTGAAATCTGTTCTTGGGTTTTATAGCAGAGTGGTGGATTTCCGTTTCTGCCTCTCTATTTTAATAAAAGAAACATTTTTAATTTTTTTTTAGTGGGCCTGGTCATGTATTATTTTAAAACTTGCCCAACCGAGTCATTGGATCAGATCTGTAAAATATTTAGTTATGGAAGTTGTGTGCATATTTTTTTTTATTTTTTTTTTGCTTACCAGCGTTTCATTTACAGTGGTTAAACACATCATGTAGCTCAACCCACAAAACATTTTTTTAAGATGGTTAAATCACATTTCTATAAATGTGCAGGCAGAATGCTAGCTTGAATCAAGATTGGGAAGGCTGCTTGGCGATCGGGATCCTCTTTCCCGTCTTGTCACAAGCAGTCTTGGTTCACAGTGGAACAAAGTGCCTGCCCGCAAATCAGCTGCATTCAGTATAAATTTACTTAATACCAAAAGGAGACCTAACTCGTTTCTGCTACATAGAGCCTCGATTGCTCCAGAGAAGCTTCATTTTCTTTGGCAACTGAACTTGGGTAAACATGCACAGGTTTTTGTTTTCTAAGGGAAATTACTTGTCCCTCACCTCCTGTAAATGACACTAATGAATGTCTGTCATGTTGGGTTAATACTACTCTGATAGTCAGAATTTCAGTTTTTGGACTCTCAATCATTCATAAAAATACATATATAGAGAGAGAGAATATTGTCCAGTTCAAATATGGTGCATCTTTAACAGAAATCGTTCAAGCAATGTTTTAGTTCTTATGTGTAAGATAGAAGCATTTTGCCGTAAAATATATTAATAGGAAAGTCATGTATGGCACATGGGACGTAAAAAATAATGCACCTTTTGGGCAAGGTCTGCTGTGTGTAATGCTGTTAATTAGATCTTCGACATTTCAGGCTTAAATGCGAAAACATGAAGTCTTCAGGTAGCGGGTTTTATCTTAGTCTTGTAAGCATTGGGCAGAGTGAGCCATATGTCTTGCAGGAGTTTCAGATGCAATTCAGTTGTATTGGAGCTTAAATTGCAAGCTTATGTCTCAGTGGAGGCTGGCATGCCATCTGACAAAATGGGTACTTGGTCTGCGGGGTCTCTCATATACTTCAACTACAGACTGGTTAGCTTTGCAGGAAAATTGAAACATACACAGCAACAGTAGGCTTGTTGGCATGCTTGTAGCAAATGTTTATTTGCTCATGAAAAATTGGAAATCACAAATCCATTTTTGTTTGTTTGGAAATCTGCTCCGTAGGTGGAAATGCACTTGTTAAAAATGTTTTTATTCCATCAGAACTGCATTTCCCTGCTCCTCATCTTTTAAGGATAGGTATCTGTCATTCTGTAAAGTTTTTCTCTAGTTACAAGCATGGCTAATGCCGGAGTAAAGTCCAGCATTAGCCATAAGCATGACTGTTTGTGTGTACAAACTCACAAGGCAATCGAGGCCAGAAACTACCGCCACGTCCCTGAGTCAAACCCCTGTGAGTAGATTTGCACTCACAAAAAAATTTCATGTCGTAAATAAGCCAACTCTTGCACTTGTAACTCAAACTTGTGCACCCAAATGGCTTTGACTCTGACCTTGCAGATTTTATATAGTAAGAAAATATAAATGCCTAGCCATTGGTACAGTGCTAAGTACATGCTGACAATTATGTCAGCCATGGGAAGTGAGGCACAGTATAGTGAACTTATTTACCTATGAATTACACAGAGCATCATAATCAAAAAGGTAGCCTAAAGAGGTCTCTTTCATGAGTCCCTGCATGTTCACAGCCTGTGAATAATCAAAGAAGTTATGCAAATAGGGCACTAGTATGCTCCAAATCCAGTGTTATCAAATAGGTGGCATAATCTAAACCTTGGTAGACTACAAGCCATGACTTAGTATGAGCCCTTATTTGTGGCTCAATCAAAGGTTAAAAAGTAGTCCTTTGTATACCCAGTCAGTGGGAGAGAAAGGGGGCGTGAGAGTGAAAAAATTTATATGAATACATGAATAATTTTATTGTACAGATAATAAAATCCAATACAATTAAACAAGAAGGAAAAGAGACAATCAAAAAATGCAAGTACAATAAAAAGTTGAATTCATGCTACAAACACACAGTGATTTGGACACACATGACATATTATAAAAGAGACATTCCTGCCTAAGAGTATAAAACAATCCTGGAATATAAAAATAGAACGAAACACCATGCCCAGAACCCCACATAATACATGACAAAACGAAATACGTGAGGTGCAAAAGTGTGTAGTGCATTAAATAATGGTTACAATAAATACCAACATATGCCGTTGGAACTCCACAACCTAACCAATAATGGGCAGTATGGCAAGAGCGGGAAAACATTTCAATTATGCTTATCCATCGCTTGCAATGCCACTGACTTTAGATTCTGCAATTTTAATAAATGTAATCATTAACACACTTAGCAGTGAATTCGCTGGGTCCAGAGACTGGATGATAGCTTTTCGACAGGAGTGAGTTCCTAGTTCGTTCCATTTGCTCAGAAGCAGAAATCTACACCCCTTTAGTAAAGCTGGGCACAGACAAACCACATGATCAGTAGTTTTGTCCGCATTGCTACAGCCTCTACATGTCACGTCTTCCTTGGGAGATAACTGCCATTGAGGTAGATGTTTCAAAAAACCCAAATCTCTGCTCCTTATGGCCATAAAGGCCTTTTTCAACTGAAACCCATAAGAAAAGGAAAGAAAACTAGAAGGTGTACCTGGCTTAAAGGATTTAATTACTAACCAGGCATGCTTCCTTTGAGCAAGGTGGGAGCGATCTGAGTGATACGAATACAGTTGAATGAACCTTTTTACATTTAAACAGGGAATAGGGGGGGATTACTTCCCCAAAGATCGTCGGCACCCAGTCGCCATTTGCATTCTACCAAAAAATGGGAGTAAGATCCCTTCGATTTTGACTCACTGATATCTTGCCTCAAAACTGCCTCCAAACAACCATCCTTGGCCCGGCGCAGCTTATGATAGAGCTTCAAAAAAGCACCGGCACCAACTGCCGCCAGAACCGGAAGCCCGAATTCCAACCGTACCTGCGTGGGTGAAGCAAGTTGCAGGACATGGAAGACACTCTTGTAGAATTTATTGACCAGCCTATTTATTAGGCATGAGCCTTTGCCCAAGAAAATTTCTTGACCGTAGGCCAGTGAAGGCATAATCTTTGCTCTCATAACTTTCATTAGGGGAAGAAGGGTTGGCCCCTTTAAAATTTTGGATAATTTAGAGAAGGCCACCCGCAATGCTACAGCTTTGAGTTTAGTCTCCTTCTTATGTTTAACAAAACTGCCCCTAGAATCGAAGTGCACCCCTAAATATTTTTAAGACTTGTCGGAAACAAGTTTACAGCTTCTCTAATACCAACTAGAGCCCGAATGTTTTTTCCTTCCAATGGAGACCACTTTGGTTTTAACCAGATTAACTTCCAGTTGATTCACGGAAGTATAAGATGCAAGTTGGTTAACCAGCCGTTGAAGGCCAGACTTAGTGTAACTGAATAATGCAAGATCATCGGCGTAAAGCAGATGGCTAAGCCTAAGGCCACCAGTCTTAGGGGGATAAGAATTAACAGTGTTGAGAGACGTTGACATGTCTGCAATGAACAGATTAAAAAGAAGGGGAGCAAACACACAGCCCTATTTCAAATCACGCGTGGAAGGAGTTCCCTAATAGCACCCAGGACCACTGGAGGAATGCCCCAGTTTTGTAGTTTAGCCCACAGGGTACTCCGGGTGATCCGGTCAAATGCCACCTTGAAATCAACAAAACAACAATTCAACGTCAAGCCTGACAGAAATCACCCAGTCAATCAGAATAGAAAGTGCTAATAAATTTGTCGAAGTGCCAGAGTCAGCAGAAAACCCTGTTTGGACAATAGGAATTAAAGCATTTGATTCAGCCCAGGCACTAAGATCTTGCAACAAAAGACTAGCATAGAACTTGGCCTCATTGTCAAGCAGGGCTATCATCCTAAAATTGGTGGGGTCTGAAATTGAACCACTTTTATATAGAGGATGAAGGATGGCACCACGCCAGGACTCAGGAATTAGTGAAGGCAGGAGGCAGTGCTCAAACAGATGGGCAAGATGATTGGCCCAAAAGAGGAGATCCTGTTTGAACAGTGCCTGTGGAAGAACGTTGGGACCGGGGGCTCCAGATTGCTTAGCCCTCGAGATGATAAAAGGGAGACATAGTTGAAAGGACTTCTTCACTCCCTGTGTGGGAATTGAAGACCCAATAAGCAAGGCACACGTCTTAGACAGAACAGTTTAGCCCAAAACTGATTAAGATAGGTCTGATGGTCATCGTAAACAGCCTTCCTGTAATCTTTCCTCAATTGTTTGTATTTTATAAATAGACACTCAAAATCAGGGCTTTTCCTAATTGCCATTGCTAGTCTGTTGCACGCTTTCTTTAGATTCCTGGTTTCCCTAGCGATAACAAGAGACCGGGGAGGGGCACAATTACACGCAGGTTTATAAAACATTGACCATAGAAGGCAAGAAAGTTTGACCCATAACTTAATTAGGGACACACAACGCGATCCCTCAGAGTAAAAAAAAGTTAATACATTCAGTCAATACTATGCTGACAATAGAAGAATTCCATTTTATGCACAGTGACTCGGAGCAGACACCACCACCCACCGCCTGCATAATATCATGCAAAGGAAATCTAGATTTGATGGATACAATTTGTGGACAATGGTCAATCTCGCTCCGGGAAGAAATCAAAAACTTTTCGATGAAGGGGAACAGTTCAGTATTGCACATGGCATAGTCTAGATAGGAGCAGGATCGACCAGCTGATCTTGTCCACTGTGGGGCGGGATCATCGCGTAAACGGCTGTTCAGAACTTTAAAGCCCATGCTGTTGAGGTGCATTACTTTGTACTCTCCCAACGGGCAGTGCGGACAACCCTGATGCCTCAATTGTTCAGGAATAAACTGGCGATTACAGAGATCGGGACCGTCAAGAGCCTCCATTGTGTCCTGAAACAGGTTCGTATTGAAGTCTCCATTTGTGAGATAATTGGCACATGGATATTCCCCGACTAAATCACCTACAATCTGCATCAATCGAGACCACCTACCCCCTTTTTTTTCCTTTGTTGCGGGAGCAATGTAAACGTTAGTTTGCTGTGCAGTCCCACTCCTGATGACCATCCCATGGTTCCAGTTATCAGACCAGTGGCAGAATGCTCCCATTTAGTTTGACAGTTGCATAGGTGGCCAATCCTCCCTTGGCACGGCCATTCTTGCTCGTTCTGTGGGCAGGTTTCCATATTTCTGAATACCCTGGCAACATTTGTATACATCTAAATTGTAAGAAAAAACAAGTACACACCAACATGATCACAACATGAACAAGTGAAATAGTGTTTTAAACAAGCCATCATATCGCAAACAGGTGTTTCTAATGATTCACTATATCTGTGCCATCCTCATGAAGGTCAGATATAGAAAAACAATCAGGAAAAATAAATGAATGCTTACTGTACAGTGATGTAAATTAAATGTTCACTGTCAAACCGTTAACTTCATGCCCATACGTCATTACATTTAAATGAGAATTAAAACATGTATGCTTCAGTGTTTCCACCTGTTTGAAGATGATTTAGGACCAGGTCTTTGTGAGTGCCAATTTTGCATCAAATAACTATTTTTCCATGCCAAATTACTCTGTGTGTATTGTTTGTTTTTCCTCAATTTTCATACCTCTGGGTGCCCCGTAATGTTCAGCTTGATTTGGGCACCTCTCACCATGTCTTTCCCTTCTCTGTGGAGTTTTTTCCATGCTGCTGAAAGCAAAAAATGTGACCAAAATCAAATTTTTTCCCCAAGAAGTTTGAAAGCCTATTGTAGGTTTATGATGGCCTATTTTGTGTCATAGACTTAATCAGATCTTTGCTTGTTCACCTTTCTCTCCCTCTCAAAATGTCACTCTCACAAGGTACCTTTGGGGTCCTTCATGCTCATTATCCTTTTTCATTTGAGACTGCCAGGTTTAGGCTCCTTCAGATATTTGGGCTTTTGCACCTCTCCTTTTGCCCAAAAAAGTGTGTTGGGACAACATACGTTAAGGTGTGCACCATCTACAGTCTACTCTCCCTGCAAGCTTTCCCAACAGGTTTGAGAGCAGTTGCTTGAAACCGAATCCATCTTACACTGCTAGGGACCTTTGATAACCCTTCCTCACAGGCTAAGTATCTTCAACTGGAATTAACAGAATTTCGAACTGTCATTCGTGGTTGGTCCTGTTTCTTGGTTTGGTCCTGGATTGGTTTGCCAGGAGTGGTTGTCTCCTATTCTTAACTTTAATGTAATATTGTCCATCGCTTTCACACATAAGAATTTAGAGATGTCTGCAGTACTATGTTCCGCCTTGCCCAATTAGATTTCTCTCTTTGGGTCTGACTTTAGTCAGTTCTCCGAAGGCTCAAAGTCCACCGCACCACTGCTCAGTTGGGTGGATGTAAACAGGCAGCAAATCCACTTGCTAGACTCACTGAACTGGCTAACTGTACTTAGGAGTTCACTTTTTGCAGGTACAATTTATTGTAGTCAATCTCTAGATATTGTCTACCACGCAGAAACTGCTTCAATGGTATAACATGACAATCTCATCTGCTAAATCCTTATTCGCATTGTAAAGGCAGAACCTTAAGAACACATACTGCAACTTCTACTGCTGTGATCTTGAAGAATTACTTTGCTTCTGGTTCGGACAGAACCATTGCACATTAATCCATTCTTCTGAACTCCAAAAGCAACAGTCATTTTGGGTAACTAGCACAAAGTTCATGTAGTAAACTCTGTCTTCATACACATATATTTGAGAAATATATGGGAAGGCATCTGTTTGTTCATCATTTTAGAACCCCACTGCTAGTACTTGTTGGTGACCTTTTTTTCATTTAAATTAAGTTCTAACATGCACTGTCTGTAATTGGGCTAGTTCATTATCCGCCACTCCAGGTGGTATGACGAGGACATTTTAGTCACATGCTTTATTTTTGTACATGAAAAAGAGCGTTCATTTTGGTGTGTTCATTCCTATCATCAGAATTGCCTTAATATTGTAGATATAAAGTGAGTTACTTTCCTTCCTATCTGTTTTTTTTTTATCTTCTCAACAAGTAGAATGTCCTTCCATGGTGGGCAAAGATTTCCCCGTGGCCATGGAGGGCCTGGAATGAGAGAAGCATCACAGACCTTCCGACCACAGAACTTGAGGCCACTTCCTCCTCAGCAGCCCCCCACCACCCATTACAACTATGGCCAACCAACTGTTGCTCCAGCAGCCTTCACTGCTCCTCCAAACATTACTGTCATGGCTCCGCGGCCAGAGTTCATAACCTATCCACCACCTGTGCCCCCGACGCAACCTCCTAATGTTCCCTACATTGCTCCCCGCCCTGAGTATATTCCCTTTCCACCACCAGTGCCACCAGCACCACAGAGTGCACATGTCCAGCTTCCTCCAAGGCCACCATTCCCAAATCCTCAGGTCCGGCCGACCTTTGCTCAGCCTCCAGTGTTTCCTCCAGGCCCACCTTCTGTACCACCTCCTAATAACATTCCTGTCCCAGTTGCTCCAGCAGGGCAGTCTCCCTACCCTTATATGATACCACCTTCTATGCCGCCACCACCACCCATAATACCTCAGCAAGTTAACTATCAGCCAGTTTATGCTGCAGGCTATGCACAGCAATCTTTTCCCCCACCTCCACCACCAAATTTTAATAATTTCCAGCATAGCTCCAATTCGTATCCAAGTAGCAACAATTATTATCATGCAAATCAGTACCAAACAGAGAAGTTCCAAAATGAACGAAGGTCTCCGGAAAGGACCAAGCACTATGATGATCATCGTCATAGGGAATATAGTCATGTTGAAAAGCACCGGTCAGACAGGGATGGGGATCGAAGCGACAGAGGAAGGAGTCCTGACAGGCGAAAGCAGGAAAGCAGTAGCCGGCACAGATCAGAGTATGACCGGGGAAGGACACCTCCACCACGGGGAAGGACACCACCTCCAAGAGGAAGATCACCTTCTCATGGAAGAACTTCATCTCACGGAAGAACACCCCCTCGCCACAGAAGTAGTGAGCGCAGCAGGTAAATCATTTCCCAGACACATTACAGTCCTGTAATGTGGTGCAGGTATGAAAGTATAATATATGCTTTATAATCTTTATGTGCTCATCTACAAAAAAAGTAAAAAAAGAACAAAAAACTAAAAACATGCTGAACATTTCACAAATATTGTTCACTCTTATTTTTGGTATTGTTTAATAGTATAGTACAAAATTATGAATGTGAATGTATGCATAAATATATTTACATGTCTACATCAGAGTCCTTCGCAGTGCAAGAACCCCCACCACGGTAGTGCCTGAACGTGTGCAGTACCTTTTATGTCAGCCGCAGATCTCCTCAAGGGAAAGACACTAGGCACTCAAGTATAAGGTTGAGTAGTGAGGTTTATTCAGTTACATGTTTCGGTGTTCTGCCTTTCTCAAACATAACTGTGCCCCATCATCCTTCAATGCAAATACCTGTGCATCTAACATTGAAAAAGGATTATAAGACCATGGCACAATTCCACAATTCAAGTATAAACATCTTTGTGTTTGAATGTCTAAAACTTTATGGCAACATTAGTTCATTCACTTACATTGCATTAACTGCCTGGTTGCTATTGATGTATACCTATTAACAATAACATATTAAGTTTTTTACAAAAATCAATTCTTCAATTTCTTAAATTTGATGGATGTGACAGTTAAAATCATGATCCAAATAACATTCATCTATATACTGAGTTAGAATATTCATCTATTGTTGTTCGGCCATGACATTTTGTAAAGTGCAATGAAACAATTAAAATGCATATTGTGTGTCAAACTGCATTCAGAAGTGAACACAATTCATATTATTATTGTAACACTATACCAGCCTGTTCTGTGTGTACACTTTTCACATCACTATAGTGCTACCAGTTGCACAATTTATATGAGACCTTTCTGTACCCACTTGACTGTAACTCTACTATAAAAGTGAGTATATAGTATCTTGTTGCCCAAGCGGGCAAGTATAAGAAGGTTACACAGGTATTAATCTTGTGCCTCATATTTCTCACTTTCTTGATATCACCAAACATGCGAAACTTGAATAGAGTACTGTGGTCATAGTTAATAATCCAGCATTTTAGTGATTCAATATTACCATTATTCAATGTGTAAAAATACTAACTAGAAATGTACAGTAACTGTAATTATGATATCCATATATCAAGTTAATTAAGTATATTCACCGTGGCCACAGCTTGCAGAGCCTGAGTATCTATATCTCCCCCCAGTAACTCAACATGAACAAAAATAATCACAATACAGTCTAGTTAATTTTATTACATCTTTTTTGGTATATAGTGCTACACCCAGAAACCAAAGGTGATCAGTAGTTTACACATTCTAGGTAGGAACCAACATCATTTTCCCCCAAATTTCCAGCAGGAGAGGATGTTATGGTAATGAGAGAGTCCAGTTCTACTGTTAGAAAAACAGCCAATTCCTCATCAGTGTTATGTCCATGCAGGTATTTGGTATTGAGATCCAAGGCTTTCTAGCTGTCTCAGTAATTTCTCACAATCTCCCCTCTGAAATGCTGTTCATGCCTGTTAATAGCAAAACAATTGCAGAAGACCAGAATCTTGATAATGAAGGGTTGTAAAATGCCTGGCTACCAGCTACGTGTTATATATCATTCTAATGGTTTAAAGACATGTACAAAATAGTAAGAAGTGTATGTCAGATGTTAAATAAGTATTCTTCTGCCCATAGATAGAGCGTATAAATAACAGTTAGTGCTGGTTTTACAGGCCCTGCATTTTGCACACGTGAATAAACCTTTATTAGTTATTAGGCAACCTGTGTCCTACCCATCTCTAAATAAATAACTAGATACAATTGTGTCCTTTGAAAATTTTTATTTGTGATAGGTTATAGTCCGATGTTGGTCCAAGCCAGCACTTAACCACCAGATCTTCTCTAAAGCTATGCCTGCATTTTGAAATTACCCTCTTAATGTTTGAACTCAGTCTCCTACATGTACATATTATCTTTGGGTTTTGACTTTCAGTTCTCTCCCTTTTGCTGAATGAGCATTGTTCTCTGGTTAGTAACTCAGCTTTATTTCTTGCTTCCCATAAAACCCACTAGGGATACCCAGTTTAAAAAAAAAAAATCTCCTCTCCATAATGTGACTTTGTTTCGTACGTAGCAGCTGTTCTGCAGTTTTGTTTGGCGCTGAGGAGCTCCCTGTAAGGAAAGCTTCATTTAAGTTGCATAGGATTACTAGTACTGTCAAATAAAATGCTATTTTAATGTTATTAAAATACACACACATGTTGCTACATATGATCAATTTGATTAGTTTCTGCTTTATACACCACAAATTATATTGTGTTGATTAGCTGATGTCTGGTAGTCCCTCATGGTCGATGGGCATTCAATCACAACCTGCATGGCTAAAAGAAAAAAAAATTGAACAAAAATGAATGACGGGTCTGTCTGTGGACTCATATATTTATGTGTACAACTAATTGAGACACAATACATGTGTATACATGTGTTCAGAGTATCAAATGGTTAGTTATATTATTTTCATAAATAGAAACTTCATGGAGAAAGTCAAAGGTTTAATAGTTCTTGTTGTAATGAGTAATGGCCACAAGATAGGGCGTAGTGGATGAGGGTCTTGCAAAGAAAAAATACATCTTTTTCTTTCTCATTAGGGTGGGATGTAGTAGCTTTAGGAAATTAAGGCCAGGCATAGGATCCTTTTGTTAGTGTATTAAATGAACTAGGGAGACTGTGTTTCTCCTTCCTGTATATCAAAGTTCTTTCTTACCTTTCCAGAGTCTGGCGATACCCTGTCTTGGATGGTGTTGATATATACAACTCATGCCTAAACAATGCCTTTTTTTTATGATGGGAGGAGCAGATGGCCATGGGAGAACTAGGAAACTGGATCCACCACATCCCGTTGTGGAGTCATTATATTGACAACTTTTTAAAATCATTTTTCGTATGGAGACCTAAATGAGGCAAACAATTTTGTGGAAAGATTTCAAACTAACAACTTCAAGTTGAGCTTCACTTATAAGATTAGTGACACAGAAATAGAATTTCTAGGTATTAGGATCTCAGTGTATGATGGGACTCGGACTACTTCACCTGTCCTCATAAGAAACGGAGGAGATGGCTTTCCAAATGATGCTGTTTACTTCATCAGAAGCTTTTTCTTTTATTCTTTCTTCGTGCAGCACTGCATCGGGTAATGCTGTGCTTTATGGAATAGGTCCCAAATGAGTGATCTGTTGGCTTTTCCAATGCTAGTTATAAACTATATTTTAGTTAGACATACAGAAGCTGTTCTTCGTTGTTCCTCTTAGAAGTGCCCACACTTTGGCACAAAGGGCTTGTTTATTATTTATTTTTTCATATTGGGTGGTTTTCATTGCTCTTATAAAAAAAAATACCTAAACCTCCAATAAAGCCATTTAGCCTTGGTTCTTAATGGGAGCAGGTCTAAGGAAGAAAGAAGAGTCATCATGTATAAATGCCCTTCAGACACTTGGATTTCCTATTCTACCTAGCAAGGCACTCTGCACCCCCAGCTTGACCCATTTAGGTACTATATCTGGTCTCTGAATTTGGCAATACCTCCGCTTTCAAACATAATGCCCCTTGGCCTTGTCCACGTCGCTTATCCCCACCACCTTCAGTAGTGTACACTTGTCATGTACGTTTGCATTTCCACTAAATCTGGGCTTGTGGAGCATCAGCAACTCATGCTGACTGCCTCTTTGCTCTTGTAACATGGAGGGAGAGATAGACAATCGCTCCATAAAGGGCCAGGGAGTTGATGCTTTATGATACTACCACCTCTTTTCTGTTGCTGTACTCAGCAGATACAATTTTCTTAAATGTGCTTTGTCCAGGGAGCATAGAGTTGATGGACAACAGATGTACTATCCTAGAACATCGGGTGTTTCCAACCACTATAAAATGTTTGGTATATGGTGTTTTTGAGTGCAAAAATGGATTGCCAGAGAAAGTGCAGCACTGGATCTCACCCATTTTAAGGTCGACTGACATGGATTATGACCTTCACCAGTTCTGTCGTTTTCGTAATGTTGGGTTTTGCTTTGATGCCAAGCATTTTCATCTGGTCCCTTTAAATTCGATTCCTCTCCCCCGTTTCTGCTTACGGCAAGTACTGTAATTATGAAATCTAGCTTTGATCCTAGTGGGACAAATCTCACAATCCCTGCCGCAGTTGACTCTTTGTATTGGAAAATCTTCCAGCATTTGCCGGTATCTTTTCAGGAGAAAAACGAAATTGAAACTGTACCAGAAATCCAATTGAGTACAAGCATTGCTGCCTCGGGGCAAGAACTGATGATTGTGGCACTGGTAGAAAGAAGCTATTACATTATTACTCTCGGTATCACTAATAACATTTTCACATGAAACCCATTGTTCCTAGGCTGTAAAACAAGTTTTGGCATTTTGTTTAATGGCTGACTTGATGCATATTGCTTATTTTGTCGCTCTATCTGGAAAGCATGTAGGGGAAACATTGCAGTTGGACAATCGTTATAGAGATCTGGAGAATGTAAAAAATTATCTTTAGATAGGACGTCATCAACACAAAAGGATACACTTGAGTAGTGTTATGCGCACAGGAGTTGAGGCAGTTTTACTCTGTTACATAGATTTTGTGTAATAATTTCAAATGTGAGACTATGCCTCTTTTTAGTGATAATTTAAAATGTTAAGTACTTGTTTAACCTTCTTGTATTTTGGAGTAAACAAAATGATTCTCTTTTGAAACATGATTTTAACTGGAGCCAGTACTTCATTTTAATAGACTGCATTGTATCTTAACTCAATTTTACTCAACGAACATACTTCTGTTCACAACAACTTGTTTATCTTAAAACCTTGAAGGGAGAGGCATCGCCACCGCGAGAGCCGAAGATCGCCTTTTGCAGAAAGATCTTACAGAAAAGAGTACAAGCGAACAAAAAGGTAAGACGTGTTTGTGACACTGTGTCATCGTAGTTTTGGCTTGTGGTCTTCTCCACAGGTTTCACAAACTAAGGGCCCAATTACATTCTTGGTGGCTGGAATACGTCACAAATGTGACAGATATTCAGTCCGCTGTATTACAATTTCCATAGGATATATTGGAATCGTAATATGGTGGACGGGATATCCGTCACTTTTGTGATGGAGCCACTCCGTCTGCTTAGATCGTAACCAGGCCCTAAGTATTCATTACTATTGAGTTCCCAGGTTGCACCCCAACAGGCTTCTGCTTTAGTGCATTTGGGACGTTTTGCCTACCTATAAGAAGTGTTTTACAAATTAGATTAAAGGAGCAGATAATTTTGCAGTTGCTATGAGAAAACTTTATCATATGCTGAAAAGTTACGCAAGTGCTCGGTTTTCCCTGTTTCCCCACTTCTGCCCCAGTAGATTGTCTTTAAACGCTGTTCCACTGTATGCCATCCATTCATGATGAGGCCTTAGGTTCAGTGGAGCTACTTCTACACAAAGTCTCTGGGGTGTTTTGGGCTTTAAATTGGGATAGTCGGGGAAGGTATTTCCTCTCCTCTTCCTCTGCAAAGAGTGATGCGTTTACCTTGTCCTTTATTGTCCCTTCTGCCGCATTCCAATTTCTACTGGCATCTATGGTCTAATACAGTGAATGTTGTCAGTAGACAGGTCCTAAAATAGATGAATGACCCCCCCCCCCCCTTCCTCATCCCACAACCTTAAAATGCACTTAATGGTAAAAACCGTTCAAAGATGGTTGGCGTAAGTGTTCGTGCACCGGTGACTGCGATGGTTTTTGCTAAGCTTACCAAATCCATGCCAAGACAAACCGGCATTGAAACAGTCAGTAGGTATGAGCCTGCAACTGGCTTTGTCAGTGCTTGTTAATAATTTGTTTACTACCAACTGCCATGTCATTGTGGCTAGTCAGAGTTTTCTGTGTAGGGGTGGTTTGTTTTTGTATTTCTAAAAGGAGAACCTCTTCAAAAGTACAGAATTATCTTTAAAAATACAGGGAGCTCTTCAAGGTTACTTTGTTGAGTAGAAGAGCGATAATTGGTCTGGTAGTTCTGGACAGCCAGAATGCCCTTACTGAATATCAGTGAGGAGGTACTGCATGGAGATTGCTGTTTGTCTTGTTTCTCAGCAGGAGGAACATTGGGCAGAGCGTCATATTTGTGAGAAATTATTTCAGAACCTTAGTGCCTGGATTGAGAATGCCTCCTGCTTTATTGCAGTGCTTATTAAAGTTTTCAGTTTGAGTGCAAAGAATATAATCAGAAGGGTTTATGGTGTGGAAACCACTTCACGGATTTTAACAATGTTATTTTCGTATACTTTACAAAAATTATTGTGATGATACCAATGTAAATACATTTTACAAAATTCTGATGTGGAAAAAATAAAGCTTCACTATATTTCTTGCAACGCATGAGTGACAATTTTCTCTCTCCTGATGTTGCCTCTTCAGTGCTCTTATTTGCCCCTTTCTCTTCTCTCCCTGCATATCTGCTCCTCGTTACGCCCTCCGCCTGGTGGTCTTGCACCTTACCTTGTTGCTCTGTTCTACTCCCCTCTCTTTCTCTAGTGGGTCAGCCGCTCACTGTTTTCTTGTTGCTCCCTACCACTCCTCCTCCTTTGTGTTTGTACCTCTTCGTCCTTCATTCAGAGAGAACAGAACTGTTTTGGGAAGTGTATGCGGGTTTCATTGCACAAAAGGTGTTTTCTCATTTGGTTAGTTCCCACTTGAATCATGTAAATTTTCCTCTGGATGGCAAAATTAAGACCAGATTTTAAATTTAAGCAATGTTTAGAATTTGAGAGGGATGAATGTGTGACTAAAAGCAGAATGACAGTTGATAAGGGGGACACAGTTCTAAGACATAGCCTCTGCCGGCGGTTTCCCCAACAGTGAGGTCCCTTATATATTCGTCAAGCCCGTGCCTGTTGTGTAGATGGAGGCCTTTAGCTAAGATTAGGACCACAAAATCCACAGCTACCTTTTAATATAGCAACAAACTTATATGTGACATGGTGCAGGGGTTGATGGACTTTCATGAATTGTTTCTGGGCACTGAGCTAGTGATTCTGCCTGCTGACCCTTTTGCCCTTTGGTATAATACGCTGCTTACTAAATTATTCCATTAAATTTAAGCCAGGGACAGGATTACCCATCAGCTGAGAACTTTAATTAGATAATGTATGAAAGTTCTTCTTTTAGCACTGGCTGCACTTGCCATCAGACTGTCACTTTGTTAAAGGTGTACCGTTCTGTAGGCTTCTTTTTAGGGTCGAGCCTGCGTTGCATGCGCTCGCGCATGCGTATCGCAGCGAGACGCTTTTGTATTTAGAAAAGGGCTCGAAGCCCTGTCAACTTCACGTCACTGTTTTTTATTGGTTTGTGGGCTTGCCTAATAAAATCTGCTTGCTTTCATTAGTCGAAAGCAAGCATATGTCAAGGCTTTTCCGGTGGCTAGCCCTCCTCGAGCGCAGCGACCAAGTACAGAAAACATGCGAAGCTCTCTGTTTTCCATCGCGCTCGTGGACTTCTTTTTTTCTAATTTACGAGCGCGATCTCGCTTGGCAGAGGTCGAGCGCTTTACATAGTTAATTTAACTTTTTCGGGTCGTGTACACAAATGCACTTTTGCCCGGTAGGTGAAAAGTCGGGTTTGGAGTTTACAACGCGATCAGCTCTAACATGAGCAAACGCGAGACCCGTTGCATTGTAAATGCTTGTTTTAGCTTATTCCCAGTTGCTTATTTTTTATGCAGTATCCTTTCAGAAGCAAATGGGTAAAATGATTATACCAAAAGCCCTGTATACCACTGAGGAGTCATATCAATACTAAAATTTGTTTTTGCTCCGTGACAATTCGGGCTTATCCTGGACTGAAAAAAGACATTTTGTGACTGTGCCTGAAGGACCTCAATTGAAGCGTTACGTCAAATACACTTAGTAATTTAAAGTGCAAGTTTCTAATACCTTGATTTATATTGGGTAGCATGAGTGGACACAGGCTTATCCCATTTAAAATGAGAATTATTCATTACGCTCAACTCTAGGTGAAATTACTTAAATTATAACTATCTCATTGCTTTAGCCCTTGTTGGTGAGGAATCACTAAAACTATTGGAGTGTGATGTAGTTGAAGTGTGTTAATACGTTCCCGGGAAAACTTTTTCACCACAAATAGTGACACTGTGTGACTGTAAAGGAGTTCCTGATTTCTAACATACACGATTAGGCTAGTTTTCTGTGCCATTGCCGATGCATTTAAATAGCATGAACATGTATATGTTACTATTGTTTTATGAAGCACCTGGTCTCTGGAGAGCAGAATAATCATTACATCTCTTACGTTCATTGCAGCCCCGTTTTTATTTCTATGTGAAATGAATGTACAGTGGCAAGTAAAACTTGAGGTTTTTGGTCATAGAAACGAAAGCAGGAGTAGAATTGCAATCTTTTTTTTCCCAAATATCTTTTTTTTTTTTTTTTTTTTTAAATAAGCAGGAAAACAAAAAGGGAATAAAGGTAAGAAAAAACATCACTTGAGTGCTCTGTAATGTACAGTGCACAGTGAAAGCATGAAGTGTGAGGATGTCATAAGTGGTGATATAACCAAAATGCACATTATAAAAGGGTGTTCACCTACTTAGAGCAGTTCTATGAAGCTGGTATGGTCTGCTGGAGGGCACGGTGGGGCTGGGTGAGGTGAACCTAGGTAGAGAGAAGTTCCTGAGATAATTGTTGAATGTACCCTCATGAGGCAATGCATAGTTAAGTAAGTAGCTGAGGTGGACACATAGGACCCTGGGTAAAGGTTGGGATGGAAATGTTGGTGGGATACCTGAAAATATCCCTATCCTGAAATGGCAATGTGGGGAGGGGGACTGGGGGAGGCTGGGTTTGATGGAAGCAGGGTCTGAGATGGCCTCTAGGGCGCGTTAAGTAATTGCCAGAGCAACGTCTCGCAGCTATGGCCCATTGGTCGGTGGCACAGTCCTCTGTCCTGTGTAGAGCCATTGCCCAGTGTGAAAACGGACCTAGCCAGAGCTCTGAGGTTGGAGTGAGCTTCCATCACATTGTGACAGTTTTTTGGCGTGAGATGCAGGAAGGTGCTGGGGTTTTGTATTTGCGGGGTCTCATGGAAATACCTAGGGCCCCTACTTCCCAGAATGAAAAAGCTCTCTTCCTGTGACTCGCTGTGGGTGTGACAGAACTCTGCTCCAGTATGCCTGCAGTTCTTGACAGCCAACGTCATTTTCACATGGAAATAAATCCTAGAGTAACAGCAGGTAAGGTAGGCCCCAGTATAGTCTTACATTCTTTTCTAGGGTCTAGCCTGTACTAGTGCGTATCTCTGAGATATTGTATACAAAAAAGGCTTGACTCCTTCCTGCCCGTTGCTTACCATTTGTTGACTTCATGTCACTCTCCTTCACCAGCCTCCTTAATTGGCCAGTGCAGACGAAACATAATTTCTGATCATTTCGGTGGAGCAGGGACCAAGCACAGATTGATTCAAGTCAATCCGTGCCCATCTGCTGCTCCCCAAGTAGATGCTGCCTGCTGGTCCTTCAATAGCGCTTGTGCTTTTTTGTTTTTGTTTTACGTGTTGCCTCTTTCCCTGTACCCCCACCCATCCCGCTGTCCTTACTTGCCCAGTCCCCCTCCCCCCACCAGCTGCTTCTCCTGTCCTTGCTTGCACATCCCGCCCTCATCCTTCCACCGCAAAGAGTGGCATGATGAAGCGCCAGCGTTCTTCATCCTTGCAGTTATAGATTGTTCAGAGCCTTATTTATTTGTAAATAAAGACTGAAAATTAGTCTACCAGCTGGGTCTAATTAGCCCTTCTCTTTGTGTTCTTACAGTAGTGTGCGAGTAAGTGTTCATATGCGTTTTACCTTATAGCATTAACTTTCCCAAACCCAGCCGAGCAATTTCATTACAGTGCTCACACTCACTGTTGGATAATAACTTGTGTTGGATTCGGTTACACAGAGCTACACAGAAGGCACCCAACCCACTGAGTTTGTTTTTTCCACCTATTGATATTAAAGAAGAGTGAATAATATTTCTAAAGAGGAAGTGGTGAAGTAACCCTTTTGCCTTGGTCACTAGAATTGTGCAGCAGGAACTTCAACACTGACCTACCTCACCTCCCAAGGTAGGCACACTACCCACTGAGCTTTCTTGCCCCCATTTCTAAAGAGGAGTGGCTGAAGTAAACCACGTTGTAAAATTCTTTTGTCTTGCTCACTAGAATTGTCCAGCTGGAACTTCAGCACTGACCTACATCACCTCCCCAATTCTTTTGAGAACCTGAAGTGAACTACCTTGCTTAAGAGGGCAAGTGGGTTGATCTATCTTTTCTGGGTTGCATACTGTCGCCTGTCAGTGTTGTGCTGCTTCCTTTCACAAACATGATGCTTTTCGAAGGTTATTCTGCACTTCAATAAGACACCAAAACAAAAGTGTTTTCAAATGTGTGCTCCCTGCTGTAATGCATATTTTACAACATGGCACGTGACTGTTAATTACCCGCATTCTTAAATTTGTCTGATACTGACACACAATGTCCGGTCGAATGAAGGGATAGACACATGAGACACTTCCCACAAAAACTAAGCTTGGAACGGGCGTCCTAGAAAGCTCGTGTCAAGGGTCAACACATATGGGAAAGGTTCAGCCTTAGACACGATTTCCAAAGGACCGACCCTCTTCGTAGCTGAGCGCCTTAGAACTACACACAAACTTAAATACTCTTCCAACTACAAAGGGGTTTGTTGAACAGGGTGCCGCATTTCAATACATGTTCACGCGCATAACCGCAGCGTGCACTAAAGTGTACAAAAGTGGCTAGCTCTGTGCCCGACTAATATACAAAATATGACTTTTGTCCATGCTGTACATCATGGGACTTGATGACGTTTGCAATGATTTGTAGCCATACTGTGTAGCAGTGTCATTGTTAATTATTTTATTTTTTTAAATAACTATGATGTAGCCAGCGCTAATTCACTTTAGAAACAAAAAAAGCGCTTTTGCCCTGGCTGCTTCATAGTGCTTTCCTAAATTAGTTTTGGCCACACTGCAAAGCATCTGTGCCCTCGTGCAGCACGGCTACAAAACATTGCCAATTGCTCTCATAGACAGGACCTATTGGCTTTGCCAAAGCTTGTCTAAATTACTGTTTTTCTTTAACGTGTATGCGTAGGCATGAGCAAATGTACGCTTGTGCATGCCTGCATGAAATATTACATTAAACCCAGACCTTTTGACTTTGCCAGCACTTGTCCAAAACTTTGCCTTTTCATGGGACTGCCCTCTTTAGATCAGGCCTAGTCAGTGTGCAGCGCCGTCCGCAAGGCATGTTGTAATCAATCTATGGGCTTTTTACCACTCCCACTTTTGCCATTTCTTCTTTTTTGTGCTTGTCTTAAATGCTTTTTATTGGTGTTTTTTTTCTAAATATTTCTCCTTTGTTTGCTTAGTTCTTTCCCAGGTGATTTTACTAAGATAATAGTTTTGTTGGCCATTACACTACGTTTACACTTCCTCCTGTTACAGCCTGTGATGGCCCCTTCTCCCTCCTAGTCTGATTTTGGTTTTGCCTTTAATCCCAGCTGCGATCCTTTCTCCACGGCTCGGCGCCATGCTTCATGTTTAATATTATTGTACTTATTTAATTCACTGTTTCTTGCTTGTAAGGTAATTTTGCTTTCCATTCTTACTTTCAATAACAGCTAGGGTCATAATTTAACAGTGAGTTTGCGCAGTGCGCAACAGACGATCAGTACAGACCTTTTAGCAAAGAACATTTATAACCTGTGCAGTGCAGGGTGTGAAGGCAGCTGGGAATTAAGCTTTAACTGTTAAAATGCTGTAAAACAATAAGCGAAATTTCAGGTCTCAGGTAGATACAGACTTTTGGTCGCAAATGAGTTTGCAGTACATCTAATATGAGCTGCTAGAGTGACATCTTGCTGCGTCAAACAGAACTAGGGTAAATTAATTTCATGATTTCAAGCCTCAGGGCTTCCAGTTTTGCAGTATTTTTTGACATTTTAATTTATCCATATGTGTATAATTTAAGCTTCATTGAAATTAACATTATTTTGCTTGTTTGTATTGTTTTCCCCAGCTGTGACACGATAGCAGCTTTTTCGGACTGCTATATGCTGGTGGAAAATGTCCTCTAAGGAGCTGGTTTGCACTTGCCTGCCTCGTGCCTCAATGGACAGAGTAGGACAGGATACAATCTGGCCCATACTCATCTTGACAAAAATTTCTTCTGTTTGCTCCAACTTTTCTCCAAATCTGACTTCAGCTGTCTAATAATATTCAAATAAAATCCCATCCACAGTTATTTATGTAGTGTGGATATAATAAAGCACTCGGGAAAACATGGGGCTTCCAGTGGCATAAAGCAAAATGCAGGGGGCTGCATTACGCCAGTGGGGGGCGGGGTCCTTTCACTTTCACATGTTCCATAATGTGAACTGTACCGCTTTGGTAGGGAGACTTATTAATATTTGACGGGATTCTGCTTGATTACTAATAAAAATGTTTTTCATCTAAATCAAGTCATTTCTGTGTTCTAGTATCTAGAGCTTATATATTGAATCTAAAGCTGCAATTGAGGCACTATCTTTAAATTTTTAACATGGCGTCTATTTTGTTTCGTCTATACTAACATAATTTCCACTGCTTTTCAGTTAAGCTGACATATTTGCATTGGGAACTCCTGTAATGGCTGCTGTCCACACAGCACGCATACTTTCACTGTGCAACATGGTATGCCGAATCCTGCCCCCATTCCTTCTTGACGCTTTGAGGGAGAGACTCCTCTTCCTACAATGAAGGAATGTCTCAGAAAGGGGTCCCTCTAGATGTCAATAGAGCATTCCAGGCACACTCTTGGCACCATGGCACACTTCACTCATGTGTTATATGACTGGAAAACATAAAAGCCCCTGTCGGACCAAATTTTGCAGCAGGGTTGACCAATTTATGTGGCAAGAAAAGGCTAGTTATGCATTTACGTCCCCAATTGCTATAACTCAAGCAAATATGAGACCTATTGCCTTGTAAATGTTCTTGTTTAGCCTAGCCTTTTTAATCTTGCCTCTTTAAGAATGGTACCTTTATATTCTTGTATCAAATTCTTCTGCAGTTGATATAACTAAGAAATGTCCCAGGTGCTTTGTCTAAATTTGTAGTCGGTTGAGTGAAAGAGATATTCAAACTTTCGTTTTCAATGAGTTTGTCTTGCAATTGTCCTTCAGACATCACACAGCAAGGGACACCCATCAGATCCGCCCTTGTGGCTTTTTTAGTGACTCAATCTGTCTGAAAGAACTTGTTACTCTTGGACAGAATGTGCCTAATCAGCTGTTTCACCTTTAATATTTCAGGTGAGCATTGAGCAGTTAATAGATTAGACCTACACAGACGCTTAACAGAATAACTAAACTGGTTATTCGGAAATGTTCAAATCTGATCAGATGTAGACTGAATTAACAGCAGTGTTGTAAAAGATGCCATAGGAAATACTGGTTTTATGCTCAATTATGTTTGTGACTTACCTAGCTGAAAACCAATAGAGCACGGTACACAATGTTAGTTTTACAATATGAAGAGAAGCGGGGAAGATCCGGGATAGTGTTGGCAACCAGTGGAGTGGCAGAGCTTGAGTTGGAGAAGAGGGTTGGGTTGGAAAGTGATTTCTTAGTGGTTGTTCGAACATTTAGATGGTTACCTTCTGGTTAATATGATCATTTATTAAAACATGATGCAAGGAATTTGAGCTCAATTCAGTTTAACATTTCTAAATGATTACCTTTCTAAAATGCGTTAAATGTAAACTGCAAAACAACTCTTAGATGAGAGCACTTTGGAATTTTTTGTTGTTGTTTTTCAGTAATTAAGTGCAAACGTTTGCATGTTTTATATTTTAAATCAAATGTACTCTAAGTGGGTTCTTGGAAAATGTTGCTCCTACAAATTGGTTTGATCTGAATATTCTCTGTTTTTCTGAATTCGGAATATCAGATCAGATTTGTTTTCTTTTCGTTTTGGGGAATTTGGTGGGTAGTGGGTAGAAGTGTACTAATTTAAAAGACTACAAAGTTGAAATGTACTTGAAGTATGATTTCTAGTACATGAAATTAAGGCAGACTGCAAAAATAATGAATACATGTTTCCAGCTAGATTTGTGAAAGGTTGCACTTCTGTGTTTTTTTGCACAGTTACATCTACCAGCGCCCAGTCTCTGAACTTGTAACATTTGTCTGTTTCGGCCTCCTGTTATCATTGCTTACCAATAGCACAGTTTTTATTCATCCTGGATTTTGCCACTGAATTCACGGGTACACAGTCGTTTCTGAGTTTATATCAGACAAACAGCACGGGGAATTTTAGAAGTGGACCAAGGGCGTTTCTGAAATTATGCACCCGTTGCTTGTCGGGGTACCTGCAACCAGAGGTGCAGTTGTACACAACGTGCAATGCCAGTTATTCTTAATCCAGACAGGTTGGCCAAGAATATATTGTGGTCCATTCAGTTGGAGAAAACTAGGATTGATGAATGGGTACTTATGGCGAAAATTGGTTATAGATTAAACATGAGGGCAGTTTCAGTAAGCTCACTGTACAGAAGCTCATTAACTGTAGTTGATATAGAGTAAGAGTTTCCATCAGTTAACTAGCATTTCTACAGTTTTTGGAGGAGGGGACAAGGAGTTGTGACAGGTCAGTGGTGTAGAGATTATTTGAATGTGTAATTGATGTTTCCCTGCATGTGATCTCAGGCCCTATTAGGGGTTAAGCCCCAAGCCCTGTGTTGTCATTTAGGGTTGGGCCCTGCAATGCGTTTTCTGCTGTAAGCAGTGCATTTTGTATAAGGCAGTGCTGTGAGCAATGCATTTTGTGTAAGTCACAATGTTCAGGTAGATGATTTTGAGATTGAAATTGGAAAAAAACAGACTTACAATCTACATAAAGTACTTGCAATCTTAATTGAAACTAATTGTTTGGAGGAGAATTTTTTCTTTAAGTGCCAAGCTTAATGGTGTCATTAATGGTATCATTTGCATTCATAAATCACTAAAAATGGGCACTTCAGTTGGTGTGGAAGAATAACTACTGCAGAAATGTCAGTAATTTTAACAGTTATTCAGATGCCGCTTAGCTTGATACCAACTTGTATGATTTCTCCCCCCTCCCTCTAAAATGCTACACAGCCGGCCAATGTGGACCTTTGTTTTTCTGTCAGCTTTTATCTCAAAGTTGATTTAAGAAAGTTGCTCCTGAATCACGGTGCAAGTGTTGGTGGACTGACCTAACATGGTCTAAGTGTAAGGTAGATTTTTTTGGTTTACAAGGTTGCCCTGTGTGTATTGAAATGCAGTTTTTTAAAATTATTGGTTTGATTTGGAGCGCCTCAACTGAGTCACTTTAGAAAAGAATAGCCTCCTTTTATTGGACGTGCACAATATCAAGCAGATGACATGCCAAATCCTTACATAAGTCTTTAATGCAGTAATAAGTGTTAAACAATGGTAAGTTTTAAAAGCCTCTTGGTCAAGATTTTTCTTTCAACAGTGACTTATAATAGTTAATAACCCTATTTTCACATATTATGTTTGCTTACTAAAGTACAAGGTTCTACACCAATATGATGCACCATTGTGTGCATGAACCGATGGTTTGAAACTATTAACTCCGCTATTGAGGTAATTGCAACAGATCTAAAAAAAAGGTATTCGTTCAATGATTTAATGACAAGTTTCCAAGTTTGAGCTGTTTTGGTTTGGCAGTGCTTCCAGCATTACTAAACTAATTGACATTAGGCATTATTTATTTCTTTTGCAGTCACCATTAGAGGGGACTTGTAGAATAGTTCTCTTTTGTGCAGTAAAAATATGTGTACCAATCAACCTCTTCTTTTCCAGTTTCCCTTTGCTCCAAATATATTGTTTTTTAAGGATTGATTAAATATTTTAGGCCTTCACACTAAACAGTTCATCTGATTGTTCCAGTCAAACTTAAGATTTAAAATTCGTTCCCCAGGTGCAATGAAGCTTTAAAATGTGTCCATTCATTGATTGGATGCAAAGGGAAATTAAATGGATAACAAAAAGCAGATGATGGGCTTCACATGAAAGGATTCTTAATTGGTTAGTCATTGATTAGAGGGGATGTTTTATGGTTCTTGGGTTTCCCATTTTATATAGAGCAAACATGAAGGGGAAGTAAGTGCTTTTCAAATTCAATGGAGGCATTCCGATTGAAATCTGTATTAGCTTGGCTCTTGTAAAACTTCACTTAACGCCTTAGTCAAATTTTGGGCGTGTTTTGATATCCAGTCCTTCATTGCGTGGTATAAAGCTTTAAAAATGTAGATGTTTGAAGGTTTAGACCTTCTAGTTTGTGCTATTGATGTTTTATCTTAAGTAGTTTGTGGTGTGATCGCTCTGTAACTAAGACTGCTTTTTAACTGTCATTCCCATGCTTCTAGCAAAAGAAGGGAAAAGGGTGCTTGTGTTTCTGTAGAATTTCACCATTGCTTTGTGTTTTTACATACAGGGTTAAAACAGAACCTTGAAGCCGAAGTTTGGGGTGTCGCCTTCCGCAGAGCTTACAGTTCACAGATGTGACTCTTTTTTGAGGGATCTGACAAAACCACAGCTGTGTGAGCGACGACATAACCTCCCATGCAGGGTGTGCTTACATTTTCTAAACCAATCATATTTCAATGTTCAAAAGATACTGTAATCCATTGCTACACACACATCAATAAAGAAATAAAGCCTTTATACAAATATCTTCTTGTTTATAATTGCAGATGCTTAGCATTGAGAATGAGCATTCATTATGTTCTTGCATTTTAGTGACCTCTTTGACTGCCATAAAGAATATACATTTATAAGACTGTTGCACTTAACAATTTTTATTAGCTGATGTCTTGGGTTTGTTCAAGAGAGAAACTTGCCTTAACACTTTTCTTTACAGGTGCATTTCAAAATGTAAATGTATTGGTATTAACTGCAGAAGTGTGAAAACAAGTACAACCTCTTAAGAATCTATAGTTTTGCATATAAAGACATATCTGAGCCCCATCCTGTCCACACCAAGTCCCATTAGTGGATAAATCTTACACCGTGTGACAATGTGTTTATAAATCTAATTCAGCTGACGTTCAGAAGCCTTGTGTGATAACCTGAGTGCACTCTGTTATTCTGTAATGTAAACTCCCTGCAGCAGCAATAACTTGAGATGTGTCTTTCACATCATCTTGGAGGTATTCTTTCCCTTTCCTCCGTAGAAAACTGCTTACGCTAGGTTATGCTAGAAGAGAACATGTGCATTTGTTTATGCACAGTTCTCTTTATGTACCACCTCAGCAACTCAGTAGAGTTGCAGTCTGACTTTAACTTTGCCATTCCAAAATTGTGAATCTTTTCGCTTTCATTCCCTCGTTTGTAGATTTACTGGGGTTTTGGCTGGATGCTTTTTGTTTAACTGAGCTTTAACCATTAGATAAATTCTTACATTTTCTAGTAGAATTCACTGATGTAGAGAGAGGATTAATGCAGGACTCCATTATTAAGGAATTTAAACTCCTGTAGCTTCAAAGTTGACTAAAATCCTCACCCACTAAAACCATGCTTAAAGGCTGTTTTGAGGTTCTTGCTTTGCTATGTAATGTTTGTTTTTCGCCAAACATTTTGTTGTGTATTATATGCGAACAACTCTATTCATCTGCCAGTTAGAAAACATCTCTAAGGTTTTGGGGTTCATTCAGATGCTGTTTTGCATCCCTGTGCCGTGCAGCACTTCTTTTTGGATAGAAAGGGTTTTTCCTGCCTATCCTTACTCCAAAGCATTGGCTAAGTCTTATCCTCTTTGTTGAATCAATCATTCGCTTTCTTTACTGTACTGACTAAGCCGGAAGTTCCCTGGACTTAGCTTTTGATTTATTTTTTTGTCATTTATAAAAGCATCAGACTTGATCTTGGAGTGAATTTTCTGGGTACCCTCTTCCTGGTAGGTTTACAAGTCTTAAACTTTTCTTTATCTGTAAAGGATATTTCACACACAAGTGATGGAAGTCCTATTATTATGAATTAATTTTATCACCCTTCTTAAACTGATGGTTAACATTATGTTTTCCTCAAAGATCATGTCAATCCTTTGCTACAAACCCGAAAGCTTAACATTAACTTGACAGACTTTTTGGTATTTAAATGCAGATGATGGACCTTCTTGATGTATAGATTGTACATTTTTTAAAGCTGTATCTGATTTCAGTTTCGTTCCTAATCGCTACAGAGGCAATAAGGGTGCACTTTGTTTTTCACACTAGGCTTCTTAATGTTGATGTTGGTGTGTATTATCAAATTTGATGTACCTACAATTAGGACTTGGTGAGGATTAGATGAAGATAAGATAAAAAAAAAACTATAGTATCTTACAAAGGTGTGTTTTCCTTTTCACAGCACCATGTCTTTAGTATTCAGATTGCTTAATGATCTTCGTTGTGTTATCAAGAATGAAATGGTTTTCCTCAGCAGTGTGCCGTACACTAGAGTCTAGCTACCTAAAATAGTGCAAAATTGTAATGGTTGTGAACTCCACGGTAAAACCACTGCCATTTATCTCCTTACATGGAATGTTATTGCTGGTTTGTGGGGTATTGTGTTGGCTATAGAGCAAGTAACCAATGTAAGCCTAAGAAAATATATTAATTTGGCTGCTAGAAAGCTTTCTTGGTGTGTCCTTCTTGGAGACTTAAAAGAGATTAACACATTGCTTGATTCATATACTGTATGCTCATCACCCTTAAAGGCCCATAGAAATTTGTCAGAGCACTACTTGAACTACTTTGTTGCACTGGCAAATTTTCTCCTGACGTTTCTTTTTTCATTTTATTCAGATACGACCTCGCTTTAGTAAGACTGTTTGACATTTACATGTACATTGATTTGAAAGCTTTTTTTTTTTTTATTCTTGTGCATCTGCCTTCAAATAACATTCATAAGGCATTTTAATTTTTTTTTTTTTTTACCCTTTTTACTTTTAACTAGGGTACAAAACTGTGGCATTGTTAGTAATTTTTATGTTCTTGCTCACTTGCCTCAACCCCACATACCAAAACAGATTGATATGGGAGGCATCCCTATTATATAACACTTGTGATATGCTTCAAGCATAACGTGTTTTTTTAGCTATGGTTTCATTCGTCCTATGAAAGCAAATAAAGCTGGGTGATAGATGCCCCAAGCCCCGAATGATCCTTCTGGTGATGGTATTCATCAGACATCTAAAATGAAGTCTCCCTATCCAGAGTGCCTACTTGACATAATCTTTGTTAATGGTTGAAGTGATTGCCACTAGGCTTCACCCCTTCCAGTTTTTCCTCCATATTCCACTTTCCTTTTGATTTTTGAGGCATAGGTTGGAGGCAGTGTTTGGTGAAAAATTGAAGCAAGGCCCTCCGAGTCATCTGGTATGAACTTGTTCCTTCTTGCTCTTTTATGTGCAAGACTGACCAAAAAAACAGCATGTAATGTCATTGTGTAAACCTGAAGCAATCTGCTTTATGAATTCTTAGGAGTGGCGCTGTGAAGGAATGTACCAATGCTACATTGTGTTGGTCCCTGCACCCATCCACCATTTTTATTATGTACAGCTTAGACAAAATAAGAAAGGTTTAGTTTCAAATGCACTGCTGTTTCCATTGTATTACCTTTGCACCTTAAAGGAAAAATGCAGTTGTACACATTAATTATGACTGTATTTTACAGACCTACTTAATGATGCTATGGTTTCATGAACATAATGAATTGAGACTAAACTTGAAAGAAGCTTGTTCTAACTATTTGTCAATGTTTTCCCTCTAACTCTGTTTAAGTAATGCATTAAAATGCATTAAAAACTGGTTTCTAGTGCAGAGATAACATCTTAGTCACATAGTCAAACTATGCTTGCATCAAGTGTACATTTCCCAAAACGTAATGCATGTGGGGCTATATAAGTGCTGTGCACGGCATGTTTTGTGTATGTCCAGTACATAAAAAGCATTTAATTCAAACTAAAGCTTTCTGAAAACGTATACGTATATCTTAAATAACGTTCCTTTACTGACCTAAGCAATTCCTCATTTGTTTTAAGGAAGGCATTTCTAAATTTTCTAATTATAAGAAAACCCTTTTTAATACTTTCTAAAATATATAGTTTCTGGGCAAAAGACGTTTTAGTTTCAGAATGCATAACCTTTGGGTTGTGTGTATCACTTTTTTTTCAAGAGCGTTATTGAGCCTGTCTCTCAATTCGCTCCTGCAGCCTTTAAGTGATTGTGCTAAAAAGAAGGTATAGATGCTGCCGTCTTCAAGATGGAAGTATTAAATGAACATGATACTGTACATTTGTCTTATCATTCCATTTGAATGTTATGTTTAGCAACTCTCCAGTGATAATCTATGGTTTGTGTGTTGAGTTTATCTGTAGGGCATGAGATAATGACATAAGCCCTCAGGCGGTCATGTGGCCTTTGAAAATTAAATTGTACAAGAAGTGATTAGTGAGCTGTTAAACTTAAGAAACGGTTGACAGTGTTGAAAGTATCCAGGTAGGTTTGCTTGCAATCACAAATGCAGTTGTAACATTGGGTAGTTGTAATTACAATGAATGAGAAAGAAAGGTCCGCACGTTTGCCTTGATTTTTGAACTGTTCATAGCCCAAATGTCTTTGAACTTGAAACTACCATGTAGTTTGAATGAATAATGACCAGTCTATTCTGAAAAATAAATATGGGCAACTTCATTGCAACATTCTATCCAGCAACAAGAATTTGGGATGATTGCAGGTTTAACATTAGGTGCTCCAAACATATCAAAGCTGACAACCTAGCTCACAGCAATTCGAAAGGGTGAAAAATACAAAGGAGGATCCTAAAGAAAGGAAGCAAAGAAGTGAATGTCAGAAAAGAACACTGGATGGACGACTGGAAGGAATGACTGCTTGATGATGGGAAGGAAACATTTGCTAGACAACGGAAAGAAGGATGTGGATGCTTTATTTCATAACTATCTTGATTCAAAATTTATTTAATAGGAGTTCTACTTCATGTGACGTCTTGAAAATGGTGGAACAAATAACGGTAATTTCTTATTTGACTTAACATTTTATTTCCAATATGTGCATTGTGTTCTGCAGGAAAATTATTGCTCATTATTAGGGTGCTCCAGAACATAGCGCTGTCCCATTTTAACAATGAAGTATCTTTTTTTTGTTTTGAATTCTTAAACGTAGTACTTTTTACTGCATGAGCTGCCTTTTTATTTTTTTATTTTTTTTTACTTAGCATTTTTCTTTTTTTCTGGGCAATACATAGTGTGACTCATGGGTTCAGGGCATTTTATCTTCTGATAACCTCTTCACGTTTAGTTACTGTGGTAATACCATGAAATCATTTTTCTCCATGAGGGGTTCAGACTTTAAAACTGATTCTGGTGTTAATGCTGTTATAACTACACAATTTGTTTTATGAGCACTTGTGGTTGACCTTCATTCAGTAGAAGTGTAGGCACATATCCCATTTTATTTAAATGTACATGTGAATTATATAGGGGCCCCGCAGTCACTTGAGTGTTGCTTCTGGAAAGAATTTTAGCCCACTTAGCATAGACGATTTACCCTTGTGTTTGGTACACGTTAGTATCCTGCCTTTACAATTTTAGCATTTTACCTATTGCAGCATTTTATAAGGTTGAGTTTTATTTTTATTTATGAACTTCTTGAGTAGAATTTATATATTGGAAGACTTCTTAAGGCTTCCACTGAAAAGCGCCAGCATATATCAGGTGTGTGCGTTGAATAGTTATTACTGCATACAAACAAATTCAGATAGTAAGGTATTAGCCCTTATAAAGAAAATTATGTCCAGTTATCCTATTGTAATTTTAAGTACTTTTTGTAACTGGCTTTGTTATCCCGAGTTTATATATTTGAAAGCCATTGGTGATGCTTGCCTCAGTAGTAAAAGATAAAAAGGCGTAATCAAATTATTTGGTGCTTTAGAGTCTAAAAAAGTAAAACAGTTATCGGAACTTCTAGATGACTCGTACTAATTATAAACATCTTGGAATAAGTAATCTAATATATAGGTAAAGCTCTGTAGCAGCATCCTTAAAGCACACAAAATATGCTATTTCAAAAAGTTACTAAAAGAAATATTGGTGATTGATCATCTGTCGTAACTGGAAGGAGACTGCAAAGAAATTCTACATCGGCCCAACACTGAGCAACATTGCATCATTGGAAGAGGATCTGTTTTTCACGTGCATGCCAAACATAATATTGAAATGCGACTTTCTTAAGTATTGCTAGAAAGTATAATTGTATCTGCTATATATGTGTGGTTTACTTAGCTATATGGAGTTCATATTTATTGATGCCATGATCGCCCAGTGCATTCATTTCTTCATAATTATTGAGGAAACATTTTATGCATGCTTAAAGAAGTTTGTTTCTAAAGAGCTGGGGAACTGCTATTTTTAAATTTAGCACAAATATCCTAAAATTGTGTTCCACATGTACTTTTGGATTGATAGTTTACAGCTCCCTCTTTTCCAGTGAGCTCCACGGCATTCACATACCAAAAAAGCTTTGCAGATGTTTAAGTAATTGCATTAAATTAAGTGGTTAACATCCACACTGTTGTTTCGTTCTGATAATTGCATCTAATGTTATTCTGTTAACTACTCCTTTACATTATCACAGAGGTCTTTTTGGCAACGTAAAATTACACTAATATAAAAATGATATTGTCGGATGTTTTAATGAATGACCGTATTTAGATCATAACATGATTGGTTTAGAAACTGATAGCACATCCCATGGGTTTTGCATTTGCAGCTGTGGTTCGTGCAGGTGTGTGATATTGAGGTAAGACGCCATCTTGCACTCAATAACATACTGGTGAGCTCTGTGGAACTGTCTGTGACCTAGTTTCTGAATAGATTGCTAAATAAAGTGTGCATATTTAAAATTTTGCCTAAGAAGTTGCAGATCTTTTCTGGCAGAGGTAAAGTCTGGATGAGGTCTTGTTCAAAATCGAAAGTATCACCTAGTACATGAAAACATGGAGCTTGGAGATGGTGTATGATTTTACACCTTCTGCCTACACTTGTGTAATATCAGTTTAATGTGCGATTGTGCTATGAGCCACTCAAACCATCTCTCAATACTAAGCTCTTTAGAATCTTTTCCTTCTAGTCTTTTACTTCAACCTTTGCTCTTGAACTACTGCAGCTGCTCTCCCAAGCTGTTGCTTTTTTTTATTTATATTTTTTTAAATAACACGTAGCTTCTCTCGGATACAAGGGCAGAAGACCGAATATAGTCAAATGATCAAATGACTGTCTATGTGCTTATCTGTTTCTTATGGCAAGACTAAATTGCTTCTTCAGACTTAGAAATTAAAGGAATGCTGTTTTTACAGCGCATGCTTATCCTTTTGAATCGGTCCCTTGCAGTGTCTGTGTACAGTCAGCATACTACTCTCAGCTTCTTGTTTCCCACCTGCCAGTGTGAACTAGAACTTCATTTGTCCTTGGAATTATCTAAAAAAAAAAAAAATATATTTAGGCTTGAGGTTTACTTCTGATTTTTGTTGCTTTGCTTTTTTCCCCCGATCTTCCTTCGGTCCAAAACTTTAACACCAGTCTTTTTTTTTCCTCCCCACAGCTCTAAGGGGTGCCTGTTACTACAATTTTGGTACAAGCTATGCCCGTGTTGCAGCAGACAATTTTATTTAGATGGCATTGAACAGATCCTTGCCTGGAAGCCACCAGCCAAACCGTTCATGTTTGGTTTGTTGTGGAATTGCACCTTAATCGATTCGGAGTCTCATCAAGCAGATGGGTGACAAAAGGGACTTGTGTATCCCATTGGAGACAGTTCATTTCATCGTCAACTGCCAGAGACCAGACCTGGGTAAAGAGGGCCCTGGTACAGAATGAGGTACTTTGTCCAGCAAACTTCCTGTGTACTGGTAAGTTTGCACCCCACATTGTGGGTCATTTTCCAAACATAGTGGAGAATCTGACCTACAGGTTTAAATGGGTACAAGTATTCTCTGTTGATGAAGTCACTTTATTGAAAGACATTCATTTCTGTAATAGTGAATATTCTAACCAGACACTGGTTGTAGTGAGGGTCAACAATGACTTGGGATCGAATTGAAAGTAGTTTTTCAATCAGTTGAAGTGACTTAATTCAAATGCTACACAAAGGTGGACCAGGCCTTCTCCTTGGACTTTGTGCCACCTCAGTTATACAATTAAACTTGAGTTTGTGATTTGAGTCCCTCAAGGCTTTGGTCCTTCCACTTAAACATCACAATTGTTGTGGTTAGTTGTGTAATGGGTGCATTCTTATTACGGAAACCCTTTTTTTTTTACAGTTTCTTCCAAAGTTTATGGATTAACTTTTACTACAGCTTGTCTCTCAATTTAAGTGTCACCTCTCTCTGAACCCTTACATATTCTATGGTTTGTTGATCAGAGTGGTAAGTCTGTTCCAATTCTTGTAGCTTTCAGCCAGATCATTACCTTATTCCTATATTTCTAACAGATTTAGAAATGGCATATTTTCTTTTGTGAAGCGAACCCAGGAAAAGCCACAGAAAAGTACTCTGTTGGCCTAAATTGGACACTTGATAGCTTCCTTGATGAGACTCTGAAATGATATTAAAAGGGATGGGCAACCTCTTCAGTATTATCATGGAGAATCCCTTTTTTTGAAGACCTGTGGAATTTGGCTGCAATCATCGTTACATGTCAGCTAAAGAGTCTCTTAGTCAGCAAGGCTAGTGGAACTCCAGGGCATACTAGACCGCCAATGCTGGGTTTCTAGGCTCCTCTTCCAGCACTATTGGTCACAGATCCGTATTCTCTAGCTTCTCCTCCCTAGAACCTCAGAATAGAGTGATAACCTACTCACTGAAACAGTGTTGAAAATAATTCATCCCTATTTTATTTTTTTCAAATATTTAAAATAAAATATATAAAATAATCCATCCTTCATTATTCTAAAATCAGAAATTGTGAAATTGGATTCTCAGCTCTTCACCTATTCTGTGAAATGGTATTTGTATAGTATATGCCAAGCCCATTGATATTTGTCGTGAGGGTAAGGCCCTGACAGTTGCCTTTTAAGTTTGAATACATTTTTATTTCAAATATACAATAATAATAAATATACAAGAGTCAAATGCAGCTTAATCTTTCCTCTCCGCTCCTGACCTCAAAATTGTCATTTGAGGTTCTTTCAACAGGTCTTTATTTCACATACCCTTAGTCCACTCATATGTTTTAACATGCTTGCTTCAAGATTAACAACTGCTTTTTAGCCTGAAACTAATCCTTAATCACCTTTCCCCAGGGTAAATGTTACAACGCAGAGCTTATTTTCCTTTTCACTAATGTAGCACATCTTTTGGTTGCTGTAAAGAAAGGAGACATATCTGAATATCATGTAGGTTGTGTTTGATGCTTAATGGAAGAACATTTACTAGAATTATTGTGTGGTTATTTGCAACTGACTTACTTGTGCTGCAGGATAAGAATGTACATATAGTTGTGGGAGGAGCTAAACTCATTGAGGCTCTGTCAGAATCCCTTTAATCTCGGAGAGAACTAAGTGGTAGGCGTTAGCAGCTATTAAATGAGAAGTGGCCTCATCAGTATGTTTGTGTGAGCCTTGCTTTTATTAGTGTTTGTGAATCCTCGCATGGCTGCTTTGCCCAGTTCTAAAACAGGATGCTCAAGAGGGACTTTTGTCTGTCTTTCTACTTGACAGTCTTTTCCTTGTTGTCTATAATTGGTACTCAACCATTTAAAGTAGGTGTTGTTGACATCAATTTCCACACCTCCTGTGCAAGTGCCTGTTGCTTTTCAATTTGCCAAACCCTTGCCTGACTACAAGGCCAGCTAGGTTTTGAGGTCTTTGCAACCTTCTTTCCTGCAAGTCCAGATTGATTTGTCCTGGGATTCAAAGATGGTTGCCCAATTTTGAGAGAGCACCAATCATAACTTCCTGGTGGACAAATATGCTTTATCTGGTTGAATCCAGATGCTCACATTTTCTGGTTACTTTGAACAAAAGGTGCTTGGAGTTTACCATTTGCTGATCTGGCTGTTTGTTTAATGCCCTAGCTAGCCCTTCAGCTTTCATGTACATAGTGCAAACATAGCCAGAGAGAGCTGTACATTATTATGGCCCAGGAAGGTTGTTGAGAGGTGATAAAGTACATTGTGTACATTCCTAATTTAACTAACATGCACTTTGCATACAGCTGGGTTGATTTCCCTATAATTGTTTGATTTTCTGTTAAGCTGTGAAGAATTGGTTGGAACCAAGATTTTTTGTTTCATTATTGGCAGCTTGGCCACTAGACCGCATCTTCTCTTTGATGATCACCTTTGAGTTAAGGTTTATTGCAAACCAGCAAAAGCTGAACTTGCCCATCACCTGTTACTGCTTATCTGTATTGCCTGATACTACTACGGTCATAATCTTAACCACCCTTCATCTAGTTACTCACTTTAAATCTCAAAGTTTACACATACATGTGACCTTTGACACATGTTCAACACAGGAGTCCATGAAACCAAGCTGAGAGAAGGCATGGAAGAATGTGTAGTCGCTCGTGGTCCTTGCTGTATGTGAAGACTCGAGATTTTACATCCATCTGTCAAAGCTCTTGTTTTTTGCTTTATCATTGCATGTAAGCCCCTTTTCTCCCAACTTGGGAGAGAGTGGTAAGAGTGCACAATCCCCAATATGCTCTATGTCCAGAAATGAAGCAGTCCTCACTTCTTTTGCTTCTGGGCTAATTGTGTAAGAACAGTAACAGTCATAAAAATGTCATTATTCTGACTGCCTTTGTTTAGTTATCTGCTTTAGTACCTAGACCTCAAGATATTTAAGTCGAGCATAAACTTCACTATGGGTACAATGAAGCGCCATTTATCAGACAACGACAAAGATTTTCCAATACTTTTTTTTTTCTGAAGCACACATGGATGGGTGTTTTCCATGAAGGGCTTGTCTTTTAGCATTTTCCCTCGTATGTTTGCACTTTGTTACTCATGTAACATTCTTTTAAGGCTGTGAATGAAGAAGCATGAAAATGTGCAAGCCAGCGAGTTGTAGACAACTGCTCTTTTACTGGTGGTTGTTGCTTCAACAAGCAGTAAAATATTTTTTGAACAAAAACATTTTTAATTTCTTTGACTCTCAAATACAACTTCAAGTGGTTTAACGTCTTCTTAAAGTAAATAAGTGTCTGCAAATGAATGTGGATAAGCAAACCACATGGTTGAGGACAAATGCGTTCCTACAGTGATCCACACTCATACTCATAGACTAGGGTGTGGAATCAGGACTACTCAAATTGTTATCTCTTATAAGTGTGATGGTGACTAACGTGCACCATATGGATGGATGTAGTAAGTCTGGGTTGAGAAGAAGCCATGAAATGAGCTTCCTGATTCCATGCTTCTTTTGGATTTGTTTATCTTCAGGTTCTGCGCTTTAAACTATCAAGACATGTTTGACTAATAGTTTTTTTTTTTTGTGCCTTGTAGTTGTGGTATGATACATGTGAGAGAAGAAGCTCTTCTATTATGGGAAGAATTTGTATATATAATCATTGAGTGCTGGGATTCAAACTAGTGCAGCAGTCAGAGGGGGTGGCTTGTTCGCAAAGTACAGTTTCTACACAGCAGGTCAGTATAGTGTGCTTTAAATCACAGAATAACTCAGTGCTTTCCTAATTTCTGGTGCTCATCAGGGAATGGTGCAGCCTTTCCAATCATTCTCCTGCTGGATGTTTGTTCGGCACATCCTCGCATACATTTTGCCTTCTGCTCTATAGCCACAGTGCATTTCTTTTCCTGTTACACCCTCCGCTTTATAGAAGGTGTTGTACGAGCTTTAGTTTCACCTTACCTTCACTGTTTCAGGACCTACTATGTTTTTGGTAACTTACGTCCTGCTTCAAATATACAACCTTTTTGCTGATGTTACGTGCTCTGTAGTAGCAGTATGGTTTTTCACCTGGTGATGAAAGTACAACTAGTTAGCAATAGCGCATTGATAACAAATTATTGAAGGTGCCTTTTTTGACACCAGTTTTATTTTCTATGTGCTGTGCTTAATATGTTTTCTCCTGTCTAAGATTTCAGCTTTAAGAGAATTAATGAGGATTTACACTATAACCCACGTCTCCATCCTCTCTCATGACCTTCTATACTGAGAGCGCAAGAAAGAGGCGTTTGTCTCCTAATGTATTTGTTCTGAAGCTTAGTGTCTGCCTAGAAGTAGAATATAGTGCCACACCCTAAAATCAGTAAAATACATTGAAAGATTTCTTACAAAACAAAGACTAATCTGTTATTTATGCTGTGCTATGCCTGAATACTCATCAGGGTAATTGAGCTAGCTATCTGTCTACAATAACTCTTTCATAATTCAATAAACACTGCACACTTTACTGTTTGTTGGTTTGCTCTGATCTAACGTCCAGTTAGCAGACATTACTGATTACTTTTTAGGTCCAGCTCGCAAGTGCTCTGTCCTGTTGTAATCTATCTGTGGGCTTTTAACCACACCTACTGCTTGCCCATCACTATCACTCGTTCATGGGCTTGCCTTTGAAAAATCCTTTATCATTGCTAAATACTGTACCTTAGTCACTCTTTGGGACAGTTTTGTTACCACCTTGGCCTTCGACCTTGTTACATGGATAATTGCGCATTTGCCGATACGTTTGACTGCGAGAGAACTTCTTTTTCCTTTTGTCTCTCCTTCTCACTCATGATTATGGCGGCCGTGGCATTTTGAATAGGCTTGCTTATGTCAACTGTTTTACTTTTCATTTTCAATTTATGTGGAAAGGAAAGTCCAGTTAGAGCTACTAGCATTGTAAATTTCTAACACGAGCAAACGCAAGACCTGTTGCATTGCAAATGCTTGTTTAAACATTGAATCCACTTTGGCGAGCTTAATGAAACCCTTATATTTCATACTTTACCTGCCTTGCTAACTGAAGCCTACACTAAGGCTGTTGCCTCTTCTCCCTTTTTTTCTTTAGAGTGGACTGATGTCTCTCCTTACATCAGACCTGAATCAGCAGAATCCTGCTGTTTTCTTTTCTTTTTTTTTTCACATGAGCAAAAAAAGCATTTTCTTTACAGCATATTAATGGAGAGACCCCTTGTCAGTATGTCCACAGTAAAATACGGAGCCTGTTCGCAGCTCTTTGGTTCATTCTAAACCCAATATTAGGAATGTTGAGTGAAACCTGACATTTAAGGGTACATATTTATTAAGACTACAAAATCTAATAGTGAATTTTCAGATATGCTCCCTTTCATTCTGAATTATGATAATCCTTTCTGGGTATAGCTGAGTATCCCTTTCATAACTGGAACGCGTTTTTAACTTCTAGGAATTATAGGCATGAATCTGACTCTATCTATGAAGTTCAAGTAAACATCAATCAAAAACTGAGTGAACTGATTCTGTAACAAAATAATTAAACTGATCAGCTGGCTCCTTACCAGAAATTGCCAAGGAACACCTTGTATTTGTAATGCTGCCAGTTACTAAACTGCTTGAGTGCAGTAAACTACAAATATTGCTCTGAATTGGCAGGTCACCCTCTAACGCTCCATATGGATCGTTTCTTTCAACCACGTATACATTTCTGTCAATTAGTTTGCTATGCAGAAAAAGCAGGTGTAAGGAAATGCCTCCTTGGCATGGTTACCCCCTGACTTTTTGCCTTTGCTGATGCTATGTTTTGAATTGAAAGTGTGCTGAGGCCTGCTAACCAGGCCCCAGCACCAGTGTTCTTTCCCTAACCTGTACTTTTGTATCCACAATTGGCACACCCTGGCATCCAGATAAGTCCCTTGTAAATGGTACCCCTGGTACGAAGGGCCCTGATGCCAAGGAAGGTCTCTAAGGGCTGCAGCATGTCTTATGCCACCCTGGAGACCCCTCACTCAGCACAGACACACTGATTGCCAGCTTGGGTGTGCCGGTGAGAACAAAACGAGTAAGTCGACATGGCACTCCCCTCAGGGTGCCATGCCAGCCTCTCACTGCCTATGCAGGTATAGATAAGTCACCCCTCTAGCAGGCCTTACAGCCCTAAGGCAGGGTGCACTATACCATAGGTGAGGGCACCAGCACATGAGCACTGTGCCCCTACAGTGTCTAAACAAAACCTTAGACATTGTGAGTGCAGGGTAGCCATAAGAGTATATGGTCTGGGAGTCTGCTTTACACGAACTCCACAGCACCATAATGGCTACACTGAAAACTGGGAAGTTTGGTATCAAACTTCTCAGCACCATAAATGCACACTGATGCCAGTGTACATTTTATTGTAAAATACACCCCAGAGGGCACCTTAGAGGTGCCCCCTGAAACCTTAACCGACTATCTGTGTAGGCTGACTGGTTCCAGCAGCCTGCCACAACCGAGACATGTTGCTGGCCCCATGGGGAGCGTGCCTTTGTCACTCTGAGGCCAGTAACAAAGCCTGCACTGGGTGGAGATGCTAACACCTCCCCCAGGCAGGAGCTGTAACACCTGGCGGTGAGCCTCAAAGGCTCACCACCTTTGTTCCAGCACCACAGGGCACTCCACCTAGTGGAGTTGCCCGCCCCCTCCTGCCACGGCCCCACTTTTGGCGGCAAGGCCGGGGGAAATAATGAGAATAACAAGGAGGAGTCACTGGCCAGTCAGGACAGCCCCTAAGGTGTCCTGAGCTGAAGTGACTCTAACTTTTAGAAATCCTCCATCTTGCAGATGGAGGATTCCCCCAATAGGATTAGGGATGTGACCCCCTCCCCTTGGGAGGAGGCACAAAGAGGGTGTACCCACCCTCAGGGCTAGTAGCCATTGGCTACTAACCCCCCAGACCTAAACACACCCTTAAATTTATTATTTAAGTGCTTCCCTGAACCTAAGAATTTAGATTCCTGAAACTACAAGAAGAAGAAGACTGCTGAGCTGAAAAACCCCTGCAGAGGAAGAACAGAAGACACCAACTGCTTTGGCCCCAGACTTACCGGCCTGTCTCCTGCCTTCCAAAGAAACCTGCTCCAGCGACGCTTTCCAAGGGACCAGCGACCTCTGAATCCTCTGAGGACTGCCCTGCTTCAAGAAAGACAAACTCCCGAGGACAGCGGCACTGCTCCAAAAGAACTGCAACTTTGTTACAGAGGAGCAGATTTAAAGACCCCTGCAAATCCCCGCAAGAAGCGGGAGACTTGCAACATTGCACCCGGCGACCCCGACTCGACTGGTGGAGAACCAACACCTCAGGGAGGACCCTCCGGCGACTCCAAGACCGTGAGTAACCAAAGTTGTCCCCCCTGAGCCCCCAGAGCGACGCCTGCAGAGGGAATCCCGAGGCTCCCCCTGACCGCGACTGCCTGAACCTAAAGTCCCGACGGCTGGAAAAGACCCTGCAACCGCAGCCCCCAGCACCTGAAGGAACGGAACTTCTGTGCAGGAGTGACCCCCAGGAGGCCCTCTCCCGTGCCCAGGTGGTGGCTACCCCGAGGAGCCCCCCCCCCTTGCCTGCCTGCACCGCTGAAGAGATCCCTTGGTCTCTCATTGAACATCATTGAAAACCCGACGCGTGCTTGCACACTGCACCCGGCCGCCCCCGCGCTGCTGAGGGTGTACTTTTTGTGCTGACTTGTGTCCGTCCCCCCCCCCCCCCCCCCCGGTGCCCTACAAAACCCCCCTGGTCTGCTTACCTGCTGGCAGACCGGAACCGGGGCACCCCCTTCTCTCCATTGAAGTCTATGTGTTTTGGGCACCTCTTTGACCTCTGCACCTGACCGGCCCTGAGCTGCTGGTGTGGTAACTTTGGGGTTGCTCTGAACCCCCAACGGTGGGCTACCTTGGACCCAAACCTGAGAGTTGTGATTTACTTACCTGCTAAAACTAACAATAACTTACCTCCCCCAGGAACTGTGAAAATTGCACTGTGTCCACTTTTAAAACAGCTATTTGTGTTTTATGTGAAAAGTATATATGCTACTGTAATTATTCAAAGTTCCAAAAGTACTTACCTGCAATACCTTTCAAATGAGATATTACATGTAGAATTTGAACCTGTGGTTCTTAAAATAAACTAAGAAAATATATTTTTCTATAACAAAACCTATTGGCTGGATTTGTCTCTGAGTGTGTGTTCCTCATTTATTGCCTGTGTGTATGTACAACAAATGCTTAACACTACTCCTTTGATAAGCCTACTGCTCGACCACACTACCACAAAATAGAGCATTAGTATTATCTCTTTTTGCCACTATCTTACCTCTAAGGGGAACCCTTGGACTCTGTGCATGCTATTCCTTACTTTGAAATAGCACATACAGAGCCAACTTCTTACAGCAGGTTTGAAATTTCTTGTTTAACTTGTCTTGTACACAATCAAAAACAAAATAACTTAATTTGTTTACGGGATGCTTGTCAGTTGGAAAAAACGAATTTAATCTAGTGTGATACACGTCAAATTAGTGATATGTGTTGAGGTATAGATGATAGTGCTGAGGGCAAGCATTGGGAAGTAAATATTGACTGCGTGTCTTGAAAATTTTCTGACCCATTGGAGGTGTAGCTCTTGCAAGCATTATTTACCTTGCTGAGTTGCTTGAGTCCTTGTGACTGGTATTGCATTGACTAACCTATGCCCATCTACCCCTGATGATCAGCATACTCAAATATGGGCAGACCATTGCTGTCTGTGGTCACTTTTGACATGAGCTGAATCTTGCGCTCAATTTCCAGGGATTTAATAAGCCATTTCCTCTAACGGTTAGACTGTAATCAACAATTGTCTGTCAGTAATGACGTTTGTACAACCCATTTTAATCTAAATTCCTCTCTACATTCTTTTAGGTTTTTAATAGGCCTTTAAGGGTACTGATGTGACAAGTGCCTTTATCTGGCTTTTCTAACATGTTTTGTGTGATTTCAGGATTTCCACATATGATACAGTTACATAGAGTAAAGACAAATGGAAATTAGTGAGTGGTTACTCAGAAACGTTTGCTTAGATCTGGCCTTCATGCATCTACTTACTTCATTTATTCATACCTGGATAGGGCTGATGACTAAAGGACATTCAACTTATAAAATAACATGCAAAGTGAAATGGGCACTCAGATGTACAAGACCATGCTTTCAGGCAACATGTCCTGCATTTGACACTGATAAAAGTCTGCATTTCCTTGCTCAAATGCCACTAACACTGCCCCACTGTGCTTGGAAACATTGTCAAGATTCCAATGTTGATACTGTCAAGGTGCATTGTGGGATTGAGAGTGTCAGGATAATACGTTATTTACCATGCCTACAGTTAAAACAAGGGACTTTGAGGAATATCATGTTCTGGTTCTAAAGACGCAACCCTAAAAGTCAATAGAGTGCATAGCATGGTCATCTGTCACAGAACAAGCTGGAAACAGACTGTTATGGGTAAGTAACGTTCTCCTCTTTGATACTGTGTCCATTGTATGTGTGTGTTAATGTGCAATAATTATGCTGTACTTTGTTGAGTTTACTCAAATCACATTGAACTGGTACTTTCTCCATCTTTCTTTGTGTCATGATATCTCCTAATGCACTTGAGAATACAAGTGAGACATACACAGGAGAAAGAAAACACTCCACCTCAAGGTTACCCTGAGACTTCTGTGGTCTCTTTAACAGCATGGGGAAATATGTTTCTCCAATACCAGATGCTTGGTCTGGTTTACATTGGAGGCTAGAAGATTCTTACAGCTAGCATGGATTTCATTTAACAGTAACCTCACAAATTTCCACCAGTTTTTCCAATCTGGAAATACTCTGCACTTTTAAATTGATCCTTCATTCTAGGGTTGCTTTCTGATATTTGTTTAAATATCACTAGTCTTTAGGAGAGAATGCTCAGAATATATACTGTGACAGTTTACCACCAGCTCATGCTTGCTTGCCACCTATGTCTCCTCTTACCTAGAATTAATCCACTGATACTGTTGTCCATCAGTGATGTTTGCCTATCCATCTAAAAGGCTTTCTATAGTGCTTGACTTATTGCACAACGGTTTCTGCCCTTTACATGTCAAACTAGGTTCCCTAAATTGTCCCACGTTATACCAAGAGAAACTAGTAACCTGTATTGTATGTATTCTGGTTTTGTCACCCTCTTTCACCATCTCTTCAATCACTGGATCTGAAATCAGAAGGGCTTCTGCTTGCTTTCCAAAATGTCCCAAAATACTTTACTACCCCTTAACATCCTGTGCTTTTCAGGTAGTAGTCTTCCCTCCTTCGGGGAGGCAATTATAGGACCTGTTTCTCTGATCTTACTTTTGCAGGTTTTACTTTCCTGTCCAGCACTTCTCTCTCTATCTTAATATGCCCTATGGTCACTCACCCGTCCAGCCAGTTGATCATCCTTGAGGTTAAACCTTCATAATTGAAAATTTTTCATTCCTGATCAAGTCGTGAGCACAGGGTTCTCAGATGTGTTAGGAAGTTGATTGACCAGGTTCTTTTCCTTTTGTTTAGCCCTCTAGTTCTGGGGCTCAGAGGTAAGTGGGTCAGGGCTGTTGTCCCATTCCATCTTCATAGATTGCTTAGGTTTCGCTTCCTCTCATTTCCTTTATCAAAAGACTTTTCACCTATGTGTAATGTTTTTTTTCCCTCCCTCATTCTGCAACTGGGCGTATCTTGAAATCCTGTTAGCCGTTCCATACTTAGTTTGTTTTTGAAGGTAAAAGTTTAGTTTTTTTTTTTTTTAGTTTAGCCCTTTGTCCATAAAACTGATGGTACAATGAACAAAAAAATAGTTTCAGGAGGGTAACGTTTGGGCTGTGTGAGAAACATTTTTGGCCAGTATATATCTTGAAACTCCTGTTTTCAAGTGTGACCTCGTAAATTTACAAGTTGCATCTGATATGCAGGATGATAAAATACATAACGAATACATATAAGAGAGAATGCTGTAACTTCCGGCCCCTCACAGGTCACCCCATTCCCCACTTTGCTGAACTGTGCTGTGGGACGCATCAAATGATAGTCACACCAGCTCCTTTGCTGGCAGACTGTACCTCTGGTTATCCCCGACCCTGTTTGCTCAGATTTCTTAGCATACAGTGTAGTGTCAAAACAGGTGATCTTTATGCTCTGTGTAGTGAGGATCCCAGAGAAGTCTAGATGTTTTCATTGAAAAGGAATTGGTTAAAATGTGTTAATTAAAAATGTGCACTACTTGCTCTGTACTTTAGACATTTGTTTTTTCTTTGTTTGATAATTGTAATTAAGCTGTTTAGGTATTTTCAGTGAAGTTCTGGGACTCGCTATTTTAATATTATTGATATTTGAATACCTGGCACATGGTGACTGTCAGCTTTCCTAAGCATGATGCATGTTATCAAAACATAGTTTAATCAAACAGTAAGTGCTGGAAAAGCAGACATTTGAGCTGATCCCATTTAGAATGTCAGTGGTGTTCTAGTTTGTCCCATGTAAAGGAGCTGCTCTCCACTTAAAACTTGGGAACTACCCAGGGTTCCCCGCTTCCTTTTTTGCATATTTAAGGTGGCACCTGCTGTCTGAAAGGGCAGTGTTTTGATTTCTATTGGGTGCTCACTTGTGTTTGGACATAGCTGTTCCTATCTGATGAGCTTTAATAAAAGTGAAACATGTTTATGATAGAGACTTCTAGCTGCAGATTCCTCACATTTTGACTATTCCCCATAGTGTCAGTCTGGACCTGGAAACTTCTCTGCAGTACCTCTGCGTTCCAGTAGGGGGGTGTCATGCTCCTTAGCGCTGTTGCGTAAATGTGTGGAACCTATATACGCGCCACTCCTGCTCGCTGACACAAGTTCATTTCTTCCCCCGTGACAGACGAGGATCCCGAGCTACCCCTTGTCTCTTTGAGACCCTTATCTCGCTCAGATTTATTTAACAATGTCCAAGGCATATGACACCTTCCAAAATGACAGATTTTAAGCCCTGTAAGAACTTTCTCAAAGAAATGTCTGTGGTAGATCCTCAACAAATTTGCCTGTGGTAGAGTCAAAACCCTAAGGCCTTTAATGATTGCGCGTCAATGAAGTCAAAGGCCAGGAGGCAAAACTCTACATTGCCAAGCACCTGAAGACTCCTCAAATTGAAAGTTAGGTCCTGTTTGAGATCCAGAAGCCATAGTTGTTCCAGGGGTCGGTCTTCCTCTTTAGGCAAGTCGGAAAAAAATACAGACAAAATCTTAACTAGGACACAGCCCCATCCCTCAACTCGCACTCCCCAGAGAAGGTGCGGGGGTAGCAGCAAACATCTTGACTTCCTGTTCTCAGAAGACAGTACATACATGTCTTCCCATATCTGGACGACTGGTCTCATAAAAGCCAGGACCAGTCATCTGTCGTCAACACACACAATAGATACCCTACACAGGCTAGGGTTCACCATCAATTACCAGAAGTCTCACCTTCAGCCAGCACAAATACAACCATATCTAGGAGCAATTCTGAACACTGTCAGCATTATCCTACCCAATCCACAAGTAATTTAAGTGTTTCACAATTTCATGTCCCAATTACAAGTCAATCAAACCTACACAGTAAGGCTTATCATGAGGTTATTGGGACTGATGGTATCGTGCATAGTAACAGTGCCCAATGCACATCTAAACATGAGACCACTGCAACAGTCTCTCTCGCAACAATGGTCTCAGGCACAGGGTCAACTACAGGATCTAGTATTGTTGGAACGTCAAACTTAAAACTTTCTGCAATGGTGGAATCAAACCAATTTATTAAAAGGGCGGCCAATTTTCAGGACCCTGTGCCACAGACCATAATCACCACAGATGCATCAATTACAGGCTGGGGAGCCCATCTCAACAGTCCTACTATACAGGGAGAATGGGACTCATTACAACAAACTTACTAAATAAACCACTTGGAATTGCTAGCAGTGTTTATAGCACTCAAAGCATTACAGACGCAGATCACCCACAACACAGTGTTAATAAGAACAGACACCATGACAACAATGTATTATCTGCAAAATCGGGGGACGCACTAATACCAATTGTCCTTTCTGTCACAGACAATTTGGAAATGGGCAATTCACAATCAAATTCAACTACTAGCAGAGTATATCCCAGGAATATACAACCAACTTGCGGACCTCTTAAGCAGGACCCAACAACAAATACACGAATGGGAGATTCACCCACAGATAATTCAACAGTACATTCACATGTGGGGAACACCAGACATAGACCTTTTTGCAACAAGCGAAAACACAATATGCCCAAACTTCGCATCTAGGTTCCCACACCCACGATCCAAGGGAAATGCCCTATGGATCAATTGGTCAGGGATATTTGCTTATGCTTTTCCCACTCTCCCACTAATTCCCTTTCTGGTCAACAAAATCCATCACACCTCTCTCACTATGATACTCATAGATCCCACGTGGGCTCGTCCACATTGTTACACATCATTGCTAGATCTGTCTGTAGTACCACATCACTAGCTCCCAAACAGACCAAGCCTATTGACTCAAAACAAAGGTCAGATCAGGCATCCAAATCCCAGCATGCTCAACCTGGCAATTTGGCTCCTGAGGTCATAGAATTTGGATATCTACAGCTTCCATCAAAATGTATGGACATTCTGAAACAAGCCCATACACCTACAACCAGGCAGTGCTATGCAAATAAATGGAAACATTTTGTATATTATTGCCAGCCTAAAGAAAATGATCCACTTGAAGCATCAGTACAGGATATTGTATGTTATTTGCTTCATTTACAAAAAGCAAATCTTGAATATTCATCTGTTCAAATTCATTTGACCGCAATATCAGCCTACCTTCAAAACAGACAACCCACCTCTCTGTTTAGGATTCCTGTCATAAGAGCTTAAATGGAAGGTCTTAAAAGTTATTCCACCTAGAGCTCCACCAGCTCCTGCATGGATTCTTAACATTGTGCTCACAAGGCTTATCGGTCCACCATTTGAACCCATGCATTCTTACGCTCTTCAATTTGGAAGGTTGCTTTCCTGGTAGCAATTACTTCCTTAAGAAGAGTAAGTGAAAGTCAGGCATTCACTTTTAGACAAATCCTTCTTCCAAGTTCAGAAGCACAAAATAGTACTTGGGGCAAATCCAAAATTTCTACCCAAACTGGTTTCACCATTTCACATTAATCAGTCAGTGGAATTGCCAGTCTTCTTTCCACAGCCAGATTCAGTTGCTGAAAGAGTTCTCCACACACTTGATCTCAAAAGAGCTCTTATGTATTATATAGACAGAAAAAAAGATTTTAGGAAATCTAAATATCTTTTTGTGGCTTTTCAACAGCCTCATAAAGGTAACCCTATTTCCAAACAAGGATTCGCCAGATGGATAGTAAAGTGTATTCAAACTTTTTATCTTAAAGCTAAAAGGCAACTATTCGTAACTCCTAAAGCACATTCTACTTGAAAGAAAGGAGCTTCAGTGGCATTCTTAGGAAATATACCAATGGTAGACATATGCAAAGCAGCCACATGGTCCACACCATGCACATTTACTGAACACTACTGTGTGGATGTGCTATCCTGCCAACAAGCAAATGTTGGTCAAGCAGTGCTTAAAACACTATTTCAAACTATTACAGGCTAGCCACCTCTTACTTAGGAGTGGACTGCTTTTCAGTTTATGCACAGCATGTGTATCTACAGCTACACATGCCATTGAACGGAAAATGTCACTTACCCAGTGTACATCTGTTTGTAGCATGTAGTGCTGCAGATTCACATGCACCCTCCCTGGAAGACTGTAGCCGTTAAGTACTTTATTATGTAAATACATTGCATGGACATCTTACTATATATTTATAAATATACACTCATTCAATCCTTACTTTACCCTCCTGCGGGATAACAATCTAACAAAGGGCTCGATGCCCATGTGCACTATCATCGAGAGGAGGAGTCACTCGATCTTGTGACTTGAAAAAGCTTCTTCGAAGAAAAACAACTTGCAATACTCCAAGCACAACACTAGATGGCGATATATGTACAGCATGTGAATCTGCAGCACTACATGCCACAAACAGATGTACACTGGGTAAGTGGCATTTTATATATATTTGTTTGATGGCATGTGTAGCTGCAGATACACATGCTATGCATAGCTCTTCCGACACCTAGTGTTGGGCTTGGAGTGTTACAAGTTGTTTTTCTTCGGGATCGAGTGACTCCTCTCGGTTACAGTGCGCATGGGCATCGACTCCATTGTTAGATTGTTTTCTTTCCGCTGTCAGGTTCGGACGTGTTTCCTCTCGCTCTGAGATTTCGAATCGGAAAACCTCAGAAAACTTACTTATTCGTCGGTATTGTTTCGATTGCATTTCCCATCTAGCATCGAACCGTTAGTACCGTCAGAACCTTCATCTCGCCCTTTGGGGCGCATCCGCCCAACTCGGGCCTACCGCGTGGAAAGCCTGATGGATCAGACTCCATTCTGATTCTGCCCTTGGTGCCATGCGTACTACCCCTATACAGACCAACACCTGGTTTGTAATTTGTACCTTTCTCCAGACCATCAGGAAGAAGATTGCGAGGCCGGTCGATCGTTTCGATCAAAGAAGACCCTGACAGATCGCAGAGCCCAAAACCTGGAAATGACGTCGAAAAGCACCGAACATCTCAATGTCATGGAGGAAGACCAGGTGCAGACAGCAGTCTCCATCCGAGACACCGACTCTGAACAGGAATCGGACGATGATAGACCCATCACATTTGGCCAGCATTTGAGTACGTCTGCCCCTACACCCCTACATAAGAAACATCCAAAGGCCTTGGGTAAACCACTGCCGGAAGGCCATGGTTCGGCCCGAAAAAAGACTGCTGGCAACTGACCTTTGGGGTCGGCGCTGAAAAAGGCCAATCCTCCGTCCACCTTGGAGTCGAGTAAATCCACTAAAGCTTCAGACTCCAGTAAAAAAACACATTCCTTGGAGTCGAAGATTCGGCACTCCGTTTCGGAGCAGAAACAACAGACTACTTTTTTGGGACCGAAAAAAATTCATATTTTGGAACCGAAAAATCCTCAAACAGAGAGGAACAGGGACTTTGGAGACAAGTAAAGCAAATCTCAAAGCCAGTGATGGAATATCATAAATCTTCTGAAGAAGAGACTGAGATTGAGACAATTTTAGAAGTTATGGATGAAAGACAATCGAAAATCCATATACACAAGGAGACTGGACGAATCATCACTGCACCTCCATTAAAAACCAAAAGAGAGCTGGCTTTTCAAGAGGAGTTAGACTCTGTTGAACCACCAGCAAAAGTACAGAAACAAAAGGAGAAACCAGCACCTCTTCCTACTTCTCCTCCTAGCAGTAGTAGCAGGCTACTTAAGAAGACAACACATCCACGTCTTTCCATATCTAGACGATTGGCTAATAAAATCAAGCAATTTTAAACAATGCCAACAACACACGCAAGTGATTGAAACTTGCACACGCTAGGGTTCACTCTCAATTACCAAAAATCACACCTTCAACCTGCACAGGTACAAACTTACCTAAGTGCTATCCTGAATACTCAAAAAGCCTAGCTTGTCCAAATACACAAAGGATACAAACGTTCCAAAATCTCATACCACACATACAGCCAAATCAACAATATACTGTAAGATTTATCATGAAGATTGTAGGAATGATGGCATCTTGCATAGCTATAGTTTCACATGCAAGACTAAACATGAGGCCTTTACAATAGTGCCTCTCACAACAGTGATTGCAGGCACACGGTCAACTTCAAGATCTAGTGTTGATGGACCGCCAAACACATATGTCCCTTCAATGGTGGAATCGCAGCAATCTAATGAAGGGGCGGTCATTTCAACACCCTGTACCTCAGACCTTAATCACAACAGACGCATCAATGATCGGTTGGGGATCTCACCTCAACAATCGGACCATTCAAGGGCAATGGGATGCCAAGCAGAAACAACTACACATAAACCACTTAGAATTATTAGCTGTATTTCTTGCCCTAAAAGCCTTTCAACCTCTTCTCAAACAGAAGACTTTACTAATAAAAACAGACAACATGACAACCATGTATTACCTCAACAAACAGGGCAGGGCAGGACAGATTCATCTCAACTGTCCTTACTAGCCCAAACAATATTGAAATGGGAAATTCACAATCGTATTCATCTACTAGTATAATGCATTCCAGGGATAGACAATCAGCTGACATATCTCCTAAGCAGAAATCACCAAAAAACACACAAATGGGAGATTCACTCCCAAGTACTTCAAAGGTACTTCAAAAGTGGGGATCACCAGAGATAGAACTATTTGCAACAAGCGAAAAACCAAAATGCCTAAACTTCGCCTCCAGACACCCACATCCCCTGGCCAAGGGCAATGCTGCATGGATCAGTTGGTCAGGGATATTTGCTTACGCTTTTCCTACTCTCCCATTTCTTCCCTTTCTGGTCAGCAAACTACGTCAAACATCACTCACCATGATTCTCATAGCACTAACATGGGCACGCCAGCATTGGTACACAACACTCCAAGATCTGTCTGTAGTACCACATTCCAAACTCCCAAACAGACCAGATTTGTTAACACAGAACAAAGGTCAAATCAGACATCCAAACCCCACTGCTCCTAATCTAGCGATTTTTGCTCCTGAAGTCATAGAATTTGGTTATCTAAAACTTCCACCAGAATGTATGGAAGTAATTAAACACGCATGTAAACCTACTACTAGACAATGCTATGCAAAGAAGTGGAAAAGATTTGTTTACTATTGTCAATCTAAAAACACTGATCCACTTACAGCATCTATACAAGATATTGTATGCTATTTACTTTATTAACAAAAATCTAATTTGGATTTCTCATCCATCAAAATACACCTTACTGCAAGATCTGCATACTTACAGATTATTCAACACGCTTGTCTATTCAGAGTTCCTGTTTTTCAAGCCTTCATGGAAGGATTAAAACGCATTATTCCACCTAGAACACCACCTGTTCCATCGTGGAATTTAAATATCGTACTTACCAGACTCATAGGACCACCTTTTGAACCCATGCACTCTTGTCAAATACAATTTCTAACATGGAAAGTGGCCTTCCTTGTAGCTATTTCCTCTTTAAGAAGAGTTAGTGAGATACAAGCGTTCACTCTTGAAGAACCTTTTTTCCAAGTGCACAAACATAAAGTTGTACTTAGAACAAATCCCAAATTTCTACCAAAAGTAGTATCTCCTTTTCACATCAACCAAACAGTGGAATTGCCAGTCTTCTTTCCACAGCCAAACTCTGTGGCAGGAAGCGCTTTTCATACTCTAGATCTCAAAAGAGCTCTTATGTACTATATAGATAGAACTAAAGATTTTAGGAAAACAAAGCAACTTTTTGTTGCTTTCCAACAACCACATAAAGGCAATCCTATATCAAAACAAGGATTAGCAAGATGCATTGTTAGATACATACAAACACGCTACATCAAAGCAAAAAGACAACTTTTGATCACTCATAGAGCACATTCTACAAGAAAGAAAGGTTTCAATGGCATTTTTAGGAAACATACCAATGGTTGATATATGTAAAGCAGCCACATGGTCAACTCCTCATACATTTATAAAACACTACTCTGTTGCTCTTTTCTCACAGCAACAAGCCACTTAGGCCATGCTGTCTTAAGAACACTATTTCAAACAACTTCAACTCCTACAGGCTAGCCACCACTTTTTTGTGGGAGGACTAACTGCTTTGTAGTCTATGTATAGCATGTGTATCTGCAGCTATGCATGCCATCAAACGGAAAATGTCACTTACCCAGTGTACATCTGTTCGTGGCATGTAGTGCTGCAGATTCACATGCTCCCTCCCTCCTCCCCGGAAGCCTGTAGTCGTTTAAGTTTGAACATTTGTACATATGTATATACATTTACATTTGCACGGACATCTCTTTGTATTCTTATACTCTATCACTCCTTCCTTCACCCTTTGTGGGAAAACAATCTAACAATGGAATCGATGCCCATGTGCACTGTAACCGAGAGGAGGAGTCACTCGATCCTGTGACTCCGAAAAGACTTCCTCGAAGAAAAACAACTTGTAACACTCCGAGCCCAACACTAGATGTCGGAAGAGCTATGCATAGCATGCAAATCTGCAACACTACATGCCACAAACAGATGTACACTGGGTAAGTGACATTTTCTCTGGTTAATTCGCAGTCGATCTGCACATCTGCTGGGGGTGCAGGGGGGTGCACACATTCATAAATAAGGGAAATGAGTGGGTGGGGGCTTGTGTCTAACTCCCTGAGCCTTGTGCAGGTCTCTGGGGCCCCATCCCTCTGGCTGGTTTATTAATACCTATGGGGGGGGCTCAGCGGCCCTCTTCTGAGCCTTTTACAGGCCCTGGGTCTTCATTGATTTTTAAGGGATGGGGGGGGGGGCACAGCCCCTCTCCCTGAGCCTTGGGCTGGTAATTTGCAAGAGGGTAGTAGCGTGCAGCCCCTCTCCTTGAGTCCCTCAACAGCCCTTAGAACCCCATCCTTTGCACTACATATGACTTCACGAATATCACTTATGACCTACTGTATTACATCATTGGTAAAATCACTGCATAATCTAAAATTTCATCATTTATAACACCACTTTGCATGGGGCACAAGTACTAGTTACTTGAAATGACTAACTTGTGAATTCCATTGGTTTTAGTTTAAAATTTTAAGTGCCATTTTCACCGAAATGTAACGTCTTTTTAACCTTTGTTCTTTTCAGTGAAATTTACAAATACATATTTCATACAGATTACAGTGATGAAAGGCAGTGTGTAATTATAGTTAGGTGTGTTTTCACTGAAGAGCAGCTTTTTCTTTTGGTTTTCTTAATGTTTGGCAATGTTAAAATTGGCATGAAACTTTATGAAGAAAAACTCAGATTTGGGTTTGGCATGGTAGGTTTTAAGCAGATCTGTTAAGTGGAGGGAATTGAAGGGGGTGTTAAAAAGTGACCTTGCTCATTTTAACTTGCGTGGGACTTTGCTCTCCTGTATAGAATAAAACAGCTGAATTTAATTACACCAGTCTTAGCATGAAATTAGATTTTTACTCAAGGAAGCGTTTGCTTGGTTTTGGTGTAAATATGACCGGTTTTGTAGAAATTAGTTCTACAAAAATATGTTGAGTGGACTTGAAAGAGTTAAATAATTTTGATGGTTACTTCAGCTGCAGGTTCCTCGCCTGAGGAATATTCCTCATGCTTCAGACTGGATACTGAAACTTTTAAAGCATCACTCTTGTACGCCAGTAGGTGGCTTCATGTGGGTCTGCGCTAATTTGATTCAGCTCTGCAGGTGATGAGCAGTACTGCATGTTTCAGCCACCAATGTGCTGTGACATGACTTTGTTTCTGTGCTTTTAGATGTGAAAGTTCTCCAGGGTTTCCCAAACCAATTTTCATTTAAAAAAAATGTACAAGTGGCAATAACTGGGTCCAATCCATGTAGGGACTGTTGTGTAAACAAATGTCTGTGAAGTACCCTCATGAAGTGTCTCTCTGCTGCCTGTGGCTGAAGCATGACTCCAGGAACAAGGATGACTACACCCTGATGAATCCGAAGGCCATAAGAGACTGTAAGCCTAAACTTTACGTTGCCAATCCTAAGAAGACTCCATGGTGCGATTAGTCGAAGGGAAGGCCCTGTTCTTGCTCCCGCACTTGTCCCCGTGCTAGATCATAGTCTTGGGTAAGTTCAAGAAGAAAAATAAGGAATCAAAGTGGAATCTGCCTCTGTCTCCAGAGAGGATGTGAGGGTGCAAACATGCTTCCTGGTCTCTTTGGAATCTCTCTCAGAACAGATTCTGAGTCTAGTCCAGATGTACCCAGAGTTCTTGAGTCTCTCGGTGATGTTGCAGCAAGTAGATGCCTTCAAAGAGGCTATGCTCTGCAATTTTGACACTTTACCACTTTATAACCACAGGGGCCTCTTGTCTGGCTTCTTCTGGCAGGTCCGCTGTCGGCACGGTCTGTGACCCTTGGATCCACATCAGTTTAAGCATTGACTCTGGTGCAGACTAATTTCAGCACCACCCCCTCCCCAGGTTTTCTTTGCAGCTATGCTGACACTGAGGGAGGTCTTGTGATATCAGACTCCAAGCAGAGTTCACCTTGACTGAGACCATGCACACCTCCTACAGGCCAGTAGGTAATCCTTCTGATTCGGACACCTTGCCCCTACCATGAGATAGGGTAAACAAACTATGAACAGTTGTTTCGGCAGTGATTCAGACAGTGAGTCATGATGAAGGGGATGATGTTATCCCACAATAAGATGAGGACAACTGGTATAAAAAAACTCCCAAGATACCAGTGGTCTGGAATACTTCTCCAGATTTTAAATGTCTCCAGTTAATTGTGCTACTGAGGTAACTGCCTCCTTTGCAGCTATTATCCGAAGGGTGGAAGAACTTTAAGAGATACATCATCTGATGTGGAGGTGAAAACTAATGTTTTGACTGAGGTACTTAATGAGCACCTCACAGATAATATTTTTGGGCATTTGGACGAAACCATGCCTGTGTCCACCTGTTAGTAGGCAGTGAGATTCTGAGCTTTTCGACCCATCAGCAAGGGCAAGGTGTTGCCTGGGGTCCCTGAATAATGTCAGGCTTCCCTGGCTCAATCAGTTCAAGATGGGACCAAATACATAATACATTCCAGGCTGGACGCTACTGACTATTGGAGGAGAGCAGGTGAAGCTAGCATTATGCTGCGGCGTCACTAATGGACGAGATTCAACGGCTTCACTCCTGTTTGGTCAGAAGTCTGATTTGGCCCTGGAACACTTTAAAGAAAGCCAGGCCACAGCACATTCCTTGGACAGTTCGACTTGTGCTAAGCATTCCCCTCAACAGTGTCTTCCCTTTCAGGGATTCTCCAGGGGTTTGACAAACTAGCAGCACCAAGGCCCTCCATTCTACCCTTACAGCAACAACTATTAAACAGCTTTAATTTGACCCTAGAGAGGTGCACCGGTCTATCCTATTTCAATATTTCAAGAGGTGCAAAAGGAGCCACAGAGGGTCCCACCACAGAAATAGGGACTGGCTGTTACTGCAACTATTTTCCTGTAGTGAAGTAGGACAGAGGCCTTCATCCTATTTTAGATTTCTACTCTCTGATTGTCTTCTTGCAGAGGGACAAATTCAAGATGTTCAGGTTGATCTGAGTTCTGTCTCCCCTGGATCCAAGCGACTGGGGCGGCAGGATGGCTAGTTTTATGTGCCCTTCCTGCAGTTCCACAGATGCTAAGTGTGCAGTTCAGAATAGGCAGAGTGTTTTTTTTATTTTTTTTTATTTGCTGTGATCCCCTTAGACCTCTCAGGTGTATCTTGGGGGTTCACAAAGGTGATGGCGGTGGTTGGAGTACACCTTTTCGAGATTCTGAATTTTTGTTTTCCCCTACCTCGATGATTCGTTGTTGAAGGCAGGTCTGCCACAATCAGACGTAGAGCACCTCCAGGTGACAGAGAACCTCCTGACATTGTTGAGGCTCACCTTCAGCTTTCGAAAGTCACACCTGACTTCTTTGCAGAGGCTCCCTTTTATTGTAGCCATCCTTAAGACTCTCCCTCTGTTGCGCTTCCAGGTCACTGCCTATGATCCTACTGGTTTATCTGTCATCCTGGGTTTCATTGAGAGTGACCTCTGTTGCCCTCCTGCATCTTACTCTTCGAATATGCTAGGTGGCATATATGAGCTCTTCAATGGAATTTGAAGTCACAGTGGGCCCAGCACCAGTGTAATGTGTCTGATTCCATCTAGGTTTCAGAGGAGACTGCTAAAGATAAGTGGCGGTGTCTACTTGGCTTCAACTGGACCTTTGGCAGACCTCTTGTCTTGCCTCATCTAGAGCTGATAGTGATGACTGGAGTGTCACTGCTGTCCTGGGGAGGTCATCTAGGAGAGGTGGGGGGGGATCAGAGGCCTCAGGTCTTTGTCAGAGTCCCGACTCCACATCAACCTGTTAGAGATGCAGGTTATTTGATCGGTGCTTGTAAGGAAATGCCTCCTTGGCATGGTTGCCCCCTGACTTTTTGCCTTTGCTGATGCTATGTTTACAATTGAAAGTGTGCTGAGGCCTGCTAACCAGGCCCCAGCACCAGTGTTCTTTCCCTAACCTGTACTTTTGTATCCACAATTGGCAGACCCTGGCATCCAGATAAGTCCCTTGTAACTGGTACTTCTAGTACCAAGGGCCCTGATGCCAAGGAAGGTCTCTAAGGGCTGCAGCATGTCTTATGCCACCCTGGAGACCTCTCACTCAGCACAGACACACTGCTTGCCAGCTTTTGTGTGCTAGTGAGGACAAAACGAGTAAGTCGACATGGCACTCCCCTCAGGGTGCCATGCCAGCCTCTCACTGCCTATGCAGTATAGGTAAGACACCCCTCTAGCAGGCCTTACAGCCCTAAGGCAGGGTGCACTATACCATAGGTGAGGGTACCAGTGCATGAGCATGGTACCCCTACAGTGTCTAAACAAAACCTTAGACCTTGTAAGTGCAGGGTAGCCATAAGAGTATATGGTCTGGGAGTCTGTCAAACACGAACTCAACAGCACCATAATGGCTACACTGAAAACTGGGAAGTTTGGTATCAAACTTCTCAGCACAATAAATGCACACTGATGCCAGTGTACATTTTATTGTAAAATACACCCCAGAGGGCACCTTAGAGGTGCCCCCTGAAACTTAACCGACTATCTGTGTAGGCTGACTAGTTTTAGCAGCCTGCCACAAACCGAGACATGTTGCTGGCCCCATGGGGAGAGTGCCTTTGTCACTCTGAGGCCAGTAACAAAGCCTGCACTGGGTGGAGATGCTAACACCTCCCCCAGGCAGGAATTGTCACACCTGGCGGTGAGCCTCAAAGGCTCACCTCCTTTGTGCCAACCCAGCAGGACACTCCAGCTAGTGGAGTTGCCCGCCCCCTCCGGCCAGGCCCCACTTTTGGCGGCAAGGCCGGAGAAAATAATGAGAAAAACAAGGAGGAGTCACTGGCCAGTCAGGACAGCCCCTAAGGTGTCCTGAGCTGAAGTGACTCTAACTTTTAGAAATCCTCCATCTTGCAGATGGAGGATTCCCCCAATAGGGTTAGGATTGTGACCCCCTCCCCTTGGGAGGAGGCACAAAGAGGGTGTACCCACCCTCAGGGCTAGTAGCCATTGGCTACTAACCCCCCAGACCTAAACACGCCCTTAAATTTAGTATTTAAGGGCTACCCTGAACCCTAGAAGATTAGATTCCTGCAACTACAAGAAGAAGGACTGCCTAGCTGAAAACCCCTGCAGAGGAAGACAAGAAGACGACAACTGCCTTGGCTCCAGAAACTCACCGGCCTGTCTCCTGCCTTCCAAAGATCCTGCTCCAGCGACGCCTTCCAAAGGGACCAGCGACCTCGACATCCTCTGAGGACTGCCCCTGCTTCGAAAAGACAAGAAACTCCCGAGGACAGCGGACCTGCTCCAAGAAAAGCTGCAACTTTGTTTCCAGCAGCTTTAAAGAACCCTGCAAGCTCCCCGCAAGAAGCGTGAGACTTGCAACACTGCACCCGGCGACCCCGACTCGGCTGGTGGCGATCCAACACCTCAGGAGGGACCCCAGGACTACTCTGATACTGTGAGTACCAAAACCTGTCCCCCCTGAGCCCCCACAGCGCCGCCTGCAGAGGGAACCCCGAGGCTTCCCCTGACCGCGACTCTTTGAACCTAAAGTCCCGACGCCTGGGAGAGACCCTGCACCCGCAGCCCCCAGGACCTGAAGGACCGGACTTTCACTGGAGAAGTGACCCCCAGGAGTCCCTCTCCCTTGCCCAAGTGGAGGTTTCCCCGAGGAACCCCCCCCCCTTGCCTGCCTGCAGCGCTGAAGAGATCCCGAGATCTCTCATAGACTAACATTGCAAACCCGACGCTTGTTTCGACACTGCACCCGGCCGCCCCCGCGCTGCTGAGGGTGAAATTTCTGTGTGGACTTGTGTCCCCCCCCGGTGCCCTACAAAACCCCCCTGGTCTGCCCTCCGAAGACGCGGGTACTTACCTGCCAGCAGACCGGAACCGGGGCACCCCCTTCTCTCCATTCTAGCCTATGTGTTTTGGGCACCACTTTGAACTCTGCACCTGACCGGCCCTGAGCTGCTGGTGTGGTGACTTTGGGGTTGCTCTGAACCCCCAACGGTGGGCTACCTTGGACCAAGAACTGAGCCCTGTAAGTGTCTTACTTACCTGGTTAACCTAACAAATACTTACCTCCCCTAGGAACTGTGAAAATTGCACTGTGTCCACTTTTAAAACAGCTATTTGTGAATAACTTGAAAAGTATACATGCAATTTTGATGATTTGAAGTTCCTAAAGTACTTACCTGCAATACCTTTCGAATGAGATATTACATGTAGAATTTGAACCTGTGGTTCTTAAAATAAACTAAGAAAAGATATTTTTCTATATAAAAACCTATTGGCTGGATTTGTCTCTGAGTGTGTGTACCTCATTTATTGTCTATGTGTATGTACAATAAATGCTTAACACTACTCCTTGGATAAGCCTACTGCTCGACCACACTACCACAAAATAGAGCATTAGTATTATCTATTTTTACCACTATTTTACCTCTAAGGGGAACCCTTGGACTCTGTGCATGCTATTCCTTACTTTGAAATAGCACATACAGAGCCAACTTCCTACATTGGTGGATCAGCGGTGGGGTACAAGACTTTGCATTTGCTGGACTACTCAGCCAATACCTGATCACACGACAAATTCCAAAATTGTCATTAGAAATTGATTTTTGCAATTTGAAAAGTTTTCTAAATTCTTAAAAGACCTGCTAGGGCCTTGTGTTAGATCCTGTTTAGCATTTCTTTTAGAGTTTAAAAGTTTGTAAAAGTTTGAATTAGATTCTAGAACCAGTTGTAGATTCTTAAAAAGTATTCCAACTTTTAGAAGCAAAATGTCTAGCACAGATGTGACTGTGGTGGAACTCGACACCACACCTTACCTCCATCTTAAGATGAGGGAGCTAAGGTCACTCTGTAAAATAAAGAAAATAACAATGGGCCCCAAACCTACCAAAATACAGCTCCAGGAGCTTTTGGCAGAGTTTGAAAAGGCCAACCCCTCTGAGGGTGGCAACTCAGAGGAAGAGGATAGTGACTTGGAGGACAATTCCCCCCTACCAGTCCTATCTAGGGAGAACAGGGTCCCTCAAACCCTGACTCCAAAAATAATAGTCAGAGATGCTGGTTCCCTCACAGGAGAGACCAACACCTCTGAAATCACTGAGGATAGCCCCAGTGAAGAGGACATCCAGTTAGCCAGGATGGCCAAAAGATTGGCTTTGGAAAGACAGATCCTAGCCATAGAGAGGGAAAGACAAGAGATGGGCCTAGGACCCATCAATGGTGGCAGCAACATAAATAGGGTCAGAGATTCTCCTGACATGTTGAAAATCCCTAAAGGGATTGTAACTAAATATGAAGATGGTGATGACATCACCAAATGGTTCACAGCTTTTGAGAGGGCTTGTGTAACCAGAAAAGTGAACAGATCTCACTGGGGTGCTCTCCTTTGGGAAATGTTCACAGGAAAGTGTAGGGATAGACTCCTCACACTCTCTGGACAAGATGCAGAATCTTATGACCTCATGAAGGGTACCCTGATTGAGGGCTTTGGATTCTCCACTGAGGAGTACAGGATTAGGTTCAGGGGGGCTCAAAAATCCTCGAGCCAGACCTGGGTTGACTTTGTTGACTACTCAGTGAAAACACTAGATGGTTGGATTCAGGGCAGTGGTGTAAGTAATTATGATGGGCTGTACAATTTATTTGTGAAAGAACACCTATTGAGTAATTGTTTCAATGATAAACTGCATCAGCATCTGGTAGACCTAGGACCAATTTCTCCCCAAGAATTGGGAAAGAAGGCGGACCATTGGGTCAAGACAAGGGTGTCCAAGACTTCAACAGGGGGTGACCAAAAGAAAGGGGTCACAAAGACTCCCCAGGGGAAGGGTGATGAGACAACCAAAACTAAAAATAGTAAAGAGTCTTCTACAGGCCCCCAAAAACCTGCACAGGAAGGTGGGCCCAGAGCCTCTTCACAAAACAATGGGTACAAGGGTAAAAACTTTGATCCCAAAAAGGCCTGGTGTCATAGCTGTAAACAGCATGGACACCAAACTGGAGACAAGGCCTGTCCCAAGAAAGGTTCCACTCCAAACTCCCATCCAGGTAACACTGGTATGGCTAGTCTCCAAGTGGGATCAACAGTGTGCCCAGAGCAAATCAGGGTCCACACTGAAGCTACTCTAGTTTCTGAGGGTGGGGTGGATTTAGCCACACTAGCTGTCTGGCCGCCTAACATGCAAAAATACAGACAGCAACTCTTGATTAATGGGACTAGAATAGAGGGCCTGAGGGATACAGGTGCCAGTGTCACCATGGTGACAGAGAAACTGGTTTCCCCTGGCCAATACCTGACTGGAAAAACTTACACAGTCACCAACGCTGACAATCAGAGAAAAGTACATCCCATGGCAATGGTTACTTTAGAATGGGGAGGGGTCAATGGCCTGAAACAGGTGGTGGTCTCCTCAAATATCCCAGTGGACTGTCTGCTTGGAAATGACCTGGAGTCCTCAGCATGGGCTGAGGTAGAACTAAAAACCCATGCAGCAATGCTGGGTATCCCTGAACTGGTGTGTGTGAAAACAAGAGCACAATGCAAGGCACAGGGTGAAAAAGTAGAGCTAGAGTCTGGAAAAATGGCCCAGCCTACCAAGAGAACAGGAAAGTCAGTTGGGAAACCAACTGCAACACAGCAAAAGAAAGGGAACCTCTCTTCTCAGGAAGAAGTTCTGCCCTCTGAGGGAACTGAGCCTTTGGAGCTTGAACCTTACCAGGTTGAGCTCTTAGGCCCAGGGGGACCCTCAAGGGAGGAGCTGTGTAAGGGACAAGAAACCTGTCCCTCTCTTGAAGGCCTTAGGCAGCAAGCTGCTGAAGAGTCCAAAGGCAAGAAAAATGGAACACATAGGGTCTATTGGGAAGATGGACTCCTGTACACTGAGGCCAGAGACCCCAAACCTGGTGCCACTAGGAGAGTGGTAGTGCCTCAGCTGTTCAGGAAGTTCATCCTAACATTGGCCCATGACATTCCCCTTGCTGGACATTTGGGACAAACCAAGACGTGGGAGAGGTTAGTCAACCACTTCTACTGGCCCAATATGTCCAACATGGTTAAGGAGTTTTGCCTCTCCTGCCCCACCTGTCAAGCCAGTGGTAAGACAGGTGGGCATCCAAAGGCCCCCCTCATTCCACTTCCAGTGGTGGGGGTGCCCTTTGAAAGAGTGGGTGTGGACATAGTTGGTCCACTAGAACCTCCCACAGCCTCAGGAAATATGTATATCCTGGTAGTAGTGGATCATGCTACCAGGTATCCTGAAGCTATTCCCCTTAGGTCGACTACTGCCCCTGCAGTAGCCAAGGCCCTCATTGGTATCTTTACCAGAGTGGGTTTCCCTAAGGAGGTGGTGTCTGACAGAGGTACCAACTTCATGTCAGCATATCTAAAGCACATGTGGAATGAGTGTGGAGTGACTTATAAATTCACTACACCTTACCATCCACAAACTAATGGCTTAGTTGAGAGATTCAACAAGACATTAAAGGGCATGATCATGGGGCTCCCAGAAAAACTCAAAAGGAGATGGGATGTCCTCCTGCCATGTCTGCTTTTCGCTTACAGGGAGGTACCCCAGAAGGGAGTAGGGTTCTCACCCTTTGAACTTCTGTTTGGTCATCCTGTAAGGGGACCACTTGCCCTTGTTAAAGAAGGCTGGGAGAGACCTCTCCATGAGCCTAAACAGGACATAGTGGACTATGTACTTGGCCTTCGCTCTAGAATGGCAGAGTACATGGAAAAGGCAACCAAAAACCGTGAGGCCAGCCAACAACTCCAGAAGTTTTGGTATGACCAAAAGGCTGCACTGGTTGAGTTCCAACCAGGGCAGAAAGTCTGGGTTCTGGAGCCTGTGGCTCCCAGGGCACTCCAGGACAAATGGAGTGGCCCTTACCCAGTACTAGAAAGGAAGAGTCAGGTCACCTACCTGGTGGACCTGGGCACAAGCAGGAGCCCCAAGAGGGTGATCCATGTGAACCGCCTTAAGCTCTTCCATGACAGGGCTGATGTGAATCTGTTGATGGTAACAGATGAGGATCAGGAGGCAGAGAGTGAACCTCTCCCTGATCTTCTGTCATCAGACCCAAAAGATGGCACAGTAGATGGAGTGATCTACTCAGACACCCTCTCTGGCCAACAGCAGGCTGATTGTAGGAGAGTCCTACAACAGTTTCCTGAGCTTTTCTCCCTAACCCCTGGTCAGACACACCTGTGTACCCATGATGTGGACACAGGAGACAGCATGCCTGTCAAGAACAAAATCTTCAGACAGTCTGACCAGGTTAAGGAAAGCATCAAGGTGGAAGTCCACAAGATGCTGGAGTTGGGAGTGATTGAGCGCTCTGACAGCCCCTGGGCTAGCCCAGTGGTCTTAGTCCCCAAACCTCACACCAAAGATGGAAAGAAAGAGATGAGGTTTTGTGTGGACTACAGAGGGCTCAATTCTGTCACCAAGACAGATGCTCATCCAATTCCAAGAGCTGATGAGCTCATAGATAAATTAGGTGCTGCCAAATTCTTAAGTACCTTTGACTTGACAGCAGGGTACTGGCAAATAAAAATGGCACCTGGAGCAAAAGAGAAAACAGCATTCTCCACACCTGATGGGCATTATCAGTTTACTGTTATGCCCTTTGGTTTAAAGAATGCCCCTGCCACCTTCCAAAGGTTGGTGAATCAAGTCCTTGCTGGCTTGGAGTCCTTTAGCACAGCTTATCTTGATGATATTGCTGTCTTTAGCTCTACCTGGCAGGATCACCTGGTCCACCTGAAGAAGGTTTTGAAGGCTCTGCAATCTGCAGGCCTCTCTATCAAGGCATCCATATGCCAGATAGGGCAGGGAACTGTGGTTTACTTGGGACACCTTGTAGGTGGAGGCCAAGTTCAGCCACTCCAACCCAAGATCCAGACTATTCTGGACTGGGTAGCTCCAAAAACCCAGACTCAAGTCAGGGCATTCCTTGGCTTGACTGGGTATTACAGGAGGTTTGTGAAGGGATATGGATCCATTGTGACAGCCCTCACTGAACTCACCTCCAAGAAGATGCCCAAGAAAGTGAACTGGACTGTGGAATGCCAACAGGCCTTTGACACCCTGAAACAAGCAATGTGCTCAGCACCAGTTCTAAAAGCTCCAGATTACTCTAAGCAGTTCATTGTGCAGACTGATGCCTCTGAACATGGGATAGGGGCAGTTTTGTCCCAAACAAATGATGATGGCCTTGACCAGCCTGTTGCTTTCATTAGCAGGAGGTTACTCCCCAGGGAGCAGCGTTGGAGTGCCATTGAGAGGGAGGCCTTTGCTGTGGTTTGGTCCCTGAAGAAGCTGAGACCATACCTCTTTGGGACTCACTTCCTAGTTCAAACTGACCACAGACCTCTCAAATGGCTGATGCAAATGAAAGGTGAAAACCCTAAACTGTTGAGGTGGTCCATCTCCCTACAGGGAATGGACTTTATAGTGGAACACAGACCTGGGACTGCCCATGCCAATGCAGATGGCCTTTCCAGGTTCTTCCACTTAGAAAATGAAGACTCTCTTGGGAAAGGTTAGTCTCATCCTCTTTCGTTTGGGGGGGGGGTTGTGTAAGGAAATGCCTCCTTGGCATGGTTGCCCCCTGACTTTTTGCCTTTGCTGATGCTATGTTTACAATTGAAAGTGTGCTGAGGCCTGCTAACCAGGCCCCAGCACCAGTGTTCTTTCCGTAACCTGTACTTTTGTATCCACAATTGGCAGACCCTGGCATCCAGATAAGTCCCTTGTAACTGGTACTTCTAGTACCAAGGGCCCTGATGCCAAGGAAGGTCTCTAAGGGCTGCAGCATGTCTTATGCCACCCTGGAGACCTCTCACTCAGCACAGACACACTGCTTGCCAGCTTTTGTGTGCTAGTGAGGACAAAACGAGTAAGTCGACATGGCACTCCCCTCAGGGTGCCATGCCAGCCTCTCACTGCCTATGCAGTATAGGTAAGACACCCCTCTAGCAGGCCTTACAGCCCTAAGGCAGGGTGCACTATACCATAGGTGAGGGTACCAGTGCATGAGCATGGTACCCCTACAGTGTCTAAACAAAACCTTAGACCTTGTAAGTGCAGGGTAGCCATAAGAGTATATGGTCTGGGAGTCTGTCAAACACGAACTCAACAGCACCATAATGGCTACACTGAAAACTGGGAAGTTTGGTATCAAACTTCTCAGCACAATAAATGCACACTGATGCCAGTGTACATTTTATTGTAAAATACACCCCAGAGGGCACCTTAGAGGTGCCCCCTGAAACTTAACCGACTATCTGTGTAGGCTGACTAGTTTTAGCAGCCTGCCACAAACCGAGACATGTTGCTGGCCCCATGGGGAGAGTGCCTTTGTCACTCTGAGGCCAGTAACAAAGCCTGCACTGGGTGGAGATGCTAACACCTCCCCCAGGCAGGAATTGTCACACCTGGCGGTGAGCCTCAAAGGCTCACCTCCTTTGTGCCAACCCAGCAGGACACTCCAGCTAGTGGAGTTGCCCGCCCCCTCCGGCCAGGCCCCACTTTTGGCGGCAAGGCCGGAGAAAATAATGAGAAAAACAAGGAGGAGTCACTGGCCAGTCAGGACAGCCCCTAAGGTGTCCTGAGCTGAAGTGACTCTAACTTTTAGAAATCCTCCATCTTGCAGATGGAGGATTCCCCCAATAGGGTTAGGATTGTGACCCCCTCCCCTTGGGAGGAGGCACAAAGAGGGTGTACCCACCCTCAGGGCTAGTAGCCATTGGCTACTAACCCCCCAGACCTAAACACGCCCTTAAATTTAGTATTTAAGGGCTACCCTGAACCCTAGAAGATTAGATTCCTGCAACTACAAGAAGAAGGACTGCCTAGCTGAAAACCCCTGCAGAGGAAGACCAGAAGACGACAACTGCCTTGGCTCCAGAAACTCACCGGCCTGTCTCCTGCCTTCCAAAGATCCTGCTCCAGCGACGCCTTCCAAAGGGACCAGCGACCTCGACATCCTCTGAGGACTGCCCCTGCTTCGAAAAGACAAGAAACTCCCGAGGACAGCGGACCTGCTCCAAGAAAAGCTGCAACTTTGTTTCCAGCAGCTTTAAAGAACCCTGCAAGCTCCCCGCAAGAAGCGTGAGACTTGCAACACTGCACCCGGCGACCCCGACTCGGCTGGTGGCGATCCAACACCTCAGGAGGGACCCCAGGACTACTCTGATACTGTGAGTACCAAAACCTGTCCCCCCTGAGCCCCCACAGCGCCGCCTGCAGAGGGAACCCCGAGGCTTCCCCTGACCGCGACTCTTTGAACCTAAAGTCCCGACGCCTGGGAGAGACCCTGCACCCGCAGCCCCCAGGACCTGAAGGACCGGACTTTCACTGGAGAAGTGACCCCCAGGAGTCCCTCTCCCTTGCCCAAGTGGAGGTTTCCCCGAGGAACCCCCCCCCTTGCCTGCCTGCAGCGCTGAAGAGATCCCGAGATCTCTCATAGACTAACATTGCAAACCCGACGCTTGTTTCGACACTGCACCCGGCCGCCCCCGCGCTGCTGAGGGTGAAATTTCTGTGTGGACTTGTGTCCCCCCCGGTGCCCTACAAAACCCCCCTGGTCTGCCCTCCGAAGACGCGGGTACTTACCTGCCAGCAGACCGGAACCGGGGCACCCCCTTCTCTCCATTCTAGCCTATGTGTTTTGGGCACCACTTTGAACTCTGCACCTGAGCTGCTGGTGTGGTGACTTTGGGGTTGCTCTGAACCCCCAACGGTGGGCTACCTTGGACCAAGAACTGAGCCCTGTAAGTGTCTTACTTACCTGGTTAACCTAACAAATACTTACCTCCCCTAGGAACTGTGAAAATTGCACTAAGTGTCCACTTTTAAAACAGCTATTTGTGAATAACTTGAAAAGTATACATGCAATTTTGATGATTTGAAGTTCCTAAAGTACTTACCTGCAATACCTTTCGAATGAGATATTACATGTAGAATTTGAACCTGTGGTTCTTAAAATAAACTAAGAAAAGATATTTTTCTATATAAAAACCTATTGGCTGGATTTGTCTCTGAGTGTGTGTACCTCATTTATTGTCTATGTGTATGTACAACAAATGCTTAACACTACTCCTTGGATAAGCCTACTGCTCGACCACACTACCACAAAATAGAGCATTAGTATTATCTATTTTTACCACTATTTTACCTCTAAGGGGAACCCTTGGACTCTGTGCATGCTATTCCTTACTTTGAAATAGCACATACAGAGCCAACTTCCTACAGTGCTGAAATCCCTATCTGTCAAAGAGAGACTGGTTCAGAATCTGGCATGTCATACCTCAACAAACAGGGCGGCGTAGAGTCCTGGATACTGTGCCAAAAGGCTTTTTCTCTGGAGTTGGCTACATTGTCAGGGAATTTACCTGGTTATAAAAAACCTGGCAGGATATTGGAACTCTAAGTTGATCGAAATCCGTGGTACCTGTGGATCATAAGTAGCCACTACATACAGATGTGGGACAGGCTGTTTTCTAGCAATGGGTAGAACCCTGACTAGATCTATTTGCCATCGTTGAATGCGCACTGTGAAAACCTGCGTGCTAGAGCTTCCAAAAAGGAGGTTTCTCAGGGATGCATTTCAACTAGGTTGGAGCACGGGACTCCTGTTTGCCTTTCCATCGCATCATCTCCTGCCCCGAGTTCTGACTAAGATTAGGAAGGACCCGTACAAGTTATGTTACTGGCTCTAGATTGGGCCAGGAGAGAGTGGTACCCACAACTTCTGGGAAGAGCACTGGTCCTTCAGTCAGGCTAACCCTTTGGGAAGATCTTCTGTCGCAATAGCGGGGAAGGGTTCTGCACAGTTTATCCATCCATTTATGACGGGTGTATGGCGACAGTTGAGTGCCTTCGATCTCCCTCCTGCAGATGTGGATGTCATCCTTGCTGACAGGTATTCCTCTACAAAGTCTGTCAAGCGCTGGGACAAGTTTGTTTCTCGTGGCACCCGCAATTTGGACCCGTTGCAAAACAAACTGACAGATGTCTTGTTTGTTTTTATCTCTGTCCCTGCAAGAACATGCAGTGGGCACTATTAAAGATTTGTTTGCCTTTTTGGGGTTGCCAGAACAACCATCCTTCGTTGAACTACCTCTTTGTGATGACGTTTCTAAAAGCGTTGTCACTTGTGAGTCAACCCTGCTGCCCTGTAAATTCTGTGATGCCACAGTGTAATGTTCATTTGGTCCTTATTTTTCTCAAGTGCTCTAGCTTCAACTTGATGCACAGCTTTACTCTGCATGTCCTGAATCTGAGGAGTGTATTCCTTGTTGTGATAACTTAAGCTAATCTCGTCAGTGAGCTTCATGCTCTTTCAGTGCAGCCCTTCTACACCATTTTTTTATCCGGACAAACTTGTGTTGATGACCAGAGGTGACTTTTTGCCCAAAGTCATTACTTCTTTTCGTGTCTGACAATGTTCTTCGCTTCTCCTCACTGCTAGAAAGAGGAGAGACTCGTTTGACTGAACCCAAGAGAACCTTGATCTTTAACATTGATCGCACAAAAGATCATTGGCTGGCAAATATTGTAGGAAGTTGGCTCTGAATATACTATCTCAAAGTAAGAGATAGTGTGCACAGAGTCCACGGGTTCCCCTTAGAGGTAAGATAGTGGCACAATTAGATAATTCTAATGCAGTATTTTGTGGTAGTGTGGTCGAGCAGTAGGATTATCAGAGGGTAGTGTTAAGCATTTGTTGTACACACACAGGCAATAAATGAGGAACACACACTCCAGGCCAATAGTTTTTATATAGAAAAATATATTTTCTTAATATATTTTTAGAACCACAAGTTCAAGATTTGAAGTAAATACATAAATGCAAGGTACTCCACACAGGTAAGTAAGGAACTTTGAATTAGAGCAATAGCATATATACAGTTTTAGTTAAAATGGCAATAAGTGATTTTAAAAGTGGAGAGAGTACAAAAATTAACAGTTCCTGGGGAGGTAAGTAATGGTTATTTCGTCAGGTAAGTAAGACACACTTACAAGTCTAAGTTTCTGGGCATAGGCAGCCCACCGTTGGGGGTTCAAGGCAATCCCAAAGTTACCACACCTGCAGCAAAGGGCCGGTCAGGTGCAGAGATCAAAGAGGGGCCCAAAACACATAGGCGCCTATGGAGGACAGGGGTGCTCTGGTTCCAGTCTGCCAACAGGTAAGTACCTGCGTTTTCGGGGGGCAGACCAGAGGGGTTTTGTAGAGCACTGGGGGGAGGGGGACACAAGTAGGCACACAAAACACACCCTCAGCAGCACAGGGGCGGCCGGGTGCAGTGTGAAAAGCAGGCGTCTTGTTTTGTATAGGATTCAGTGGAGGGATCAGCGGGTAACTCTAGTGGTGCAGGCAGGGCACAGGGGGGGCTTCTCGGGCCAGCCACCGTCTGGGCTAGGCAGGCGGTCGCCTGAGGCTCACTCCTGCACTGAGGTCCGGTTCCTTCTGGTCCTGGGGGCTGTGGGTGCGGTGCTTGGTCCAGGCGTCGGGTACCTTGTTACAGGCAGTCGCGGTCAGGGGGAGCCTCTGGATTCTCTCTGCATGCGTCGTAGTGGGGGTCCAAGGGGGGTCATCTCAGGCTACTCACGAGGTCCAGTCGCTGGGGAGTCCCCCCTGTAGTGTTGGTTCTATGGAGCTCGAGCCGGGGGCGTCAGGTGCAGAGGGTGAAGTCTCACGCTTCCGGCGGGAAGACTGAAGTCTTGGAAAGTTGCAAAGTTGTTGCTGTTGTTGAGCAGAGCTGCTGCTCACAGGAGTTTCTTGGTCCTTTGGTTCAGGGCAGTCCTCTGAGGCTTCAAAGGTCGCTGGTGCCTGTCGGATGCGTCACTGTTAAAGTTTTCTTTGAGTCAGGAGACATGCCGGTAGGCCTGGGGCCAAAGCAGTTGTCGTCTCCGTTGTCTCTGCAGGGCTTTCAGGTCAGCAGTCCTTCTTCTTGGTTCAGGTTGTGGGAATCTGATTTCCTGAATACTAGATTTAGGGGTGTATTTAGGTCAGGAGGGCAGAAGCCAACGGCTACTATCCTGGGGGGTGTCTACACCCTCTTTGAGCCTCCTCCCTGAGGGGAGGGGGGCACATCCCTAATCCTATTGGGGGAATCCTCCAAACTTAAGATGGAGGATTTCTAAAGGCAGGGGTCACCTCAGCTCAGGACACCTTAGGGGCAGTCCTGACTGGTGGGTGACTCCTCCTTGTTTTTCTCATTATCCTCTCCTGCCTTGCCGCCAAAAGTGGGGGCAGTGGCCGGAAGGGTGGGCATCTCCACTAACTGGGATGCCCTGGGGTGCTGTAACAAAAGGCATGAGCCTTTGAGGCTCACCGCCAGGTGTTACAGTTTCTGCATGGGGAGGTGGGAAGCACCTCCACCCAGTACAGGCTTTGTTCCTGGCCACAGAGTGACAAAGGCACACTCCCCATGTGGCCAGAATCGTGTATGGTTGTGGCAGGCTGGCAGAAACTGGTCAGCCTAGCACTAGGAATTTGACTGGTATTCAGGGGGCATCTCGAAGATGCCCTCTGGATGCATTTTATAGTTAATTCCACACTGGCATCAGTGTGCATTTATTGTGCTGAAAAGTTTGATACCAAACTTCCCAGATTTCAGTGTAGCCATTATGGAACTGTGGAGTTCGTGTTTGACAAACTCCCAGATGGCTACCCTGCACTTACAATGTCTAAGGTTTTGATTAGACACTGTAGGGGCATAGTGCTCATGCACATATGCCCTCACCTGTGGTATAGTGCACCCTGCCTTAGGCCTGTAAGGCCTGCTAGAGGGGTGACTTACCTATGCCACAGGAAATGTGAGGTTGGCATGGCACTCTGACGGGAGTGCCATGTCGACTTAGTCATTTTCTCCCCACAAGCACACACAAGCTGTGAGGCAGTGTTCATGTGCTGAGTGAGGGGTCCCCCAGGGTGGCATAATACATGCTGCAGCCCTTAGAGACCTTCTCTGGCATCAGGGCCCTTGGTACCAGGGGTACCAGTTACAAGGGACTGAGTGCCAGGGCTGTGCCAATTGTGGGAACAAAGGTACAGTTTAGGGAAAGGACACTGGTGCTGGGGCCTAGTTAGCAGGGTCCCAGCACCCTTTCAATTTTAACTGGCATCAGCAAAAGGTCAAAAGTCAGGGGGTAACCATGCCAAGGAGGCATTTCCTTACAAATATGCTTTGTGGTTTGCAGTGGAACAAATAAAGGCACAGCGGTGCAGAAAAAGAGTTTGTGAAGGTGGATAGTCCGCTGTATTAAGATCTGCTGTCCATTGGCTAAGAGTACTTATAAACCACAGAGGGTAACCCATAAACCCAAAAGGGCTGGGTGGAAACTAAATATTACATACAACACTGCACTGGAGGGAAAACCAGACAATTATTTATACATCCTAAAGCAACGTAGGTTAAAGTGTAAAAAAAAATCTTTATTCATATACGTATTTATTCATTCATATACATATTAAAAACATCTTCCTATAGGAACAACCCATCTCATAAACAGAAAACCGGAAGGACAAACCAGTGTAAGAAAAAGTGCTTGTGATAGATGACAGAAAAAAAGAATAATAAATATTCCCATAAATCCAAAACCTATACAACAAATTATAAAAACAGTTGGTTGGTTCTTTTTTGCTGCATTGAATATCCTATGCAGAAACCAGTCCGAACTGAGACAAATACGTATTTGTCTCTGTAAGGAAATGCTTCCTTGGCATGGTTACCCCCTGACTTTTTGCCTTTGCTGATGCTATGTTTTGATTTGAAAGTGTGCTGAGGCCTGCTAACCAGGCCCCAGCACCAGTGTTCTTTCCCTAACCTGTACTTTTGTTTTCACAATTGGCACACCCTGGCATCCAGGTAAGTCCCTTGTAACTGGTACCCCTGGTACCAAGGGCCCTGATGCCAGGGAAGGTCTCGAAGGGCTGCAGCATATCTTATGCCACCCTGGGGACCCCTCACTCAGCACAGACACACTGCTTGCCAGCTTGTGTGTGCTGGTGAGGACAAAACGAGTAAGTCGACATGGCACTCCCCTCAGGGTGCCATGCCAACCTCACACTGCCTATGCAGTATAGATAAGTCACCCCTCTAGCAGGCCTTACAGCCCTAAGGCAGGGTGCACTATACCATAGGTGAGGGCACCAGTGCATGAGCACTGTGCCCCTACAGTGTCTAAACAAAACCTTAGACATTGTAAGTGCAGGGTAGCCATAAGAGTATATGGTCTGGGAGTCTGTCAAACACGAACTCCACAGCACCATAATGGCTACACTGAAAACTGGGAAGTTTGGTATCAAATTTCTCAGCACAGTAAATGCACACTTACATTTTATTGTAAAATACACCCCAGAGGGTGCCCCCTGAAACCTCAACCAACTACCCGTGTAGGCTGACTGGTTTTAGCAGCCTGCCACACTCGAGACATGTTGCTGGCCACATGGGGAGAGTGCCTTTGTCACTCTGTGGCTAGTAACAAAGCCTGCACTGGGTGGAGATGCTATCACCTCCCCCAGGCAGGAGCTGTAACACCTGGCGGTGAGCCTCAAATGCTCACCCCCTTTGTTCCAGCACCACCGGGCATTCCAGCTAGTGGAGTTGCCCGCCCCCTCCGTACACGGCCCCACTTTTGGCGGCAAGGCCGGAGGAGATAATGAGAAAAACAAGGAGGAGTCACTGGCCAGTCAGGACAGCCCCTAAGGCAACCTGAGCTGAAGTGACTCTGACTTTTAGAAATCCTCCATCTTGCAGATGGAGGATCCCCCCCAATAGGGATAGGAATGTGACCCCCTCCCCTTGGGAGGAGGCACAAAGAGGGTGTAGCCATTGGCTACTGCCCTCCCTGACCTAAACGCACCCCTAAATTCTGTATTTAGGGGCTCCCCTGAACCTAGGAACTCAGATTCCTGCAACCTAAGAAGAAGAGGACTGCTGAGCTGAAAAACCCTGCAGAGAAGACGGAGACGCCAACTGCCTTGGCCCCAGCTCTACCGGCCTGTCTCCCCCCCTTCGGAAGAAAACTGCTCCAGCGACGCTTTCCCCAGGACCAGCGACCTCTGAATCCTCAGAGGACTGCCCTGCTCTAAAAGGACAAAGAAACTCCCGAGAACAGCGGCCCTGTTCAACAAAGACTGCAACTTTGTTTCCAGAGGAGCAACTTTAAAGACCCCTGCAATTCCCGCCAGAAGCGTGAGACTTGCAACACTGCACCCGGCGACCCCGACTCGACTGGTGAAGAAACAACGCTACAGGGAGGACCCCCAGGCGACTCCAAGACTGTGAGCCCCCACCGCGACGCCTGCAGAGGGAATCCCGAGGCTCCCCCTGACCGCGACTGCCTGACTCTGAAATCCCGACGCCTGGAAAAGACCCTGCACCCGCAGCCCCCAGGACCTGAAGGATCGGAACTCCAGTGTAGAAGTGACCCCCAGGAGGCCCTCTCCCTTGCCCAGGTGGTGGCTACCCCGAGGAGCCCCCCCTTGCCTGCCTGCACCGCTGAAGAGACCCCTTGGTCTCCCATTGATTCCTATTACAAACCAGACGCTTTTTTGCACCCTGCACCTGGCCGCCCCCGTGCTGCTGAGGGTGTACTTTCTGTGCTAACTTGTGTCCCCCCTGGTGCCCTACAAAACCCCCCTGGTCTGCCCTCCGAAGACGCGGGTACTTACGTGCTGGCAGACTGGAACCGGGGCACCCCCTTCTCCATTGAAGCCTATGTGTTTTGGGCCCCACTTTGAACTCTGCACCTGACCGGCCCTGAGCTGCTGGTGTGGTAACTTTGGGGTTGCTCTGAACCCCCAACGGTGGGCTACCTTGGACCCCAATTTGAACCCCGTAGGTGGTTTACTTACCTGCAAGAACTAACATTAACTTACCTCCCCTAGGAACTGTGAAAATTGCACTGTGTCCACTTTTAAAATAGCTATATGTGTTTTATGTAAAAAGTATATATGCTATTGTGATTATTCAAGGTTCCTAAAGTACTTACCTGCAATACCTTTCAAATGAGATTACATGTAGAATTTGAACCTGTGGTTCTTAAAATAAACTAAGAAAATATATTTTTCTATACAAAAACCTATTGGCCTGGAATTGTCTCTGAGTGTGTGTTCCTCATTTATTGCCTGTGTGTATGTACAACAAATGCTTAACACTACTCCTTTGATAAGCCTACTGCTCGACCACACTACCACAAAATAGAGCATTAGTATTATCTCTTTTTGCCACTATCTTACCTCTAAGGGGAACCCTTGGACTCTGTGCATACTATTCCTTACTTTGAAATAGTGCATACAGAGCCAACTTCCTACAGTCTCATTTTGGATTGGTTTCTGCATAGGATATTCAAGAAGGACTTAAGGAAGAGGTTTATACTTTTGATGATTTGGAATGGATTCATGTAATATTATGTCCATTGGCTTAGAAGCAACCCCCATAAACACTAACCTTGTTCCACTACGGCCAAGGTTGAGACAACTGCGTTAACGTGCGGTGCCTGACCTCGACATATGTAGGTGACAACATGGACATCAGTGCAGACATTCTTGAGGCACTGCTGTGTAGACAGCCAGGTCCAACGGAAAGGGCATTTAGTCTGTTTGGTCCTGTGGGACATTTTGGATTATTCCACAGACCCACCACGTTAGATGTGGTATCTGCAGTAACAAGTATCCTTCAGAAGAGCAAGTTACTTAAATTTGTTAATGATATTTATGGCAGATACTGTATTTATCCACAGGTTCCTCACTGTCCTCCCACCTCCCTGTTATTTGGAATGATCTTTTTTCTCATTGAACCAGAGTTATGCATAATGGTACCTTTGATTGTTTTTGGCCTCTGCGTCCGAGGGCGCGTAGACAGTGTCCAAACAGAAACAGATGTTGGCATGCATGCTGCCTTGTTCTCCACTTCCATGTTGGAATGAAGTGAGTGCAAAGGTCCGCGGTGCCACCAGCGAACAAGGACAGTGCTGTTTTTAAATCTTATAGATCCGGTCTGGCGAATAAAGGTAACCAATCTGCAGTTGGATAGAGTTCCCACCAGGAAGAGCATTAGTGAAGGTAAGTAACTTTTTGTTTTGGGGTTTTTTGTTTGTAAATTAACTACACATTAACCATTTTTAAGTGATTATATATATTCATCACAGTCAATCGTGTGACTGGTTGTTCTATATGAATTTCCATTGAAAATGCATTTTTTGCTTTGCTTATTCCCCTCGTGTTTAACAGATTTGTGCAAAACTTCGCAAAAATGAAGAAATCTGGTTTAGGTTTGGAATCCTGGGTTTTTAGCAGTTCAGTCGGGTAAAGGTTGAATTTAAGGAGGCAGCGAGTGTCTGAAAGAGCATGTTCAATGTTTTGGCTCCCACAGGGAACTTAGCTCTCTGCTAAAAATATGAAACTGATTAACAGATTTGCACCAAACTTGCTTTGAAACTAAAACTTGACCTGGAGGTGCATTCACTTGTTTTAAATCTATTAATTTAGAAAAATACTACCTACAAATGGTTTACATTAGAGAAACAGCTAGACAGTTGAAAACTTGTTTTTGGTGTGCTTCTAACTTTGGTGCTGTTAGCTAATTTGCAGGAAATGTGACAATGATTATCACAATCTGTTTAGTCTGAGGGTTTTTTTATTTTTATTTGTACAGCTCCATTGGGGAGTGTGGGAGTGGAATCACTGATTTACTACTGACTCATAGTTCAATGGTTCTGCACAGCACTTGCAGACAAGTCTAGCTTACTCTTGGTATTTTGAGTTTCGTGCAAATCTGTTCAGGGGCTGGTGGCTCAGTTAAAAGGTGGGTGACAAAAGTGCTCTTTCTGATGGAATACTTTTCCCAAGACTGATTCTTCAGCTCTGACATCGTGCAAAGGGGCTCAGGCTGGGATAACATGCATGCTGGAATTAGTTCCTATTTTTTCTTGGTCTCATTGGCATTGTCTAAAACACTCTTCCTTAGCTTTTGACAACAACTAGGTTAACTGTCTCCTCAAAGAACCTCAGACTTCATCTTGTATCCCCATGATTACTACATGTGGTGTCTGGGAATAGGACACAACGTCATGGCATGGTACTCTTGTACCTTCGTGTACTCGCAGCCAATTAGGTAGCAGGAGGTGAAGTTATTTTTGGCTAAAGACTGTAGGGTGACTTCCATTCTCAGTCCATCTAGCAAAGGTAAGCGACCTTCCAGGCAACACTGTCCTAAAAGTTCTACACAGAAAAGTGACATCGTAGAAGGTAGTTTAGCTTCCTCCTTGAGGAAATTGTCATGTTCTTGGAACCATTCAGGACCTTAATGTCATTCCCCCAACAATTAATTCTTCTTTGACTTTGTGTCAACCTGCCATGCCTAAGTTGAAACTGGACATTAACAGTATTTAGTCTGAACTCATGCAGGTCATGGGCTTTTGGGTGACAATGCAGGATAATTTCAGAATGGCTACAACCCCCAAGGCTACTACTCAAGGAGGGGTTTGGATGCTGTTCCTGAAGGCTTGTCTACTCTTGCGACTCTGGCCTAGATGCTTCACCTCATCAGACTTCAACCCTAATGGCTAAGGTAATTGAAGCCACCTATAGCGACGTTATCTTCCTCCACGCCCACACCCCTTTTCGTTTGGCAACTTCTTGGCACCTATCTCATAACAAGTGTCACTGCTCACAGTGTATATTCTGGGGCCTGCCAAGGAGTCAGTAGGAGAAAGATTGTGTCAAATGTGAGAGCCAGCTCTGTTTTTCGCGCATTATTGCGCATTTCCACGGGCGGGTGGCAAGGACAGGTGGCAACCGGCAGGGAGGTGCAGTCGTAGAGGAGCGCACTGCCGCTGAGAGGCGCTTTACCGCCCCCACTACCTAATACCGCTACAGGAGAGAAAAGTGGAGGTGAAGAGGGAAGGCAAGAAGTGAGGCCCCTCCCCTCTCCGCCATAACTGCTGGATAAGAAATGAGGACACTGGTAGACCCTCTTTACCTGGAAGGTGGGCCTTTCGGAGTGGAGTGAAGTGCTGAGAAGAGTAGTCCAATCCAGAGGGAGCCAGGTGCACGGAGAGACTGGGCGAGGCGGGGGAGTGGTGCGGAGCCAGGTGTTGTGTTGCTACTTGCCCTCACTATAGACATTCTTTAGTCACTGATTACCGGTACTCTACCTCCCCCTCCCCCCTCCCTGAATCGGACAACCACAGTGTAGTAGTTTGTCTTCATCCACTGACTCCGATCTACCATCCTGCCTCTTTGTGGAGTGGGGCGGAGAAAGCGTGAGGGCCAGAGAAGATATCCTACTATTGTCTGGAGGAAAATAGACCCCCCCGTAGTTCCCGCCAACGCCTAGATCCCCCCTAGACACAGCCGGGTGTCGAAGGAAGGAAGGGGGAATAAGGAAGGAGGAAAGAAGAAGAAGAGCGAAGGGGAGAGACAGAGGTGACAGATTGGCGTGGAAAAGTGTTCTAAACTCCTGCTGCCTGTCATTGTTTGAGCCTGCGTAGCCTTGTATTTCTATTCTCCCCCCTCTGCTCTCAGCCCCCAGCCCCCAATTTGCTCTTCCTAAAGACTCACGCCTGGCTCCATCCCCCCAGACGATAAAAAAGCAGCGGTGTCCAGCTGAACGCAGTCAAGGGCCCGTCCTATAACTAGGATGACGGCTAAAAACCTCAGAAGGAGCAGGACTTTTCTCAATCGTGCATAGAAAAAGACCAAGTCAAATCATCTAAGGAATAAGAACATTCCTCTTATGCACACACAAAGTATAAATTCCATTCTCTCTGTTGTCCAAAAGGAGCCACCTGAAGAATTAGCTCCTAACGATTGCACTGGTCTAGGAAACAGAAGCACCATTGATAGAAAGGAGGCACCCGCTCCTACCCTGAGGGGGGTCCAGGTGCCCCAAATACCACCCCAGGAAAATCTGGAAAATAATTTGCTGAAATATAAAGAGTAAAAAATAGGTATCAAGAAAACCTTTTGTATTTCCAAAACGGGCACAAGATAAGGTGTTGAGGAGCAGTGCTTATTTGCACATCTCTGAATTCCGGGGTGACCATACTAGCATGTGAATTACAGGGCATTTCTCAAATAGACGTCTTTTTTTACACACTTTCTTATATTTGAAAGGAAAAAATGTAGGGAAAGACAAGGGGCAATAACACTTGTTTTGCTATTCTATGTTCCCCCAAGTCTCCCGATAAAAATGATACCTCACTTGTGTGGGTAGGCCTAGTGCCTGTGACAGGAAATGCCCCAAAACACAACGTGGACACATCACATTTTTTTTAAAGAAAACAGAGGTTTTTTTTGCAAAGTGCCTACCTGTAGATTTTGGCCTCTAGCTCAGCCGGCACCTAGGGAAACCTACCAAACCTGTGCATTTTTTAAAACTAGAGACCTAGGGGAATCCAAGATGGGGTGACTTGTGGGGCTCTGACCAGGTTCTGTTACCCAGAATTCTTTGCAAACCTCAAAATTTGTCTAAAAAAAACACATTTTCCTCACATTTTGGTGACCGAAAGTTCTGGAATCTGAGAGGAGCCACAAATTTCCTTCCACCCAGCTTTCCCCCAAGTCTCCCGATAAAAATGGTACCTCACTTGTGTGGGTAGGCCTAGCGCCCGTGACAGGAAATGCCCCAAAACACAACGTGGACACATCACATTTTTTTCATATAAAACTTTGCCTACCTGTGGATTTTGGCCTCTAGCTCAGCCGGCACCTGGGGAAACCTAGCAAACCAGTGCATTTCTGAAAACTAGAAACCCAGGGGAATCCAAGATGGGGTGAATTGTGGGGCTCTGACCAGGTTCTGTTACCCAGAATCCTTTGCAAACATCAAAATTTGGCCAAAAAAACACCTTTTCCTCTCATTTCGGTGACAGAAAGTTCTGGAATCTGAGAGGAGCCACAAATTTCCTTCCACCCAGTGTTCCCCCAAGTCTCCCGATAAAAATGGTACCTCACTTGTGTGGGTAGGCCTCTAGCGCCCACGAAAGGAAATGGCCAAAAACACAACGTGGACACATCACATTTTTTCACAGAAAACAGAGGTGTTTTTTGCAAAGTGCCTACCTGTGGATTTGGGCCTCTAGCACAGCCGGCTCCAGGGGGGCAGAAATGGCCTAAAATAAATTTACACCCCCCACCCCCTCCTCCCCGGGACCTGACCTGACCGAAAATCAGCCAATCTGCCCCAAAGGAGGGCAGAAATGGTCTTAATACAATTTGCCTCCCCCCCCCCCCTGGGGAGTGACCCTTGCCTAATGGGTCGCTCCCCATCTCTAAAAAAACAAAAACAAAAAAAAAACACACAAAAATAACATTTGCCCTGGCGCCCAGAGGTTTCTGCCTCCCCCCCCCCACCCCCCACCCACCCACCAAAAAAAAAGCAGATCGGCCTAATAACAGGCAGGTCTGCCCCCGTGGGCGGGGGGTGTGGGGGGGCAGAAATGGCCTAAAACAAATTTGCCCCCGACCCCACCCCCCCATTCCCGGGAGCGACCCTTGCCTACGGGGTCGCTCCCCCTGCGTGACCTTTTGTGTTTCTTGCTGTTCCCGAATGATAGGAATTCCATTTTGTTGGCGCTCTGTTTAAAAAAAATATATATATATATATCATCTATTTTTGGATTGTATGTCACGCTGACTATATAGCGAGGCCGGTGTCATAGGGTTCAGATGAATAATCAGAGCGGATTTTATGAGCATAGCAAAAGTTTGTGTGTGAAGCCAAAGTAGTTGATCACTTTGTAGATAGGTAGATTTAAAGCAGCAGTAACTAATCCTCTGTGGACACACCCTGTCCCCCCCCAAAAAAAGTACCTGTGGTGTCCATAAACCTGAAAGGGAGCTTAGCCGCGTGTGACCTAAAAGATGGATTTGAACATACCTGTGCAAGAAATGTTAGTTTCTCTAATAAAGTCGACATAGCACGGAATAATTAACTGTATCAAAAGCCGCAAAGAGATCTAGCATGATTACTTGCTGTATTGACCTACTGAAATAATTTCATACATTCTTCCATGGCTAAATGTTTGGCAGTTTCTGTACCTTTTTCTTAGTGGGAATCCAAATTGCGATGGATCTAAGATTTGGTTTTCTATCAAAAAAATGAAGAGTTGTTTGGTAACAAATCTAACTCTTTCCCAAGAATAGACAGGAGTGTGATTAGATGGTAATTTGTGACATACTGTGGGTCCAAATAAGTTACTTTAGTAGCCCGGACACAATGCCCGTTTTAGAAGCTGAGTGAAATATCTCGCTAGGTGATCTTAGTTAAAAACCTTTTTTGAATGGCTGCAGCATAGGTTGGATTAAGTAGCCTTCAAATGCTTGCTGAGCATGGTTCCAGGTGGGTGAAGGAGACAAAATATTTGAGTAAGATTTCAGCTAGATTTGCATCTGAGATATTTAAGTCTGCATGGGTTCCTGAACAGCTACTTCACTGTGAACCACTGTAGGAATACATACGTTTTTTGACCAATTGTAATATTTTATAAACCTATGATTTTTGTGTAAGAGGAAAACAGCATTTGTCAGAGGTCTGGAGAGGCAGAGATGGAGTATTTTTTTTTTATCGTCTGTCTAAAGAATATGATTTTTTTTTTTTTATAAAGATATTGAGCTCTGGTTTTACAGATCAGTGATTTGTAAGTTTGTGCTCAGTGTCCTGGCTGGGTTTGGAGACTGATTGTGAAATCCCAGGTAGCTACCAGCAGTCAGACTGTGTTTTCAAGGGATGCTGCCTGTAGGAAAAGTCCCCCAGGTTTAACAGTTGTTGCCATGATATGGCTATGCAGGTGATAGTAAGCTGTGGAGGAAGGTGAACTGCTAGGATAGTAAAAGTGATAGCTGGGGAAGTGGTGATTAAGCGTATAAAAAAGATCTGGACTTAAATGGTCCCAGGTAGTACTTTTTTTTTTTACGTTCAGTGAATATCATGTTATGTTTGCCAGCCACCTACACCCTATGAGAGATAATTTGCCATTTTGAAATCTCTGGCAAGAGCATTAGCTTGACCATGTAAGACAGCATCCATTAGTTTTTGTTAGTACAAGGAAGTCCCAATTATTTGTAAGGAGGAGATTGTGAATTTCTCACTGGTGTTATACCATTGATTCTCTGGAGGACCTGGGTGGTTGATTTCCATGCATTTACCATGTTTCGTTTTTTTCATAATCCTACAGTGTGTTGCTGGTTTGTCACTAGCAAGATCACAGTGCCTAACAGGCTCCCATAGACAACCACTCTGCTGCGCAACCTCCATAACTTGTGGGCCTGGCACCTTTTTCACTTTCCGCAATTCTGAACCTGGCTTATGGGATTCACAAACTCTGCCATAAACACTTAAAAGAAAATCTGTGTGATCCTTTGGCACACTCCCAGAACCCCAAACAGGAGTGTGGTTGTCAGAATGTTCTTATTTTTTTTTCTGAATAGATGCCAACATCCTGTAATAGAGGCTGCAAGAGAGCGTTTTCTTTTGCAGCTAGTTAGTCGGCTGTTTTGAGTTTACAGACTTGAAGCGGAATGGAGTAAAGCTTTCTTGTCCTGTCAGTTTTCTTTCAAGATCAGTTGAAGGACTCGGATGCTCTTTTGAGTTTGTGGCCTTGTAGTACAGTTTTCTCTTCTATTTTAATATTTACAAACATCACGCAATACTAGAGAATATTCCAAAGCGGAGAAGGAAAAGTTAACACCTAGGTTCCTTAACTGAGCAGTGTCAGAATTCTGCCATAAACCATTTCTGACTTTGATCTTCTAATTGTGTTTTTTTTGGGGGGAGAATGGGAAGAGAATTGAGCTTTTCAACTAGATGTTTTTAATATTTCCAAAATGTATTTTTTTAAATCCGTTGTGATTGCTTTTTGTGACCTTATTATCCACAACCTGTATTGCAGAATCCTGCACATAGTTCAGAGATATTTTATTGCTTGAGTTCCAAAAAGGTAACTATGCTGGACAAAAAGTAACTTTCCTTTACCTGTAGCTGGGTTTTGGACAAATAAAAATTAATTACAGCAGGTTGTTCCAGGCATAGTCGCTTTAAAGTGCAAAGTTCAAATGTGAAGCCACAAAGACTTGAAGCAGAAGCTTATTGTTAGTTCCAAAGTGTGTGCTGTCTTCTAAATACCACCAAAAGGAAGAGTGCCAACTGAAAATGAGAGCGTCTGTCTGAACTTGGAAGTGATGTAGCTGCACCTGAGGGCTTTGCACCCTCTGAAATGCTATACTTTCTTCTAGGGTCTCTCCGTGAGCTTGATCTACAGTAATATGTTGAGTCTGTGTTCTCCTTTCCACCAATTCTGGTTTAGTGTCCATGATCCTTTTTAAAATCTTTAGCCCAAACTCGGTCTTCTGCCCCCAATCTACAGAGCCTATTGCTCTGTCATGAATAGATTGCATTGCTGAACTCCGAGAAGTGAAACCGCTGCCTCTAGGCACATCGCCTTGTGTTGAGCTCAACATGTTGGTAATGATTCCTTTCTAAGCTCCTTTGGGGGCTGTGGCACAGAACTTCATGTTCCTGCCAAATTAGGCATGTGTGCTAAAGTTAGAAGAATGTTCAAGATACTTGTGCTAACAGTTGCATCAGCTAGTCTAGTTTCTAAGTATGTCTTACCTGGAGATTATCTTCCCACCAAAAGAGCATAAACTGTTTCTAAGAACTGCAAGGTTATTTGGGGCCAGGGTTTAAAATTGGTATATGGACACTTGACCGTAGAGCATTTGACCATGAAAGGCTTTAATATTTCAACAGGTCGGTGACGTAACCCCTCCCAGTTTTATTCGTGGGAAATACTAGCTAATGTCATTCTTACCATTTCTAGTCAAATCCTTTGGGATAAATGTGGTATTAGTATCCAATAAGATGTGTTGCCATTTTCCCTATCAGCCCCGCCAGTGAAACTATAAGAGTCAATGTAATGTAGAAACACAATGGGGTCTATGCTTAATTTATAAATGTATAATGTTTACACATTTATTTGAATTTAAGACAATGTAGTGAGGAACCAAAACGCACAAAGAAAAAAATAACAACGATAATGTAAGCAACAGAATGGAAATACTCAGACATTATATATGTGACAGAAATTACTATTAAAAAAATGTCACAATACTTCAGTACCCATGCTCATATTAACCTAATTGAAAAATACAAAGACCAAGTCAAGATACTCCAGTCGACGAAGTTTCGATCTATGTTGGTACATACCGCCGTCGCCAGCGGGCTCCCCATTGCATGACCCGCTGCTTGCCACTTTGAGCGAGGCAATTCTTGCCACTGCGCTCGTGCAGAATATGCCGCCACACCTCCAGGCTATTAAGCCTTGCATCGCCTCGTTCAGGACAACAGGAAATATGTTGGCGCAATGGAATCTGCTTAGTCACCCCTGCATTTGTGATTTATTGTCTTGGACTACAGGAAGGTTATTTTGAGCCCGTAAATTTGAGTATGGCTTTTTTGTGTGTGATTCCTATATCATCATATGTTGCATTTCCAAAGGCATTGGGTTATATAACCCCCTCACCTCATTCTACGTCCTGATGATGATCCCAGCATTGGAGTGAGGGATCGAAACGTTGCCGACTGGAGTACCTTGACTTGGTCTCAGTATTTTTTAATTAGGTTAATATGAGCATGAGCATTTTCACTGTGTTGCCTAACTTGTTTTTTTTATGTGTGCGTTTTACTTCCCCACTACATTGACTTAAATTGAAATAAATTTGTAAACATTATATATTTGTAAATTATTCATCGACCCTATTGTTTCTCCATATTACATTGACTCATATAGTTTCACTTGAGGGACTGTTGTTCCTTTTACAAAATACTTTGACCCTTGTCCCTGCGTACCTGTGGGTTTCCATTGTCTTTACAAATATTTCCTCTAACGGCAGCATACCACATTAGATGCTTGAAACAAACCACACACACTATTTTGTGTATGTCTGAATGCTAGCAGACATGTTGTAAAAGTGATCTTAGTTCAATTGCTCATACTCCATATTTGAGCTGCTCCTTGCTATGCTTGGTTCTGATTGCGCAATTTCCTGTTCCTTGCTCAATTCGGTCCTGGTCATTGTGGGATCCAGCTTCATGTTTTGATTCTTGTAATCTGTCCATTGTTCTCAGCAGGGCACTTGCCAGTCTTAGAGTGGCTCCTGACTCTAGGGCGACCTGCTCTCCCTTGTTACCGCATTGGTAGAGGGATCGCCTTAGTGTCCAGCAGTTCACTTCAGCATCATCCTGGCCTACAGCCATTATCTATTCTCAGCCCTTGGTCACCAAGATGAAAAATCCTCGTGTCCACTGTCCAGGGAGGAAGACGACAAAATTGTAAGTACTTTTCCCCCATCTGCTGAGTGCTTAGTTTCACCTGTACCTCTTAGCTGCCACTGGACCACAAGATTCCCAGTATATAATTCTATTTTCCCTGCCAACATGAGTGCCAAATCCATGCCCAAGCTGGCTGGTGGCTTTGAGAATCCCACTGACCGCACTTAACTATGATCCTGCTCCCAGATGTCACCAACTCCAAGGTAAAATTATTTTGCCACTTGAGTTCACATGTATATGTGCAGTGATCTAGATAAAGTTTGGTCTTGATAGCTTTTGTGACCTAATTTCAAACTGTTAGCTACAGCCCTGTGAAAAAGAGGCAGCCTTTGTAGTTATTTTGAATGGAAGTCTATTGTCTTTGAAAAAGGTATTCAAGCTTTCTTGCATGATGTTCGTCATTTAAATTTACAAGTAACACATACACACACAGTCTATCACATTCACACCCTCTGAGTAATAAGTCATGCTGCCCTACCTACATATCCGAGGTTAATAATAATATATTGGGTTTTATTTTGCTGAGCATGCATCAACAAGTTTGCCATCTCCTAACGTGTTAGTATACCTGCTTTGTGGTCGACCCTAGGCAGTGCACACTGCTTAGATCACTACAAGATAGCAGACAGCCTTTCTTATATCCTCTATAGCAATTCCCCCATGTGGCTAATGTTCTTCACTAATTACATGCTGTGATCTTCGTTGACAGGACTGTGTAAACTCTCATGTGAGGTTTCCTCTCTTCTGTCTTGCATTAGGCTGCAGCCATGTCTGAGTTCCTTTTCATAGGTGCACGATGCAGCCCAATCTTAGACTTGTTTTGGTTGGGTCCTCATACCTGTGTTTTTGAAGGATGCTAAGCGCCACTAAGAACATGGTACTTTTTGTAGCCAATAAATAAATATCAGATTAAAACGCTTTGCTGTAGATACACCTCTGCTTTGCTTTCAGGTTTCCCCTCTAGGTTTGCTGTTTTGGTCTACACACAGAATAACTGCTCAGTCAGTGCCCTTTAGACTCCAGTTATTTTAGAAATGAACACCTCCCCAGTCTTTACTTATATAGCTTCCCAAAATCTTTTTCAAACTGCAGACAGTACCCTGGGTTGCCTTATTTTAGTTACAGTATCTCAGATGGGCCTGTGGAAACCTACATCTCTTCTTTGAGCTGGCAGGTCAGAGGTGTGGTAAATTTGATACTTAGTATATCTCTGCTAGGGAGAACCATCAGAGTTTGACTTAAAACAACGTACCCAATGAGAGCTGACTAAAGTATGTATGCTTTAGGTTCTGGTGTACATGCCGTGCACTACTGAATAAAAGAAAAAATCTTTGTGAGACCCATGTTGCATCTTTCTGACAGCTGCTATTTCTCATAGATATTTCTAACTGCAGATTCCTCAACTTTTGAGTATTCCCCAGCATCAGACTGGATCCGGAAACTTTTGAGCACTACCTCTGTTTGCCTGTAAGTGTGAGCTACGCAACTCTGCACAGACGCTGTTCCAGAAATGACGTGTGGAGCCAGTGTAGGCACCACTCCTGTGGGCTGTCAGTTTCTTTCTTTGAATGGCACTAAGCATGGATCCGGAGCTACCTCCTGCCTCGTTTGAGGCCAGTTTACCTTAAAATTAGACACTGTGCTAGGGACATTTCATCTCCCAAGACAGCGGGGTTAAACCTTGTAAGGACTGAAATAAATATACATCTTTGACAGATAGTCATCAGGTTTACCTGTGGTGCCTTAAGGTTGAGTCACGACTTTAAGGCCTGCAGTGACTGTACATTGATTAACTCGAGGGCGATACAGGATCACGAGGCAAAGCTATATTTCAACAATCATTGGAAGATTCCCTGCTGAGACCTGTCCAAGTCCAAACCTTGGTCTCATTACAGAAGTCGATCATCTTAATTCGCCAGCTCTTCAGGTAATTCGAAGAATAAAATTATTAAAAAAACAAACTTGACTCAGTCCCTTTCTGCCACTTCTGTACACCTGCACAGGAGTTGCCCTGCCCTTCGAATTCGCTCCTGAAGTTCATCGGCATTACAGTCCATCCCACAACTTGTTCCTTCACATCCCGGATTTCTGGGGCCCTCTGCAACACTCAGACAGGTCCAAGAGTTCCACAAGGCCATGTTCTGGCTCTTCAGATCCTTTCTGACTCCCTCTGGTGTGCCTATGGCCCCCACGGAGCAGAGAGATACCACAGTGGGATTGTCCTCTGCGTCAGTTGGGCCCTCTGACACTGTTGCACCATGTCTGGCTTGGCAACGACTCCATTGACACCAAAAGATTAGGTGTGCAACTCCCTGTGCTCTCCAACTCAGTCATCTGAGGCCGCGTTCTGTTCCTATTTAACCACAGTTATCTCCATCCGAGCTGCTTACCATACCACTTATGCTGGGCAGGTCTGGTACACTACATTCATTGTTTAGGACGTACTCCGATAGTAACTACGATGCAGTAGATCAAATTGACCAAACCTACCACAAAAAAACTGGTATGATGACCTTCATGTTGTCCGTGGTCTTGACAACTCTCCTTATACTGGCCTAGTCTTATTCAGAGGTCCTGCCACAAAAGAAAGTGCTTCCTTTTCTATGGTCATGTAGAAGGCGGGCAAAATTCTCAGCCTTTAACTTCCCGCCTTAGAGGTCAAAACAAATGGCTTGACTGAAATCCTCTAGCTGGGCAAACCAGTAATGAGCCTCTGCTGTCCTTCAGTGAGACACTCGGACACCATCTTAGGGGCCTGGGCCAACCCTTACTGTGGCACCCCAGTGAATATCCTATTCTCACTACTGACATGCTCCATTGACTCCACATGTTTGACTTAGCTCCCCTGTCCTGAAAGCTTAGTGGTGCTTGCTTCCCAAATCTTTCCTGACTACTTCCCTTTTTAAATAGGGTATTTTCTTCAATTAGTTGGTCAGTGCAAATTGCCTTATGGGCTGCTATTTCCGCACTTTCTTGGATTCTGTTTCTCAAGTCCTCCCAGGTGTCCTGGAAGCCCTTTGCCCTGTACTGACCCAAGCCATACAAGATGACTGTGATGCTTCCAAGTTTACAGTCCATTGAGTCCTGGATAATGAAGATTCCACTGTGCGAGTCTTTGGCACTAGTGTCGTTGTTAGGTGCCACATCTCGTTATGGTCAACAGTTTTTCAGACAGTGTCCTGGCGTACCTTATAGGTATGCCGTTTGATTCTGCTCTGGAGCACTTCAAAGAAAACAGGGCCACAGCACGCTCCTTGCACCGGTTTTATCCATCAAGGCAGTGCATCATTGCTTTCATTCTGTTTGTGGCTTTGTCAGGGGTACCCAGCTGTTCCATGGCAGAGGCTGTGGCACCAACTGACGCGCCCCCTTACATGGTCAGGGACAGGTCAGTAATCCGTTCACCGACCCGGATTCCCTCCTCACAGCTCCACCTGTCAAAACCCTTTAGTGTATCCTTAGTAGAGCACATTAACCCAGCTGAGGGTTACATCCAATGATTTGGTTGATAAATGTGGGCTGGTCCTTATAGATTAAAGGCTTGGCTGGCCATAATATTGGACAGGTGGGTCCTGCAAATTGTCCTGAATGGGTACACCTTACCCTTTATGGCAGGTCCACCACACCTTTTACTATGCCAGTAACAGAAGGAGGGCCAACCTTCCATCTTTTGGCAGGGAGTGCACGCTGCTTTGGCCAGAGGGGCTTTGGAGAGGGTGTCTGCACCAGAAGTGGGTTTTGCATGTTATTCCTGCTACAGCTTATTTTAGACCTGCGCCCTCTCATCACTCTCCTACACAAGGTCAAATTCAGAATTCTCACCCTGGCCTAGATCTTGTTTGCCCTCGATCCTAGAGCCTTGATGAGGGCATTGGACCTGCAGGACTTATATTTCCATATACCTATCCTGCGGGCCCATCATCGCTACTTGTTGTAGAACAAGAGCATTTTCAGCAAGCTCTGCTCCCCTTTGGTCTCACAGTGTCCCTTGGATGTTCTCGAAAGTTATGGCAGTGGTCGAAGCACACGTGTGGAGGTCAGGGTGGAGGACTGTTGAAGGTGGTCCCATATCAGGCAGTCGTCAGTCCCTTCCAGACTACGATGAACCTTCTATAATCCTTGGGCATTCTCTATCAATCTGCTAAAGTCACACCTGACCTTTCCCCCGGTAAGGCAAGTCCTGGACATATAGGCTATGATCCTGCTCTTTCAGCCTCTGTCTTGCATTTCAGTGAGGTTGACTCTGAGGTTTCTGGGACTGATGGCATCCTACATCCTGCTGGCAAAGCACACTAGGTCGGCATAGGCAGGCTCTGCACTCTGATCAGAAGGCTCAGTGGGCCTATCATCAAGGGGATCTCTCTGATCTCATCCAGATCTGCAGTGGTGGTTACTGGACCACAATTGGGTCAGCGTCAGATCTATCTCCCTCCCTCCCCTGTCCAGAACTGACAGTGGTGACTAATGCACAATTTCTGGTTTGGAGTGGCCATCTGTGAGAGGTGAAGGTCAGAGGTCTCTGGTTTTTGGCAAAGTGACAGCTTTATATCAAACTTCTGGAGTTGAGGGCCATTTGCTTGGCTTAGAAAGCCTTCCTTCCTTCCATCAAGGGGAGACTGGTACAGGTGTTATGGACAATATAATTGCCGTGTGGAACTGCAACAAACAGGGAGTTCTGGTGGGTGTGTACCTTGTGCCAGGAGGCATTAAGTATCTGGAAATGGCTGGACCAAGAAGTAATTTTTCTGTTGATGACCTGCCTTGGAGGAATTTAAAATGCAAGGGCTGATAAGCTCAGTCGTCCACACCTAGAGGATCATGAGTGGCAAATACACCCAATGGTGGGCAAGGTCTCTTCTGTTTTCCACTGCTGAGAATGTGAAATGTCAGCAGTTCTGCGCTTGGGAGTTTCCAAGGACCCTCTTGCCAGGACATGTATTCCACCTCCGGTGTGACTTGGGACTCCTATATACCTTACTGCTGATACCACTTATGCTTAGAGTTCTGAAGATGGTCAAGACTGACTGAGCCCACGTCATCCTAGGGGCCCTGGTTGGGCACAGAGTGTGGTATCCAGAGCTGCTGGGCATGACTTTCTGACCTGCGATCAGGCTGCCCCTGAAGGAAGGATCTGCTGTTGCAACAACTGGGCAGGGTTCTACACCCAGGCCTTTGCAATCTCCACCTTCTTGGTTGGAGATTGAGCGACATCTGTACACCTGCGATCTTCCTCCTGAGGTGGTTGATGTCATCTTGGCAGCCATACGTCACTTGGCAAAGATGCTAGTTGGTGGGACAGAGTTGTGGCTTGGTGCAGCGCATGACTCATCGACCCCTCAAGGTTGTTTTCTGACGTTTTGTTGTTTTTGTCCCACATCTGGCAGGACTGTTCTCTGGGCCCAGTTAAAAGGTACCATTTGGTTCTTTCAGCTTTTTAACGGGTGCCTACAGTATCTATTTCCTCCCTTTCCTTTTGCCATGCCATAGTGGGGCCTTAATGTGGTGTGTACTCCTTTTGAGTCGCTCTTCAGCTGTCTCTTGTGGCTTCTTACCCTCAAGAGTGTTCCTCGTCGCCATAACTTCTGGGCAGCGAGTGAGTGAGCTTCAAGCTCGGTGTTAAACCACCATGCACTACCCTCTTCCTCACACAAACTGGTTCTGCAGATGTGAGCATCCTTCTTGCCGAAAGTTGTGACGCTGTTACACGTCAGACAGAATATATTTTACAAGCATTCTTTGTTCAGCCTCATCCCCTTAAAGAGGAGGAAGAGGAGAAACTGCACTGATTAGACCCCGAAAAAAGCACTGAATGTTTAAATTGATTGTAGCAGAGAACACCACGTGGAAGATCATCCATATTACCAAATGTTAGAAATGGGGTCTCTAGTTGGCAACCGGTTTGCACCCTGTCCAAGTAAGGACCCTCATTCTAGTCGGGATAAACGAGATACCCGCTCAGATAACCCCTGCTCACCCCCTTGGTAGCTTGGCACGAGCAGTCAGGCTTACCTCAGAAGCAATGTGTAAAGCATTTGCACATAACACACAGGGATAAGTGAAAACACTACAAAAGGACACCACACCAGTTTTAGAAAAATAGCCAGTATTTATCTATATAACACAAGATCAAATACGATAAAAGTCCAACATACAGTAAGAAAAATATGAATTCTGCAAGATTTACTCAAAACTACAGTTCCTTGAAGTCGATAGCTCCACCTGGGGCTATGACGGCATCGTGATCAACAAAACCAACAGTTCAGGCCGGCCGCGGCGTTGCGGGCCAGCTACGGTGTCGGGAAGACCTGCAAACAGTCCCTTGGAATTGCAGGGCGTCATGATCCTCGTGGTCAGATCCGGAGAGTGGCGTCACTGACGTCGCGGTGTCAGTTCTGGAGTCGGTGCCGGAGTCGTTGGGCCCTTGAAGTCACACGCGTTGCGGATCGAACTCCAGGCTGATGAAGACAGGTGCGCCGGCATTGATGGCGTCGGGGCTGCGGTGTGAAGCGGGACGATGCGACGTACGGTGCCCACAGGTCACGGTGCAGGCAGCGGCTCGGTGACGGCATCCAGTGGGGTCGGTTAGACCAGGGCTGTGGTGTGAAGCAGGGCAGTGCAACGTGCGGTATCCACAGGTTCTGATGCAGGCAGTGTCGTCGTCGTTGCGGATGCGCTGTCGTCGGTAGGCCCAAGCCAGCGGTGCGGGGCGGTGCTTCGTGACCCTCACGAGCGCTGTCCACAGGCCACGGTGCAGGCAAGGATGCCTGGTGACGACACTGGAGCCGATAGTGCTTGCTGGCTCCAGTGGACCGGGGCTGCGGCACGGGACGGTGCTTAGTGCTCTTCACGAGCTGTGTCCACAGGCCACGGTGCAGGCAGCGGCGCCAGTGTCGGCGGTAGTGATGTCGTTGGGGATGCCCTGGCTGCAGTGTGAGCAGGTGACGCCGGAATGCGGGGCCCCCAGGTCGCGGCGCGAGCAGTGGTTCAGTGAAGTCGTCCGATGACTGCGTCGGTGAGACTAGGATCGTGGTGCGAAGCGGGGCAAAGCGACTCCGTGCGGCATCAGCAGGTCACGGTGCAGGCCAGCGGCATCGTTGGCGGCGTCGCGGTGGTTTCTCCTCGTGAACAACACAAAACGCACAGTCCCTAGTGCTGCAGGTCGAGGAAGCTATAGTTTTTGGTGTCCCTGAGACTTCCAACAGGAGGCAAGCTCTACTCCAAGCCATTGGAGAATTTTCTCAAGCAGGACACACAGCAAAGTCCACCCTTTGCATTCTTTTCAGGCAGAAGGAGCAACTGCAGGCAAGTCCAGCAAAGCAACACAGCAAAGGGACAGTACTCCTCCTTCAGCTCTTCTCCTGGGCAGAGGTTCCTCTTGATTCCCGAAAGATTCTAAAAGTCTGGGGTTTTGGGTCTTCTTCTTATATCCAGTTCTGCCTTTGAAGTTGGCAAACTTCAAAGCAAAGTCTCAAGTGTTTCAAAGATCCTTCCTTGTCCAGGCCAGGCCCCAGACACTCACCAGGGGGTCAGATAAGGCATTGTGTGAGGGCAGGCACAGTCCTTTCAGGTGTGAGTGACCACTCCTCCCCTCCCCTTCAGCACAGATGGCTAATCAAGATATGCAGGCTACACCCCAGCCCCCTTTGTGTCACTGTCTCAGGGGAGAGGTGTGAACAGCCCAACTGTCAAACTGACCCAGACAGATAATCCATAAACAGGCAGAGTCACCGAATGGTATAAGCAAGAAAATGCCTACTTTCTAAAAGTGCCATTTTCAAACAGACAATTTAAACTTCACTAAAAGATGTATTTTTAAAATGTGAGTTCAGAGACCCTAAACTCCAAATTTTTATCTGCTCTCAAAGGGAGTCTGCACCTTTAAGGATATTTAAAGGCACCCCCCCCCCCATGTTAATCTATGAGAGAGATAGGCTGTGCACAGTGAAAACCGAATTCAGCAGTATTTCACTGTTAGGACATATAAAACACACTAGTATATGTCCTACCTTAAACACCCTGCCCAGGGGGGCTACCTAGGGCCTAACTTAGGGGTGCCTTACATGTAGTAAAAGGGAAGGTTGAGGCCTGGTAAGTGGGTACACTTGTCAAGTCGAATTGGCAGGTTAAAACTGCACACACAGACACTGCAGTGGCAGGTCTGAGCCATGTTTACAGGGATACTAATGTGGGTGGAATAACCAATGCTGCAGGCCCACTAGTAGCATTTGATTTACAGACCCTGGGCACCTCTAGTGCACTTCACTAGTAAATCAAATATGCCAATCATGGATAACCCAATCAACAGTACAATTTCTATAGTGAGCACTTTAGCACTGATTACCAGTGGTAAAGTGTGCAGAGACCATAAACCAGCAAAGACAGACTGCAAAAAAATAGGAGGAAGAAGGCAAAAAGTTTGGGGATAACCCTGCAAAAAGGGCCATTTCTAACACCAAACAGTTGAAACTTTGAAACCTGTATGAATGTTATGTGGTAGATAATTAGTAGGATCCACCTATATGTAGGAATGTTACAACAAGTTGATGAATACTTGGCAAACAACCATATTCCTGTATGGGACTAATGTACAATAGTGTTAGCAATTTTATTATCTAATACCTGCTGTCTTCTTTAGAAAGTTGTGTTAAGATAGTCTATTGACGCTCTTTCCTGTTGTGTCCTTGACGATATAGATAGAAGCTTTGGACTTAGCGTAGCAGTAGTGCCAAGTAGCCAATATATTAAAGGAAATAGTCCAGGAGTATGGGGCTAGCTCTGCCTCTTCAATCCTGTGATAGCCCACGAACCTGTCCAGGTGCACTGCAAGAACTAAATAGCTCCTATGGCCAGATGTGCCAACATGGGAAACCTCGTATATTCAAGGTGCTGCTTGGAAGGTCCTAAAGTGACTCCCAATTCCTGATTTTTGTTGTCACCTCAGGTAAAATAGTTTTCCTCATCTCTATGTGAGCACAGCGGAACAGGTTTTTGCACTTCATGTTGAAAAATACCACTGACAATTACATTTTTTAACTTTTATGTAAAGGTACAATCGGAATAATTACTGAAAACTACCATTGTATCAGGATGTTTGGTGCATAGATAGTGCACCAGTATGCTTTTAACTATTGTTCTGCTTCATTAATTATTGAATTTCCTCAAATGGAAAACTTCCACCCTTCTACCTTGTGCCATCTTTGTGAAGGCAACAATAAATGCATCTGTGATGAATGTAGTTTTGGCACAATTAAGGTGGCCAGTTTCAAAGCGCAATGCAGATATTTTTTCTGGAAGCTTCCCCAACTTTGTTCAGTGGGAGCTTTTTTTTTTTTTTAGCTTGTCATCCTGTATCCTGATACCACATGATAACATGTACTGATGCCAATATAAGAATGTTTATGGTCAGAGTGGGATTACACATTTGGATAACGAAATGGTGAAATGATCTACGGATTGTGATAACCATGTGTTATGGCAGTCTAGGGCAAATTCGATATACGGTTCTCCTATGGTAAGTCATCTTATTCACCAAGCAGTACAAATAGATGACTAGCTGGAATGTTGTAAAGCACACACAACACAAACTAGTTGTTAACAGAGGATCCGTGAAAATGAGACTGTGTATCATGTCCATGTTCTAGAAATGTACAGCAAAAATGTTAGGGCTGATGTTTAGCTTCAGATTAGTCAAGGAAATTCTATCCTAATTGTATCTGAAAACATCAGATTTTTCTACATTTGAAAACAAGACATCCAGACTTTTGCCCCTTAAAGTAAAAACGCTTAAAATAACTTTAGTTGGAATACAGCTCACACATAACCCTTTTTATTCAACAGTATCAAAATATTTTAGAACTAGGAGACACACTTCTTAAGCACAGTTTCAAGGTCGTGAGCAGGAGCTTCGCCCAGAAGTATATTACTTTTCACCATAAAGGTTCTATTCCCATAGATCTCACATGAATCTTTTTTTTCTGTTATTTAGTTTGTGTGCTTTTCCTATTGAGTACCCAAAGCTAGTTTAATTTAAGAAGACTGAATTCTCCATGATTTTATTATATTGATAAATGATAGTGATGTACGATTGTTTGAATTTTGACTCGCTGCAAGATGAAAAGAGACACTTGCGCATAATGACCCCCTAAGGAGCAGGGCAGCATTTTACATCTCGACTTAGAATGTCTTAACTGAATAGCTTGGCTGTTTGTCGTTCACTAGGGTCACTTAAATGTGATAAAGGATTAAATACCATTTTCCCCCACTTGTCATGTTAAGGATATACTCAAGGATGCAACTTTTCTACAGTTGGAAGGTGGGGAAAAGCTCTTGTCAACAGTTACTCCCAGTTCACATCAAACACTTGTCACAGTTTGCCACTAGACTCAAGAAAACCAACTGTAACTAAAATAGCAACATTGTAATCTCTTCATTCTCCATATACTAGCCAGCTGAAAGCCATTCTCAAAATCCCCTAGCTTGAAAATGGATCAGAGGTCACTACAAAGGTTTACTACTGGAGCCCTCTTGATCACCCTAGTAATCGACCTCAAACACCAGAGTCTGCAGCATACACAGCAGCCCAACAGACACACGAGCACTGATCTTATTTCTGACACCAAAAGAAACACTAATACAAGTTCCCTGAGCTCTGATCATGTACTCATTCTCCACTTCAACTCTTTGCACCTCAACCTGCAAAAATGTTTTCATAAACAGGTTAAAACACAAACAAAACAAACATCAGTAATTTACAGTGAGCCACCTCATTACAAGTAGAAAATAGCCCTTAGAATCTGTCATTTACACCCCATCAAATAAAACAAATATGCTGCTGTACCACAAAGGGTTTATTCATTCAACAGGACACAAGTTTTATGGAACTTTAATGTCCAACAAGCTGCCAACTGTAGTACCATCCATCTCACTAACACTCATTCACTGAATCCCGTTCACTGTTGCTTGTATTTCTGAAACATCTTGCCATACAATAATAGAGATTTGCGCTCCCTCTACTCCACACTCAGAAGCAACAATCTGGACGCTCTGTCTATAGCTCCCCTACCAACACCGTAATCGCCACCATCATTACCTATGTACAACTCGAGATATGGTCACTGTCCGATAGGCCACTTTGGCTCCTTTAAGGCAGGCGCCTTATTTACTCTATTAAAATGGTCAAACTGATTGATCAAAAGAAAATGATGTTCATCGTGAAGATAACTAGATAAACTCAGACTCAATTTTCAAATTGGACACTACATAGCAATCTTCTACAAAGCAAATAAAGTCCCATTACACTAACAGAGCAGCCTATTTGACCAGTTATCAAAAGTAAATTCTCAAATTGGTCAAGGAGTTGCAACACAACAGATCTACTTACCAAATACACTGTGCTGTTGTAAACTATGCAGTGTGCTGGCCATGCTCAACAATCTCACAACCTGCACAATAACAGGTGACTGCACAAGGCCCTCAATTCACATCCTCCTCACACCTCCAAATCCGCGACATGACAATACTCTAGAGTGTCTCACGTTCCACGTCTACTTAATATTCCTCAATCTGGGAGACTTTCCCCTGCCCTCCGCTTCCCCCTACCTGATAGCTACAAGTACATGATGAGAATAACCCATTTCTAAAATCAACATTTTCTGTCCCTGCATAAAGGGTTCTCTAATAGAAGACCCACCTACAACTTAACCTACCCATTTAAACTCCTGGAACATTTTATGTTAGATCAACTTATTTCAGATCACATCTCACTCTTGCCTTGACCCAGCAATTAGTTAGGAGAACTAAATGTGCACTCATTAAAATAAGTATCTACCCTAAACCGATAGCTGGTAACCATAACACCTGGTTTCTCCCTCTTAATATTTTATTAGCCTTGTACAGAGTCAACAAACACATCCTCCTCCCTGTCCAGTAGGGACTAAATACAGGGGCCTTTATTAAAATAAGTTTCCTTTTTAAACATAACTCCGTCTGTAAACCCTAGTGAGCCAAAAGGATGCATTACTATCCAATAGTTAACATGGCATCGCTAGACTCTTATCCAGACCATTGATATGTCATGCTATAGTTATGGTGATGTGAGTTAAATGTATTTTATGATGGCTACTTCTACCTGCAGATTCCTCACCTCTTGAATCCTCCCCTAGCCACCAGGCCGGTCCAGAAAAGCATTCTCCAAGCTTTTCCCCGATAGTACGGGGAGCGTGGCTTCCTTCGATGCTGGAAGTGACATTCCTTTGAATTTGTTGACCCCATAAAGTATCCACACCTTCGGACTGACATAATTTCCCTTCTTTAAGTGCCTTCTGAGGTTCCACAGCTTTTTCTCCATTGAAAAGAATTTTCAAAGAAAGTGCAACAACAATGTCCCCTCTTAAATGTTCAGGTTTTAAACTCTGTCACGAGTGTGAAGGACAAATGTTATCAACCGACTCCTCTGATCTGTCTGTTTGGATTCTGATCAGAGCTCAAACTTCGTGTCAGAGCAAGCACCCCAAGGCAAAGCCAAAGAGTAGGGGACCAAGCTCTTCATTGCTAAGTCTAAGGACAGAGGTAGGCATTGATCTAGTTCTTTTTCTAGATCCCTAGTGTTGTCTGTGTCAAGATCATCTCACAAGAAACGTAAAAAGAAGAGGAGGCATGAAAACAACCATAAGAAAGTGATCAAGGCTGTTCATGGACTTCTCTTCAGGACCAGAGTTGGTCAAGGTCACCTTGATACAGAAGGCAACACCACTGAAGATGCTGGTAGCAGCCCAACAGCCATACCCAGACTTCCTGGTGCCCAGAGAGGATCCAGTGGCATATTTTAATGCCATGTATGTGGACGTTTGATGTGCAGTGGTCCCCCCTGGAGTGCATTCATGCCACATGGTACCTCAGGAGATGTGGTATGGGTTCATACCAGTGTGTCTTCCTTAGCTCCCTTTGCCCCCCCCCCCTTTGCCATACAAATTATGCTGCCTACATTACCTCGCAACCACTGTTTCTCGCAAGACCTTCCCCACCATTGCTGACTCCAGTACCTGCTACAGCCCCAATGCCAACACCAGCACTGGAGCCACAGGCTACTAACCTCCAGTTCACAAGTCCAGGAGCCTTGCATAGTAGTATTTGATGTATGTCCTTTTTTGGTACTGACTCTGACCAAGATGGTCCTCAAGAGCCTATGTAGGGATTCCAGGGGGCAGTAGGGGGTAGCAGAGGCTAGCGATATTGAGTATTGTCTCCGAACTGGGATTTGTGGAATCATCAAGATCCCTACCTCCCTGTGTATCCTCCTTTATGTTCTGGAAATTCCCTTGCATTCAGTGGAGACAGTCTACCATCCTCATGGCTATTCTTCAACCTTCGATTCACACCTCTGAGCTAATACTCCCATTTAAAGAGTCTTGGTTAGATCCTGTGCTATCAACATGGGCCATACCATCTTCAGCTCCTGTGGTCAGTGTGCTACCGCTAGGAGATTTTGTCCTGCCCCTGATGATCCCTTGTTCCTATCGAAACAGCCATCTCTGGAAAGCGCTGTCACCCAAACTTAATTCTCATCCAGACTAACTCAAGGAAATTTTCCTAATGCTCTTGAAGGATTCGAAAATAATTGAAGCTTGGGCCAAGAAGATCTTTGTGACTGGGAGCCTAGCCCTCAAATCCTTAAATTTTAAATGCTTATTGTAAGTTTATGTTGTCACCTTCAGGGATAAGTTGGCACACTTATTCCTAATTTTCCAAACTTGAGGTCCACTTTTAAGACCTCCTCAGAGACGGGCAGGCAGCTTCAGGCCAGGTCTTCCAATCAGACCTGAATATGGCTGATGAGGTTGCCAGATCCAGGGGGATGTCTGTCTGTTAGATGACATGCCTGGCAAAGAAACTCTGAATTCTCATCTGACATCCATTCAAAGCTGTGGACCTCCCTTCGAAGGTGCACAATTTTTCAGGGAGTAGAAATATTTAGCCTTGGAATGTTTTAAGACAAATTTGGCTACTGCATTTTCCTTTGGGCTGCAACTCCAAAGGAGGGATTTTCAGGGATTTCAGAAGTTCCGGCGTGCATCTCTCACATAGCAACAAGCCGAAAACCCCATGCTCCAGCTGTACAAAGATCTAGGAACAAGGCAATGCCACCCAACCCTGCAGGCTACTACTCCCTTCTCCTCCTCCTCCTCCTCCTCCTCCTCCTCCTCCTCCTCCACTGGGAAGCAGCACTAGCTCTCTCTTTTTGGCCTGTTTGAGACCGGTGGGAGGGCAGAGGTTCCCATTTTCCACAAACCTGGAAAGCCATGATTTTAGACCGTTTGGTTCTTCAAATTGTGGAAAAAGGGTATACCCTACCCTTGAACTGTCCCCCTCCCCACTCTGGATTCCCCCTCTCTGGTCAGACTTTTCTGAGCATCAGCCTTGCTGTTGAAGGGTGCTATGGAGTTGCGCCAGAGCAGTAGACTAGTCAAGGATGCTATTTCTGATGCTTCCTTGTTCCAAAGGAGGACAGTGGTCTTAGCCCAATCCTGGACCTGAGGGTCTTGAATCTCTCCCTTTGCAAAGAGAAGTTAAAGATGCTGTCCGTTGCACTAGTTTTTTAGGAGCTCGTACTTGGAGACGAGATGGTGTAGCTTGACTTGCAGGACCGACCCTGTAATCCCACAGGGAGCACCTACAGTTTGTAATGGGTTCAACTCACTACCTAGTTGCAGTCCTCTCTTTTGTGCTAAAATAGGCAGCACACATGTCTCCACAAAGGTGATGGCAGTTCTGGCAGCCCATCTCAAAGTTGGGGATACAAGCCGTTCCCTACTTGGACGACTGGCTTCCAAAATCCAGCACCACAGAGATGTGATCAGATTGCAGTCAAGGACATCTCTGTTGCACGATGGGGCATTTTCTTTCAGTGTGCCCAAATCTCACCTGGCACCCTCTCAGCGCCATCTGCTCATGGGGCAGGATTGGACCACCTCACACCGAACCTTTCCACCCTAGTGCAGGACATTCATCCTCTCCTTCCACAGCTTTAGGAAGGGGATTAGATAAGAGTTGTGTGTGCCCTTTGCTGTTACATCAACTAACTTATTGCATTCTTCTGGCAATGCACGCTTGCTGGCATGATGTCCCTCCAGCAGTGTCTTTGTATGCAGTGACTAGCATGGGGTAAACCTCAGGGATTACTTTGTAGTTTTCTCATACTGCAGCAGAGCTTGTCTGGTGGGGTTTGGAGAAATATGGTTCCAGATGGATGCCCTCCCTGCCCCCTCAGGGCATGGCGACGGTAGTGACTGATGCCTCCGCTCTAGGCTGAGGTGCTTACCTGGAGGAACTGGAGATCAGAGGCTTCTGGACTTCTAAAGAGTAAAGATTCCTAATAAATCTGCTTGAACTGAGGGCATTTTGCCTACAGCTCAGAGGATTTCTCCCTTTCCTTCGCAGTCTGTCAGTCAAGATCTTGACAGACAATTTAACTATAATGTGGTATGTCAACAAGCAAAGAGGATTAGAGTCTCACTTTGTGTTGATAGGCTGTACGGCTGGTCCTGGGCACACAAATAAGGAATGTCATTAGTGGCGATTAATCTGTTGGTTCACTGTATGTTAGAACCGATGACATACGTGTGCGTCATCCTGCCTATCCATGGTGGCGTCTACACCTAGGGGTGCAACTGAGTATCTTTGATCAATGGGGCAGGCCTCACATGAATCTTTTTTGACATTCCAATTCACATTCACATTCCCCCAAAGTTGTATGCCCTCCTGTATCTGAGGTAAGTAGTTTAAGGGATGCGTTTTCAGTTGAAGTGAAACATTCCTCTCCACTCTGTGTTACCTCCTATACCTTTTTATTCTTTGGGTTCTGAGAAAATGTCTCCAAGACCAGGCCCAGTTCATCTTAATGGCTGGCTGAGAGGGCCACACAGACCGTCTGCACCTCTCCCTCTGCCCCCTACTCTCTAGTCTTTTCACTGTGTAGTTCCTCCTCCAGTTGGGGGGGGGGTAAGTTATTTATCCACTCCTCCAGAGCCTACTACTTCTGCTTGGAGATTGAGCAGAGGACAATTGAATGCCTTTCAACTACCTGATGATGTGATGGATGTTATCCTATCCACCTGTTGTTCATCCACCAAGTCTGTTTATTCCGGAAGGTGGTACAGGATTGTTGCTTGGCTCATAGGCCACCAAGTTGACCAATTGCATGCGGGCCTGCCTGACATCCTCAAGTAAGCAGTTTGTGTCATGCTTCTATACACATCGTTTTACCCTGGCAAGTTTGTCCTCAGAACCAGTGCTGCCCGTCTCCCAAAGATATTGACCCTTTTCCATGTGGGTCGGTCCATAACTCTGCCATCCTTCTATCCACCCCAACCTATCAAGGAGGGAGATGAGGTTGCAGAAGCTGGATCCGAAAAGAGCGGTGAGTTTCAACGTTTACCAAAGATGTGGATGACCAGCTGTTCAATTGCTCTGTAGACTGCAGGAAAGGGAAAGTAGTACAAACATGACCTTACCCCTGTGGATTATAAAAAATAACACCAAGAGGTCATCAAAGTGCACACTACATTAGAGCCAAATCTTCCACTTCTAGTCTAGATAGAGCTGTTCCAGCTGGTGACACAAACAGAGCAGCCACTTGGACGTCCTTCGTACTTTCGTCAGGCACTAGTGCTTGGATTTGGAGTGCATACTGGGCAAAATGGCTATCCATGTTCACTTCTAAGACTTCCTTGTGTAATCATCCATCGATGCTCTCCATCCTGTGTTCCGTGGGAATCTGCTCAACAGGTGAGGAATCTGCAGTTAGTCTTATCCATCTGAAGGAAATGTTATTTACCTTCTGTTCTGATATTCATGGTCGATAGTCTATCTAACTGCAGATTCCTCACTGATCCCTTCCACCTTCTTGTGTTTTGATGAATTATGGACTCCTATAATAAGGTTTCGAAAAGTTTACTTTTGTTGCATTACATGCTGATCTGATGTCTTTCTCATCAGGCTGCTTCAGCAGTGTGGAAAAAATTGATACAAAACGAATAACACAACAATGGGGGTGATTTAAGGGGCTGGGGATGTCACTGGGATGTCATATCCAGCTTCGAATATAGCTGGACATCTACAGTCAGGGAAGAGCTATAGAGAAGAGATTTACTGACAGTGTAGCACCTGAGGTGTGTAAGAGGTGAGAAACATACAGGTGGAGTATTCACCAGAAGTATTGTTGATAAAGGTAAGTAACTTTTCCTTCACGGTATGAAAACCCCGAACATATGAAAAGCATCTATTTCACAATTGTCTCCACAAGACCATCTGAATGATCAAAAACAACCTTAAACTCAACCCCAAGTAAAATACATCTTCATCTGTGCTGACATAAGCTATGTCAGCCAGTACTAACTACACTGATAGAAATCATGGACCATCCAAAATAGTTAATCAGGCGTGGCAAGGGTTCAGACCTCATTCTGGAGCCACACATCAAATGTTACCCTAACGTAGCCTACTCACAAAGTTCATGTTGTGATTTGGCAAATCCGTTCATGACCAAACTGTATAAATAGCTAGGTTTTTGGTCTACAGATGTACCTTACTAGGAAACTGAAAAGGGTACAAATTGATGGAGCCAGACTCCTTCACTTACATGAGCCTCTGAAAATAGGCCCGGCACTAACCTGGTCCTGAATATATTCAAATGGGAAGTTCAAAGTCCTGAATCAAACACCAGATCTTTTTATGGCATGGGTCCAGAGTTTCACCAATGCAGACTCCAGATATTAGTCTGTATGAACCTTGAGATCCAGTAGAACCCTTCAGATCATGTAGCACTCTTCTAATCTTAAAAATACATTTAAAAAAGAAGCTATAAGGCACATAATACTTTGCCCTGGTAGTAGACGAAGGGGACACCCTAATACCTGGCCTACCCACATCACAGGACCACCTGGATTTCAGAAGTGGTCTGTAGTCCTAGCTCTTCCATTCTGCAGCTTAACATGATCACAGTAATCACTCCGTATGCCTGCGAGAAACCACAACCATGTCCCAATATTACGCTTTTCTGTGAAGCAATCCAATGTTTAATGATTTCCCTCTCACCATTCACACATCGAACCTTAATTCCAATCATCCGCACTTCACTTCCATCAGCACAGTGCACTTCCCCAAATTCTACCATGCAACAAGAAACTCATACATACATTACAGATTCCATCCCCTTCTCACGGTCTTTGACTCATCATGCTACCCCCCCACTGCCTTACAGGACAAAGCAAGTTTGCTTGCCACATCACTTGCTCCCACTCTCCTTCTCCCTACCACAGCTCACTTTAGCATGAACACTCGTGCCAAACTAATTTTCCCTCCCTGTAACCACTTCCCCATATATCCTACTCCCCTAGTAACTTTACTCACACCATTTCCCTTCACACCCAGCCTTCAGTCTAGCATCATGGTAGGTCACGCACCCTGCTTCCCAACTGACTCAATGTGTCAGCACCTCACTGTCCATTGCACTTCCCTTCACTCTAAAGATTTACCTTTAACACCCTCCTTTATCTTGCTCAAGTAAGCTACTTAAAACATTCTGGTATGGTGGTGGTAGTCCTGCTTGACGGGGATTGTAGACATTTTTTATGAATGGAGAATGCTATACATGATCACAAGCGGGTTCAACATTGTATAATACCATATATCCTTCTTCCTCCCATGCTTATAACCTTTCCATTTGCTACACGTTCCAGCCACACCCATTTTACACTTCTCACCCGAAGATTAAAATCATAAGAGCAATCCTTTACCACTTACAACAAATTCATTATAGACACCTATTACATACACACACCCTCAAAGCATTTCCTGATCATCAGGAACCAAATCGCACTGCGCTACTCTGTTAGTCATAACTCCAGTAAGAACCCACTACATGAAACATAACATCACTAATATACCCATTGTTGACCTCCCCCGCCCCAAATCCCTAACTCGCTCAAGCCACCACGTTGATCAAACTAGCACACGTCCCACAGTTCTCTGATCCAAGTACAGCAAAAAGAAAAATCCAATACACCACTCAGACTGCATCTCATCACTCAAAACATTTGCTCATGGCACCACACACAAAGCCATTGCATTACATCTAAAAGTAGCAACACAGATTAATCTGTCATGTACACAGAGGTGTTACAGCATGAGAAGCAGCAAGACATGCTTCCCATCACAACAGAATAAATACACTATTAGTAGCGACATGAAGAGATTACCTTTTAGAGCCGAAACCAGCCCCTAAAGCAAAGAAGAATTCATCTACTCTTGTATTGCAGACATAATCCCAGTAGCAAAATCACTTTCTCAAACTGCACCCCAACCTCCCGTCATAGGGCATAACCATTCTGAATGTTATTTATGGAACAAAGAACTTGCTTATGTCAAAAGGATGAATGTGCATTTAGCACAGCATCCAAACCAAACATCGCCTCCTCCCACAATACATTAATTCAACATCCGAAGGACCAACATAACCCCATACTCCATTCAAATCCCTCCGATGCTCAGTTCTACCCATGAGATGAAGCCACAGGTCCAGTCCCAGCTTCACAAACCACAAAAACGATAGATCTCCCATCACCTACATTGTTACCGTCCTTGTAAAAAATATAAATTATATAGGACCACAACCAGCACACACAAAAGTGACTTTCCTATAGCCATTGAGAAGAGTGACCCTGCAAGATCGGCATCAAATATTCTACGACAAAACTATCCTGGACCTCTTCAAACATTAACTCTGGCAAAATCAGTTACTGCACCAGCCCTTGACCCAAATATACAATAAAGACCAACAACCATCATCCTTGACTCCTCTCCCCAAATAAACTTTACCATCTTCCCACCATTAACTGCTTTGCTAGAATTGCCAAGAAACTTACAACCTTGCAGCACATTTGCTTAGTGCCTCTCAATTAATAATCCCCCACTCATGGCAAAGAGGAATTTCTTCCTACAGAGCTCCCCTAGTGGCCACTAGACAGAAGAAATCCATTTCAACTAAAAATGCCCAGGCTTGATTCACAGGCTAACACAAACCTACAGCCTACAGAACTGCATTCTCAAAATCCCAGCTTGATGACTGGCCAAATTTTACTACACAGATTCACTACCTGAGCACTCGTAACCGCAATAAACCTTTCTTATAAACCCGAGAAAGAAGGCCATAAACTAGACCTCCGGAAATGCGTAAACTAATCTCACTTATGGCAGTCGTAGAAATACTAAAATATGATCTCTGCACACCAGAAAGGGTGTGCAGTGAACTTGTTTTAGTATTTCTTTGGGAACAGGAATATACGCCAATCTAAGTCTTCCTTTCTGTGAAATCCACATAAATACCTTCGGAAATTCATTAAGGTCAAACACAAATCAAACACCAAAATCAAATGGAAGACTTCTACATTGAGAAAACACTTCATTAGCAGGCAAAAAAACTTCTGATACCCGACACCATCACCCTCTTACAGCAAAATGTTTTTTATACCACAACCACTCTACCCCTTCTGCGCCACACCCACATTCATTAACAAGCATCTACCTCCTACCACACACTCCCTGTGTAAAAAAATTAAATAATAATAAATTAACAAATAAATGGAGATTGGCTTACTGAACAAATAAATCTTCCAGCCACCACTCAGGCTCCCCACTTAAGGGACTCAAAACGAGTATGACAGTACACTAAGCTTTATGTACCAAAAACATTACTCGTCGATCGACTGCTGTACATCAACCGCAAGTGCATATCTCCCACACACAACAGTTACCAAAAGCATCTTACTCCGCAAACTGAACCTGTGCTCTCAGCTCCGCTGCATCAAAAACACAAACTTGCAAAAGTGCAAGAACCAGAACCTCTAGCCTTGCCTTATCCCCTACAGCCTGGGCCCATCTTAATTTCCTCTAACCACTCATTTTTGACCGCTAACACAAGCCAACACACGTTGAAGCATGCTGATACATCTACATACAAAAACCAGCACATCAATTAGCCCCTTTGTAATCACCACACCTGAAGGAACTCCTGTCTAATATACCCAGGTGAAAAGACATTACCGCCCCAGTATAGAGCAGCTGATTAAACTCCGCTCACACACCTAAAGACATTGCAGCAACCCCCACATCCCGGCACACAACAGCAAATGAACAGTTGCCACATTCAGTATACTCAAGAAATCTTTGCACTTCCGTCAGTCTCCTGTCCCCTCACCATAGCATAGCTCTCGTGGATGAAGCTGACCGTTAAAAAAAAAAAAAAAAAAAAAAAAAAAAAAAAAAACCTCAACACCTCAAACACAAAAAACTTTCTCCTCAAACAACCCCGACTGCCAATCTCTCTTGCTTCATTTCTAACCATAACCCTGCCTGTCCTTACTCTGTATCAAACACCATCTTACAACCTGGAGTTCCCCCCTGCCACTTATTGCATTGAATACATAATCCTCAATCACTCAAACGTTACCATACTCCGCAACTTCAATATTTCTTTCAACCATCTGAACTGCCACTCCCCTTATCAACCGACCTAGAAAGTCACCATTTGAACAAATTATCATAGGGATTATTCACTCACTGGGATATAAGTTTTATGGCACTGACATTTCCAACAAGCCGCTAACTGTTGTCCCATCCATCTCACTACCATGTAGCAATCCTTCTTTTAATGCTGTTCACAATTGTTTTCCTAGAACACCTCACCAGATACTAACACACATCCAATGAGCTCTATGGATTTAATAAAATACCTGGTCTCCCTTTACTCCACACTTAATGGCACCAAACCTGACATTTTGGTACATACCTCCTTTACCAGCACCTTACTCCATCTGCAGTTGCCTATTTTCAGCCCTTTATATGGTTGCGCCACAACGGATCATATTGCACCTCACTCTTGAGTTAAAAGGATAGAGGCTTCTTGAAATGTTGTGAATCCTGTGGAAAACGAGATAAATTAATCTTCCATCCTCAACTCGGACAGTATAAAGCATCCATCTGCAATACAAAAAAGGCCTATTACATTAAAAATAGGGCAGCCTTGATCCTTCAACTGGAGTTTCTCAAATTGATCAATGAGTTCCACACCTCATTAGACCTGTCCACCTATACACCATCATTTTAGAAACTCTACAATACGCTAAAAAAACCTCATGACCTCCAGCAACATAAACAGTAACAGATGACTGCAGGTAAAGCTCATTTGCTTAACCATCTAAATCCTTATATACGGATGCGCTCACCCCACTAAACTCCCTAATATGAACCATACCCTGAGCAACCCAGAGCATATATCCCAGTTCACTAAACTTAGAATAGTTGAAACCCCAGGTTCTTTGCCCATCAGTTATAATTGCATAAAGAGTTTTTCCCCTCTTTCCAAAATCGATCTTTCGGATGCCTGTATAAAGACATCGCCACCTGAAGCCCCATTTCCAACAGGAATGAAACTTCATATGTTATACCAACGTATTTCACCTCAAATCTCACTCGTGCCTTGACACAGCCTAACTACTGTTCATACCAGGGAGGGGAACAACATGCGCAGTCATTTAAATATAGAATAACCCTAAAACCAGCTGATGATCATAACACTGGGTTCCACGAAAGTCTCAATATTTCGTAGGCTTTCACAAAGTGAATTATCGCATCCACCTTACCGTACCAAAGGGGCTAAGAATAGAGGAGTCTGCATTAAAGTAGGTATCCTTTTTCAAAAATAACTCAGTAGACTTACCACCCTCCTTGTACTAAAGCATCCTCTACTATTCGGCACTTACATGACTCTACTAGTCTCTTATCCACACAATTGGTATGTAGTGTTACAACTGTAATGACATGAGGCAACTGATTGTAGCATATGCAAACACCCACCATTTAACAACCATCTACTTCATAATACTTTCCACAATACCAGCATCCGGGGTATCTGAAAGTACCTGCAACTCTTTCCCCAACAAAAAGACAGCCTCATCTTTGGCAGTGTAAGCAGTGCCCCAACATCACTGCCCTGACTAGACATCATGAACCCATATACATCAGCATCTAAACTAGTTACTCGTGGTTGACAAGGGCTCAGACCTCTCAAGCCACAGTTCTACATACTTCCATTACCTAGCCTGCTCACAGAAAGTTCAGGCTGTGATTTCACTAATCATCTCATGACCAAACTATGCAGGTGCCTTAAATGTTGGTTTAGCCACGCGCCTTACCAGGCGTTGAAAATGGTACAGATTAATGCAGCCAGATAACTTGATAAAATAACCCCAGCACTAAAATAGTCATCAATCTATCTAAATGTGAAGTTCAAGCTACTAGATCACATACCGAAATTATCATGCCATGTTACTCATCACTACAATGAACAATGGAGCATTCCTCTAAATTTACTCCACTAAACCTACATTGCTCTTTCCAACAATTTCTACCACTTGGTCCTCCACCACACACCTGTTTTCACCACAATTACAAATAATGTCTTACGTCTATGCTCCAAAGCACCGTACGTTGATTAGAACTTAACACTACACGCCCAAACCAGTGTCTGAACGACCTCTCATCTGATGTTATACAAATAACACTTTCAAAGCACTTATGTTCCACATGCACCTCTTACACAATAAAATTAACCCCCCCACCCACTACTTTGTAATGCGCTGACACATCTACAGTGCAGCTCAAATTAATGCACTATAGCGTGCCCAACAGAAGCACACTGCCACAATATATCTCACAACCTTCCTCCAGCTGAAGCTCAAACTCTGGCATCCTCTCACAGCACCTTTATCATATCACCACCATCTTCCCTCTTTTCCCCATTATGCATGACGTTTGTGCTACATCCTCTCCCTTGGCACACAGTATACTAATACATAAAACACATTCAGACAACCACAGTTCCTTAAATGGGCAGGTACTGTCCAGTACTGAGGACCCGCACTCCTATAACTTGGAAGGGATAGTACTTGTTCTTCTCCGCACTGTTGCAATACATTTAGTGGGAGAGTACCAGCACTTGTCAGCAGCAAACAGGTACTCTAGTTGGTGAGTACCCGCACTTCTATATTTCCATTTAAAGCACTGGGCAACCACATCACACCACATACCACTTCTCCTACCCACTTCCTCTCTATAGCTTTTGCAGCTCACCTCATCTTCCCACAGACATTGCCTTCTCTACCAGTTATCCTCATCCACTTCTCCCCATTTTGTCCCTCCCTACAATTCCTGTCCCATGTAATTCAATTGCTAACTCTCTCTACCTCTCAACAGTTTTTCCCCTGTCCTGTCACTGTTTTCTCTGTCCTCTGAGTCCATCTACTAACTCTCCCTTTTCTGTCTGTATTTTCGTTCCTTTCTTCTCACTATCCCTACACCAAAGTATTTCCCAGACAGCTAACAAACTCATGTCTTTCATCCTTACTACCATCCAACTCCCCGACCCTTCTTTTCTCCCACATTATAACACTTTCCCATTTCATTCATACCCTACACTTCCACTGTGCTCTCATTATACAGCTATATCCCTGCCTCCTCACTTTGGCCCATTACCTTCCCATCTGTCTTTTCCGTACCATTTAACATTTTACTCAGCCTCACAGTACTCTCCCTTTGACTTCACCCTCTCCTTATCCCTCAGTCCAAACCAAATGTCACTTCCAGCAACATAGTACTCTTTTCTCAAATACTGATGTGCAGTCCCACGTTCACTTACATATTTCCCAGATTTTAACCTCACTTCATTGTCATTAACCAATCGCACTACCTCCCACTGCTCACCGCAGAGCAAGGCAAGCATCTTGCCACATCATTTGCATTCACTCGCTAGGTAACATGTCTTTCCCCTATCACTTATACCATATCCCACTTCACCACGTTACATCATACGCCAAACTAATTTCCTCTCCATATGCCTTACTTTCCCTTGCACCCTACTGCTCCAATACTTCTTTTATGCTACCTCCTGTCAAACCCAAGCTACATTCTTGCAAAATGGCATGTCCCACACCATACGTCTCCTCCCTCCCCACCCCCACACTCTTCACCACACTTCACACCCAGTTTCACCATCAAACACTGTTGTTTGTGGTGGTAGTTCTCATGCTTGACAGGTAATGTGGATATTTGCATGATAGTCTATATAACCGATCACAAGAGGGTTTAACTTCTGGTGTGCTTTATCATGCTCCGTTCCTGTCATCCTTAAAACCCTTCCAGTTTCTATACATCACATACCTGCCACGCCAGTTTCACACAGCTCACTGGAAGACAAGTATCAGAACAAAACTCTACCACTCATGATTGATTCGTTTTAAGCACCTATTAAACACACCCTCTGTCAAAACACCCATGAAACTGATCAGACTACTGCACGGAACCCATCATTCAACAACACCACACTCCCTTCCTTTTTGATTCTGTACATGCCCTTTACCAAGATAACAGCTCTGGGACATTCCTGTAAGCCCACACCTTGATCTCACTAATCAATGCACAACTTAAATGATTTGATGATGACTATGCAATGAAATAGCAACAGTTTTAAAGGGCCCCTGTATTCTTGGGTAAGGGGGACCGAGAACAAAAGAAGGAACAAGTGAGGTAGATTATCATTCTAATTCCTCCATCATTAGTAACTCGTGCAAGAAGTTCCCTGACTGCAACCCCCCATGTAGTAGCTTTTGTAACTGTGCTGCTGCAAGAGGACAGACCAGCAGTACTACAGCCCTACTTCAGAATTACCTAAAACACTTCCTCCAAGACAACCATCTATGTGCACCATGCTATCAGTCTCTTAAACACCCTGAATATAACTAGGAATGTGTAGCAGTATTCCCACACATTAGTACCATTCAGAAACACCAAACGTATGCATTTCACCACTTTGCAGACAAATAATGTGTAGTTTGAATGACAAGTCATGTGACCCCTTTCCTCTCGAACACAAGGAAAATCCAACACAACTTAAAACACATTACACAGGGTATGGTATGTCCTCAGACTCCTACGTGGAGCATTGGCCATGGGCAAATCGAACTGCAGAATTACTCATTTGTATTTGAAAGTGCAAAGGAGCCACGTAATTGGCAGCCATGCAAAATAAAACAAACAAAAAACGAGTACAAGCTGCAGCAGTGAAAGGTTACTGTACTCATGGAAACTCATTCAGCACAGAAAACGGCAGCATAACCGTTAGTTGCATATGCCAGGTACAGGCAGATGGGTCTTCTTTCCCTCACACATCCAGCATATTTACAGCATAGTCATCAGTCCCGCACAGCATCAAAAAAGGCTGTGATTGACATCTAAGTATACAATAGTCTTCAAATTTTAAATGCCGTTGGACTGTCGGTATGCATTGCTGCCTCACACAAAAGCACACCCCAGCGTAATGTCTTGTTGATGACCTATAGTCAGTGTGCTGAACTGTCACTGTTCCTTACAGAATACAGTGTTGAGCACTTTCAAGATACCTTTAATAAGTGATGCTATGTGACAGACAAAAGTGACTGGATTATTTATTTGGGGGGAGGGTTCATCAAAGTTAATAATCTAGTGCCTTTTTGGGTACAGGCCTTGAGAAACCTAGAGTTCACTCTAGTAGCTTATAGCTCATGTGTCTACTCATTGAAAACATGAAAAGTATTTAGGCAGCACCAAATAGCATTGAAGTCAAAGAACTAAACAGCAAATTTCCCATACCAATTAAGCAACAACAATAATGTAGTGACTAGAATGACAGAAAAGGGTTAAAATCAGCTGCAGAAATCAATCCACAGGATTTTTAAAGTTTGTAAGTCAAAAAATGGCCAGACACATCAAGGACCCAGATTGCCCTTCCTAGAGTGGACTGTGATAGAGCACAAGCTCTGTCTAGCAGTTCCTCTAATTCCTCTAAAAGGGCAGGGCAGTGATGCTTGAGACCACTCCACGAAGTTGGAAACAATAAGTTGAGGTCTTATTCTTCTTTTTTTTTTTTGGTACCTGCCAAGTCTCCTCACCGCTGAGATCTTTTCACCTTTTCCTGCTATCTTCTTCCATGTTTGCACTTAACCTCTTTCTTGGAACTCCTATTTCAACACTGTGATAAGGCATAACTTTGAGGCAGAAGCTCACTTCATGCAAGGCCTGTCATGCTGGATATGAAGTCCTGCTAAGACCTTTTGTTTTCTTCTATAATCCCCAAGCAGTACACACTTTGAATCATAGATGCTGAAGTTTTCCATTTGTTATTCTCAGGTTCCCACATTCAAACTCTTTATCAGGTGGCCAGTGCTCCAATAGGGCAAATACCTAGTTTCCATACAACTAAAGTTTCAAACTTTGCCTCTAAACCTCTAAGCGAGACAAACAAGGAAAATGTAACTGAGTTGGTCTTTCTAGAAAACCTTAATCTAGTCCCTCAGAATTTAAATTTCCTTTGACATAGCTCTTTTTGTGGTTGCTGATCTCGGTAATTACTAAGTCAGAAAATACTGTTAATGACAGCTTTTAGGATTACAGACACTTAGAACTTTGGTAGTCAAGCTCAATGATTATATGCAGCCTGGGTAAAAAAAAACAGTCTCGCCTGTAGGTCAGTTGATCTTCTGACATCCTTGTCCTTAAAGTAGGCCTTCCCAGTTGGAAAAGTCCTGTTGTTTGTACAGTGAAATACTACTTGGAATTGTGTTACTGTAAAGACATGTAGCTCCATATTTAGCTTGTCCCTGTTTTACACAATATTCATCCAGGCCCTTTGTGCTTCATAGTACTACTCAGAGGTAACCTGATTAATTGTAGAAGTGGGATTTTTTTAGCTTATCAAAAAAGGTTTATCTGTGCTTGTGGGAGTTTTCATCTGCTGCAGTTCAAGGCTGTACTGTTAATCCTGATGCCCATGGTTTTATATCTACTCATATGGATAGTGTAGTTACACACTGTAGTTCAAATGGGACCTTTGATTTTTTTTTTATGTCACTGGTTTACAAATATCATATAAAAGTAACCTTACATAAAGTTTTCTATGCCAGTTAGGTTGCCAATTCACATTTATGGCTCGGAGCATGTGCTCACCAGTGTCCACAGTCAAATATGCCAACACAACCCAGTCAAAAATATGGGGTAAACGATACATAAATGCACTTTCCTACACTGACCAGTGGTTATAAATCGAGCACCCACTGTTTCTTCAACCCTCAGTTGTTGTCTAGGTTTCAAACGTCTGCGTTCCATCTCAAATAGCCCTATAACCCACCAGTTTGGCAAGAACACTAACACCCAATACTCAACCCCCCTTCATTCCTTCTTGTGTGACAGCAATGTGGTCTATGGCTCGTCTTCATATGGGCTTACCTGGGGACCTGCGTTAAAGATTGTGCCAGAGTAGGATGGTGGTTAGCTGACCGGGTATCACTCAGAGGTAGCAGTCGCAGCAGTTTTAAATAAGCGGGGAAGTGAGCCTATTGAATTCTGAGGATAGTATGTGGATACTTGGCGCGTATATGGTGGTATAGGCGTCTCCTCTTTGATCAGCTGCCATAGAGATCTTTTCCATCCTCACGAGGAACCAGAGCTTGTAATCCAGAGACCTCTTGGTGCCCCATAAAGACAAAATCACTTGGTGCGCTGCACCTAGTACCAGGGCCATCTGTTTCTCTCTCTGAGAACAGAGCGGGAAAGTTAGGGGGTTAGGTGGGCCCAGTATAGTGTATGCTGGGAATCGGGGAATCTGTGTTGAAAGCATGGTTGATGTCAAGTAGTATGCGTTCCGAGAACCATTATAGTTTTTGGCAGTGCCGTAGGAGGAGGAGCAGAGTGCCAGGGCCTCCGCAGCCTCTCCAGCACTCTTTAGATATGGCCGTGCCAGGGTGAGGTACACGTATGTGGTTATTTTGTAGGCTGTTTCAACGCTAGCTATTCGATGGGCTGAGTGATGGGACCTGTAGTAAATGTCTTCCCATTATTTGTCGGTTAGCACCCTGCCTAATTCTGCCACCCACCGAACTTGGCCTGCCGATCTGGGTGTTTTGGCCTGTTTGGATAACAGAGCGTAGAGCTCTGACATAAGGAGTTTCTCATCCTTTTTGAGGATCACCCACTTCTCAATGCATGGTGTAAGCGTTGATTGCGTCTCACAGTGCTGAATCTGCAGGAATTAGAGCCCCTTGGCTTCTGTCATCCTGTAGTCAACTTTCAATTGTTCAAACGGGATGACCCCTTGGGGGTCAAAGAGGCAACCTACTATTTTACACCCCCCTTTCCTCCAGCGGCAGAACTGATCCTGGTGACTTCCAGGGGGGTAGTTCGGATTAGCAAAAATTGGGGTCATAGGGGAGGGAAAGGAAGTCAGACAGGCTTTGGTTGCCACTGTGTCCAACGTCCGGAAGACTGTACTTGTGACTGGGGAGGAGTAAAGTCGCCATGCTTGATGTTTGTGGGGGAGCCATGGTTCTTTCCATACGTGGGATCCTGCTATTGCTTGGTCCATGAAGCACCAGTGTTTATCCATTAGCAGGCAGCTTCATTCTACCAGGAAGCGTAGGTGAGAGGCTTGAAAGTATCATGAGACAAGTTATCCCAATCCCCCCTCTCTGGTTGGACGGTGCAGCAGGTTTTTGGATAGCCAGGGCGGCTTTCCCTCCCAGATGAATTTAGTGAGCGCAGTCCACAGGGCGGATTTTGGTAGGGTAAGAGGGATTGTCTGGGAAAGGCATTGGATACTGGGCAAGGTGGTCATTTTGATCGCCGCTATTCGACCCATCCAAGACAGATGGAGGCAGCACCACGTTTCTAATACAGCCAGTGTTTGGGAGGTTAGGGAGATGTAGTTCAGGGTGATGTTTCGAGATATGAAGCATGCCACTTTGATCCCTAAATAAGGAATATGCTTGGGTGCCCAGTCAAAAGGGAACTGGGAGCGTAGGCTGGTCTCCTGGGGAGAGGGTCATTGAGAGATTTAAACTTTGGGATTTTTGCATATTCACTTTCAGGCCTGATATCATGCCAAAGGCATGAAGTTTGGTGACCAGGGCAGGAAGAGAAGTCATCGGGTCAGTGACGGCCAGGATCACACAATCGGGATATAAACTGATGGGATGGCGATACTCTCAAATCTTTTTCCTGTGATGGCCAGGTCAGCTCAAATCCTTTGAGCTAGGGGCTCCATATACAGAGAGGAGAGGGGGGCATCCCTTGTCTGGTTTCCCCTGTTGGATGGGGAAAAGTGGAGAGGACACCCCATTCTTTCTCACTGAGGCACAAGGCACACTGTATACCCTTCGGATCCAATGTCTGAATTTTTCCTAAAGCCTCGTTGAGTGAGGGTTGTGATGCAGTATATCCAGTTGACTCTGTCAAATGCTTTTTTGGCATTGGTTGACCTGAGCAGAGCTTCTGTTTTAGATCTATATATTTTGTCTAGGAGATGTAGGATGTGTTATCTCCACATTGTCGGTAGGGATGAACCCTGCCTGGTTTGGGTCGACCAGGCCAAGCATAAAAGGGTTAAGGCGGTGGGCCAAGATACTGATAAAAGGTTTGGCGTAGATTTTAAGCAGAGAAATGGGCATATAGGACCCGCAGTTTGCAGGGTCCTTGCCTGGCTTCGGGATCACAGTGATGGTGGCTTCTAGCATGTACCTGGTAAATGAGCCAGAATCTGTGAAAGAGTTGTGCAGTTGTCAGGATAAGGGCTAGGTCTGGACAGAATGCTTTATAAAAGGGTGATGAGAAGCCATCGGGACCCGGGGACTTTCCTGGCTTCAACCGGGCTATGGCCAAAATGACCTCCTCAATAAGAATTGGTTTCTCCAAAGCCTCCGTATCAGTTGGGGCACTCTCTGCCATGTACCTCATGTAATCAATAGGAGTTCTATCAGAGGCACGTAAAGAGAGTCATAAAATCATTGGAAGGCGGCTGTGATTGAATAATCTTTGTATGCTTCTTCAGTCGGAGAGGACTGAATAACACGAATGAAGGCGATATGTGCAGGGGCACGCAGCCTATGGGCCAACATGCGGCCACAGTGGTTGCTCCCCAGGTAAAACCTAGCCATTGCATACTCTGCTCTGTCCAGATCGGGCCTCTTATGTTGGGACCGCACCTTCTCTAATTCTCTCCAGACCCCAGGGTCCCCAGTACACTTGTTGTTTCTCCCTGAGGGACTTATTCGCAGCCGCTGAAAACGCTATGAATTGAACTCTTATTACTAGTTTCAGCATCTCCCGTAGGGTGGAGAGTGGTGTCATGCCATCGTTGTTGTTGAGATTGTCTCGAATTACTTGGCGAATAGATTCTATGGTAGATTGAGATTGGAGTAAGCTCTCCCTCAGTCACCAGCGTCAGGTGTTATGTTGGGTCGAGCCAGTGTGTGCTACCAGTATCCGTGGGGTGGCATCTGATAGCGCTGTGTGGTCAATAAAGATGGTGTGGATTAATGATTGGAAAGCAGACGTGGCTGCGAAGTAATCTGAGGGCATAGGTCTTCTAAGCCACCGAATAGAATCTGTAGTTCTGTGTATGGTGGGTGGAATGCCCGCCATGTGTCGGTCAGGCCACAGTCAGTCAGCCAGCCATTGCAATCCTGGGATAGAAAAGGCTCCAGACTGGACGGAACGTTGGCCAGATATATCTAGCACATTATTAATCACCAGGTTCAGGTCACCCCCTATGAGAATCATGGTATCTGGTGAGCGAAGGATTGGGACAAGGGGCTCAGTGATGACTTTTTCTTGATGTTCATTGGGAGGATAGATGCTTGCCAGGGTAAAATGGAAGGTCCCTACTTGGAGTCTTTAGGCTAGCAGCCGTCCTTTGACTTCAGCTATTTTAAATAGAATCTTACCTTTGAAATTTCTGGCCACCTCCCCCTTCCCCCCTTCGCATTGCATGGTTCGAGGACCAAAGCTCTTGTGGAAACCATTTGGAGTGCATCTGGTGGGTATTTTTAAGGAGTAGGTGTGTCTCCTGTAGGAGGCAGATGTCGCTTCCAGGGCTTTCTAGCTGGGATAGGACAGTATCACGTTTGGTAGGGTTGTTAAGGCCTTGAGCATTGAGGTTCGTGACTCTAAGCTCCAGGTGGGCTGTGGGTGGGTTGGTTGGTTGGGGGGAGGGGGGTAGTGAGTTGCAACAGTGTGGTTTCGGCAGTGCAATACGGGGCAATGCTAGGGGGAACCCATTGCAATTGTGAGCACTGCAGTAATCCTATTAACTGAGGGGAAAGACCAAGTATTGAGAAGAAATAATGGTTAAAACCAACAAAAACCATCATTGACAAATCTAAACTCAATATGAGCAAAGTCCTAAACCAAGGATGGTGTGCTTCAGGGGTCATAGACTGGCTGCCTGAAGCAAATCAGCAAGAAAACAAGCGACAAGGAGGCTCTCCGCCGCCACACTCCCTGTTAATCAGGAGAAGGCCTGTTACTTCCAAGTGCAATCGTGAGCCAGTGTCCACAGGGCAATGTTTATGTGGCAGATTTACTCATGCCAGAGGCTAGGCTGGCCAGGACTGCTTGTCGCTCTTGGGCTTGTTCCTCCGGGCTCGGTTGTGCTTTCGAAATCGGCCCACATTTTGCCAGCGCAGACCCCTGGGTGGAGAGCCTCCAGGGGAGGACCGTGGTGCTCGATTTGAGGGGGGGGGGTTCATCAGCTAGGCCTGCAATATCTGCTGGAAGGGGTGCCCCCAGCCGCAGGCCACCTCTTGGGAGTGCAGAAATTTGGTAATGCGTTTAAAATCCCTACGGCTCTGCAGAGTAAAGAGGGATACGTCCTGGAAGAGTCCGATGGCATGGTCGCGAAAGTGGATGGGTTGTTTGTTCCTAGTTGCTTTCAGGATGTCATTTTGTTTGGAGGTCATATACATACGCCAGGATATCTGGGGGTCTGGCCACCACTCCCCAGCCTGGCTGACCCTATGTACACAGTCCAGCTGCAGGTCTGCATCTGCCTTCCAGTCCAGGATTGAGTGAAAGATCGCTTGGGTGTGTCCTCTGGTGTCTGACCCCTTGGCTCCCACAGGGACCCCTCTGAGGTGAATGTGACCTGTTCTCAAGATCGTCTGCCTGGGCCCTGAAGACGTCTTGTTCATGGAGGTGTGTGATTTCTTGGCGCAACAGCTCTACCTTTTTGTCTCTGGAGGTCTCGTTCTCCTCCAGGGTGGAGACCCATTTTCAAAAACGAGGTCAGGGTCGTCCAGAGGTCCCACAGCTCTTGGGAGAGGTTGCTTCTTAGATCGTGGATATCCGATTTCAAGGAGTTGAAGAGGGTGGCCAAGAAGTCTCTTGTGTCTATGGGCCCCTCTCATTCTTCCGTGCTGGAGGGCTGGAATATGTGGGTCCTGCCTCCTTTGTGTGGGCTGGGGCGGAGCGGGTCAGCATCTCTAGGACAGATTGGTCCCGCTTGGCTATTGCCGTTGCCATGGTCGTGAAATTGGGAGGCACTGTGGGCTAGGCTCCAGGCACACCCTGAGCCAGATACAGGTGGGTCGAACCCTCCCTCTCTGTCCATTGTGCAGGATTGCAGCTGTCTGATGGATCTACGAGGGAGGGGTGGGTCTAGGCTTGAGCGTATATGGACTAGGCCCAAAATAGTAAGTGGCGAGCATGGGACCATAGAATGAAGTGCTGCTGCATGCGCTTATAGTATGTCTCCTGTACGGTAATTGATGGCTAGATGCTGGTGCAATCTCAGTGCACTGGTGGTTGTGGTGTCTGTTATCAGCTCCTTCTCAAGCTTTGAACCCAGCAGGAGTGGCTCTGGCCCTTAATTGTGTAGGTCTCCCGGGGGCTGGTTGATGCTCAGTGGTGGAGACCCCTCTTCCCCCCGCCCGCCAGGGAAAGAGCACCCCCTGCTCACAGCGCCACAGGCCCCTTTCTCAAATCACCACAATGCAGGTTGAAGGAGCTCAAGGGGCCACTGCGTGTAGACTGGAGGGCTTGGTTGGCTAAATCAATCCCCTCTTCTTTAATGTCCGCTGAATGACCTAAGTGGTCCCCAGGTCATGGCCTGGTTATGAAGGCTGAGTCCTGCACGTGCTCTGCCTGGGCGAACACGGCTCATCTCTAAGTCTGTGTGGATCTGTCCGCCATCAGACGCCCAACTAGTGGCCACACTTGCTGCATCAAGAGGATATCGGTGTTGGCGAGAGCTGGTTCTATGCACACTCATGGGTGTAGTGGCGTCCCGGGGGCCTTACACGTCGCCAGCCAATCCAGGCCAGTCAGAGGGCCTGCCATCCCAGAGCAAGTGCTGCTATAGCCTCCAAATTGCCCCAGTAGGTCTGTGGGTGCAGCTCCTCATGCTGTGAGATGCGTGGGCTAAGGTCTCTGCTAAGTCAATCATAAATGGCGGCGGCAGACTGCATTTAACGACCTATTCCACTGCCAATTTAGCCACGTCCCCATCTATAATTTTTTAATGCAGAAAATCATTGTTTAGAAATTTTGAAGGGTCCTTGAATCCTCTAATGTGGACTTGTAACTATCACATCCTGCCACTTCGCCCTTCCAGCAGGGTGCACGTGTAATTTATTTGGCGTCATTATTTTTTTTATAGTATGACTACTGAAACATTTCTATAAATACTCCGCTATCTCATCATGGAAATAGTATGGATACTGCATGTGATAATGTACTGCAGGACAGGTTTAGGTCTTCAATACATACCATGGTTCTTTGAGATAGGGAATTTGATTACCTTGTATTTGTCCTGTGGACAAAATGACCAGTTATTGAACCATAACTGGCCTTGAGCAGCTGTTGCCTCCCGACTCAGCCATTGCACTAACCAGCTCAGGTCTCATAGGATGAGTGGGCAGGTTTGTTCACAAACAATCCACTAGCTTAGCTGGCACATTCTACTCTTTATTCCAAACTGTAGGTGCTAAGACCAAAGACAGTTCTGCTTAGTGTTTGCCAAGTGGCAGCCCAAAGTGAAGCTAGCAGTCAAATTAAACTAATTTCTCTTGAAGTTTGAGTGGTCTGGTAAACCAGATTTGAGTACCAGGTAGATTAGCTAATCTGGTGAAAGATATTTTTTTAGACATGCTGTAAGGAAATGCCTCCTTGGCATGGTTGCCCCCTGACTTTTTTGCCTTTGCTGATGCTATGTTTACAATTGAAAGTGTGCTGAGGCCTGCTAACCAGGCCCCAGCACCAGTGTTCTTTCCCTAAACCTGTACTTTTGTATCCACAATTGGCAGACCCTGGCATCCAGATAAGTCCCTTGTAACTGGTACTTCTAGTACCAAGGGCCCTGATGCCAAGGAAGGTCTCTAAGGGCTGCAGCATGTCTTATGCCACCCTGGAGACACCTCACTCAGCACAGACACACTGCTTGCCAGCTTGTGTGTGCTAGTGAGGACAAAACGAGTAAGTCGACATGGCACTCCCCTCAGGGTACCATGCCAGCCTCTCACTGCCTATGCAGTATAGGTAAGACACCCCTCTAGCAGGCCTTACAGCCCTAAGGCAGGGTGCACTATACCATAGGTGAGGGTACCAGTGCATGAGCATGGTACCCCTACAGTGTCTAAACAAAACCTTAGACATTGTAAGTGCAGGGTAGCCATAAGAGTATATGGTCTGGGAGTCTGTCAAACACGAACTCCACAGCACCATAATGGCTACACTGAAAACTGGGAAGTTTGGTATCAAACTTCTCAGCACAATAAATGCACACTGATGCCAGTGTACATTTTATTGTAAAATACACCACAGAGGGCACCTTAGAGGTGCCCCCTGAAACTTAACCGACTATCTGTGTAGGCTGACTAGTTTTAGCAGCCTGCCACAAACCGAGACATGTTGCTGGCCCCATGGGGAGAGTGCCTTTGTCACTCTGAGGCCAGTAACAAAGCCTGCACTGGGTGGAGATGCTAACACCTCCCCCAGGCAGGAATTGTCACACCTGGCGGTGAGCCTCAAAGGCTCACCTCCTTTGTGCCAACCCAGCAGGACACTCCAGCTAGTGGAGTTGCCCGCCCCCTCCGGCCAGGCCCCACTTTTGGTGGCAAGGCCGGAGAAAATAATGAGAAAAACAAGGAGGAGTCACTGGCCAGTCAGGACAGCCCCTAAGGTGTCCTGAGCTGAAGTGACTCTAACTTTTAGAAATCCTCCATCTTGCAGATGGAGGATTCCCCCAATAGGGTTAGGATTGTGACACCCTCCCCTTGGGAGGAGGCACAAAGAGGGTGTACCCACCCTCAGGGCTAGTCGCCATTGGCTACTAACCCCCCAGACCTAAACACGCCCTTAAATTTAGTATTTAAGGGCTACCCTGAACCCTAGAAAATCAGATTCCTGCAACTACAAGAAGAAGGACTGCCTAGCTGAAAAACCCCTGCAGAGGAAGACCAGAAGACGACAACTGCCTTGGCTCCAGAAACTCACCGGCCTGTCTCCTGCCTTCCAAAGATCCTGCTCCAGCGACGCCTTCCAAAGGGACCAGCGACCTCGACATCCTCTGAGGACTGCCCCTGCTTCGAAAAGACAAGAAACTCCCGAGGACAGCGGACCTGCTCCAAGAAAAGCTGCAACTTTGTTTCCAGCAGCTTTAAAGAACCCTGCAAGCTCCCCGCAAGAAGCGTGAGACTTGCAACACTGCACCCGGCGACCCCGACTCGACTGGTGGCGATCCAACACCTCAGGAGGGACCCCAGGACTACTCTGATACTGTGAGTACCAAAGCCTGTCCCCCCTGAGCCCCCACAGCGCCGCCTGCAGAGGGAATCCCGAGGCTTCCCCTGACCGCGACTCTTTTGAACCTAAAGTCCCGACACCTGGGAGAGACCCTGCACCCGCAGCCCCCAGGACCTGAAGGACCGGACTTTCACTGGAGAAGTGACCCCCAGGAGTCCCTCTCCCTTGCCCAAGTGGAGGTTTCCCCGAGGAACCCCCCCCTTGCCTGCCTGCAGCGCTGAAGAGATCCCGAGATCTCTCATAGACTAACATTGCAAACCCGACGCTTGTTTCTACACTGCACCCGGCCGCCCCCGCGCCGCTGAGGGTGAAATTTCTGTGTGGACTTGTGTCCCCCCCGGTGCCCTACAAAACCCCCCTGGTCTGCCCTCCGAAGACGCGGGTACTTACCTGCAAGCAGACCGGAACCGGGGCACCCCCTTCTCTCCATTCTAGCCTATGTGTTTTGGGCACCACTTTGAACTCTGCACCTGACCGGCCCTGAGCTGCTGGTGTGGTGACTTTGGGGTTGCTCTGAACCCCCAACGGTGGGCTACCTTGGACCAAGAACTGAACCCTGTAAGTGTCTTACTTACCTGGTAAAACTAACAAAAACTTACCTCCCCCAGGAACTGTGAAAATTGCACTAAGTGTCCACTTTTAAAACAGCTATTTGTCAATAACTTGAAAAGTATACATGCAATTTTGATGATTTGAAGTTCCTAAAGTACTTACCTGCAATACCTTTCGAATGAGCTATTACATGTAGAATTTGAACCTGTGGTTCTTAAAATAAACTAAGAAAAGATATTTTTCTATATAAAAACCTATTGGCTGGATTTGTCTCTGAGTGTGTGTACCTCATTTATTGTCTATGTGTATGTACAACAAATGCTTAACACTACTCCTTGGATAAGCCTATTGCTCGACCACACTACCACAAAATAGAGCATTAGTATTATCTATTTTTACCACTATTTTACCTCTAAGGGGAACCCTTGGACTCTGTGCATGCTATTCCTTACTTTGAAATAGCACATACAGAGCCAACTTCCTACATTGGTGGATCAGCGGTGGGGTACAAGACTTTGCATTTGCTGGACTACTCAGCCAATACCTGATCACACGACAAATTCCAAAATTGTCATTAGAAATTGATTTTTGCAATTTGAAAAGTTTTCTAAATTCTTAAAAGACCTGCTAGGGCCTTGTGTTAGATCCTGTTTAGCATTTCTTTTAGAGTTTAAAAGTTTGTAAAAGTTTGAATTAGATTCTAGAACCAGTTGTAGATTCTTAAAAAGTATTCCAACTTTTAGAAGCAAAATGTCTAGCACAGATGTGACTGTGGTGGAACTCGACACCACACCTTACCTCCATCTTAAGATGAGGGAGCTAAGGTCACTCTGTAAAATAAAGAAAATAACAATGGGCCCCAAACCTACCAAAATACAGCTCCAGGAGCTTTTGGCAGAGTTTGAAAAGGCCAACCCCTCTGAGGGTGGCAACTCAGAGGAAGAGGATAGTGACTTGGAGGAAAATTCCCCCCTACCAGTCCTATCTAGGGAGAACAGGGTCCCTCAAACCCTGACTCCAAAAATAATAGTCAGAGATGCTGGTTCCCTCACAGGAGAGACCAACACCTCTGAAATCACTGAGGATAGCCCCAGTGAAGAGGACATCCAGTTAGCCAGGATGGCCAAAAGATTGGCTTTGGAAAGACAGATCCTAGCCATAGAGAGGGAAAGACAAGAGATGGGCCTAGGACCCATCAATGGTGGCAGCAATATAAATAGGGTCAGAGATTCTCCTGACATGTTAAAAATCCCCAAAGGGATTGTGACAAAATATGAAGATGGTGATGACATCACCAAATGGTTCACAGCTTTTGAGAGGGCTTGTGTAACCAGAAAAGTGAACAGATCTCACTGGGGTGCTCTCCTTTGGGAAATGTTCACAGGAAAGTGTAGGGATAGACTCCTCACACTCTCTGGACAAGATGCAGAATCTTATGACCTCATGAAGGGTACCCTGATTGAGGGCTTTGGATTCTCCACTGAGGAGTACAGGATTAGGTTCAGGGGGGCTCAAAAATCCTCGAGCCAGACCTGGGTTGACTTTGTTGACTACTCAGTGAAAACACTAGATGGTTGGATTCAAGGCAGTGGTGTAAGTAATTATGATGGGCTGTACAATTTATTTGTGAAAGAACACCTGTTAAGTAATTGTTTCAATGATAAACTGCATCAGCATCTGGTAGACCTAGGACCAATTTCTCCCCAAGAATTGGGAAAGAAGGCGGACCATTGGGTCAAGACAAGGGTGTCCAAGACTTCAACAGGGGGTGACCAAAAGAAAGGGGTCACAAAGACTCCCCAGCAGAAGGGTGATGAGACAACCAAAACTAAAAATAGTAAAGAGTCTGCTACAGGCCCCCAAAAACCTGCACAGGAGGGTGGGCCCAGAGCCTCTTCACAAAACAATGGGTACAAGGGTAAAAACTTTGATCCCAAAAAGGCCTGGTGTCATAGCTGTAAACAGCATGGACACCAAACTGGAGACAAGGCCTGTCCCAAGAAAGGTTCCACTCCAAACTCCCATCCAGGTAACACTGGTATGGCTAGTCTCCAAGTGGGATCAACAGTGTGCCCAGAGCAAATCAGGGTCCACACTGAAGCTACTCTAGTTTCTGAGGGTGGGGTGGATTTAGCCACACTAGCTGTCTGGCCGCCTAACATGCAAAAATACAGACAGCAACTCTTAATTAATGGGACTAGAATAGAGGGCCTGAGGGATACAGGTGCCAGTGTCACCATGGTGACAGAGAAACTGGTTTCCCCTGGCCAATACCTGACTGGAAAAACTTACACAGTCACCAACGCTGACAATCAGAGAAAAGTACATCCCATGGCAATGGTTACTTTAGAATGGGGAGGGGTCAATGGCCTGAAACAGGTGGTGGTCTCCTCAAATATCCCAGTGGACTGTCTGCTTGGAAATGACCTGGAGTCCTCAGCATGGGCTGAGGTAGAACTAAAAACCCATGCAGCAATGCTGGGTATCCCTGAACTGGTGTGTGTGAAAACCAGAGCACAATGCAAGGCACAGGGTGAACAAGTAGAGCTGGAGTCTGGAAGAATGGCCCAGCCTACCAAGAGAGAAGGAAAGTCAGTTGGGAAACCAACTGCAACACAGCAAAAGAAAGGGAACCTCTCTTCTCAGGAAGAAGTTCTGCCCTCTGAGGGAACTGAGCCTTTGGAGCTTGAGCCTTATCAGGTTGAGCTCTTGGGCCCAGGGGGACCCTCAAGGGAAGAGCTGTGTAAGGGACAAGAAACCTGTCCCTCTCTTGAAGGCCTTAGGCAGCAAGCTGCTGAAGAGTCCAAAGGCAAGAAAAATGGAACACATAGGGTCTATTGGGAAGATGGGCTCCTGTACACTGAGGCCAGAGACCCCAAACCTGGTGCCACTAGGAGAGTGGTAGTGCCTCAGCTGTTCAGAGAGTTCATCCTAACATTGGCCCATGACATTCCCCTTGCTGGACATTTGGGACAAACCAAGACGTGGGAGAGGTTAGTCAACCACTTCTATTGGCCCAACATGTCCAACATGGTTAAGGAGTTTTGCCTCTCCTGCCCCACCTGTCAAGCCAGTGGTAAGACAGGTGGGCATCCAAAGGCCCCCCTCATTCCACTTCCAGTGGTGGGGGTGCCCTTTGAAAGAGTGGGTGCGGACATAGTTGGTCCACTAGAACCTCCCACAGCCTCAGGAAATATGTATATCCTGGTAGTAGTGGATCATGCTACCAGGTATCCTGAAGCTATTCCCCTTAGGTCGACTACTGCCCCTGCAGTAGCCAAGGCCCTCATTGGTATCTTTACCAGAGTGGGTTTCCCTAAGGAGGTGGTGTCTGACAGAGGTACCAACTTCATGTCAGCATACCTAAAGCACATGTGGAATGAGTGTGGAGTGACTTATAAATTCACTACACCATACCATCCACAAACTAATGGCTTGGTTGAGAGATTCAACAAGACATTAAAAGGCATGATCATGGGGCTCCCAGAAAAACTCAAAAGGAGATGGGATGTCCTCCTGCCATGTCTGCTTTTCGCTTACAGGGAGGTACCACAGAAGGGAGTAGGATTCTCACCCTTTGAACTTCTGTTTGGTCATCCTGTAAGGGGACCACTTGCCCTTGTTAAAGAAGGCTGGGAGAGACCTCTCCATGAGCCTAAACAGGACATAGTGGACTATGTACTTGGCCTTCGCTCTAGAATGGCAGAGTACATGGAAAAGGCAACCAAAAACCGTGAGGCCAGCCAACAACTCCAGAAGTTTTGGTATGACCAAAAGGCTGCACTGGTTGAGTTCCAACCAGGGCAGAAAGTCTGGGTTCTGGAGCCTGTGGCTCCCAGGGCACTCCAGGACAAATGGAGTGGCCCTTACCCAGTGCTAGAGAGGAAGAGTCAGGTCACCTACCTGGTGGACCTGGGCACAAGCAGGAGCCCCAAGAGGGTGATCCATGTGAACCGCCTTAAGCTCTTCCATGACAGGGCTGATGTGAATCTGTTAATGGTAACAGATGAGGATCAGGAGGCAGAGAGTGAACCTCTCCCTGATCTTCTGTCATCAGACCCAAAAGATGGCACAGTAGATGGAGTGATCTACTCAGACACCCTCTCTGGCCAACAGCAGGCTGATTGTAGGAGAGTCCTACAACAGTTTCCTGAGCTTTTCTCCCTAACCCCTGGTCAGACACACCTGTGTACCCATGATGTGGACACAGGAGACAGCATGCCTGTCAAGAACAAAATCTTCAGACAGTCTGACCATGTTAAGGAAAGCATCAAGGTGGAAGTCCACAAGATGCTGGAATTGGGAGTAATTGAGCGCTCTGACAGCCCCTGGGCTAGCCCAGTGGTCTTAGTCCCCAAACCTCACACCACAGATGGAAAGAAAGAGATGAGGTTTTGTGTGGACTACAGAGGGCTCAATTCTGTCACCAAGACAGATGCCCATCCAATTCCAAGAGCTGATGAGCTCATTGATAAATTAGGTGCTGCCAAATTTCTAAGTACCTTTGACTTGACAGCAGGGTACTGGCAAATAAAAATGGCACCTGGAGCAAAAGAAAAGACAGCATTCTCCACACCTGATGGGCATTATCAGTTTACTGTTATGCCCTTTGGTTTAAAGAATGCCCCTGCCACCTTCCAAAGGTTGGTGAATCAAGTCCTTGCTGGCTTGGAGTCCTTTAGCACAGCTTATCTTGATGATATTGCTGTCTTTAGCTCCACCTGGCAGGATCACCTGGTCCACCTGAGGAAGGTTTTGAAGGCTCTGCAATCTGCAGGCCTCTCTATCAAGGCATCCAAATGCCAGATAGGGCAGGGAACTGTGGTTTACTTGGGACACCTTGTAGGTGGAGGCCAAGTTCAGCCACTCCAACCCAAGATCCAGACTATTCTGGACTGGGTAGCTCCAAAAACCCAGACTCAAGTCAGGGCATTCCTTGGCTTGACTGGGTACTACAGGAGGTTTGTGAAGGGATATGGATCCATTGTGACAGCCCTCACTGAACTCACCTCCAAGAAAATGCCCAGGAAAGTGAACTGGACTGTGGACTGCCAACAGGCCTTTGACACCCTGAAACAAGCCATGTGCTCAGCACCAGTTCTCAAAGCTCCAGATTATTCTAAGCAGTTCATTGTGCAGACTGATGCCTCTGAACATGGGATAGGGGCAGTTTTGTCCCAAACAAATGATGATGGCCTTGACCAGCCTGTTGCTTTCATTAGCAGGAGGTTACTCCCCAGGGAGCAGCGTTGGAGTGCCATTGAGAGGGAGGCCTTTGCTGTGGTTTGGTCCCTGAAGAAGCTGAGACCATACCTCTTTGGGACTCACTTCCTAGTTCAAACTGACCACAGACCTCTCAAATGGCTGATGCAAATGAAAGGTGAAAATCCTAAACTGTTGAGGTGGTCCATCTCCCTACAGGGAATGGACTTTATAGTGGAACACAGACCTGGGACTGCCCATGCCAATGCAGATGGCCTTTCCAGGTTCTTCCACTTAGAAAATGAAGACTCTCTTGGGAAAGGTTAGTCTCATCCTCTTTCGTTTGGGGGGGGGTTGTGTAAGGAAATGCCTCCTTGGCATGGTTGCCCCCTGACTTTTTTGCCTTTGCTGATGCTATGTTTACAATTGAAAGTGTGCTGAGGCCTGCTAACCAGGCCCCAGCACCAGTGTTCTTTCCCTAAACCTGTACTTTTGTATCCACAATTGGCAGACCCTGGCATCCAGATAAGTCCCTTGTAACTGGTACTTCTAGTACCAAGGGCCCTGATGCCAAGGAAGGTCTCTAAGGGCTGCAGCATGTCTTATGCCACCCTGGAGACCCCTCACTCAGCACAGACACACTGCTTGCCAGCTTGTGTGTGCTAGTGAGGACAAAACGAGTAAGTCGACATGGCACTCCCCTCAGGGTACCATGCCAGCCTCTCACTGCCTATGCAGTATAGGTAAGACACCCCTCTAGCAGGCCTTACAGCCCTAAGGCAGGGTGCACTATACCATAGGTGAGGGTACCAGTGCATGAGCATGGTACCCCTACAGTGTCTAAACAAAACCTTAGACATTGTAAGTGCAGGGTAGCCATAAGAGTATATGGTCTGGGAGTCTGTCAAACACGAACTCCACAGCACCATAATGGCTACACTGAAAACTGGGAAGTTTGGTATCAAACTTCTCAGCACAATAAATGCACACTGATGCCAGTGTACATTTTATTGTAAAATACACCACAGAGGGCACCTTAGAGGTGCCCCCTGAAACTTAACCGACTATCTGTGTAGGCTGACTAGTTTTAGCAGCCTGCCACAAACCGAGACATGTTGCTGGCCCCATGGGGAGAGTGCCTTTGTCACTCTGAGGCCAGTAACAAAGCCTGCACTGGGTGGAGATGCTAACACCTCCCCCAGGCAGGAATTGTCACACCTGGCGGTGAGCCTCAAAGGCTCACCTCCTTTGTGCCAACCCAGCAGGACACTCCAGCTAGTGGAGTTGCCCGCCCCCTCCGGCCAGGCCCCACTTTTGGCGGCAAGGCCGGAGAAAATAATGAGAAAAACAAGGAGGAGTCACTGGCCAGTCAGGACAGCCCCTAAGGTGTCCTGAGCTGAAGTGACTCTAACTTTTAGAAATCCTCCATCTTGCAGATGGAGGATTCCCCCAATAGGGTTAGGATTGTGACACCCTCCCCTTGGGAGGAGGCACAAAGAGGGTGTACCCACCCTCAGGGCTAGTCGCCATTGGCTACTAACCCCCCAGACCTAAACACGCCCTTAAATTTAGTATTTAAGGGCTACCCTGAACCCTAGAAAATCAGATTCCTGCAACTACAAGAAGAAGGACTGCCTAGCTGAAAAACCCCTGCAGAGGAAGACCAGAAGACGACAACTGCCTTGGCTCCAGAAACTCACCGGCCTGTCTCCTGCCTTCCAAAGATCCTGCTCCAGCGACGCCTTCCAAAGGGACCAGCGACCTCGACATCCTCTGAGGACTGCCCCTGCTTCGAAAAGACAAGAAACTCCCGAGGACAGCGGACCTGCTCCAAGAAAAGCTGCAACTTTGTTTCCAGCAGCTTTAAAGAACCCTGCAAGCTCCCCGCAAGAAGCGTGAGACTTGCAACACTGCACCCGGCGACCCCGACTCGACTGGTGGCGATCCAACACCTCAGGAGGGACCCCAGGACTACTCTGATACTGTGAGTACCAAAGCCTGTCCCCCCTGAGCCCCCACAGCGCCGCCTGCAGAGGGAATCCCGAGGCTTCCCCTGACCGCGACTCTTTTGAACCTAAAGTCCCGACACCTGGGAGAGACCCTGCACCCGCAGCCCCCAGGACCTGAAGGACCGGACTTTCACTGGAGAAGTGACCCCCAGGAGTCCCTCTCCCTTGCCCAAGTGGAGGTTTCCCCGAGGAACCCCCCCCTTGCCTGCCTGCAGCGCTGAAGAGATCCCGAGATCTCTCATAGACTAACATTGCAAACCCGACGCTTGTTTCTACACTGCACCCGGCCGCCCCCGCGCCGCTGAGGGTGAAATTTCTGTGTGGACTTGTGTCCCCCCCGGTGCCCTACAAAACCCCCCTGGTCTGCCCTCCGAAGACGCGGGTACTTACCTGCAAGCAGACCGGAACCGGGGCACCCCCTTCTCTCCATTCTAGCCTATGTGTTTTGGGCACCACTTTGAACTCTGCACCTGACCGGCCCTGAGCTGCTGGTGTGGTGACTTTGGGGTTGCTCTGAACCCCCAACGGTGGGCTACCTTGGACCAAGAACTGAACCCTGTAAGTGTCTTACTTACCTGGTAAAACTAACAAAAACTTACCTCCCCCAGGAACTGTGAAAATTGCACTAAGTGTCCACTTTTAAAACAGCTATTTGTCAATAACTTGAAAAGTATACATGCAATTTTGATGATTTGAAGTTCCTAAAGTACTTACCTGCAATACCTTTCGAATGAGCTATTACATGTAGAATTTGAACCTGTGGTTCTTAAAATAAACTAAGAAAATATATTTTTCTATATAAAAACCTATTGGCTGGATTTGTCTCTGAGTGTGTGTACCTCATTTATTGTCTATGTGTATGTACAACAAATGCTTAACACTACTCCTTGGATAAGCCTATTGCTCGACCACACTACCACAAAATAGAGCATTAGTATTATCTATTTTTACCACTATTTTACCTCTAAGGGGAACCCTTGGACTCTGTGCATGCTATTCCTTACTTTGAAATAGCACATACAGAGCCAACTTCCTACACATGCCAGACATTTAGTAGCTAGAAGTTAGATGCCACTAATGGAATACAGCACCTAATATGTCATCCACAACAGTGGCAATGCAAACGTGGCTTCGGGCTTAACATTTTAGCCTGACTATATCAGTGTAAAACCTTCGATTTGAGTTGTCAAATCATTTTGACTGGACAAACCCTTCCTTTTAAATACTAATATGCCATCTCTTCTGTAGGTCTTAAATCATACTGAAGCTCATGATTGGTACAAGCTAAAAAAAATAATAATCAAACAAGTATTTTTAATAATTAGTAAAAATCGAAATCAGTGATGAAGTTGGATTTTGAATAACTATTAAGGAAAAATAACTATTGCAAAGTTACCTTTTCCCTGCCTGTAGTTCCTGGAGGCTAATTTGCATTAGCTTTTTCCAGACAGTGATTAGCATTAAATAGGGGTTCAAAAATGTGTGAATTACTTCCCAGGAGCAAGACATAGGCCTACCTGAATGTGCAGGACATGGTGACTTCTGATCTTCACAGGATATGCACTGTGGGGGCTGTTGGTTTACATATAACACTTGGGGATATTTGAAAGGGAGAGAATAAGATGCCAAATGTTTGTGTTTATTCGAGGTCTGGTTGCTGAAGGACCCTGCTTTTGTCCTGCCAGACTTCTGCATGTGTTTTTTTTTTTTTTGCGAGTACAGTGTCTGCTCTGAATTTGAATAGTACACCACCAACACTTGCACACCCAGTCCTCAGAGCCCAAGTTTAGTTTTGCTGATTGTCGGATGCAGTGTTGCTTTGTCTGGCGGTGTCACGCTGGCTGAGACTCTTGTGTCAGTCTTTGGTGCCTGCAAATGTGCTGGAAAGCCGCCTCTCTGCTCCAAAGGAGATGTTTCTGACCAGGGGAAGTCCTCAGTCACTCCTCCTCAACTTAGGGAAGGGACAACACTTTTTGGAAGACCAGGGTCTGAGCAGCTGTTGGGAGCAGCAGGCAGGCTTGCATGGTTTGCGCCTAGTCATTCGCTACTTCTCAGTTCTTGCGTTGTGGGTTCTTTTTTACCCTTATTTCTTCAGGTAGACAAATCTTAATTCCTAGTGTCATGGGGGGTCACCTAAACACTAAATGTAGGAGTGTTAAGGGTATTGATAGGTACTAGCCAATGGGCCACCTACCCCCGATAAGACCATTTCCTATGGGCCTCGGAGTTCCTAATTCTACCATCATGAAAATGGTGGCATTTTCCTAGAGTGGGGTACATAAGGCAGCTCACCTTAGGGATGTGACTGGCCTGGTAGTGCACCATGCCTCCCTGCATATCTAATTTTCCACCTGCCCTGGTGCTAAATAGACTTCAAGGGGTGGGGGAGGGGGGGGGGGGGGGGGACCGGGGTCACATATCAAAGGTGGCAGGGAATTTGAAGCCCCTGGTCTTGGCATTCTAAATTACTTGCTATCCTGCTGGAGGGAGGTGTGGACACCTTTCTCCAGAGCAGGCATTGTTTATTGCCTTCAAGAGCGAGGGTCCTCACCCGCAGGAGGTCAGAAACCTGTATGTAGTGGCAGGCTGGACTGTACCAGTCAGCCAGCACACTAAAGGACTAATAGGTTTCAGGGGGTATCTATAAGGTACCCTGCGGGTGCATTATATTATTAAATCTATCACTGTAATCAGTGTGGGTTTACTAATATAGCCTCAGAACCCGCCGTAGCGGGCTCTACCGGCTATTAAAGGCCCGCTCCTGCGTTCGGCTCGGGCCTTTAACAAGGGAGAGGGCCTTTAATAGCCGGTAGAGCCCGCTACGGTGGGTTCTAAGGCTATTAGAACATTCTGCCACTCAGGGCAGAATGTTCTATTAAATAAAACAAATTCCTCATGAAGCCCGAGGGGATTAAAATCCCCCCGGGCTGCGTGAGGGCTTGTTCACAGCTCCTACTGTGAACAAAGAACACTGGAATGTTGGCGCTGCGGGCTTTTACGGCCAGTAAAAGCCCGGAGCACTCCATTGTTTTCAGTGGAGCTGCTAACGTTCCAATGTTCTAATATGAGTTGTTTGATACCAAACACCATAACCTTCAGTGAAACCATTATGTAGCTAGGAAACTTCTTTTGACCAATGTCCAGTAAACACCTTAAGTTGACTTCCCTGTCCACTTGTAATTTTTAAGAATTGATTTAGACATCACAGGGGCTTATCTGCTCATACAGATATGTCTTTACATGTAGTATAATGCACACAGCCTTGGGGCTGTAAGACCTGCTGTATTGGAAACGTACATATATTGTGTGTAGTGTTGAAAGGCATGGCACAGAGGATGTGTTGCCATGTTGTTTTCACTTTTGTCTACAGGATGGCACGCAGCTTGCAGTGGCAGTCCGCCTGAGTGTGGTGAGGCGGTACTTTAGGGTGGCACAGTACATGCTGCCGCCTTTAGGGACCCTCCTTAGTACCCATTCCCTAGGTACCAGGTCACCATTTGCTAGGGACTCACAGGAGTGCTAAAGATATTGTCATTTGGGGTACAATTGCAGAGTTTTAGGGAATGAAATCTAGCACTGGGGACCTAGTTAGCAGGAACCTAGTGCACTTCTGTCAAAATTGCATCAAATACCAGGCAAAACGTGGGGGTGACCATGGCAAAAAAGGACACTCTTTCATGGATGACTTTAGTTATCTTGCAAATTCCCTACCTCATGTCACTTTGGGCCTGTTTGCAGTAAGGCAGAAACTGCTGTAAAAGTGTGTCGGCTAGGGCCTGGGACTTTTTACCCCATTGGTTAAAGAGCTACTATGGGTTACCTCGCATCAACTAGCTTGTGCTAGGTTTAAATGTGGCACCTTGTGTCACCCACCGCAGAACACTTCCTGGACCTGAAAGGAGCTCTGAGGGATTGGACCCGCTCCCTCTTGTACCCAGGACAAAGACATGGGCACAAAAGTTCAGTTGGCTGATAAGGAGACAAAACTGGCCAGTGGGAACTGGACATGGACTAGACCTTGCTGTTGGCTTTGGCTTCTGTTTCTCCCCTGTGAGTCTGAGACCCTCCCCTGATGTCCTGGGTGCCTTGAGATGTGTACTCTTGTGGTAGAGTAGGACTTAAAAGACTAGGAAGGTAAAATCCTTGACCAGGACAAACCTGGTTGGGATATCTGACCCACACTCCATTGCAGTTAGCCCCAAATTTTGCCCAGGGTGTAGTCTATCACTACCATTGGCAATTTGTGCTTCTTGGTGCTATTTCTGTTTAAAACTTTAAAACTTCATATCTCTGGTTCCCCTTGCTGAATTTTCCCCTTTTGGTATTAGTTTTTATTACATTTTACTCTCTCTTCTAATTCCTTTTGGGATATTCATTCTTTTGTATTTTTACTTTAAACTATTTTGGTACTGCATTAATACTTCATACAGTGCCCTGAGTTAAGCCTGTCTGCTCTTTGCCATATATACTAGGGGGTTGAGCTCACATTAATTTAGTGACTTTAAAGGTTCACCCTTACAAGATTTGTGATTTGTCTTTTTTTTGTTTGTTTTGGTGTGAGTAGGCACCCACCCCATTAATATTCAAATTTCTTACTGTATCTTTTTCTACTGTATGGGGATGTTTATATTATTGACTTACCACATTTATTTTGAGAGATCCCTGGAGCTTGGACAGCTACCAGAAGCTTCATCACTTACTGAGTGGCAACTTGACAAAATGTAATATGTGCTGAAAAATGCAGTTGAGGAGTGTTTTTTGCTGAAGTGGGAATGGAATCATTGCCTTCCTTATCTAACACACAGAGGAAAGGTGAATGCTGGAAGAAGGTGGCCCCAGACACATCCATTCTGCTGGACATGGTGTCTGTTGTGTGGAGGGTGCTCATGGGGCAGATGTTCCATTAGTTGGTTGAAGATGTTTGCTTTTCCTCTACTACTGCTATTGTTGAGAGGCTGTATCTTGTCCGTTGGGACATTGTTGTCATTCTGATATATGCTGTGAGTAGCGGCACAACCCAGATCTTCATATGTAATGTGAAGAGCAGGAACTCAAACTGGAGTCTCAGAGCATGGCCCTTTTGTTATAGATCTCTCAGCTAACCTCAGACCACATGAATGCTTGTGAAGCCAGTAGACCTCCAGCTTACACATGCAAATCTTTCAAACAAAATCTTGAGTGTTTGACATTTTGCACTTGCTGTATATGTATTTTCCTCCAACTGGTACTGTATGATTAATGCCTTTCCTTTTGAGTTCATTAGCCTGGTGAACTAATGATGAGCTGCTCCACCCAGAATGAGCATTTTCATGTTTGCACACGTAGTGCTCCTTCCTTGACTGTCCTTTCCCCCGTATTATGTTCACCCCTTACTATGTTCACCCATTGGACATAGCACCAAACAGGTTCTCAGATAATGTCTTCTAGACCCCATAAAATCTGATGGTAGTGTCACAACCCACACCCTGAATTATCTCCCCGTCCCCCTTTCCAACTTCTCAAAGGGCCATTCACCCAGGGAGCAGTCCCCACGATAACTTATTTATATATAGCTCTGCATGCCGCATTTCTGCTGAGTCTTAAGGGCTGAACATATGAAACCTGCATCCTGTTTTCTGTATTTCAGTATGTTCGAAGTTTACACAGTGCGGATCCTGCATATTGCAGGGGCAGTCTGTTTCTGTGCCCTGTTTGTTTTGAGTATGAGCTTGGTACGGTACAGTGTAATATGCATACTCTTCATTAGAGGTGGGGCGAGCTAACAAATTAACAAGAGCTGAGGGTCGGCTCTGGCTACAGGAAGCCGAGCACGAGCCAAGCCTTAAATATTTGCAGTGTAAATCTTTCAACAAACACCATGTTACAGTTTGGTATGGTGTCTTCAACATGCAGAATGTTTTTCTTTATCACACTGAAGCATTTCACCTTTGTACATCGGACTACAGCTCTGAATTGAGAAATATTTGAGAAGTGAAAGGTTTTAAACATGAACAGAGAAACATTCCTGACCCCGCCCTGGTGATAATACTGTTAATGAACTAAGAGCCTGATTTTGAATTAGGCTAATGGGATATTCCATGACAAACGTGAAAGGTCCTATCCCGTCTGCTGTATTACAAATGCCAAAGAATATCCAGTATTTGGGATTGAGTAACCCATCTGCCAAACTTTAAATTATGCCCCAGGTTTAAGAGGGCAGTTAGTTTTCATGTTTACCCTATACGTGGCCTATATTCTTGTTATAGATTGAGCAACATTATAGGTTATTGCATCAAACATTAGCAATTTTTGTACTGGGCACTTCCAGAACTTACGTATTCGAAGATACTCTTATATGTGATAATGAACAGGAAGGAGGCTCGGTGAAATAAAGCATTTGCCTTGGATCACACCTTTTTTTTCAAGCAGGGAAGCCGGGATTCATCCCAGCTTTTCCAGTTTCAGACTGTATTATTTCAGCCACTAGATGGATATCTCTTGCTGATAGCAAAGGTTAAATCTTTGTCCTTAATTCTTAGAGGATGAGTTTAGAGAATGGATGACAGGCAAAATTCTCGTTTTAGTTTTGCTTGTTTTTTGTATTGGACAAACCTTGCCTAAGGCTAGGAGAATGTTCAGGGGCGTAGCTTTGTCATCATGATTGGGGGGGTCTGAGTTTCAGATTTTCCGACTATCAGGCTGGCATATAACGTTCAAATTACATTATACGACAATCAGGGTGCATGAGAGGGGCCTAAGGACAGTGGCGAGGAATGCGGTTCGGTAGGAGGAGAGAGAACCTTATTCTGTAAGACAATAATATTTTTGAGGACTTTCAAAACAGAGAGTGTTCGTTTTTGTCTGTGTGTATTTAAAATTCATGCTAAAATCCGACTGACATCTCACAGCATCCGAATGAATGCACCTCTGCCCACCTATTTATCAGAAATTATATTTATTAGGGGTGTGTAACACCCCAGACACCCCCCTGATACTATGCCCTTGAGAATGTTTCACATCAGACACAAATTACCTTACATGTTTTATTTGGCATTGAGAGATGTGCCAGGATTCATAGGCTGCTCAGTCAACGCTAGATTCAAACCTGGTTCCCTGTGTCACATTGGTGGCAACTGTAGCCACGAGGGCACATCGCCTCTGATGAAAGGTCAGCTTGTTTTGGACTTGAGATGCCAAGAGGACCCGACCTCAAGTTAAACTAGAGCCAGGTGCCTGGCTTGAACATTTAGCAGCTTGCCCACCTCTAAGATTCAGTCACAGTTTGTTAGTCCATGCATGTTGCTATATTATACAGGTGTGTAGTATATTACAACCATGTTGCAGTGGCCTAGTATATATTTTATACCTGCAGTCTTAAGTATATTTTGTGCGCATGTCATTTTTGCTCATTATATAGAGCAGAGGTCTTCAAACTGGGGGGCCTTAAGTGATCCCAGGGGGGGCACCAACCTCTAGCCAAAAGAAGCATTATACAGAAATCAGGGCTTTGTTTTAAGCAGAAGCATGTTATTGCATCTTTAAAAAGATCTTTAAAAAGCTAACAGTACTTAACTGCAATGTTTGAATAGGTCTAGACGTATTTAAACATTGCCATCTTTATAAAGTAATTGTGAAAAATTCTGAGGGGGGGCCTAATGATTTTTATTTTTCAACTGGGGGGGCGCGGCATTAAAACGTTTGGAGACCCCTGATATAGAGCGAGTTTTCTTTATATGTATAGTATAGAGCGGAAGCATGCTACTTTTGCAATATATTTTCTGTGCATGCCACATACGCTCTGTATTCTGTACAATAGGTATAGTTACATCTTAACCCTGGGGCCTACCGTTTATGCAGTTTGTGTACAGCAGCGTTTGTGCCTGATCAATATGTACAGCAAACATGTTTGTGTACAGTATGTCATGTAGAATATATTGTGTGTTCATTCTGGCTGTGTATAGTATATGTGCATTGCGTTTGCCTAGTTTTTAGTGTGCACTGTATTCTGTGAGCTTTCTTACTATGTACGCAATATCATGAATGCTTGCCGGTTGGTGGGCTGTATGTTATGTTTATGTTTGTGTTTGTGCATTCTTTACGTTTAAGGTAAGTTGCTTGTGGGTGTCACTTCTTATGGGTTAGAGAGAATGCATTCTGTCTCTGTTGGTTATATTGCACATGTCTGCTGTGTAAGCGCAGCTTGTGTTTTGTAACTTTTTGTGCCTTAGTGAATGTTATCACGAATTTGGGTTCACCATTCACTATTATTAATAAGTGTTTGGATTAACAACATTTTGCTGGAGTTAGGGGATCAATTTGAAAAAATTGATATAAAGGCAAGAAGTTACAGGTGAAAGGATTGAGCTAACAGACTATCAGTCTCTAGAATGTGAATTCAAAGGAAGGAAAGCAATGTGTAAGCTATATGTAGCTGAAAAAGGCTCACAGGTTCTGGGATGGCTTGACCAGGGGGAGATAGGTGTTTTTTTGAATCTCAATAGTGTAGATCCTGTATTATCTAAAGGTAGTAATTGTATCAATGATGTCATGAAGCAAATGCTTGAGAGGTATCCAAGGGAATTTTCAGGTAAGGTAGGTTGTTTGAATGAGTTTTGTCAAAATAGAACTACAAGCAAATGCCAAACTGTGCATTCATAGGGTATGACATGTACCGTTCTCCATTAGAGATGAAGTTTCTCTTGAATTGAAAACGTTAATGCAAGATGGTGTAATTGAACAGGTAGAATCAGCTGAATGGGTTTCTCCATTGGTGGTTGCGAGACGAGCGAATGGAAAGGTTAGGTTGTGTGTTGACCTGACAGAGTTGAATAAAAATATAATGGTTGACCAATACACCATGCCAAAAATTATTGAGATGTTTGCAAATACTAGAGAAATGGGTTGTTTTCTACATTAGATTTACAATCTGTGTACCATCAGGTGATGTTACACACAGTAGAAAATTAACAACATTTATCACACCAACTGGGTGTTTTAAATTCTTGCGAGTATGTTTTGGATTAGCATCAGTGGCAGCAACATTTCAAAGGATAATGAGTAATTTATTGGAAAATATTAAAGGTGTAATGTTTTTCCAAGATGATCTGTTTATCATGGGAAAAATAAAGGAAGTGCATGATATAAAATTAAAAGAAGTTTTAATTTTTTTTTTTAAAACAGGACTTAAATTGTAATATGCAAAATATAAATAAGCGATATGAGAGGTAAATTATCAAGGGCACTAAATATGTGGGGAAGGAATAAAACTTACACAAAAGTTAGTAAAAGCTATCCAGCTCCTGCTCCCCAAAACAAAGATGACGTGAGAGCCTTTTTTGGCGTGGTAGAGTTCTATGCAAAATTTGTCAGAAATTGTTCTGAAAAAACATATACTATTAGACACCTTCTTAAAAACCAAGTAAGATTCTTGTGGTCAACAGAATGTCAAGAAGAGTTTATTAAACTTAAAAAGGAAATAAGTAATGCCTCATTTATAAAAGGGCTCAATCTAATACAATAAGTAATATACATTACTACAGATGCTAGCACAAAAGGTGTGGGTGCAGTATTATCCCAATATGATGATAATACCGAATGGCTTGTCAGTTTTGCATCACATGCTTTATTCAAGGCGGAAGAAAAATATTCGGTCATAGAAAGAGAAACACTGGTGTGTATATGGGGTTTAAATCATTTTCATCAGCATGTGTGGAGGAACAAAGTAACAGTAAGGACGGATCACAAACCTTTAACCAAGGTACTTACCACTACTGGGCTACAAAAGGTGTCACCCAGATTAGCGAGAATGTCCATAAAATTATTAGATTTTAATTATGAGGTACAATATATACCTGGTATCGGGAATAGGGTAGCCAATTTCTTTTTTTGTTAATTTTTTTAATTTTATTTTTTATTATCTTTATTATTATTTTCATACCGTCAGCAATACATGTGTATGTCTCAATGGAGAAAAGGGGCTGGCCTGGGGCCCGTGTATGTGTTCTTCAGTGATGCTCCCTTTGACGAATGTGTGACTACATGGAGAATCACCCCTACCCCAGACCTGGGGCTAGCTGCCCTTAAAGTTTAGGGTACCTCCAAATTTGGGTAATACTCAGGTAGGCCTGGAGTGTGTTGCATATGAGCCTCGCAGTATTAGGATAGGATAGGTTCCTCTTCACACTACGCTCACTAGGTATCTCAGGCCCTGAAGAATGCCCCAGTTATGGCTTAGCTTGTGGGCAGAAACATGATGGCCATTAGGATTATAACAAAGGATTGTAGCGACGGAATGAGTCATTACACTCAAAAACAGTCCTTTTCTTGGTTTTATTTTACCAGCAGACATTACTATTATTTATTAATGTTATTTACACTAGTGATCTGTTAGATAATTTTACTTAAACAACTTGATCCCTGTATTATCCAGAAAAATGTCATTTAAGAATTACTTCTGGGTTCATTTAACCATGAGGTTGAGTCCGCCCAGGTGGCTCTGCCCTACCTGGGTGGGGGTAGGTGGCCAAATGATGAAGCATGACACTATTATTTGTGTGAGACCACCCATTCTGTAAGGAGGGAGCCCTAAGAAAGGTCACAAAAACACAGTGTTCACAACCACTCCTAATTAGACTGGATCACTACAATAGTGATACAACAACAGGCTGGTCTTGTCTTCCATCCCTTTCATACTCTGTGTTCACGGTTTTGATTTTGGGAGGTAGTGTGGGGATTAAAACCCTCCTTGTCTCTCCGTGTAAAACTGTCTCAATGGAACAATTCATGTGCGGGTACTCCATTTACAAATCATGGATTTAGTTTCCTCATGGTCCAGCCATTCTACATTACATGACAGACTATCTGACAAAACACTCCTGAACTTTAGGGCATTAGTTTCTTAAGATGGAGTCATGGCTGCACAGAGGGGTATGGCCCCTTCAGTGTGGCTCCCACTGTGCTCGTTGCAGTAGGGCTTCTCCTGAGATGACCAACTTATTTGCTTTACAGAATCTTACAACAATTAACAACTAGATAACAATATAATTTAACAGTCATAACCATGGCTAGTCTTAGCATAGTCTATTCTGTACTTGGAGCATGCAAGGTCACCATTGGTTTGCTTTATTTTATCTTATATTCGATTGTAAGGCCTCTACTCAACATGTTTGTGCTAATGCAGGGGGCTGTTTGCGATTACCTTGGGTGGTCTTGCCTGTTATAGTGAGTATGGGTGCCCGCTATGTCTGTCCTCCCCAGGTAAAGAAGTCAGAGGTAGTAGCTTGCATTTTGGTTTTATTTTTCTGGTTTATCACTGCTTACTTCTCATCTGCTCCCTCCCTTTGGGTTTAATGGGTCATCGCGAATCCTCTCCTGGGCTGTAGTGTCTGTTTGTATGTGTTGTGTGGACCCTGGGAGGTCTCATTCGCCCAGGTCTTCCAACATCTCACTCCATATTTCTGTATGTCGTTCAGCGTGTTCGTGATGTTGAACCATTCCCAGCTGTCTCTCTTTGGCTATTCCCCATTCACTCAGGTCTGCTCTCCATCACTGCAATGTGGGGGGTCTAGTCTGAGCCCAGTGTATTGTGATAAGACGTTTAGCCAAGACCAACCGAAGCAGCGCAAATCGGTAATGCATTTTCTTCCCTCTTTTTGGGAGAGGGAGTACATGTAATAAGCAGTGCTTGGGTGAGAGTTCAATCTGTAGTGTTAGTTCTTTCAGGTTGTCTGACATTTGCCCAGAACATGCGCAACTGAGGGCAATACCAAGTCATGTGTATGAAATGCGCTGGCATGTACCCATACGAGGGCACCAGGGCATATGTGTAGGATACATTTTGTGGAGTCTCTGGGGAGTGAGGTATGTGCAATGGAGTTAATGGGACTGGGTTAGCTTAAAGGGAGCGATGCTCGCTACTTCTCGAACCTGTGCAAGTGCCCTTCAACACTCCAATTCCCTGAGGGGGTTTCCACCCTTGTCATGTCCTCCCTACGATCGGCCTTCAGGGCTTTGTATATTCAAGACGTTGGGCCTCTGTATCAAGAATTGCACATAGTGTGTGGGATTCCTACGGTTCCTCTGGGAAGCTGGGCCACACTCTCCTGACCATATGGGAGATTTTGTTGTACCACAAATGCTGCCCTGGAGGTAACAAAAAGACGTCCAGAGCCTCATTAAGCGTTAGGAACTTCCACCGTTGATGCAAGTTGCCTACTGTTAAACAGCCTCCATCGTACCATTTTTTAAGATCCATTACCGTTTGCGCCTGTCTGAAGCTATGTAGCCACTGGAGTAATCTTGCATATGGGGCACATTTTATTACAGCCACAACTGTCCGTTCCCATAACTCTGTAACCTGGCGTACCAAAAAAGGGGTCTTCGGCAGGAATCTTTTACCTTTCATCAGGTATCCGGGAAGATTGTCCACACACTCCCAGTAGGTCTTTATTCGGCATTCATTCCATCCCCACACCACTGCACAACATATTTCATAATTTCTGCATCCTAATACAATTCCAGATCCGGGACTCCTATTCCTCCCATCTCTGGATCCAGTTTTAATACTTCCAGTTCCACCCTGTCTCCCTCTCTCTCTCTCTCACACACACACACACACACACACACACAGGGTATCAGAAGTTGGTCGAGTTGTTGACTGTGGGCTTGGAGATAAGACATAGCAAATTCTGCAGCACATACAGGCAGGAGGAGAACCATCCTGCTCAAGTCTGCTCTTCCTGTTATGGAGAGTGGAAGTTTCTTCCAGAAGCCAATGGAGGTCTCCAGCTGTTGTGTCGTGACACACATGTTTAGGTCATAATGGGTGGTGTCTGTGTGACCTATCTGGATCTCTATCTCGATCGTGAACAGAAGCAGGGACAGCAGGCAGTTATGCCGGGTTCTTTCCGTTTGCATGCGTGCAAGCGGAAAAGTGTAAAGGAGGCGAACCCAGGTGAAGAGTTCTGGTCCCAGTCCCAGTCCCATTGTCTCCAGAACTGTCCGCATGTACTCTCACTCCACAGTATCAAATGCCTTTTCTATATCTAGTGCGGCTACAGTCGCTGGAGCAGGGTTCCCTAACATGGAGAGGAGGACATGTGAGAGTTGCCCTAAGTTCAGGTGGGTTCCCGTGCCTGGTATAAAACCACATTGGTCTTTATGAACCAAGTGGGGTATGACTCGTTTTAGCCATGTTGCCAGGACTTTGGCCAATATTTTAGTATCCACACACAGCATTTAGAGGGATCTATATGAACCCAGCACCTCTGGGTCCCTGTCCGGCTTAGGAAGCATGAAGATCTGGACCTCACGCATTGACTGGGGCAAAGTGCCTAATCTCTTTGATTCAAGAAAGGTCTCGAGCAGCCTGGGTATCAATCGATTCCCGTAAGTCGCATAATATTCCACTGGCCACCTGTCTGGACCTAGTGCCTTTTGGCGTGCTAGCTCCCCTAGGGTAGCCGATTTCTTAAGTCATATGCCTTTACCTTCTGATAAAACAGAAGAGAATGATTTGGAAGAAGAGTGTGTGGCTGGAATATTTGATGATGGAATGGTTGGAATAAATGAACATGAATTGAGAAAAGCAAGGGAAGTGGACAAAGAATTGCAAAAAATACTAATTTATGTGAATAATGGTTCGCCAGACAAAAAGAAATTAAGTCCAACAGATTGAAGTTTTTGGGAGATACGCAATGACTTAAGTGAAGAACAGCTTTTGTTGTTGAGATGTGGTAAATTTGTTCCACCAAGGTCTTTACGAAGTAAAATAATTACATTGTGTCATGAAAGACATTTAGGTATTTCAGAAACCAAAATCAAGACAAAGAGTATTTATTGGTGGCCTGTATTAGATAGTGACAATTGAAAAATTGATCTATGAGTGTATTGATTACAGTAGATCAGACAAAATACAAAAAACGTACAATCCACTGTTATGTCCTGTGCCTTGTCCTAATATGCCATGGGGGAAAATTGGTATCGATATTATGGGACCAATTGAAAATGAAAATTTTGTGAAAAAAAAAGAAATCGTAGTGACAATGAATCATTTTACTAAATGGCCTGCAATAGATGTACCAAACAAAGTGGATTGTGAGGGTGTGATATGATAGATAAAATATTCAAGAAGGAAGGGTTACCTAAATGTATTAGATCTGTCAATGATCCACAATTCATGGCAGAGGCATTCAAAACATTTTTGGACAGGAATGGTATTATTCATAAATCAACTTCAGTATATCATCCCGAAGGAATGGGTTTAGTGGAACGGTTTGACCATGTTATAAAGGGGACAATATAATTATCAGTGGCGGTTTGAATTGGGAAACAGAAGTAAACTAAATGACATTGGGCATACAGAATAACTCCTAGCAACATTATTGGTAAAAGTCCTTTTGTGATAATGAGAGGTCGGGAGCCTATTAGTAAAAATATAACATTGTTACCTGCAAGTAAATTAGCTGACTGATCTCTTGATAATGTAAAGCTAAAGATTGTAGCTGCCAAACAAGCATAGAAAGAATGGTACAATAATAAACAGAATGTCAAAGTGGTACCAACTATAATTGGTTCATGGGTCAAGGTAAAACAAAATACAGGAAAGTACTTAAAGGAGAAAGTACATTTTCGAAGAAGACTAAGAAAGTGTAGATTATTCTGTAACTCGGGGCTCCTTAGTGATGGAAAGGTATTTGGCTAAATGCAAACAAGAATATTACAAAGTTAACCAAAGAAATTATGACTGGGTGGAAGATGATAATTTGGCACCATGTAACAATAAGAGTGTTGTGATTCAAGAACCAATAGGTAAAGTAGTGAATTCCCAGAGTTGTGTGTACAAAAGTGACCTGAATAGTGTGTCAAAGGAAAACCAATAAAATGGGCAGATATGGTAGGCCCATAAACATGTCTATGAAACTAAGACTATGTATGTATATAATAACTCTTATTTTTACCATTCATGTATTCGAATAATCAAAATTTGTACTGTAAGGTATTATTTATGTTGTAAGCAGTTAGTTTAGTTAGGTTTGTTTATGGTCTAATACGGGAAAATTTGAATGTATTTTGATTATTAGGGGGAAAATGTGTGGTAATGGGATCCTTGAGAGAATGTAAGTAAACGTACATTCCTTGGTATGTCGTAGTGTATGAGGTAGTAGTTGAACCTTTAACGGAAAGTTGAAGAACTGCTCCGGAAGCGTGAACGCAACTTTGGAGATACTGTTTATTTAAGATGTAAGGGGCTGTAAATAAATGACTTGGAACTGTAATCTCGGCGAGGAATCGTTATTACAGTGCCTGTTGTGTTTAAACAGTATATAGTGCTTGTACAATACGTGCCTGCTGTATGTCGACAGCATAGATTATAGATGTGTTTCTACAGTGTACTGCTTATGCATTTTCTTTATCTACGGGATGGGCATGCTGGTATTTGCACAGGACGTGCAGGCTTTGTCCATGCTTTGCGTTTAAAGTATAGTGTGTGCATGTTCCCCCTTTTTCTTTTTTTCTATTTGTAGGAAGTTGGCTCTGTATGTGCTATTTCAAAGTAAGGAATAGCATGCACAGAGTCCAAGGGTTCCCCTTAGAGGTAAAATAGTGGTAAAAATAGATAATACTAATGCTCTATTTGGTTGTAGTGTGGTCGAGCAGTAGGCTTATCCAAGGAGTAGTGTTAAGCATTTGTTGTACATACACATAGACAATAAATGATGTACACACACTCAGAGACAAATCCAGCCAATAGGTTTTGTATAGAAAAATATCTTTTCTTAGTTTATTTTAAGAACCACAGGTTCAAATTTAACATGTAATATCTTGTTTGAAAGGTATTGCAGGTAAGTACATTAGTAACTTTGAATCATTTCAATTGCATGTATACTTTTCAAGTTATTCACAAATAGCTATTTTAAAAGTGGACACTTAGTGCAATTTTCACAGTTCCTGGGGGAGGTATGTTTTTGTTAGTTTTACCAGGTAAGTAAGACACTTACAGGGTTCAGTTCTTGGTCCAAGGTAGCCCACCGTTGGGGGTTCAGAGCAACCCCAAAGTTACCACACCAGCAGCTCAGGGCCGGTCAGGTGCAGAGTTCAAAGTGGTGCCCAAAACGCATAGGCTTCAATGGAGAGAAGGGGGTGCCCCGGTTCCAGTCTGCCAGCAGGTAAGTACCCGCGTCTTCGGAGGGCAGACCAGGGGGGTTTTGTAGGGCACCGGGAGGGACACAAGCCCACACAGAAATTTCACCCTCAGCGGCGCGGGGGCGGCCGGGTGCAGTGTTAGAACAAGCGTCGGGTTCGCAATGGAAGTCAATGAGAGATCAAGGGATCTCTTCAGCGCTGCAGGCAGGCAAGGGGGGGCTTCCTTGGGGAAACCTCCACTTGGGCAAGGGAGAGGGACTCCTGGGGGTCACTTCTGCAGTGAAAGTCCGGTCCTTCAGGTCCTGGGGGCTGCGGGTGCAGGGTCTTTTCCAGGCGTCGGGACTTAGGTTTCAGAGAGTCGCGGTCAGGGGAAGCCTCGGGATTCCCTCTGCAGGCGGCGCTGTGGGGGCTCAGGGGGGACAGGTTTTGGTACTCACAGTCGTAGAGTAGTCCGGGGGTCCTCCCTGAGGTGTTGGTTCTCCACCAGCCGAGTCGGGGTCGCCGGGTGCAGTGTTGCAAGTCTCACGCTTCTTGCGGGGAGATTGCAGGGTTCTTTAAAGCTGCTCCTTTGGATAAAGTTGCAGTCTTTTTGGAGCAGGTCCGCTGTCCTCAGGAGTTTCTTGTCGTCGTCAAAGCAGGGCAGTCCTCAGAGGATTCAGAGGTCGCTGGTCCCTTTGGAAGGCGTCGCTGGAGCAGAGTTCTTTGGAAGGCAGGAGACAGGCCGGTGAGTTTCTGGAGCCAAGGCAGTTGTTGTCTTCTGGTCTTCCTCTGCAGGCGTTTTCAGCTAGGCAGTCCTTCTTGTTGTTGTTGCAGGAATCTAGTTTCTAGGTTCAGGGAGAGCCCTTAAATACTAAATTTAAGGGCGTGTTTAGGTCTGGGGGGTTAGTAGCCAATGGCTACTAGCCCTGAGGGTGAGTACACCCTCTTTGTGCCTCCTCCCAAGGGGAGGGGGTCACATCCCTAATCCTATTGGGGGAATCCTCCATCTGCAAGATGGAGGATTTCTAAAAGTTAGAGTCACCTCAGCTCAGGACACCTTAGGGGCTGTCCTGACTGGCCAGTGACTCCTCCTTGTTATTCTCATTATTTTCTCCGGCCTTGCCGCCAAAAGTGGGGGCCGGGGCCGGAGGGGGGCGGGCAACTCCACTAGCTGGAGTGTCCTGCGGTGCTGTGACAAAGGGGTGAGCCTTTGAGGCTCACCGCCAGGTGTTACAGCTCCTGCCTGGGGGAGGTGTTAGCATCTCCACCCAGTGCAGGCTTTGTTACTGGCCTCAGAGTGACAAAGGCACTCTCCCCATGGGGCCAGCAACATGTCTCTAGTGTGGCAGGCTGCTGGAACCAGTCAGCCTACACAGATAGTCGGTTAAGTTTCAGGGGGCACCTCTAAGGTGCCCTCTGTGGTGTATTTTACAATAAAATGTACACTGGCATCAGGGTGCATTTATTGTGCTGAGAAGTTTGAAACCAAACTTCCCAGTTTTCAGTGTAGCCATTATGGTGCTGTGGAGTTCGTGTAAAACGGACTCCCAGACCATATACTCTTATGGCTACCCTGCACTTACAATGTCTAAGGTTTTGCTTAGACACTGTAGGGGTACAGTGCTCATGCACTGGTACCCTCACCTATGGTTTAGTGCACCCTGCCTTAGGGCTGTAAGGCCTGCTAGAGGGGTGTCTTACCTATACTGCATAGGCAGTGAGAGGCTGGCATGGCACCCTGAGGGGAGTGCCATGTCGACTTACTCATTTTGTTCTCACTAGCACACACAAGCTGGTAAGCAGTGTGTCTGTGCTAGGTGAGGGGTCTCTAGGGTGGCATAATACATGCTGCAGCCCTTAGAGACCTTCCCTGGAATCAGGGCCCTTGGTACCAGAGGTACCAGTTACAAGGGACTTATCTGGATGCCAGGGTGTGCCAATTGTGGAATCAAAAGTACAGGTTAGGGAAAGAACACTGGTGCTGGGGCCTGGTTAGCAGGCCTCAGCACACTTTCAATTCAAAACATAGCATCAGCAAAGGCAAAAAGTCAGGGGGTAACCATGCCAAGGAGGCATTTCCTTACACTATTTCTTTTTTTTTTTTTTTTTTACACAAAGCCCTGTAGGCATTCTTTTTTTTTTTTTTGTATAGCTTGTGCGTACTCATGGCATAGTATATTGCATGAACGTGTCCCGTGTTTACAGTATAATGTCAGCCTGTCTTTTTGTATCCTATATTATGTTTACGTGCTGCTAGTACATCTACATTTTTTTCTTTACGGCATCTCTCCCCCGCACACCCTCTCTGATAAGAGTCTTGAATGGCTCAAGAGTGCGATTCTTGTTAAATTTGCATATTTAAATCTGCATTTATTACCCGTCACTACAGACATCTTGCTTTGCCCCTGATGCATAATTGGGCCATTTGACAAAGCGCAAACGTGTGTTTCAACCCACTGTTACATTCTTTAAACGAAATTCTGAATCCACAGTTCTCTGCATGTCTTGCTCCCAGTGGTGCCAGAGCGACTTTCAGAGTGGGGGGCTCGTCAGTTTTGCATCTCTACTAAAGTCATGCATGTTTTAAACAGTCCCAAGTAACCATATGTAGAGAGACACCTAAGCCTTTTCCGAAAGGCAGTGGTAACACTCTTGTCAGCTACCTCCCTTGATGTAAAAAATAAATGCTATGGTATGGTGGCCTTTAAGCAAATTTTCTCGCAAACATTACTACAGTGTGATATGATAACGCGAATTTATACAGAGCACACGATTTCAGATTGTTGCTGTGAAATTAGCAGAAACAACTCAGTCTTACTGAGGTAAGAATATATTTTAACCACTTATTGCAGGTTAGTGTTTTGTCACGCTTGTTTATAATAAACACATCATACCAAGATGTTTTGGATTTAGGATAAAAGGCTGAGATGACTTTTTTTTTTTAAATGCATCGAGCCAATGTTAAGCAAAGTGATTACAATGGTATGCTTCTTACAAAGCACACCTATGTGGTATTGTTCTCATATACGTTATTAAATGTATTTGGGCCTGATACACTACAATATTGGTCGCAAATTGCACACTTAATATGGTGACCGGTCTTTAATTTTGTTATGCAACCAATGTACTATTAGGTTGTACCACAAAATCTCCAATCGATTGGGGTCACAGAATGGCCTTCCTAGTGAATATTAATTTGTTAGTTGTGACTAGCTGCAAACACAGGAATGGTAGCCTGAAAGATCAGTTGACCAACATTCCCTTTTTAGGTTGATCATAGCAGCGCGTAAGCGCTGCTGCTTCTTCTGATGTGCTGGTATCTATGTGGGCTTTTAACCACGCCCACCTCACGCCCATTACTTTGACCTGTTCTTGAGCTCGCCTTTCAAAAATCCTTTGACATTGGTAAATGCTTTACGTTTGTCCTGCCTTGGGATGGTTTTGTTACCGCCTTTGGGACCGACTCTGTAACATGGATAATTGTACGTTTAATATGTTTGACTGATAGCGAACTTATTTTTCCATTATTGTCTCTCCTTCGCGCTCTCGCTCGTGGCAGATGTGGTGCTTTGAATTGATTCGTTTATGTCAACTGGTTTACTTTTCATTTTCAATTTATGTGGCAAGAAAAGTCCAGTTAGGAATTTACAACGCTAATAGCTCTGACTCGAGCCAGCACAAGACCCATTGCATTGCAATTGCTTGTTTTCAAAAGCAGCCCATGTTCCTTAAAGGAGACTGCACTGGTACGAGAGATGCAGGGAATACTGCTGCCTTTAACACAAGTCGCCTGACATAATTCTCAAGGTCTAAGTTGTCCAACGGGAACAGCTTCCTCTTTGCATATGCTGCTATCTCCTTTGTAATTAGGAGAATGCGGCTTTCTCAACCCTCGCTAATTATGCCTCAGGATTGGTCATAAACCCATTTGTATGAATCAAAAATGCTTTTCCAACCTACAGAATTGGCAATATGGGTTTAATGATACCAAAAAAAAATTGCAGGGCTTGCAGTAGCAAAATGTCTTGGTACACCATCCCTTTGAAACCTTCAAACGTAAATATACTTGAGGAAATTCCTCATTTGCACTTCTAAAAATGTCTTCGATTTTAAAATCTGTGTACTTTGTAAAGTGGGATGCACTTTTTTTGGCTTAAAGCTGTGCTTTTGGAGACCTTTCACCTTTTCCTGTGTCCAAGTTGGATCATTATGTGATAGAGACTTCTAGATGCAGATTCCTTACCTTTGAGTTTTCCCTAGGCATCAGACTGGTTCTGGAAGATTTTCGGGAGCAGTACCCCTGCACGCTGGTAAGTGACGTCTATCGATTCTTCGCCGGGAATGTTGTTGGGGGTCCTATATAAGTGCCACCTAGGTGCGCCTACGTCATTTCTTTTCTTTCTGCGACGGCCAGTGCTGATTCGAACAGAGCTACCTCTCAGTCAATTTTTTGTCTGGCCTTTTTAGACTTTTGTTGCGTCTTTTTGAGAGATTACTGTCCTGATGTGTCGAGGATGTCTTCTAGGAAGACAGGATTCAAGCATTGCGGATCTTGTCATCGGGCAATGTCTGTGATGGATCCACACCTCGTGTCATTGCTGTTGGCAGCACAACCACAACCCGAAGTCGTGCTCAGAGTTCCAGGCGATTCTTCAGAAGGCTTTGAGGGAGCAAATCCCTTAAGCCAATTGCGGCCTGGCCATGCAAGTCAAGGTCTTGGTCGAGAGGAAGACCCTGGGACCAGTCACAGAGTCCGAAGTCATCGTCATCCCACTCCAAGTCCTCAGGAAGAGCAGTTAAGTTGAGGCATAATAAAAAATCCAAGAAGTTGAATCACTCTTTCACCTCTGGTCTGTCGGCTGATGAGACAAGGGAGCATTGACGCTCTAGGTCAAGTTCTGAGGAACCTGGGCTAACTCTGCACCTCCCCGAGTTCCTGGTGAGTTGGGGGGGACCCCTGCCCATCTCCAAGAATTTTATGAGGCCATGCGCCTCATTTTTTGACAACCAAACCCTGCTTGAGCACCTCAATCTTTTCCTCAAGAAGAAGTTCAAGATGCTCACGTTGGCTCAGGTCTTGTCTGCCTCGGACATACCAGTGAGACATACCAGATGGCATATGCGGACTCTGCAGTGGGACCTGAAGGTCCAGAAGGCACAACATCAGAGGAATCTCTGTGACAGCATCCAGCTCTCGGAGGGAACTGCAAAAGATCTGTAGTGGTGGTTAACAAACCGCGATTGGGTCATTGGCAGATCCCTCTTCCTTCCCCAACCAGATTTGACAGTATTGACAGATGCGTCTCTTCTGGGATGCGGTGGCCATCTGGGAGAGGTGGAGATCAGAGACGTCTGGTCTCCTGCATAAATGGGACTGCACATCAGCCCGATGGAGCTCCTTGCGATCCGGCTGGCATTAAAAGCCTTTAGTTCCTCTATCATGGGAAAGATGGTGGAGGTGTTCAGACAACATTGCCATGTGGTACTGCAACAAACAGGGCGGGGTGGGGTTATGGACCCTTTGTCAAGAGACACAGCACCTGTGGATGTGGCTGGAACATCAGGGCACATCTGCCATGCTCTCTGAATGCCAGAGCAGACAATGAATGGTGTCTCCATCCGGAGGTGGCACAAGGTCTATTTCAGTGGTGGGTAGAGCATTGGTTAGATCTGTTCACCTCTGCAGAGAACACGCAATGTCAGCAGTTTTGCATGTTGGAGTTTCCAAAGCAGCAATCGCTTTTAGTCACAAGTGGAGTTCAGGCCTCCCACTCATCCCACTCCTGCTCAGAGTTCTCAAGAAGATCAAGAACGACGGGGCCCAAGTTATCCTGGTGCGTCCGGACTGGGCATCGAGAATCTGGTATCCCGAGCTGCTGAGCATATCCATCGATCTTTCTATCAGACTGCATGTTTGGGAGAATCTTCTGTCGCAGCAGAAGGGGAGGTTATGCACCTGAACCTGTTTACTCTCCACCTTCTTGCATGGTGATTGAGCAGTGGCAGTTGACATAATTTATCCTTCCTTCCAAAGTCTATAAAGCAAACTTGCCAGCCTAGTGTCCATCCACCAAAACGGTATACTCCTGTCGTTGGAAGGAATTTGTGGCATAGTGCACAGACAAGTCTGTTGACCCCTTTCTGACCCTATCTCTGAGGTCCATTATGTACCTTGCTCTAGTCTGGGCATTCTTGAGGGATATTTGTCTGCTATTTCTGATTTTTTTGCAGTTGCCTGATCAGCCTTCTTTGTTTAAGTCTCCTGTTGTACATATGTTCCCCCAAAGGACTTACACATCGTTTTTCCTCGTCCTTATTCATATGCCCTAAAGGATCTGAATTTGGTTCTGACTTTTTTGATATGGGCTCCTTTTAAACCTCTCCAGAATTGTCCTCTCAGGCTTTTCACTTTGAAAACATCCTTCCTTGTGGCAATTACATCGGCTTGCAGAGGAAGTGATCTTCAGGCATTGTCATCTAAGCCGCCCTACCTTTCAATCTATCCTGACAAAGTGGTGCTGTGCACTGGATCCTCTTTTCTGCCAAAAGTGGTCACACCCTTTCATGTAGGCCAATCCATAACCTTGCCTACTTTGTACACCCCCCCACATCCTTCTGAGGAAGAGGTGAGACTCCATTGCCTGGACCCAAAAAAGAGCATTGGCATTCTATCTTGATTGTATGAAAGAGTTTCAGGTGGATGACCAACTCATTGTAGGGTATGTAGGTGTGAAGATAGGTTTGGCAGTGCAGAAGCAGACCATCTTGAGGTGGGTTGTACTCTGCATTAAGATTTGCTACGCACTGGCCAAAAAGCAACCCTGAGGGTTTTCACACTCATTCTACCCGAGCGTTAGCATGTCGAGTTCCAATCTTGGATATCTGTCAGCCAGCGACGTGGGCATCTCTGCACATGTTTAACAAACACTACTGCCAGGACAGTCAGGTCTGTAGGGATGGACACTTTGCCAGTTCGGTCCTGCAGGACTTTATAGTTTCAACTTGGTTCGCAGACCCACCTTCTGGGATGGTATTGCTTGGGTATCTATTTTAAAGTGAGGAATCTGCTGCTAGAAGTCTATATCACATAAGCAAGTTACTTACCTTTGGTAGCATCTTATCTCCTAGAGACTACATGTAGCTGCAAATTCCTTACTGACTCACCTTTCCTCCCCGTTCTGGGAACTGATTTCTAAGGGCAGGGGCCTTAGTTTTAACACACCAGTGGTCCATGTTCTTCATGGCTCTGTGCTTCTGGCATTTAAAGTCATGAAAAGAAACTGACGTTGGTGCCCTTGGGTGGCCCCTATCTAGGACCCGTGGACGGTGGCAGGTATGGAGCTGATCGATGCCACTTACTGGCGCGAAGGAGTACTGCTCACAAAAATCTTTCATATCCCGTATGATTCATGGGGAAAATTCAAAGGGAAGAAATCTGCAGCTAGGTATAATCTCTACCAGATAAGGTGTTACCGAAGGTAAGTAACATCAGTTTCAGCTCGTAGTTATCTGAATACACATAAATAGTTTTACTTAATAAAACTATTGTATTTTGTTAGAAAATATTGTTTTATTTTGATGGTTTAAATAAATCTGACAGCTTGCTTTCCAAACAAAGCACCTTAACAGATGTTTTACAAATAAATACAAAAAAAGTATTTTGTGCCATATTCTTGCTGGCTTTCTTCCAGGATATCTGGGGGTGCTGCAGTATCCCTACTTACAGCACCACTGCCTCGTCCCCTTATTCGACTCCTATTCCAAATTGCATGTTCTAGTTCGATCCCCTAACAATACTGCATGGCCTGTGGATTACGTTTTCTAAAAATTCACCTTTTGAATTGTCCCTGTCTGGATGCTTTAGTTCTCACAAACTGGTAATCATCTGCTTGCAACCAACCAATATTCAATGCTGCCCTTAACTTATCTATTCATCCGATCTATCAAACTAACATACCCAAAACCACCACCAGTGTTGACTTGTAACTCACCAGTGGGAGCTTCCTCTGCACTCTGTTCATTTCACAAGTCTTGTGCAAGAACTAACGAACCCACACCCCCTGCTAGAAGTGACATCTAACTCTTTAATTCCACCACATTCTGGGGTATTGCATGTAACGGTTTATTCTGAGAACACAAGACTAAAATCACTAACCAAAGGAAATGCTACTACATTTGTGTTCTGAAGTAGTGTGCTGCTCGCCCAAAGGGCTTTAAAACCTCATCCAGGGTCGTAAGCACTATATAAATGCAATCACAATCATCCAGTAAAATTGTTTTCTTCCATTGGACAAACAGCATAAAGTTCATGTTCAGGTAACACAAAATAGCCAACACATGTATTGCGGTGTAAGGCGCACCGCTTCTTCAAGACAATTTCTTCTAAATGCTTATTAAATTAATAATCCGCATATAGAATGCTGTCCTACAATGGAAGCAACATTTCTGATGAGATTTGATCAGTGTTAAATGATTCACCAAAGGTATAGAATCCAGTTTTGCTATAAAGGATTTCATGTTTTATTCATGACATTTGTGCTGTTTAGTTTCCTGACGCCCCTTGAAAACAATTCAAACTCTAGGTATCATGCTGTGGGCAGCTTACATGTAGACTTTGTTTTGGAGAGCCTTTATAAAAGAACAGTTTAGGCATTACAGGATTGAATAACAAGCCTTTTATAACCACCCTTCTCACTAGAAGTATAGCTAAAACCATTAAAAGATGATGCAGGTGTCCGCATACATGCAGTCTTCTTGTAATGGGTTTATTTATGCCTGTTTAAAAAACAAATCAAATGTAATAAGTATTTGCAAGGCCTGTAGCTAGGCGACTAAAGCCAGACATTAATCGTTGCCATTATTGTGGTGTTTTTTGGTGTATCTCCTTTCTATCCATCTCTTTTTGTGTCGATGCTTACTTGGGGTGGCAGCAGCAGGAAAAGTATGTTGGTGTTTTTCAGTGTTGCACTACTCATATATTTAGCTTGAATGGAAGCAAAGTGGTACGGTGAGATTTTGTGATGAAGTTGCTGCACTTGTTGGCTGAAGAAAGATACTTCCCTAACTAGGGGAACACTGAAACTAAAAGCCACATTGGTTTAATATGTGTCTGGCAAATTAGCACAAGCAGTTGTTAGGCCATCGTAACTTATTACACCTAAAAGTATCAAAACCATTAGCCTTTTCATTACGATTAGCCGGCATACCATCAGGGAAAATCCAGATAGATGTAGATGGTATTAATAAAGAGAATGTCTGTTTTGTGTTCACGAAATGTAGATTTTGTTTGTAAACATAAAATTAAATGTAAAATGGTCTATCGCCAAATGCTTTTCCTGTATTGGTTGTGTCTCATTTGCAAATCTCATCAGTTTTGCAAAAACGTTGAATACCAGGAAGAGGAATTCCATGCTGGAAAGATACAGTCTTGTTAAATATCTATTCTTGTAAATATTTAAAATTTGTAGAAGGAGAGCAGAAAAATTGTCACTTTTTTAATCATGTCAAGAAAATAAAAGTATTCTTTTTCTGTGTTGTTTCAGTCGAAGTGTGTCACCCGTGCAGGTTCGAAAAAGAGCCCGGGTGGAACAGGATGGTGCCTCAGAAAGACAGAGCTCTACGAAAGAAAATATCTTGCCAGTCAAAGACACAGTGGACCAGACAATCAGTGAAAAAATTGAAGTGGATGAGGAAGAGAATGAGGATCATCTACGACCTGTGTGGGTTCGGTGTACAGATTCAGAAAATTACTATTCTAGTGACCCCATGGATCAAGTGGTATGTACTAAACGAAGGCATGCACTCTGTTTTCTCAGGAAATGAACCTAACTACTGTTACCCTACCCTATCTGAAGATTTTTTTTTCTCTTAAACCAAAATAACTTATGTCACTAATCTAGTGGCTGTATAAAAAGGATGCAAATCCATTGCCTCAAATAAGTAGCATGCTTCTTCATAGTGGTTCGCACATCACTGGCAACAAAAGTTGCAAGGTGGCTGTCTTCAAGCTTTTTACCTTGCACTTGTAGGTTTTGTCTACAAAGTGTGTTTAACTGTTTGCTGTCAAAGAACTGTCGCAAACTATACAAGTATTTACAAATGGCTTTGCACCAATCCACTGCTTTCCATTGCTTGGCTTACTTGTCAGTCTAATTTGCTTGCTTTTTAATCAGTGGCTTTCCTTCCACTTCTGATGTTTGTCCCAGCCCTGGAACATGGCTTCTTTATTGCTGTTTTATTTATATAACTTGTATTGTTTCCCAGTTTCACATTGGGCAGCTTTTTTTTCTTTTTCTTTCAGCACTCCATGAGAGTCCATGTGCTTTCTTGCTTTCTCCCCTCTATGCTGCTTCCCTTCATCACCATCCCATCCCCCCTCGCTCGTTGCTTTCCATAGGTCCTCGGTTTCTCAACTGCTCTCTACTCACCATTGTATTTTTTCATGAGGGCCCCCTGCAGTCTTGGTGTTACCCCCTCCAGCTCAGATCGCCCATTGATCCTGGATGCCCTTTTAATTGTACTTTTGATGACTGTTTCTTGTGTCTCTTGCAGCACCAGGTTTGCATGTTTTGATTAGTTTTACAAATCACCTTGCATAGATCTGCTTTCTTTGTCTTGATGGAGACTTTTCTGACTTGAGCTCCTTCGTGCCCTATCCAAATCCACAAATTATCCCAAACACTGTAAAAACACCACTCACACTGACAAGATCCCATGTTCCTAGTACTTTGCACTCCATTCTCATTCCTTGGTCAAGAGAAATAAACGCACAAACATTACCAGGTAACCAATACGTTCAAATGTTCCCTCATCTGTTGAGAAAATAGGAGAGGTATTAAAAACATGTTCCTTGTGCCCTCAGAGTAGGCAAGTTGACATAAGATATAAATATGGGTAGTATTTCACTGGTTTTGACGTCAAGGAGTCAGCTGAACAGACTTCAGCTTTACTGTGGCATCACAAGCCAACAGCACCTTCTGTTTGTCATGTAATTTGGTTGCATATGGATGCGTAATGCAATACTTTTATACATTTGGCGTTCTTGTCCGATATTTAATTAACCAAAAATATTGCTTCTTTAGCCATCATAAAGCTGTTTTTATTAACTTGTCCTTGTGGACTGTTATGGAGCATGCGTTTCTATTGTATCTATGTGTGTCTGTATCAGGCTATTCTCCCTTTATCTCAGCTACACTCTTCTTAAAGCACCTAAAGATATAGGTGCTTTCAGAGTTAGTTCTGTATATATTTAACAAGCAAACAACTGCTTCTGAATGTGGTATTCTCTTGTCTACTAAATTGTATTAGACTTTCAAGATATAGAATGATTTTGGAAAACAAATAACTTTACACAGCTGTAAGAGCGACTCAGTGTGCGATTTTTGACAATGTAATTTGGAATATCTCGATTCCCTACTCTGTATGAACTGTTAGGCTGCTTTATTTCATAAGGCTCTCTGGAGGACAAAAAGCTGTGTTAACCATGCAGCAGTGGTGGCCGGCAGTTTTAGGGGGGGAGGGGGGCGGGCGGAAAGCACACTCACACATGTACATCCATTAACAACATTCATCAACATTCAAACCAACACACACACACACACACACACACACACACACACACACACACACACACACACACACACACACACACACACACACACACACACACACACACACACACACACACACACACACACACACTCCCACACACACTCCCACACACACTCCCACACACACTCCCACACACACTCCCACACACACTCCCACACACACACACACTCCCACACACACTCCCACACACTCCCACACACTCCCACACACTCCCACACACTCCCCCACACTCTCTCACACTCCCACCCCACACCCCTTGACCCTAGGTCAGCCAGTGAGTGAAGGCAGCAGTCCTAACTTCATCTCAGAGTGGGATGGGGTCAGTGAGACTGCTGATCCCACCCCACTCTGTGACGAGGTGTCACTGATTGACACTCGCTCTGGGCACTTCAGGGCCTAAACCTGAAGCTCCCAGGTCGAAGTCAATGGGTGACGCTTCAGACCAGCAAAGTTCAGCTCAGGCAGCCAGGAGTCTGCGCAAATAGCGCATGCCTGCTCCTGGCTGCCTGACCATAACATGAAGGTTGTTTGTCAGGCTGACCTTTGTTCAGCTTGACCGGCACTCTTCATGAGGTGCCAAAGGTGGGGGGGGGCATGGCCCCTCCAACCTAAACGACGGGCCGCTCCTGCCATTCGGGGATTCATACTTTACATTTTTTAAGTTGCACAGATATATGTGCAGCAGGCACTCAAGCCACTGGGCTGTGTGGTTATTTGCATCCTCTTAAGCTGCTAGAAGGCCTACTTTAGGAAGTAAGATGTAATGTGTTCTTACTTTGATATTACTGGCTGATGCTTGTTTGAGACTTAAGTAATTGTGAATTAAATTCTGTCTTCCATTGTAATAATATCCACATAACAGTGCTAGTCATACCTAAATGCCACGATGATTGCTCTCACTTGTTTTGGGCAACCAGCACAGGAACGCGAAACGCAAGCAGTATCAATGCTAGCTCTAAGAACGAGACATGGAGAGAGTGTTGACATGCATTCACAAATGCATTAACAGAAATGATGTCACTAGAGGGGGTGCAGATAGGGCCCACATCCAAGCTGTGTCCACCCCCCCCCCCCCCACCCATTCCCCACCCCTGAAGTGGATTCACGTGCCAAGAGGCAACACAAGAAGAAAAATGCATCGCACTGTGCCACGCACATCTATTTGTGTATTTACATTTGAGGCAAAACACAAGCCTCCTACATGTTTGCGTTTGCTTTCTGTGTGTGTGTGTGTGTGTATGTGTGTGTGTATGTGTGTGTATATATATATATATATATATATATATATATATATATATATATATATAATGTTCGATGGCATGTGTAGCTGCAGATACACATGCTGTGCATTATCCTGCTATCTAGTGTTGGGCTCGGAGTGTTACAAGTTGTTTTTCTTCGAAGAAGTCTTTTCGAGTCACAAGACCGAGGGACTCCTCCCCTTGCGGCTCCATTGCGCATGGGCGTCGACTCCATCTTAGATTGTTTTTTTTTTTCCGCCATCGGGTTCGGACGTGTTCCTCTTCGCTCCGTTATTTCGGTTCGGAAAAGTTAGTTAACAAACGGAAAATTTGACGGTATTGTTTACGATCGGTATCGGGTTAGACATAGCACATCGACACCGAAGAAAAGAAGAGCTCCGGCAGCCCTTCGGGGCTTCCACTCCTCGACGGGGCCTGGTCGGCCCTACCGCGTGCATCTTCAAGGCTCATGGAACGGACCCCATTCCGCTTTTGCCCCAAATGCCACGCTAAGTATCCTTATACAGACCAAGATTTGGTCTGTAATCTGTGTTTGTCTCCTGAGGAGGATACGTGCGAGGCCTGTCGGGCATTTCAGCCCAAGAAGACGCTGCGCGACCGGAGAGCTCGAAGGCTTCAAATGGCATCGACACCGGCCGGACCCCCGACGTCGAAGAGGAGGAGACATTCTTCATCCCAGATTCGGACTCGGACGAGCCCGAGAGTGAGCAGCTGACGAGGCAACAAACCGTGAGTAAACCAGCCCCGGCCTAAACTCACTCGAAAATCATGAAGGCCCAGGGGACGCCACCGCCGACAGGCCATGGCTTTACCCGAAAGCACAGTAACCAAGCATCGGCACCGAAAAAGGGCACACAGCAGCCGAAGACATCCGACTCCGGTCGAGATACCGGCTCAGAATATACTCGGCACCGAGATACCGGCTCCGACCAAACTCTGCACCGAGAGATCGGCACCCCGAAATCAAAAAAGGTTTCTTCGGAGCCTAAAAAGACAGCTGAGAAGGTTTCGGTGCCGAAACACCCTGCCTCGGAGCCGAAACAAAGCTCCTATACCGACGAATGGGGCCTTTCCTGACAACTACAAGGCCATAAGTTTGGACAAAAACTGGAGATGGGAGAGCCAGACCATACACAGAGGAGGCTCCATATACAAAAAGACACGGGGAAAATAAGAACTCTTCCCCCAATTAAAATGAAGCTGAAGCTCGCATTCCATGAAACGGAAATGCAGCCAAAGGCAAAGGTGGCTAAAGAAAAAACACCACCACATTTTTCTCCACAGCCATCGCCACCGCCCTCACCACATCTGTCCCCAATAGCAACACCCCCAATGATGCAGTCACCAACGCACACAGGGATGAGCCAAGATGAGCCAGATGCTTGGGATCTATATGATGCACCAGTCTCTGACAATAGTCCGGACTGTTACCCGGCAAGGCCATCACCACTAGAGGACAGTACTGCTTATATGCAGGTGGTTTCCAGGGCAGCTACTTTCCATAACGTAACATTACATTCGGAACCTATAGAAGAGGACTTTTTATTCAATACCCTGTCATCAACACATAGCCAATACCAAAGCTTGCCAATGTTACCAGGCATGTTAAAACACACCAAACAGGTGTTTCAAGACCCGGTGAAGAGCAGAGCCATCACGCCTAGGGTGGAGAAGAAATATAGACCTCCCCCTACGGACCCTACTTACATTACGCAACAACTAACTCCTGATTCAGTAGTAGTAGGAGCAGCCCGGAAAAAAGCAAACTCACAAATTTCTGGGGATGCACCACCACCCGACAACGAAAGTCGGAAATTCGATGCAGCAGGCAAAAGGGTGGCAGCACAGGCAGCCAATCAATGGCAAATTGCCAATTTGCAAGCTCTACTGGCAAGATACGACAGGGCACATTGGGACGAAATGCAACATTTCATTGAACACCTTCCCAAAGAGTTTCAGAAGCGTGCCCAACAGGTTGTATAGGAGGGACAAAGTATCTCCAACAACCAAATAAGATCGGCTATGGACTCAGCAGACACAGCCGCCAGAACAGTAAACACGGCGGTCACCATTCGGAGACACGCATGGCTACGCACCTCCGGATTTAAGCCAGAGATCCAGCAGGCTGTGCTGAATATGTCTTTTAACGGACAACAATTGTTTGGGTCGGAGGTGGATACAGCTATAGACAAACTAAAGAAAGACACTGACACGGCCAAAGCCATGGGCGCGCTCTACTCCCCACAGAGTAGAGGCACTTTTAGGAAGCCACACTTTAGAGGGGGGTTTCGGGCCCAAGCCACAGAACCTTCCACCTCACAGGCCAGACCCACATACCAGAGCCAATACCAAAGAGGAGGTTTTCGGGGACAATATAGGGGTGGACAGTTCCCTAAACCAAGAGGGAAATTCCAAAGCTCAAAAACCCCACAAACTAAACAGTGACTCCAACGTCACAAACCCCCAAGAGTACCAAGAGTATTCACAAAATGCCTTGCGGTAGTAGCTGCTCGTATTAGGAGGCAGCACATGCACGTATTCCCTTACTTAGACGATTGGCTAATAAAAACCAGCACTCAGCAACAGTGTCTTCTACACAAAAAATACGTCATAGAAACCCTTCACAAACTAGGGTTCTCTATAAACTACCAAAAATCACATCTACAACCGTGTCAAATACAACAATACTTAGGAGCAACAATCAACACACAGAAAGGGATTGCCACTTCAAGTCCACAAAGGGTGCAAGCCTTCCAAAATGTAATACTAAACATGTACCCAAACCAACACTATCAAGTGAGGTTTGTAATGAAACTCCTAGGCATGATGTCTTCATGCATAGCCATTGTCCCAAACGCAGGACTACACGTGCGGCCCTTACAACAGTGCCTAGCAACACAATGGACACAAGCACATGGTCAACTTCAAGATCTAGTGTTGGTGGACCGCCAAACACACTCCTCGCTTCAATGGTGGAATCCTATAAATTTAAACCAGGGGCGGCCATTCCAAGACCCTGTGCCTCAATCCGTGATCACAACAGAACCTATGGTAGGGTGGGGAGCACACCTCAACCAGCACAGCATACAGGGACAATGGGACGCTCAACAAAGCCAACTTCATATAAATCATCTAGAACTGCTAGCAGTGTTTCTAGCATTGAAAGCATTTCAACCGTTAATAGCCCACAAACACATTCTTGTCAAAACAGACAACATGATGACAATGTATTACCTAAACAAACAGGGAGAGACACACTCATCACAGCGGTGTCTCTTAGCACAAAAGATTTGGCATTGGGCGATTCACAATCACATTCGCCTAATAGCACAGTACATCCCAGGAATTCAAAACCAGTTAGCCAACAATCTCAGTCGAGATCATCAACAAACCCACGAATGGGAAATTCATTCCCAGATACTACAAACTTACTTTCGAATCTGGGGAACACCACAAATAGACCTATTTGCAACAAAAGAAAACCCAAAATGCCAAAACTTTGCATCCAGGTATCCACACCCTCACTCCAAAGGCAATGCGATATGGATGAGTTGGTCAGGGATATTTGCCTACGCTTTTCCCCCTTTCCCACTCCTTCCTTATCTGGTAAACAAATTGAGTCAAAACAAACTCAAAATAATACTAATAGCACCAACCTGGGCTCACCAACCATGGTATACAACACTACTGGACCTGTCAGTAGTACCTCATATCAAACTACCAAACACACCAGATCTGTTAACTCAACACAAACAGCAGATCAGACACCCGAATCCAGCATCGCTCAATCTAGCAATCTGGCTCCTGAAGTTTTAGAGTTTGGACATTTAGACCTTACACAAGAATGTATGGAGGTCATTAAGCAAGCTAGGAAACCTACTACAAGACATTGTTACGCAAACAAATGGAAAAGATTTGTTTATTACTGCCATAATAATAAAATTCAACCATTACATGCTTCTGCAAAAAACATTGTAAGCTATTTCTTACACTTACAAAAATCAAAACTAGCATTTTCTTCTATCAAAATACATCTCACAGCAATATCTGCCTATCTGCAGATTACACATTCAACATCACCCTTTAGAATCCCAGTCATCAAAGCATTTATGGAGGATTTAAAAAGAATCATACCCCAGAGAACACCACCAGTTCCCTCGTGGAACCTCAATATTGTATTAACACGACTCATGGGTCCACCATTTGAACCCATGCACTCTTGTGAGATGCAATACTTAACCTGGAAAGTAGCCTTCCTAATAGCTATCACATCTCTTAGAAGAGTAAGTGAAATACAAGCATTTACTATACAAGAACCCTTTATACAAATACATAAACATAAAGTGGTTCTCCGTACAAATCCAAAATTCTTACCAAAAGTTATATCACCGTTCCACCTAAACCAAACAGTGGAACTCCCAGTCTTTTTTCCACAACCAGACTCAGTAGCCGAAAGAGCCTTACATATGTTAGACATCAAAAGAGCACTAATGTATTACATTGATAGATCAAAACAATTTCGCAAGACAAAACAATTGTTTGTAGCCTTCCAAAAACCTCATGCAGGAAATCCAATATCCAAACAAGGCATTGCCAGATGGATAGTGAAATGTATTCAGACCTGCTATATTACAGCAAAAAGAGATCTGCCTATTACGCCAAAGGCGCACTCCACTAGGAAGGAAGGCACCACAATGGCCTTTCTAGGAAATATACCTATGACAGAAATCTGTAAGGCAGCCACACGGTCTACGCCTCATACATTCACAAAACATTACTGTGTAGATGTGTTAACAACACAACAAGCCACAGTAGGACAGGCAGTATTACGAACATTATTTCAGACAACTTCAACGCCTACAGGCTAAGCCACCGCTTTTGGGGAGATAACTGCTTACTAGTCTATGCATAGCATGTGTATCTGCAGCTACACATGCCATCGAACGGAAAATGTCACTTACCCAGTGTACATCTGTTCGTGGCATTGGACGCTGCAGATTCACATGCGCCCTCCCGCCTCCCCGGGAGCCTGTAGCCGTTATAAGTTGATGAAACTTGTACATTTGTAAATTTGTAAATATATACTATTTTTATACACATTTTGTACATACATACTCACTCCATTGCATGGGCACTTTTACTATATACACAACTCCTACCTCACCCTCTGCAGGGAAAACAATCTAAGATGGAGTCGACGCCCATGCGCAATGGAGCCGAATGGAAGAGTCCCTCGGTCTCATGACGCGAAAAGACTTCTTCGAAGAAAAACAACTTGTAACACTCCGAGCCCAACACTAGATGGCAGGATAATGCACAGCATGTGAATATGCAGCGTCCCATGCCACGAACAGATGTACACTGGGTAAGTGACATTTTCCATATATACACACACATATACACACACATACATAAAGTTGCGACCACAGCACTCGTAATATGAATAGTTTTACAGTATGACAAATTCTGATGTAGAGTATCCAAAGTGTGAAATACAGTAGTCTTCTTGATGTTCCAAATGGTGATTTATTCGGTTCAGCAAATACGTGAAAAATAGGTTATGTGTTCAAATACAGCCAACACGTGTTTCGTCACACAGTGACTTTTTCAAGGCTAGATTTGAGACAAATAGTTAAGGAGTCCATCTAGTTAGTGCTGTAAAACACCGTTGTCAGATCAGACAGGTCAATGTGTTCCTTCTGCTGGTAGTATAAAGTCAAACTGAGCGGCTATGTGGTATAAATCTTCCATGTGTTGAAAAGATAATTGCCAAAAGAGCGTGGTCAAAGGACCTTGATAAGTTCTAGGGTTGTTCAGTGTATGCCGTAGTACACATACACCAGGCCTTGAAACATCTACTCGCTATGGCCAGTCATATTTCATCAGGACGAGCTATTTTTAAGACCTACCCGCCCATTCTGGCGAGGTGACAAAGATAAGGTGTTCTGTTTTGTGTTCAGATACAGAGGTCAAAAGTCAGTTACTCTTCTTAGAATTACGTTTTCTTCTCACAGGAGTTTGTAAAGTGAACTGTCTGACCTGCTGGACAAAGAGTGAAATGAAAGGGTGTAGGGTGTCAGATGTTTCCTAACTCGCACTTAAGTAGCTATGTTAACTGTACACACTTTAAAAAATATATTTCAGTAGTCGAGAAAGCCCATTTTTTGTACTTCTGAGTGATGAAGTATTGTTTTAATAGGATGGAAACAAATCTGAACACTTATAATAAATATGTATTCTGAAACCCAAGTGTCATAGATTATTGTTAATACACTTTATACTTTTATCAATAAAGCTGGAAGTTAGTGGGAAATCTTTTGTCCATTTCTTGGAAATGTACTGTCTGGATATGACAGTGCGGTACTGCATCATGCTTAGTTCTATGTTTATTAGAAGTGAGTCTTTAAGCATAAAACGTAAAACTCTCCTGCCCCTGCCCTGATGGCAATGCTGTTAGTAAACTAAAAGTCAAGTCAGAGAAAATGTGTACCTTATACGTGGGCTAGATTCTTAGGGCCTAATTCATGAGGAAGTCACACAGTGAAGCGCAGCAAGTCACCTGGTGCACTGCACTGTGCGAGAGGGAAAGGTCGAGAATGTGAAGTATTTGGGGCAATACAGCGCTTTTCTGTCCTTTTCTATGCACTGACGCACAATGGGCTGCCTAGCACCAACACAGGCACCCTTGCATCATGGTGCAAGGGTGCTTGCATTGCATGCAGGATTGTTTTGGGCAGAAAGGGCCACTTTGCTGCACAACAACAATCCTGGGAGTCATATTCCTCTTTCAAGGTGTACTGAAGAATGAAGCACCAATAGAAAGATGAAGAAACCAGGAGGAATAGGGATATTTCTCCTTTGTACGGCTCCTCATTGAAGGTGTAAGATTTTGGCACATCCCCAGGTTAACAACTTCTTGTAAATCTGGGAATAAGTAAAAATCACTAATAGATGTGTATGAACACCCATGCAGTGCCAAAAGAACGGCTTCCCAGGGCAGAGTAACGTAACACATCGATTTCTGCTGCGTTCCATTACTCAAGATTTTTGGAGCCACTCAGAACTACGCAAAGTGGCTTTGCATGTCTTCAAAAATCTGTATTAAGATTTGCATCAGTCTTTCACCACGTGGTGCAAGAGAGATGCACCCAGCCTCATAAATAGGCCCCTCATCATACATGGAGTAAACGCTTTGTCTGTTTAATCATACTAAAAAGTTTTTTTTTGGTACACCTGAAATGGTGAACTCACATATTTGAAGGTGCATTCATATATGAGAATTAATCAAAAAGTGATTGTGTAAAATAAAATATTTGCCTAGGATCACACAATTTGAGACCCGCTTACTGGTCAAGTATATTACAGTCGGGTCGAGTAGATTATTCAAGTTACTCGACCTGCAGGTCTGGTAAAATGTTTGATTTTTCGAGGCCTGTGTGTGTGTATGTGTGTGTATAATATACATACATATATACACTCATCCATGCATCCAGTCAGCCAGATTTAAATATTTAAAGCAACCATGCACATACATGTGCATACCCGCACATGCATGTGCACACTCTTTACAGTTGACATTTACAGGTGGCCATTTCAGTTTATTCTGTGACCCAGTGTGTGCCCCTCCCCCCCCCCCCCCCCCCCCTAAAAACAAAACAAAAAAAAACCTAAAAACTAGAGATGCAACTGTTCAGATGGTCCCTCAACCTGTCTGCCTGTGATAGCTTAAGCTACTGGAAGGTAGGTCCGCCAGTTAACAGGGGACTGCTTCTCTTATGCTTTGAAACAAAGGTAAATTCACCTCTCGAACCCCTGCATATTATTTTCGTTCCTGAGTGGTCACTTGACAGCTTATGTCCTCAAACAGTCACACCTTGCTTAGGTCTCTCTTTTGTCCCCCCTCCACCCCACCACCCGACCCCTACCCCTGGGTGCGGTGTAAGTTTTCAATACTTGTTTGCTTATCTGTAAAGAGGCCAAAAAAAAACAACCAAAGACATGGGGAGTCTGTTTTTTTTTTTTACGGTAGGGAGACTTATCCTGGCTGTCTTCCAACTCAGGAGAACTGGGGTGAACGGAACAGATCACAGCAGCTGTTGTTGCCTTCCTTCCTCTTGAGTGCTTTTGTCCCCTGGAGCATAGCTTTTGTGTCTGTTCTAGATTCACCTATTTCGCACAATTCTGTTAGTGTTTTTGTGGAACAGTGTATTTACTAAAAATACCTGTGAGAAATTGCTCCTTTTTGCCTGGCCACCCCAATTTCTGATGAGTTCTATTGCTGCTTTTTATACTCTGCTCTCTAGAAAAATCGCCGTTTCTTTCATACCTTGCCTGCAGTTTATCCTTAGATTTTTATAGGTATATACGCCCTTCCCATGGCCCTAACCCTTTGGGCTTGCCCCCTCTCCCAACTTTCACTAAAGAATCATGATTATTCATACTAATAGGAGGAGGAAGACCTTGATGATGCAACAAGCCTGAGGTTGCTATGGTCTAACTTTAAGGTCTCTACTACTGTAGGAAATCGGATTATTAATTGGGGTTGGTGACTACCCACCTCAAGGAATAATCACAACCTTTGTCAGCGTGAACCACTAAGTCACTAAATAAACCTGAGCTCATGCCCTTGGTAGGAAGGGCACAATGCAGACAGGCTTAAGTTAATGACAATGTGTAAAGTATTTATGCAGTACCAAAGCAGTAATAACGTTGAAATGCAAAACAATAAAAAACCCTAACGGGATTAGAAGTAAAATATAATAAACAAAATGACAAAATTCAGTGAGGGGAACCACAGAGATGATTTTTTACATTTTTTTATTAGGATTAGGGCCATTGATAGTCAATGTTTGTGGGAGACTGGGACCTAGGCGCAACTTGACGCTGACCACAATGGTATATGGGTCAGTTGCATCAACCTGGTTAAAGATTTTACCTTTCTCAGATAAGTCCTTTAGGTCTCAATCCACCACAGGATTAAATTTCTAAAGCCCTTCCCACCCCTGCCCCAGGACCACAGGGGAGGCACTTAAAGACTCACAGGGTGTGGGGAAAGACCAAACAATCTAGTCCATGTCTAGTTTTGGTGGTCGGCTGGGAAGATGCAAGAAATTGCCTCCTGTAGCTTGTGTCTCTTTAGCTTTAACATGAGAACAGCTTTGACAGTTGGAGTCCACCCCTTTGTCCTGGGTACAAAAGGGAGCAGGTCCAGTCCCTCAGGGCTTTTCAAGTTCAGTCCTGTTGTGGTCTTCTTCAGATCCAGTAGTGTTCTGACGAGGGTGCATCGCTGTGCCATAGTTATGCACAGCTTGAGCCAGTGGTTGGAAAAAACTCCAGGACACTCCCTAACCAATGGGGTAAAAGTTCCCTTGGCAAGCCCTACCCACTTAGAGCATTTTCCAAGATGGCAGAAGTCTGCATCCACACTGAGCATGGGCTCAGTCCTAGGGGTGTGTTTGGGGAGTGGTACTATGGCAATCATATCGAGTTTGTGGTTGTCACTGTACACCTGGTAAACCAAAGGACAGAAGTCTGGTAGAAAAATACTGGGTTTTCCAGCTACTGGGCATTACATACACAAAAAGTGTTTTCACATCCTTTTCCCCTTCCTTTCAAGTGTTTTCCAACCTGTTGAAATGCTAATTAGTGGCTGGCAAAAGTTGGAGAGCAAATTCAAATTTAGCCTGCTGGAACTTCAGGCAGGGAAATGGTAAATACCCAAATGTTAGTGTTCAGTAATAGTTATCAGAAGCCTTTCTTCACAATTGAATAGGATTTTTAATAATTATTTTTAAAAAAATAGTCTACCTATTTTTCTAGCAAGTCCTATTCCTGATATACAGCTTTAGGATCTGAAATCTGTACTCTTGTTTTCTACAGGACAGCTAGGTTTGCTACAGTGAAACATAGCCTTTGAGTGCCAGTCACTGCAGTAGCGTAACAGAACTTGAGCCTCCCCCCCCACCTGCACAGTACATGGAGGGCCCCGTCCAGACCCGCGCAGGAGCTCTCAGGCCAGGTTACTGTGAAGAGGGGCCTGCTGGATCTTGGTGCCCTCTTGCACTGCAGGGGCTGCGTGGGCCTTTGTTACGCCAGTGAGTCACTGCAAGGACTTGTTAACATAAAATGTCTACTTGTTCTACTATTAAACACCATGCACCCTGCCTTGTTGGCTACAAAGCCTACATAGATGTACTATTCTAATATTTAAAAGGGATGTTCTTACAATAGTACATTCATGGTACAGTGGTAGGCTTGACACCATGTTTGCTCTGCCACTGTAGTGGATGGCACAATAGATGCTGAACCCCATTGGTGGCATTTAACGTCCTAGCTTTGGTGGCATGTAACGTCCTTTCCCTGGGTAGATTTTGTACCATGAACTAGGGACTTACAATTTAGTTATTCCTACCAAATAGGAATATGCCAATTCAAACATGTTTGAAACGGAGCACAGGCACTGGGTACCAGGATTAAAGTGCACAGAGTTCTAACGCCAGACAAAAATGTAGGGTACAACAAAAGGCAAAAAATGTGAGATGACCATGCAGAAAAGAGGGATTTCCTACAACTACATTTTACACTGCACACCAAACCACAAAACTTTCGATCCATCCCAAAAGAAGAGATCTGTAACAACGTAAGAAGTTCTGTCTCTTCTCGCTTGGGCAAAAAGAGAGGGTTTTTTTAATTTGGTTATTGAGAGAATTCCTTGATGCTATCTGTAGGATGTTGGCTCTGTATGTGCTATTTCAAAGTAAGGAATAGCATGCACAGAGTCCAAGGGTTCCCCTTAGAGGTAAAATAGTGGTAAAAATAGATAATACTAATGCTCTATTTTGTGGTAGTGTGGTCGAGCAGTAGGCTTATCCAAGGAGTAGTGTTAAGCATTTGTTGTACATACACATAGACAATAAATGAGGTACACACACTCAGAGACAAATCCAGCCAATAGGTTTTGTTATAGAAAAATATCTTTTCTTAGTTTATTTTAAGAACCACAGGTTCAAATTTAACATGTAATATCTTGTTTGAAAGGTATTGCAGGTAAGTACATTAGGAACTTTGAATCATTTAAATTGCATGTATACTTTTCAAGTTATTGACAAATAGCTACTTTAAAAGTGGACACAGTGCAATTTTCACAGTTCCTGGGGGAGGTAAGTTTTTTGTTTGTTTTACCAGGTAAGTAGGACACTTACAGGGCTTAGTTCTTGGTCCAAGGTAGCCCACCGTTGGGGGTTCAGAGCAACCCCAAAGTCACCACACCAGCAGCTCAGGGCCGGTCAGGTGCAGAGTTCAAAGTGGTGCCCAAAACGCATAGGCTAGAATGGAGAGAAGGGGGTGCCCCGGTTCCGGTCTGCTTGCAGGTAAGTACCCGCGTCTTCGGAGGGCAGACCAGGGGGGTTTTGTAGGGCACCGGGAGGGACACAAGCCCACACAGAAATTTCACCCTCAGCAGCGCGGGGGCGGCCGGGTGCAGTGTAGAAACAAGCGTCGGGTTCGCAATGTTAGTCTATGAGAGATCAACGGATCTCTTCAGCGCTGCAGGCAGGCAAGGGGGGGCTTCCTCGGGGAAACCTCCACCTGGGCAAGGGAGAGGGACTCCTGGGGGTCACTTCTCCAGTGAAAGTTCAGTCCTTCAGGTCCTGGGGGCTGCGGGTGCAGGGTCTTTTCCAGGCGTCGGGACTTAGGTTTCAGAGAGTCGCGGTCAGGGGAAGCCTCGGGATTCCCTCTGCAGGCGGCGCTGTGGGGGCTCAGGGGGGACAGGTTTTTGTACTCACAGTATCAGAGTAGTCCTGGGGTCCCTCCTGAGGTGTTGGATCTCCACCAGCCGAGTCGGGGTCGCCGGGTGCAGTGTTGCAAGTCTCACGCTTCTTGCGGGGAGCTTGCAGGGTTCTTTCAAGGCTGCTGGAAACAAAGTTGCAGCCTTTCTTGGAGCAGGTCCGCTGTCCTCGGGAGTTTCTTGTCTTTTCGAAGCAGGGGCAGTCCTCAGAGGATGTCGAGGTCGCTGGTCCCTTTGGAAGGCGTCGCTGGAGCAGGATCTTTGGAAGGCAGGAGACAGGCCGGTGAGTTTCTGGAGCCAAGGTAGTTGTCGTCTTCTGGTCTTCCTCTGCAGGGGTTTTTCAGCTAGGCAGTCCTTCTTCTTGTAGTTGCAGGAATCTAATTTTCTAGGGTTCAGGGTAGCCCTTAAATACTAAATTTAAGGGCGTGTTTAGGTCTGGGGGGTTAGTAGCCAATGGCTACTAGCCCTGAGGGTGGGTACACCCTCTTTGTGCCTCCTCCCAAGGGGAGGGGGGTCACAATCCTAACCCTATTGGGGGAATCCTCCATCTGCAAGATGGAGGATTTCTAAAAGTCAGAATCACCTCAGCTCAGGACACCTTAGGGGCTGTCCTGACTGGCCAGTGACTCCTCCTGGTTGCTTTCTTTGTTCCCTCCAGCCTTGCCGCCAAAAGTGGGGGCCGTGGCCGGAGGGGGCGGGCAACTCCACTAAGCTGGAGTGCCCTGCTGGGCTGTGACAAAGGGGGGAGCCTTTGAGGCTCACCGCCAGGTGTCACAGTTCCTGCCTGGGGGAGGTGTTAGCATCTCCACCCAGTGCAGGCTTTGTTACTGGCCTCAGAGTGACAAAGGCACTCTCCCCATGGGGCCAGCAACATGTCTCTGGTGTGGCAGGCTGCTGGAACTAGTCAGCCTACACAGACAGTCGGTTAAGTTTCAGGGGGCACCTCTAAGGTGCCCTCTGGGGTGTATTTTGCAATAAAATGTACACTGGCATCAGTGTGCATTTATTGTGCTGAGAAGTTTGATACCAAACTTCCCAGTTTTCAGTGTAGCCATTATGGTGCTGTGGAGTTCGTGTTTGACAGACTCCCAGACCATATACTCTTATGGCTACCCTGCACTTACAATGTCTAAGGTTTTGTTTAGACACTGTAGGGGTACCATGCCCATGCACTGGTACCCTCACCTATGGTATAGTGCACCCTGCCTTAGGGCTGTAAGGCCTGCTAGAGGGGTGTCTTACCTATACTGCATAGGCAGTGAGAGGCTGGCATGGCACCCTGAGGGGAGTGCCATGTCGACTTACTCGTTTTGTCCTCACTAGCACACACAAGTTGGCAAGCAGTGTGTCTGTGCTGAGTGAGAGGTCTCCAGGGTGGCATAAGACATGCTGCAGCCCTTAGAGACCTTCCTTGGCATCAGGGCCCTTGGTACTAGAAGTACCAGTTACAAGGGACTTATCTGGATGCCAGGGTCTGCCAATTGTGGATACAAAAGAACAGGTTAGGGAAAGAACACTGGTGCTGGGGCCTGGTTAGCAGGCCTCAGCACACTTTCAATTGTAAACATAGCATCAGCAAAGGCAAAAAGTCAGGGGGCAACCATGCCAAGGAGGCATTTCCTTACACAACCCCCCCCCCAAACGAAAGAGGATGAGACTAACCTTTCCCAAGAGAGTCTTCATTTTCTAAGTGGAAGAACCTGGAAAGGCCATCTGCATTGGCATGGGCAGTCCCAGGTCTGTGTTCCACTATAAAGTCCATTCCCTGTAGGGAGATGGACCACCTCAACAGTTTAGGATTTTCACCTTTCATTTGCATCAGCCATTTGAGAGGTCTGTGGTCAGTTTGAACTAGGAAGTGAGTCCCAAAGAGGTATGGTCTCAGCTTCTTCAGGGACCAAACCACAGCAAAGGCCTCCCTCTCAATGGCACTCCAACGCTGCTCCCTGGGGAGTAACCTCCTGCTAATGAAAGCAACAGGCTGGTCAAGGCCATCATAATTTGTTTGGGACAAAACTGCCCCTATCCCATGTTCAGAGGCATCTGTCTGCACAATGAACTGCTTAGAATAATCTGGAGCTTTTAGAACTGGTGCTGAGCACATTGCTTGTTTCAGGGTGTCAAAGGCCTGTTGGCATTCCACAGTCCAGTTCACTTTCTTGGGCATTTTCTTGGAGGTGAGTTCAGTGAGGGCTGTCACAATGGATCCATATCCCTTCACAAACCTCCTGTAATACCCAGTCAAGCCAAGGAATGCCCTGACTTGAGTCTGGGTTTTTGGAGCTACCCAGTCCAGAATAGTCTGGATCTTGGGTTGGAGTGGCTGAACTTGGCCTCCACCTACAAGGTGGCCCAAGTAAACCACAGTTCCCTGCCCTATCTGGCATTTGGATGCCTTGATAGAGAGGCCTGCAGATTGCAGAGCCTTCAAAACCTTCTTCAGGTGGACCAGGTGATCCTGCCAGGTGGAGCTAAAGACAGCAATATCATCGAGATAAGCTGTGCTAAAGGACTCCAAGCCAGCAAGGACGTGATTCACCAACCTTTGGAAGGTGGCAGGGGCATTCTTTAAACCAACGGGCATAACAGTAAACTGATAATGCCCATCAGGTGTGGAGAATGCTGTTTTCTCTTTTGCTCCAGGTGCCATTTTTATTTGCCAGTACCCTGCTTTCAAGTCAAAGGTACTTAGGAATTTGGCAGCACCTAATTTATCTATGAGCTCATCAGCTCTAGGGATTGGATGAGCATCTGTCTTGGTGACAGAATTGAGCCCTCTGTAGTCCACACAAAACCTCATCTCTTTCTTCCCATCTTTGGTGTGAGGTTTGGGGACTAAGACCACTGGGCTAGCCCAGGGGCTGTCAGAGCGCTCAATTACTCCCAATTCCAACATCTTGTGGACTTCCACCTTGATGCTTTCCTTAACATGGTCAGACTGTCTAAAGATTTTGTTCTTGACAGGCATGCTGTCTCCTGTGTCCACATCATGGGTACACAGGTGTGTCTGACCAGGGGTTAAGGAGAAGAGTTCAGGAAACTGTTGTAGGACTCTCCTACAATCAGCTTGCTGTTGGCCAGAGAGGGTGTCTGAGTAGATCACTCCATCTACTGAGCCATCTTTTGGGTCTGATGACAGAAGATCAGGGAGAGGTTCACTCTCTGCCTCCTGATCCTCATCTGTTACCATCAACAGATTTACATCAGCCCTGTCATGGAAGAGCTTAAGGCGGTTCACATGGATCACCCTCTTGGGGCTCCTGCTTGTGCCCAGGTCCACCAGGTAGGTGACCTGACTCTTCCTTTCTAGCACTGGGTAAGGGCCACTCCATTTGTCCTGGAGTGCCCTGGGAGCCACAGGCTCCAGAACCCAGACTTTCTGCCCTGGTTGGAACTCAACCAGTGCAGCCTTTTGGTCATACCAAAACTTCTGGAGCTGTTGGCTGGCCTCAAGGTTTTTGGTTGCCTTTTCCATGTACTCTGCCATTCTAGAGCGAAGGCCAAGTAAATAGTCCACTATGTCTTGTTTAGGCTCATGAAGAGGTCTCTCCCAGCCTTCTTTAACAAGAGCAAGTGGTCCCCTTACAGGATGACCAAACAGAAGTTCAAAGGGTGAGAATCCTACTCCCTTCTGTGGCACCTCTCTGTAAGCGAAAAGCAGACATGGCAAGAGGACATCCCATCTCCTTTTGAGCTTTTCTGGGAGCCCCATGATCATGCCTTTTAATGTCTTGTTGAATCTCTCAACTAAGCCATTAGTTTGTGGATGGTATGGTGTAGTGAATTTGTAAGTCACCCCACACTCATTCCACATGTGTTTTAGGTATGCTGACATGAAGTTGGTACCTCTGTCAGACACCACCTCCTTAGGGAAACCCACTCTGGTAAAGATACCAATGAGGGCCTTGGCTACTGCAGGGGCAGTAGTCGACCTAAGGGGAATAGCTTCAGGATACCTAGTAGCATGATCCACTACTACTAGGATGTACATATTTCCTGAGGCTGTGGGAGGTTCCAGTGGACCAACTATGTCCACACCCACTCTTTCAAAGGGGACCCCCACCACTGGAAGTGGAATAAGGGGGGCCTTTGGGTGCCCACCTGTCTTACCACTGGATTGACAGGTGGGGCAGGAGAGGCAAAACTCCTTAACCTTCTGGGACATATTGGGCCAGTAGAAGTGGTTGCCTAACCTCTCCCACGTCTTGGTTTGTCCCAAATGCCCAGCAAGGGGAATATCATGGGCTAAGGTCAGAATAAACTCTCTGAACGACTGAGGCACTACCACTCTCCTAGTGGCACCAGGTTTGGGGTCTCTGGCCTCAGTGTACAGGAGTCCATCTTCCCAATAGACCCTATGTGTTCCATTTTTCTTGCCCTTGGACTCTTCAGCAGCTTGCTGCCTAAGGCCTTCAAGAGAGGGACAGGTTTCTTGTCCCTTACACAGCTCCTCCCTTCAGGGTCCCCCTGGGCCTAAGAGCTTAACCTGATAAGGTTCGAGTTCCAAAGGCTCAGTTCCCTCAGAGGGCAGAACTTCTTCCTGAGAAGAGAGGTTCCCTTTTTCTGACTGTGTGGCAGTTGGTTTCCCAACTGACTTTCCTTTTCTCTTGGTAGGCTGGGCCATTTTTCCAGACTCCAGCTCTACTTTTTCACCCTGTGCCTTGCATTGTGCTCTTGTTTTTACACACACCAGTTCAGGGATACCCAGCATGGCTGCATGGGTTTTTAGCTCTACCTCAGCCCATGCTGAGGACTCCAGGTCATTTCCAAGCAGACAGTCTACTGGGATGTTTGAGGAGACCACCACCTGTTTCAGGCCATTGACCCCTCCCCATTCTAAAGTTACCATTGCCATGGGATGTGCTTTAGTTTGATTGTCAGCATTGGTGACTGTATAAGTTTTTCCAGTCAGGTATTGGCCAGGGGAAACCAGTTTCTCTGTCACCATGGTGACACTGGCACCTGTATCCCTCAGGCCGTCTACACTTGTCCCATTAATAAAGAGCTGCTGCCTGTATTTTTGCATGTTAGGGGGCCAGGCAGCTAGTGTGGCTAAATCCACCCCACCCTCAGAGACTAGAGTAGCTTCAGTGTGGACCCTGATTTGCTCTGGGCACACTGTTGATCCCACTTGGAGACTAGCCATTCCAGTGTTACCTGGATTGGAGTTTGGAGTGGAACTTTTCTTGGGACAGGCCTTGTCTCCAGTTTGGTGTCCAGACTGACTACAGTTTCGACACCAGGCCTTTTTGGGATCAAAGTTTTTACCCTTGTACCCAGGATTGTTTTGTGAAGAGGCTCTGGGCCCACCCTCCTGTGCAGGTTTTTGGGGGCCTTTAGAAGACTCTTGACTATTTTTATTTTTGGCTGTCTCACCACCTTTCCCCTGGGGAGGTTTTGTGACCCCTTTCTTTTGGTCACCCCCTGTGGAAGTTTTGGACACCCTAGTCTTGACCCAATGGTCCGCCTGCTTTCCCAATTCTTGGGGAGAAATTGGTCCTAGGTCTACCAGATGCTGATGCAGTTTATCATTGAAACAATTACTCAACAGGTGTTCTTTCACAAATAAATTGTACAGCCCATCATAATTACTTACACCACTGCCTTGAATCCAACCATCTAGTGTTTTTACTGAGTAGTCTACAAAGTCAACCCAGGTCTGGCTCGAGGATTTTTGAGCCCCCCTGAATCTAATCCTATACTCCTCAGTGGAGAATCCAAAGCCCTCAATCAGGGTGCCCTTCATGAGGTCATAAGATTCTGCATCTTGTCCAGAGAGTGTGAGGAGTCTATCCCTACACTTTCCTGTGAACATTTCCCAAAGGAGAGCACCCCAGTGAGATCTGTTCACTTTTCTGGTTACACAAGCCCTCTCAAAAGCTGTGAACCATTTGGTGATGTCATCACCATCTTCATATTTAGTTACAATCCCTTTAGGGATTTTCAACATGTCAGGAGAATCTCTGACCCTATTTATGTTGCTGCCACCATTGATGGGTCCTAGGCCCATCTCTTGTCTTTCCCTCTCTATGGCTAGGATCTGTCTTTCCAAAGCCAATCTTTTGGCCATCCTGGCTAACTGGATGTCCTCTTCACTGGAGTTATCCTCAGTGATTTCAGAGGTGTTGGTCTCTCCTGTGAGGGAACCAGCATCTCTGACTATTATTTTTGGAGTCAGGGTTTGAGGGACCCTGTTCTCCCTAGATAGGACTGGTAGGGGGGAATTTTCCTCCAAGTCACTATCCTCTTCCTCTGAGTTGCCACCCTCAGAGGGGTTGGCCTTTTCAAACTCTGCCAAAAGCTCCTGGAGCTGTATTTTGGTAGGTTTGGGGCCCATTGTTATTTTCTTTATTTTACAGAGTGACCTTAGCTCCCTCATCTTAAGATGGAGGTAAGGTGTGGTGTCGAGTTCCACCACAGTCACATCTGTGCTAGACATTTTGCTTCTAAAAGTTGGAATACTTTTTAAGAATCTACAACTGGTTCTAGAATCTAATTCAAACTTTTACAAACTTTTAAACTCTAAAAGAAATGCTAAACAGGATCTAACACAAGGCCCTAGCAGGTCTTTTAAGATTTTAGAAAACTTTTTCAAATTGCAAAAATCAATTTCTAATGACAATTTTGGAATTTGTCGTGTGATCAGGTATTGGCTGAGTAGTCCAGCAAATGCAAAGTCTTGTACCCCACCGCTGATCCACCAATGTAGGATGTTGGCTCTGTATGTGCTATTTCAAAGTAAGGAATAGCATGCACAGAGTCCAAGGGTTCCCCTTAGAGGTAAAATAGTGGTAAAAATAGATAATACTAATGCTCTATTTTGTGGTAGTGTGGTCGAGCAGTAGGCTTATCCAAGGAGTAGTGTTAAGCATTTGTTGTACATACACATAGACAATAAATGAGGTACACACACTCAGAGACAAATCCAGCCAATAGGTTTTGTTATAGAAAAATATCTTTTCTTAGTTTATTTTAAGAACCACAGGTTCAAATTTAACATGTAATATCTTGTTTGAAAGGTATTGCAGGTCAGTACATTAGGAACTTTGAATCATTTCAATTGCATGTATACTTTTCAAGTTATTGACAAATAGCTACTTTAAAAGTGGACACTTAGTGCAATTTTCACAGTTCCTGGGGGAGGTAAGTTTTTTGTTAGTTTTACCAGGTAAGTAGGACACTTACAGGGCTTAGTTCTTGGTCCAAGGTAGCCCACCGTTGGGGGTTCAGAGCAACCCCAAAGTCACCACACCAGCAGCTCAGGGCCGGTCAGGTGCAGAGTTCAAAGTGGTGCCCAAAACGCATAGGCTAGAATGGAGAGAAGGGGGTGCCCCGGTTCCGGTCTGCTTGCAGGTAAGTACCCGCGTCTTCGGAGGGCAGACCAGGGGGGTTTTGTAGGGCACCGGGAGGGACACAAGCCCACACAGAAATTTCACCCTCAGCAGCGCGGGGGCGGCCGGGTGCAGTGTAGAAACAAGCGTCGGGTTCGCAATGTTAGTCTATGAGAGATCAACGGATCTCTTCAGCGCTGCAGGCAGGCAAGGGGGGGCTTCCTCGGGGAAACCTCCACCTGGGCAAGGGAGAGGGACTCCTGGGGGTCACTTCTCCAGTGAAAGTTCAGTCCTTCAGGTCCTGGGGGCTGCGGGTGCAGGGTCTTTTCCAGGCGTCGGGACTTAGGTTTCAGAGAGTCGCGGTCAGGGGAAGCCTCGGGATTCCCTCTGCAGGCGGCGCTGTGGGGGCTCAGGGGGGACAGGTTTTTGTACTCACAGTATCAGAGTAGTCCTGGGGTCCCTCCTGAGGTGTTGGATCTCCACCAGCCGAGTCGGGGTCGCCGGGTGCAGTGTTGCAAGTCTCACGCTTCTTGCGGGGAGCTTGCAGGGTTCTTTCAAGGCTGCTGGAAACAAAGTTGCAGCCTTTCTTGGAGCAGGTCCGCTGTCCTCGGGAGTTTCTTGTCTTTTCGAAGCAGGGGCAGTCCTCAGAGGATGTCGAGGTCGCTGGTCCCTTTGGAAGGCATCGCTGGAGCAGGATCTTTGGAAGGCAGGAGACAGGCCGGTGAGTTTCTGGAGCCAAGGCAGTTGTCGTCTTCTGGTCTTCCTCTGCAGGGGTTTTTCAGCTAGGCAGTCCTTCTTCTTGTAGTTGCAGGAATCTAATTTTCTAGGGTTCAGGGTAGCCCTTAAATACTAAATTTAAGGGCGTGTTTAGGTCTGGGGGGTTAGTAGCCAATGGCTACTAGCCCTGAGGGTGGGTACACCCTCTTTGTGCCTCCTCCCAAGGGGAGGGGGTCACAATCCTAACCCTATTGGGGGAATCCTCCATCTGCAAGATGGAGGATTTCTAAAAGTCAGAGTCACCTCAGCTCAGGACACCTTAGGGGCTGTCCTGACTGGCCAGTGACTCCTCCTGGTTGCTTTCTTTGTTCCCTCCGCCTTGCCGCCAAAAGTGGGGGCCGTGGCCGGAGGGGGCGGGCAACTCCACTAAGCTGGAGTGCCCTGCTGGGCTGTGACAAAGGGGGGAGCCTTTGAGGCCAGGTGTCACAGTTCCTGCCTGGGGGAGGTGTTAGCATCTCCACCCAGTGCAGGCTTTGTTACTGGCCTCAGAGTGACAAAGGCACTCTCCCCATGGGGCCAGCAACATGTCTCTGGTGTGGCAGGCTGCTGGAACTAGTCAGCCTACACAGACAGTCGGTTAAGTTTCAGGGGGCACCTCTAAGGTGCCCTCTGGGGTGTATTTTGCAATAAAATGTACACTGGCATCAGTGTGCATTTATTGTGCTGAGAAGTTTGATACCAAACTTCCCAGTTTTCAGTGTAGCCATTATGGTGCTGTGGAGTTCGTGTTTGACAGACTCCCAGACCATATACTCTTATGGCTACCCTGCACTTACAATGTCTAAGGTTTTGTTTAGACACTGTAAGGGTACCATGCTCATGCACTGGTACCCTCACCTATGGTATAGTGCACCCTGCCTTAGGGCTGTAAGGCCTGCTAGAGGGGTGTCTTACCTATACTGCATAGGCAGTGAGAGGCTGGCATGGCACCCTGAGGGGAGTGCCATGTCGACTTACTCGTTTTGTCCTCACTAGCACACACAAGCTGGCAAGCAGTGTGTCTGTGCTGAGTGAGAGGTCTCCAGGGTGGCATAAGACATGCTGCAGCCCTTAGAGACCTTCCTTGGCATCAGGGCCCTTGGTACTAGAAGTACCAGTTACAAGGGACTTATCTGGATGCCAGGGTCTGCCAATTGTGGATACAAAAGTACAGGTTAGGGAAAGAACACTGGTGCTGGGGCCTGGTTAGCAGGCCTCAGCACACTTTCAATTGGAAACATAGCATCAGCAAAGGCAAAAAGTCAGGGGGCAACCATGCCAAGGAGGCATTTCCTTACACTATCCACACCACAATTATGTCTATGGATGTTGCTGGTGTAGGCATCAGGCAAACAGCCAAAGAAGAAATGTTGAAACTGTGAAAATCAAGATCTACCATTGTGCCATTTGATGTCTACAGTTTGACATGAAGGTGTGAGTTGCAATAATGGATTCAAAGTGGTTCATAAGTCAAAGGCTTTGGCAGCGCCAAATAACAGGTAGGGGGACCATGCCTATGTCCGGGTTCCAAAATGAGGGAAGTCTGTGACAACGCTCTCCTTCCCCAATCTCTGGGGCCCACTCCCACCAATGGCAGGTAAAGAGCTGACAGATATTGACCAGACACACACAAGTTTGTGCTTTGAGAAACAATTCTCAGGACGTATTTATTACAAAACAAATTAGTATTCAAAATATTTGGTTCAATCAGCACTGTGAAAAATTCCATAAACAGAGTGTTTTGATCAAGATCTATACATAAATTAACAAACTGCATATTCTTGGTCAGTTTTGGCCACCTTGCTGATCCTTAGAACCCTGAATGACTAGTGGGCCCAAGTGCTACACACCAGGCTCTCATAAATATAGACACTGTAGTAGGCGAATTCCACCAGCCCCCTCACAAAGAGAAGAGCCACAGGACCAGCTAGTCAGCTGAGCCCGATATCACCCGTGCTAGAGCAAACCCCTGCTATCCCTTGGGAGCTGGGCAATAGGACCTGATCCTGTCTCCTGGCACTAGGTCCATCTCCCCACAATGTCAGGGCAGTGCCATAAAGTACCCGTAGAGCCAAGGATAATCCCTGTAGCAGATGTCCCTGGTCCTGCCTTACAATCTGTAGTAATTCTGCCCCCAGTTGATCAAAGGTTAAAACCGAATGTATCGGGAAATTTCCTGCTTTCATGTTCAGCTGACAAGGTGCCACCAGATTTGTGGCCAACCCTGACTCCCTTACCTCAATAAAAATGACAAAACAGATGCTTGAACGATTGACAAATGAAATGTAATGACTGAAAAACTATAGAGCCTTAAAAACAATTCATACCATATACATTGAACTTGGGATGGGTGGGTGGGTAAAAGATGCTCCCAGGTGCAGCAGGCTGCGTCGGTGGTCGGCAGCGTCACAGCACTCCAAAAGGCTAAGTGGGTGCTTACAGTTTGCCACGGCTTAACTGCCTCGGTCCCCGCCAGCCACCCAGGCAACCCCACTGACCTCTGTGACCAATGGGCATTGAGCATGCCTTGCGGGCAAGCGTGCAAAATGTGAAAAACAAACACAGTGGCAAAAAATGCAGTTGATGGCCACCTCCCCTCAGGCTAGTGATTGCCCCCACCTGTGCCCGAGGCCCACCATTACAGCTTGCCCTGCTCATTCGCAGGTAGGGGATCTTGCCTAGGCCTGGTTCAAAAATGAGGGAAGTCTGTTACACTCCCTTCCCCCATCGCTGGGGCCCACTTCCACCAATGGAAGGAAAAGACGTGACAGAAATTGACCTGAGGTACATAGGTTTGAATTTTTAGAAACAATTCTCAGGCCGCATTTCTTACAAAACAAATAGTAACATTCCAAACATCTGGTCAATCAACAATGTGAAAAATGACATGAACAGAAAGTGTTTTGGACATAATGTATACATAAATCAACTAACTGCATATTCTTGGTCAAGGTTGGCCACCACGCTGGTCCTTAGAGCACTGAATGACTAGTGAGTCCGAGTGCTACCCACAGGGCTCCCATAAATATAGACACTGTACAAGGTGAAGTCCCTATCCCCCTCATAGAGAGATGAGTCACAGGCCAGAAAGTAAGCTGAGCCTGTAATCACCCATGTCAGAGCAACCCCCTGGCATCCTTTGGGAGATGGTCCTGGGCAACCCGAACTGATCCTGGTCCCCTGGCACAAGTTCCAATTCTCCACAGTGTCATGGCACTGCCATAAAGCACCTGTAGAGCCAAGGACAATCGCTGTCATGGGCATCCCTGGTCCTGCCTTTAAATGTGTAGTACTTCTGCCCCCAGTTGATCACAGGTTAAAACCAAATGTATCAGGAATTCGCCTGCCTTCTAGTTTTTGCTGCCTACCAAATTTATGGCCAAACCTGAACTCCCCTCCACCCCCACTGCCACAGACTCAGATGGTTAATTGACCGACTGGGTCTCCCCCATACATGAGCTGCCCTGAGATTTTGAAAAAAGGCGTACCGCAAAGACCAACAAACATTCAACAAACCGCTCATTGCCCTGAGCAGAAAGGTGAACTCCATATTTGTGGAAGAAAGCTTCTAACCTAAGGCAGCCATAGGGAATTGTCTTCAAAATTGCTGTATTAAGGAGACTCCTCATCCTAGTATTCATGCGCTTCGCTGACTCATTCAGACCCTTTATAGGTAGACCTACACTCCAGACCCTACGTGGAATTATTTGGGACCAGTCAATGACAGTCCCTGGAAATCTCTTAGATAACCATGAGATCCCCACCAGCAACTTCTCAAAGACACCTCTTCTCAGTCAGTGCGAGATGATTACCTCCCTATATGAAGAATGATAAGTGTCGGTGGCTGTAGCTTCCTGCCCTTAACTTCCACCAGCAGCTGACGTAATCCATCTAGCCGAAGACCCCATTTGCAGACCTAAAGGAATTGAAGTCAGACCTCAGCTACTTGCTTGTAAAAATGGCTTTGCTGAAGACCGCTCCCGCTCGCCGAACAAAGGAATGGCCAAAAATCCACACAATGTATGTAGCCATGTGCGCTAAATACACAGAACAAGGAAAGGCAAAAATAAATTAATGGGTTGCCTCTGGCGACTAAGCCTTCTTTAAACCATGTAGCATTTGTAGCAATTAGAGCTCCACCACCAGATTCTCTTAACCGTTTCTGCATCAAAACCAACCCCTAATGCCGATGTTGCCGCCCCTATCCTAAACTAATGGGAGCTATAGTTGGTGGGATCTGCCCCAATCCCACGCAGTGCTGCACGCATGACATAGCTAAACTGGTATTTTGTGAGAGGTAGACCAGAGTCAACAATGAGGTAGACAAGGTATGTGGCTGAATATGCAGGAAGGCCACCACATATGCTACTGGGCATCCCATAGTGCCCTTGGCCCTCCTCAAGATCACCTGTTCGCCCATCCACAATTGGTCAGATTTGGAAAGGGAAGGGGTGATAATTAGGTCACCCCTGATCCAGGATATGTGATCTAGTAACAAACCCCTGTAGGAAGCTGACTCTGTATATACTAGACTAAAGTGAGTTGTCGTGTGTACAGAGTTTAGGGGTTCCCCAGAGACTTAACAGAGGCTAAAGTAGGAAGTACTAATGCTCTCTTTTGTGGTATTGTGGTCGAGCAGTTAGGCTTATCAGAGGGTAGTGCAAAGCATTCGTTGTACACATACAGCCAAGAAATGAGACACACACTCAATGTATTGTTACTTTATTAATAGAACCAGTGGTCTTTGTTGCAGGTAAGTACAGTTGTAAATTGGTATCAAGCATATGTAACAAATGTACTTTGTTTGGTTTTTGCAGGTAAATCAGTTTACAAGTAAGTAACACTTTTCAATTTCAAAAGTTGACATTTAGTGCAATTTTTCATAGGAGTCGGTAGAGTCCTGAAGGGGGAAAGGTGTTAGCATGGTTAACAGGTAAATACACGACTTACAATTCCAGTCTTCCGGGGTTAGGATATCCACATGTCAAAGTTTAGGCTGACCCCAAAAGTACACCACGAGCAACACAGGGCCGGCTGGGTGCAGAGGTCAAAGTTGGTGCTGGGCTTACAATAGGATCCTATGAGAACTGGTGGGGGAGGGTTAAAAAGCAGGTTGCAGGTAAGTACCTGCGGTTCCAGGGACAAGCCTGGGGGTTCAGTCCGCACTGAAGAGGGAGGGGGTTCACATCAAAAGCACACCGGCTCAGGAGCATCCGAATGCATGATGCAAACACAGAGCTGGGCGCCCAGTGCTTTTCTAGAGGGGGAGCCGGGGGGAGCCGGGGGGAGTGATGAGGGGGGTGATCACAAAAGGTGCTGCTGTCTGGGTCCAGGGGTTTGGTTCCGGGAAACCAAAGGCTGGACAGGTAGGGGAGTCCCACGGAGGACGTTGCTGGGTCATCAGTCAGATTCCCCAAGGCCAGGGGGCTGCGGCTGCAGGAGTCCCTCTGAGCGTCTGTATCTTTGTTAGATGTGGTCACGGTAAGGGGTGGTCCTCTGAATTCAGACTGCAGGCGTCTTTGTGTTGGCCAGGAGGGTTCAACCCAAGGTGGACTTGAGGCCGGAAACGCTTGGGGACCATCTCTGGACCGGTGAGCTACCTAGACTTGTGCCGTGGGCGTCTGGGGCAGAGTGGGCAGGGCTCGAAGATCTGGAGCAGTACTGGAGTCATTTTGGAGGGTCTCTTCTGGACAGGGCCTCTGTCCTCTGGAGTTCTTGGTCCTCTGCTGGGTAGGCAGTCTTATGGGGGTTTGTAGAAGTCGCTGGTCCTGCATGGTGCATAGCTTTCTTGGAGCAGGAGTCTTTGAAGCTGCAGACAGGCCGCTAGGGCTGGGGCCAAGTCAGTTGTCATCTGGGTTCTTAGCTGCTGGGGTCGGCTTGGCAGTCCTTCTTTCTTCTTGATGTTGCCATGAATCTGGTGAGTAGGGTTAAGAGGTGCCCCTAAATGTTAGATATAGGGGCGTTTCGAGAGTCGGGGGCAGTAGCCAATGGCTGCTGTCCCTGATGGTGACTACACCTTTTCTGTGCCCACTACCTTTGGGCAGGAGGCACATTCCTATCCCTATTGGTACCTCTCCTCCAAACCAAGATGGAGGATTCTTCAAGGAGGGAGGGTCACTTCAGCTCTGGACACCTTAAGGGTGGTCCCAGCTGAAGTGGTCAAAAGTGGGGATTTGTCGGGGGATATAGTATCTCCTCTAGCTGGAGTGCTCTAAGGTACTGTTACAGGAGGCCTGAGCCTTTGAGGCTCCCTGACAACTGTTACAGTTCCTGCAGGGGGGAAGAGAAGTGAAGCACCTCCACCCAGAGCAGGCTTTGCTTCTGACGCCAGAGAGCACAAAGGCTCTCACCCCATGGGGTCAAAAACCTGTCTGTTAGTGGCAGGCTTGCACAAGTTGGTCATCTTTACACTAAAGAGTTAGGCAAAAACAGGGGGCATCTCTAAGACGACTTCTGTGTGCATTGTACAATAAATCCAGTACTGACATTGTGGGTTTATTGTGCTGAGAAGTTTGACACTAAACTTTCCAGCCTTCAGTGAAGCCATCATGGAGCTGCGGAGATCATAATGACAAACTCCCAGCCCATGTACTTAATGTGGCCACACTTCACTTACGATGTCTAAGAATGGACTTAGACACTGTAGGGGCATATTACTCATGTAGCTATGCCCTCACCTATGGTATAGTGCACCCTGCCTTAGGGCTGTAAGGCCTGCTAGAGTGGTGACTTACCTATGCCACAGGAAGTGGATTGTGGGCTTTGCCTTTTTCCCCCCACCAGCACACACAATGTGCAATAGCAGTTTGCATGAGCTTGGTGAGGGGTCCCTTAGGGTGGCACAATACATACTGCAGCCCTTAATATCCCTCCCTGGTCACAGAGCCCCTGGTACCGTTTACAAGGGCTTAACTGTGTGCCAGGGGTATGCCACTTGTGGAAACAATGGTTACAGTTTAGGGAAATAACAAAGGTTCTGGGGCCTGGTTAGCAAGATCCCAGCATACACTCAGTCTACTTAGAATCCATATCAGGCAAAAAGTCTGGTTGGGGTAACCATGCCAAGAGGAGCACTTTCCTAAAACTCCCATGAATATCCCGTTTTGATCCGGCCACCAGCTCTGATACCCTGAATGCCCCGTAGAATCAATCATTGATTTGTAGAGCGTGGCTGATCAACCTTGAGGTCTCAAGACACTGTTTGTGGGTGTGCTGCGCTGTCGAAGAGCCAGGTCGTGAGGTCCTTCCTGAACTGCTTCAGTGGTGCGGTCTGCCTGGGCTTGAGAGGTAGCGTGCTCCATGTCTGGCCTGCGAGGTAGGAGAAGGATCTTCCTCCTGCTGTGCTTTTGCAGGTCTTGGGGACGGCTGCAAGGGCGAGCTGGGAGGAACGGAGGCATCTGTTGGGTATAGAAGGTTAGGTGGTGGTTAACGGTTTGCCAGTCCTGTGTTGCGCAGTGCCTTGTAGCTGTGGATCATGAGTTTGTATGCGATGTAGAAGGCGAGAGAAAAGGCATCTGAAACATGGCTGCTTAATACGTTGACCTGCAGACCACCAAAATGGCCCCCAGTATGCTGCCCAGTTTGTCAATGCCTTTAGGGTGTCTGCTGTCAGCGGAGGCTCCCTCCAGTCTTTCCCAACCAGTGAGAGCCTTCTTGACTAAAAAGGAGTGTGAATGGTAGGGTGCCCCTGTAGGTTTGGCATAGAAGACTACCCCAGATATGTATCGCCTGGCAGATGTGTCCGACTTGCCCTGCATGCGCAAGTGCTTGATAAAGCACAACCAGTTGCCTGAAGAAAAACGTGCCTGCACATGTCCTGCTGTGCATGCAAGAAAGATCTGAAAGGCCCTCTTATAGGCCGTTATTCGTTTTGGGTGTGAGGCGGGCAGTGATTAGTTGTGGTAAGACCAGGCACCAAGACTCCATAAAAATGCTGGGAACTGCCTCCGAATGAAAAAGCTGGAAATCCTGCAACTTGAGATGAGACAATGCATCAGCTGCATTATTCAGGAAACCAGGGAGATGTTTAGTTTTGAACAAAATCTGATTCCACAAACAAATACAAATTCTTTAAGAAGACCCAGGACCTTCCTACACTTTGTGCTGAGAGTTAATGGATTCCACAATAGACTTGCTATCTGACCAAAATGTTACTGAATGTTGTGTAACTGCTGCTCCCACAAATGCAAAGGCCACCAGAATAGAAAACAACTCCAAGAAGGTGACATTCTTCACCAAATCTAAATCAAATCAATGTTGCCGCCAGGCCTGAGCATAACACTTTGAATCCAATATAGCACCAAAGGTTACGCACCCAGCCACGTCAGTATAGAGGCCGAACTCCTGGCTAGACCGCATAGGTGCCGGCCACATCATGCACCCATTGAACTGTTCTAGAAAGTTTAACCAGATTCTCATGTCCTGCTTCTGATCTGCTATAAGGTGGATTCTATGATGCTTGTGCCTTATTCCTGAAATGGCCTGTGCATAGAACGTGATGAAATGCAGCCAATGGGGATGATGCACAGTGCAAAGTTAAGCTGACCTACCAATACCTGTACCTGCTGGAGGTTACTTTCTGGCCTTGGAGGCAAGTCTTTAGTGAATTCTGAAATGCCTGAACTTTCTTGGGTGATAACCTGCATTCTCCCTTTACTGAGTCAGTTTTAATGCCAAGGAATACCAAGTCGTAGTTGGGCCACCTGTCTTTTCATGGGCCAGTGGAACCGCAAACTACTCCATCAGCCTCACAAAGGTACCCAAAGAGTTGGCGCATAGCTCAGAATTCGTTGGACCCAAAAACAAGACGTTGTCCAATTAGTGAATCACCCCATTAAAACCAAAGACCTGTGTGAATACCCACTCTAAAAAGGTGCTTAATGTCTCAAAATAAACACAGGAGACGGAGCAACCCATAGGCATACATTTATCATAGTAGAACCCTCCCACAAATCGAAAACCAAGCAAATGGAAGTCCTCTGGGTGGACGGGGAGGAGCCCGAAGGCTGACTCGATATCTGCTTTTTCCATGAGGGCAACCGGGCCCAATCGCCTCAATTTTTGGAGATCCCCATCCACGGATGCATACCTTACTAAGCAAAGCAATGGATCGATGGCATCATTCATGGATATACCTTTGGGGGACAATAAGTTATGAATGAGTCTAAATTCAGCTGGTTCATTTTTGGGGCCCAGCCCTAGTGGGGGCATACGAAATCCTGAAATGGTGGATCTAGAAAAGGACCTGACACCCTCACCAGATGGATTTCTTTCTCAATCTTCTTGCACTTCACCCCCATACTCAGTCCCAGTGATTTTTTGATAATTAAAGAAGCTGGGACCCTTCACCCCGTGAGTGGGGATTCGGAAACCAAAGCGAAATCTACAGTAAAGCTGATAGGCCACATCTCGTCATGGGTAAGCATTTAACCAGGGGTTCAAAGCCAATAAGGGACAGGTGACATCTCACTTTTGGCCACCTTTCTATTTGGACTTCATGAAGTACTTAAATTCTGGATGGCCTGTGGTCCTACATAATGATCAACCGTACTTGAACTTACAGGACCCCTGAGGTCTGGTACATGCCTTCTTAGTGAATGCCCAGGAAGCCCCTTTTTGCCCCCCCTCCCTCCCCTACCTCTGCAGCCAGAGGAAAGGGTTACTGGCCAGTCCCATCACCTTTCTTTAGCATCATACACCATAAGCAAGTGTTCACATCTGTCTGATCCCAATGCATGTCCAGAGTGGTAGCTTAATTTAAGCAGATGGTTTAGTCATAGTCCTTCCAACAGGTATCCCCGAGCTCTTTATAAGCCCCCTCAATTTTGCTCAATTAAAAAGCCATTTGAAGACCCAATTCTGGTGACTAATGTAGCATAACTGATTCGTAAATAGCAAACTCCTTGATCCATTTGAGTTTGTTCAACTTTCAACTTTTTTATCTGTGTGAACATCCTTTATGAGCCTTTTGCTCGTCAGACTCCGGTTTTACCCCAGTTAGCTCAAACAGATCAGCGTACGCCGCCTTCCTGATTTTTGCCTTCACCCCATCTGATAGATGTGAGCCTAAATGATACCTTTGCTGCCACCTAAGTCTGCTGGCAGTAGCTGGACAGCAGGGGCTGCCGTCCCCAAAGATGTACCAGGTGTTTGGGCAACTGTGATGGGGAGGGATGACTGGGAGTGTCACTTGATGCAGACGAGTCCTTAGGAGTGTTCTCATGTGGCTTATTAGAGGCCCTCCCCACTGAATTAGCTGTTACTGTCAGGACATCACCTCCTGTTAGCATCGATTCTGCTACAGTGCTCCCAACCTTGATAGCCATGGCAAGACTTTCGCCAAGCTGGTGACCAACTCATCCCCTGCCACTCCTGCTGCTGGAGTAGTGACCCCCCTAACCCCTCTTCACCTGCTGTGATTACATCTGCAGAGGATGGCTGTGTATTGGGACTTTCAAGGGTCTGAACCGGCTCAGTACTGAGTTTTGTTGATTTGGCCCTCCCTCCATTTGAGTCCCGTTTTTGGCATGTTTAGAAAGAGGAGGAAAGGCTGACTTAGGTGGCACGAGTGATCTCCTGGGGCATTCCCCAGCCCCCAGCTTGCCAGACTGTGCAGTATTAGCAGCAGGGACTAGCTGTGGGTTGGGACCTGCGCGGCCAAGGGGGCAAGAGCTGGGCGCTATAAATTCATAAATTCCTCGAGTGATGCAAGACATCACATAACTTCTGACATGTCTGCATCTGCTTTCCTCTTTCTTTGTATAGGCATTCTAAGGTATTACCCACTCCACACAAAGGTCACTATTATGTATTTGCCCTTGGAGATCGCTCTCATGCTTATACAAAATTCCCAGATAACCAAAAATCTGCCCCACACAATCTAATCCTAGTAATTAAAACAAGGGTCATGCATAAAACCTTTAATGTTCGTCCCAAAAAAAAAGTGCAACTGAATTACAGAAAACAAGGACAGTAATAGACTGCAAGAAGCACTGGTAATCCCTTTAAAAACAACTAAAGCCCTATATTGGAGTTTGTCCACTAAGTGGTAGCGGCACCACACAAATGCTCAAAGACCCTCAGGTCTGCTAAGTTAGCAATGTAAAAAGCTGTGCCTGTGCCGAATAAACTTTGATTTAAGCAATGGGTAATTCCGTGCCCCAGAACAGCATTGTTTCACGCTGGCCCACATCACAAACCAAGGCAACCCCTACCCTCCCCTCCCTACCTGAAGGCCGCTGCACAACGCTACTCCTTGAGGCGCAGACGGCTTAAAGGGCCCTGATTTACGGGCCTCATCCATGATGAGAAAAAGGGGTAAGAATAAAGTAAAAATGCACTCAGAGGCTCCTGTAGGTTCACACCCGCTACCAGGCCACAGGTGAGTGGCCAGGCTCCAAGAGCAAGCAGGAGGCGGTCACGAGCGGCAGCGGTATTGGAATGAGGGCAGGAGCATATATGCTCCCAGGTTCAGCAGGTCGCATCGGCAGGGGCACAGCACTCCACAAGACTAAGTGTGTGCTTATAGTTTGCCCGCGGCTTAAATGCCTCTACCTAGGCCCATGCTGGCCACTGAACCCCCCCCCCCCCCCACCCCCCCCCCCCAAGGCCACTTGTGTGTGCCCGAGGCCCACCATTTCGGCTTGCCTCTCTCATTCAGCAGAGGCATTTTTAGTCCTTTTCCACAATCTAGACCAATATAGAACTTTGCTTAGTTGCTCTATCTTGTATCACAGTTCTACTGTTATGCCCAACATCCTTTTACTACTATCAAAGAGGAAAGTGTCAGCACCAAAATCTCCAGAAGAGGACTTCTGTGTGCTGGAACGTTAAGAATCCAGTCCAGCAAGTAACCATGACTCCTAAAGGATCTCTTTCCCCCGCTTTTAGATCTACATGAGGGATGCTTCTCAGTTTCTTTGCAGAGAGGATAGAATAAGTATGGACATGCGAGTGCTAAACACAGTTTGTAAGGGACTACTTGGAGCTCAGCATATTCCAAATAGCTAAAGTGCACTGTTCCGCACGGAAAACCACAAGTGAAATGGGCACTACTCTAAGTAGAAGCAAAAGCCCTCACACACCCAAAGGGTGTCATGCTTCATCATAGGGCCTACTCCTCGTCGGGCTGCACTGCAATGTCCGATGGGCCTCACATGGGGGCTCTTTGTCAGCGATCTCTTCAATTGTTTGCAGTGGTAGGGCATACTAATAGATTCAAACCTACATGAAGTAGTGAGAAGCTGGAGAACGTTGATTATAATTCACTCTAGGGCCTCACAACAATATGTTTATTCTACATGAAGGCTCTTGGTCAAGGTTAAAAACAACGGGGAGTGGAAAAGGAAATAATGCTCTGCCTACAAGCTGTGAGACCTAGGATGACCGAAAAATATGCAGTTAGTATCATGCTAGGTTGGTACTATATTAAGGCCACAACGCATAGCTTCCTTCCAGCACCGGTTCATATGGCCACAAGCGGGCAACTTGTTGCATTGATTGATAAAAGGGCTTTGTCGCTGTGGGGAAGGGAGCGGCTGAATGGCAAAATGTCTCAGGGCTCTGCAAATGCAAGAACTGAAGTTGACTTTTCACAAGCCACCTTCACAGACATGCCTTGTTTATTTTGTGACATGTTTAACAATCCCGATAACATTAAGTTAGTAAGAAAGTGACTTAAATGCAGAACAGTGTACAGCTGCATTAATATTCATTTAGTGGTCTCATCGAAGGACGTAACTATTAATTTATTAGCAGTCAATCAAATCACAAAAATAAATTATAGAATGTTGTAAGTCATATTCCTAAGAATTTAAATACTAGACGCTCTGATTCTTTTGCAAAAACATTTGCTTTCACTTAATCCACAGCTCGAGTCCACTGTTGTTGGAACAAGTAAGCTGAGAGATTTATATGAACGGTTTGACAAAGAATTATTACAGAGGCAAGAACAGGCCAAAGCAGGCATGCCAAAATGGGAACCGCCAAAGCCAGTTGATGAAGAAATAGGTGAGTATCACCCTTGTCTTCTTTTGAAAACGTTTGTTTATGCTCTAAATAAGGTCTCTCACTGTGCAGGTTGTGGTAAAAAATCTATTGCTTTCTCTTTAAGCTTTAGTGATGCCTAGATGAACTTTAAATTGTCTTGTACAATGAAAGATTTGAAACTTCTATATGCAGGTTTCTAAGTGATTCTTCTAGCTGGAGGTTAAATCAGAAGACACGACTCTCCTGTTCTTGAAGCACCCCTTTTTTTCTCGAGAAAGGTCAGCTGGGCTATCATAAAAATATCCCTATGCCTCTCAAAGGCCCGAGTGCCTCTGGATTGATAGTAAGTTGAAGGAGAAACGGCCATTAATTATTATAACATTTGGCCTGTTAACCAGTTTGTGTTACGATCTAGATGCGCTTGGATGGGGATGGAAGGAAATGGCCATGTTTGGGAGAAAGTTGTAGCCTTCCATCACTTGATCCACAGTCTTCAACATGAGCTTTTTCCCTGACAGTCTTTTTGTTAATGATAAATCAGTGAGCTTTACAAACATCTCACTTCAATCAGGTGAACCACAGTTTAAAAAAAGGTGAACCGTCCATTTTTCAAAACATCTCTCAGACCCGCAGCCTTATTTTAGCGTCGTCCACGAGTTTTCTGTTGATGGTGACTGTTTGTGGGGTGTGAATATAGCAAATAATGGACACCTATGGTTGGAGTGCATCATACAGACTTTGAGAATTAGGGACCAGCATCTAATATGGAGGTTGATGGGTATGTAAATAAATGAGTGGTTTGCTGTACTAGTGTCCAGAATTTGAATGTAAGACCATCCATGTGGCAAGTTCTTTTGAGCCTTATTTCATGTTTTTTGTCATTTGTTAGAGAGTAGCAGTGATTCAGACGATGTAATGTCTACTACTTCCTCTGATTTTGAGACTCTTGACGTGGTCGGAGAAATAAAACGGAAAAAGGCGCATCCTGATCGGCTTCATGAGGAACTTTGGTACAATGACCCTGGTCAGGTTGGTTTGTCTTCTAGTTTCTTTTCTTGAATATCTGGTTATATTGCAATGTATTTTTCTAAAAAATGTTTGTGCATGTGCGCCCAGATCTTGCCAGTCTCTTTTCTCTAACTATGGAACATGGTGGAGCCATAACAACCCCGTTTGAGACCTTGACACCTAACTCCAATATACCTTTGGATCATCCTTTAACCTCTTAGATAAAAAAAACTGCATTCTTTCTGTATGCCTGCGTTCCAAGAAATATAGTTGCTTCTAAATTGAGAGGAAGATTTGTGTCTAGTGGAAAAGGTGTTTTCTATTCTATTTTTTAGCGTACTGTTTTGGTGCTTAACAATAACACACATAGATCTAAAGAAAGGATGACTCCGGTTTGCTTAGATGGGTATCCGTACACGTAGAGCCAAAAATTATGACGTTTTACTCTTGGGATATATGCTCACTAACAACGTGCATAGTGAACAATTTCATAGCCAGACCTTTTAAATTACATTTCACGACCTAGCACATTAAATAAATAAATTATGCAAGGCTGATTATGTTTATTTAATCGCAACCTGTTTCAGCAGAAGCCATAAAATCATGCAAAACAGACTACATTAGATTATTGGTCTTCAACATTTTGCTGTAAAGCCCCCACTTGAGTTAAAATCATTTTGGTTGGGGCCCCATAGTTTTCTGAGTAAGTTAAAAAGGTTCACGTTTTTTTTAAGGCTAACTGGATATAGAGAAAGAGAATGTACTCAAAGAAATCTTAATGACATTCATTTGTCTTTTCTGTACAGTAAATATTAATGTAAAAATTAAGGAAAATAAGAATACCACACACTGAGGTTTTGTGCTTAACGAAACTTATCTTGCCATTGCTTTACCTATCATTTAATATTTTAGGGGCGAGTGTGTGTAGGTGTCTAGAAAAGCTTCCTTGTTGCTGCTGCACTTCTGCTACTTGATTGAAGCTTGCACTGATGCTGCCAAAACAGTACATCTTCTTTCGACTAATCTCACCCTGATACCGTCTGAGAGAAGCCTGCAGCTGCTGTCTTTGTGGGGGTGAAGCTTGCTGTGCTGCTGCTTATGTCTTCCCTGTTTGTGCACATATGAACATAGTGTTTCTTCCAACGACCATGCACGATTAGCTGTTCCACTCCTGGTGGTTTCTTTTTTTTCTTTATATTCCAGGACTTGTAGGCCCTTTATAAAGCCAGTATTACAAGTCCCAGAATACTGGATACAAAGAAAAACACAGGACTGGCTCATCTACGTATGCATGAACCAGGGACCCTTAACAGCTATGTATCCATCCACATCAGAGGTCTGGAGAGGGACACATCGTTCTTTACTGCCATATTGGTCTGTGGTGCTCCCTTTATCTTACAGAACAGAAAACACACTATCTCAGCTTCTTCCTAATCAGCCCACCCACCTCTCTTTAACTTCAACCATGGCAATCTGCTCCAACAGCAAGAGATCTTGCTCTTAGAACAAGCCCAACAGCTGTAGGAAAGAAGACCGAAACAAGCTTGACCCAGACAGTAACAGTGATATATGTACCATCGTCACTGTGTGGGTTAAGCTTGTTCTGGACTTCTTTTAACAGTAGGGGGGCATGCTTAAATGATCTACACCAAGCAGAGAAAACAAAGACTGGGTGTTTAGTAGCTGGACTGGCACCACCCCTAGAGTGAGCCTGCCCCCCTATGGGGTCAGTCAGCACCCACGCATTGAAGAGCACTGCATTAGATCAATTATAACAATCAACATAATGAAATATCGGTCATAATACAACTTATAGTTGTATTTACCAGATGTTGGCGCATTTTCATTTTTTTCTCAGTTGACACGGCCTGTACTACAAAATGCTGGAATTCGATTGTGCTCCTTGATATATCATTAGCAACAGATAACAAGCATTGGCAAAGCCAGTAGGTTTTGCCTATGCAATAACTATTGACTTTTCCGATGTATTGTAGCCATGTTGTACACAAGGGTGGCTGTTGTTCAGAACGACTAAATGTTAGTGGTGTAGAGAAGAGTGGTGTAGAATGGAATGGTGAAAAGTGGAGTAGTATTGTTTAGTGGAGTGGCAGAGAATGTCGTGTATTTGAGTGGCATAGTGTGGAATCGCATAGAGTGGCATGCACTGGAGTGGCATAGAGCAGAGTGGACTCGTGTAGAGTGCATTGTCTTAAAGTGTCACAGAGTATAGGGGCATAGAGTGACGTGGCATTAAATTCAGCGGTGTACAATGCAGCATCGTAGAATGCAGTGTGATTAGAGCGATGCATAGTAGAGTGGGATGGTACAAGGTGGAGTGGTGCAGATTGCATTGGTATGGAGTGGTGCAGCACAGAATATAGTCAAGTGGCATAGAGTGCAGATAAGTCTTTAGTGGTATAGAGTGCAGTGGTGTAGAGTACCACAGAGCATTGCAGTGACCTAGAGTGCATTGACATAGAGTGGAGCAATGCAGAGTAGAGTGGCGAAGAGTTCAGTGGTAAAGAATGGAGTGTTGCAGAGTGGAGTGTCAGAGTACAGTGGTGAAGAGTAACGTGTAGAGCAGTGGCGTAGAGTGCAGTTGTATTGAGTTCATTGGTGTAGAGTTCAGTGGTTAAGAGTGTAGAGGGCAGTAGCATAGAGTGGAGTGGTGCAGGGTTGAGTAGACTGGTGTACGGTGCAGTGGTGTAGAGCAGATTGCTTCAGAGTAGAGTGAAGTGGCATACAGTGGAGTGGTGCAGGGTAGAGTGTAGTTGCATAGAGTGTAATGACAGAATAAAGTGGTGTAGAGTGCAATGATGTAGAGTAGGTTAGAATTGCATACAGAGGATTGGCGTACAGTGCAGGGGCATAGAGTTGAGTGTTACAGGGTAAAGTCTATTGGCGTATATTGTATTGGCTTAGGTTGCAGTGGCGTAGAGTACAGTGGTGTAGAGTGGAGTTGTGCAGAGTAGATTGGTGTGGCCTAGAATAGTGTACAGTGGCGAAAAGTCCAGTGATGTAGAGTAAATGGCAAAGAGTGCATTGACATAGAGTAGAGTGGTACAGAGTAGAGAGGCATAGTGGAAGTGGCGTAGAGTAGAGTGGAGTGGTGCAGCTTGCATTAGCGTGGAGTCATGTAACATGGAGTGGTGCAGAATAGAGTGTATTAGTGTAGAGTGAGTGGTGTACAGTGGAGTATTTAATGTGTGGTTTAAAAAAAGTACAAACAACGCATTTTCAATTGAAATTACCATTATGTTTCCACAGATTATTGCCAATAAAACTATGCAGGGCACAGACAAAAATGTGTGGAAATTGCATCACCTAGTGTAATGATTTGTTTTGATCATATTAAAGTATTTGTTTCCAACACACTTCAGAAATAACAAAAAATGTGCGTCATTTGTGTTCCTAATTCTGATATATTGTGAAATAATCACAGTTCATTTAAACGTTGTGTGCGAGAAAAAAATATTTCCTGCCACCAGCATCCAGCAAGATTGTCACATAAACCCTCTCACTTTGAAGTCTGAGAAAGAAAAGTAAACAAGGCCTTCAAAAGACAGCACCTGACGTTTGACCTCAGTCTTTGAATCCACAGTAAATGTGACGAGATAAGAACAAGATTTACAGGATTGTTTACAGAAAACTGTAAATAACATTTGGGCAAGGGAAGGAACGTACTCAAGCTGTACAGCATAAAACAAATGAAGCCAGCAAGTGGAAGGCAAGCAAATGTGAGTTACAAACCAGAAAGCCAATGACAAGCAACAGGCAGAATGCATTCCCAGGTCAGCTTTCTTAATGTCCCCAAGATGTCCTTAACAAATATGCAGCTGTCTGGTAGGCTGTGACCTAAAAATGGACAGGTCTAGACTGCACACAACCAGTTGTATGAGAGTGCTGCATTCTTAACCTGCCCTTAAACAGACATGACATAACAAGAAAACCACTGTATTTGGAATTACTATATCCTCGCTTTATCAGGCATATCCTGTGAATGCTGTGCTCTGCCATCCTCTTGGAGTTTCTGAAATCTTAGCCACGTTAACAGGCTACTTGCGTTTGTAAATTTATGATGTATAGGACGGAATGTCTTCCGTGTGATGGCAGGTGTACATTTCTGTGCTCCTGAACTCTCTGTATTGGTCATGATGAGGTTGTGTGTGTGTTTTGTGTTCTGGGAGAGTCAGTTGCTGTCATCTGAGAGAGGGCTTTGCATCTTGGCCGCAGAATGTGTTCTTTGGTAAAATGTTGCGATGGTAGTGGATTTACAGTTGTTGCCTGGTTTATTACTGTCTCTGAATGGACCCCTTTATGTACCCGGCAGGGTGCACTCCATAGAGGGCAGCACTGTAATATCTGTTTGAAAATAAATTGGTAGTTTTGCAGGGATGAACATTTTCGCACCATTACTCCTGGTGTGGTATAGGAAGGGCTTTCTTAAATATATAATTTACTTCTAACCTAATTGAAAGAAATTAGCTGGATTAAACTGTAATTTAAACGGGAGCCGCCGACTACTGTTCTGTATTTATGGGCAACAATCTTAAATCTTAATCTTAAAAATCTTAAATTCTTTCGGTAGGGCGGAGCCTCTCCAAGCTTTGTTTGCCCCCTAAATTTATGATTCTGCATATGTATGTTTACACACTTTGGCATTAACAATTTAAATTTCTTGTACTTCATGCATCCATATTTTCGGAGTATGTATGCCCGACCTATCTGATAATGATAATATTAATATTGTATTTATGTAACTTCCTACACATTGAAGATATTTTTTTTCAATAACACACTGAATGGCATGAAGAAACTGTGCCAGGCCTTCCTTCAAACATTTACGCAGACATTATCACTGGAAGTAGAGCTCTAATTTGCTTTCGTTCTTAGCGGTACAGCATTGCTTACCTGATGAACTACAGCCCTAATGGAAATATCCAAGCAATGAACACTTACAAGAGTACAGCACATGTATATTCTGCTAACATGTGAATACAGAGCCAAACATAGATTACTGTAACTTGCACTGTTACAGAGGAAGTAATGCAGATCGTTGTGGGCTTTTGAGATGTGCGCCCTACTTGTGTTGTAACTTTGACGAGGACCGCTTATTTAACAACTGATATTAGAATGTAGTTTAGGTAGGAACAGACCTTTCAAAACGCTTACTAATATTAAACCTTACATTTAGGTGCAAGTCAAGACACGTGGTTGACAAAGTTTGTCATAGCAGAGGGCAGCATCATGGCCACTATGTCTAGTGAACGTGGTAAACACATCTACAAGATACCAATATCTCCTAGAAACGCTTTTCAAGTGCTCATCTCATGCAGACTTTACCATCTGACCTCGAGTTCCGCGTGCACTGGGCATCCTCCCTGCAGCATCACATAAGGTGCAATCCAAGTGGCGGAATAAGGAGGTAGCCTTACAGCTGACTTTGAGGTGCTGCTTTCCTATAATCGCCTACATTCATTAGAAACTGTAACCCGCCTGCAGTCGTTAGAAACTGTAATTTAAACCATGGCTTGACAACTTACATTGGTAGTCAGTCACAGGACAACATAAATGCAAATGGCAAATTTTTAGAGGGAGTGCTTGGTGACAGTGGATATCACTCTCGTCGGCAAATCCAAACATTTGTGGTTTTAGGTCAGTTAGGGTCTCGTATATATGCATTGCTGCTTAAAACAACTTCAGATATGTTATACCCTCTTTTCAGCTGGAGGACAAGTGTGGACAAAATATTTATTACATTGGTATTAATTCCTACATTGAGAAGTCCCATATCGTTTAAAAGTATATGGCAGATTACATACCTATGTAGGTTTGTCATTTACTAAGGTGTTACTTCTCCGGATATTGCAGTCCATAAAATAATACCGTAGAAAGGCAAGGGAACCTAGGTCACTCCTCGGGAGAAAAGGCTTCGGGAATGAATTCGTGGAATAATGATGAAAATAAATCTATAGGTTGTCTAATTGGGTTCCATTTGTATCCAGCAAGTCAGTGCTTTGTGTCAAGAAGAAATGAACAGGTGGGGCAAGCTGTGCTCAAAATACATTACTTGTTCATCTTCCATTCTCATTCATTGTAAAGCAAAGGTAATGCTTTTAAAGTTTGGTTAACATATGCATGTTAAATATAGTCCTTATCGTTTTATAGTCTTGACGCTTTTACAGCAATCATAGCTACTCATGTAGAAGAGGTTTAAATAAACGTTTGCACCATGACCGAAGTGTAGAATCACATGCGGTGGTGTAGTCTGCCATCTAGTGGTAGTTTACAGAATTTTTCTTTTTAGTAAATACTTGTGGGCTGCACCACTATTCTCTGGAATACATTAAAAACGTAACCCACCATGCTCTGGTGTGTGGCCGGCATCTTGAGAAAACAAAAAGTTAAATGTCACCAGACTAGTAAGGACTTAGGACAAGTATCACAATATTGAACGGAGGCTGGAATCTATTTTCTCTAACTAATGTTAGTATTTTTGAGTGCAGTATCACCACGACCTGTCACTGGGCACGTTTTACTTCCAAGTTTCTGTTTCTGGTTAGCTCTTCCAGATTCTGTTGTGCAGTTCCTTGCTTCTTGTTTGGAAAGTGCTTAAGAATCTATTTCTGTGTTATGTAATTGTATGTATTTAATTTATTATTCTGGGAGGACTTTATAATGGTGTCATACGATTTCAGAATTCTCAGGCTTTTTAGTGGTCATTCCGAAGTATTCTTTATTTAAAGCTTTCGTGTTTTTCATTCATTTCATACAGAAGCATTGTATACACTAATTTTCAGTTATTCTATATTCTTTTACCTGTATACGTCCCATATTACTCAATGCATTTCACACGTCATTAGGAGTAGGAGTACAATAATATGGTAATAATCCTGAAAAGGAGGAAACATCGCAAGTACACACTTGGGAACACTTTCTTACTTTAAAATAATAACTATCACGTTAAAGTATGAGTGTGTTCATGATTGTGCATGTGATATGTTTATTTATTTTCAGGGTAGTACACTGCATGGTAAACAGACATGCACCCAAGTGGACTTTATAGCGGACGCAAGACTACAGTCTGTGTAGATTGGGGCCTGTACTGCGGGAACTAACGGCTGCATACATTATTTAATTTCTATTAGAACATTGGACTGTTGAGAGCTCCATTGCAGACAATTGAGTGCTCCGGGCTTTTTCTGCCGGTAAAAGCCCGGAGCTTCAACATTCCAAAGTTCTTTGTTCACAGAAACAGCTGTGAACAAAGGCCTCACAAGCCGGAGGGGATTTTATTCCCCTCGGGCTCCATGAAAACTTTTTATTTATGAGAAGATTCTGCCCTCTAGTGGCAGAATGTTCTAATAGCCTTTTAGCCCTTCCTAGCTGGGCTATATCGGCAATTAAATCACCGCTCCCTTCGGCGCAGGCCTTTAACGCTGGAGCGGGCCTTTAATGGCCGGTATAGCCAGCTACGGCGGGCTCTAAGGCTATAGTATTAGTGTTATACTATTAGTGTTTTAACTGTTCTGAGTGAGAACGTTATACCTACAGTCCCTCCTGTGTAAAGTTCCCCTTGCATCTTATTCCAGAACTGTGTGTGTGTGTGTGTGTGTGTGTGTGTGTGTGTTTGTGAGTAAAGCCAGGGGGATCCATTTTGCATTGCCCCTAGTTTAATATGGCACAAATTAGACCTTGTGATACAGCCTCCCCTGTCAGTGGAAGTGTATTGTCTGCATTCCTGAGCTGGCAGTTGTAACCCTAGACACTGGTGTGTGGAGCGAATGGAAATACAGATGCTTTAAAAAATTCTAAGGTAACATTTTTAGCAAGAGATTGCTGATTATTGCTTCCTGAGCACTGACATTCGGCAGATGGTAAGTTGATGGGGTGAATCAGAACATTTAGTTGCTTGGGAGAAATTTCAGGATAGGATCTAGTCCTTTTGCCTTTCCCTAGAGTGGCTCATTCCAGAAAGCTGATGACTATTAGTTGCAGAACTTCACAAACTTCACAATTATTATGCTCATCCTATCAGTAGTGATAGTTGGAGGCGGTCTTATTACCGGCTAGGAGAAGATCAATCGCCTTATCCAAGGAGTGTCTGAGCTGCAGCTAGAAAATTAAATATGAAACAGAACTTCACCAAACTTGTTCCTGGACTTTAGATAGTGTACCCGAACTCCCTAACTGGGCATAGTTTAGAAAAGTGAAACCTAAACGTTCACACTCAGAGCCAGTTCCAGGGGTCTTCACCAACGAAGTTTGGGGAAACTCTGCAGATTACTTGGAAATCTGCTGTGGTCCAGGGCTGGTGTAGCTGATGTCTAGTCGCTCAGAGGAGAGAGGACATCACCGTAAGTCTGTTCATCCTAATGGAGTGCTGTGCATTGGCCTGAGACCTTGGAGCTCTACCTGCTGCGAGAGTATAATGAAGGACTTGCTTGAGGAGAAGCCCAGTCTCCGAGTCTGGAGAGGAGAACAGATCTCAAGAAGCGGACTGCTGTTGGAGTGTACTCAGTTGATCACAGTGTGCTGGGGGGGTCTCTGGCCTCAATTCATGCCCAAATAAGCCAACGTGAACTAGTGTCTTTCCAGTGTGCCTGCATTAGCAACAGCCACAGCGAAAAGACCAGATGACCTGTCCTAACTCTGCGTTTGCTGCACCCAGAGGACCTCAGCCCTGTATCTTAGACTGGAGGATTGAATTCTCCAGCTGCAAGTGCTGGGCCTGCATGATAGGAGTGCCTCCCTCTGTGCTGCAGTTGCTTCCATCGGCCCGACACAGAAGGCGGAGCAGCTGCCCAAATTAACCACTGCGACTGCTCGCACCATGTGGGTGAAGACTGCACACCCGTGATTCTGGGTGCATTTCACCTCTGGTCACGCTAGCGCCTAAACCAAATACTGAACAAGAGCGTGACTATTAGATTTTGGTGTGACTTTGTTGAGATTGTTGCATCACATTTACAAGAACTGCATATAACAAAAGCTTATTTCAAGTTTTTTGGATAACAGAATATAGAAAAGCTGTTCCATTTCACCATAGGAAGCCTGCCATAGTGAATGTTTCGGTTTATCTGTGTAGTAGCATCAGCAGAATACCTTGCTTGTAGTCCTTTGTAGGAAGTTGGCTCTGTATGCACTATTTCAAAGTAAGGAATAGTATGCACAGAGTCCAAGGGTTCCCCTTAGAGGTAAGATTGTGGCAAAAAGAGATAATTCTAAAGATCTATTTTGTGGTAGTGTGGTCGAGCAGTAGGCTTATCAAAGGAGTAGTGTTAAGCATTTGTTGTACACACACAGGCAATAAATAAGGAACACACACTCAGACAATTCCAGGCCAATAGGTTTTTGTATAGAAAAATATATTTTCTTAGTTTATTTTAAGAACCACAGGTTCAAATTTTACATGTAATACTTCAAATGCAAGGTATTGCAGGTAGGTACTTTAGGAACTTTGAATAATCAAAATAGCATATACACTTTTCAAATAAATCACATATAGCTATTTTAAAACTAGACACTTCGTGCAATTTTCACAGTTCCTAGGGGGAGTAAGAGTTTGTTAGTTCTTGCAGGTAAGTAAACCACCTACGAGGTTCAAGTTTGGGTCCAAAGTAGCCCACCGTTGGGGGTTCAGAGCAACCCCAAAGTTACCACACCAGCAGCTCAGGGCCGGTCAGGTGCAGAGGTCAAAGTGGTGCCCAAAACGCATATGCTTTAATGGAGAAGGGGGTGCCCCGGTTCCAGTCTGCCAGCATGTAAGTACCCGCGTCTTCGGAGGGCAGACCAGGGGGGTTTTGTAGGGCACCAGGGGGGGGACACAAGTCCACACAGAAAGTACACCCTCAGCAGCACAGGGGCGGCCGGGTGCAGTGTGCAAACAAGCGTCGGGTTTGTAATTGAAATCAATGGGAGACCAAGGGGTCTCTTCAGCGATGCAGGCATGCAAGGGGTGGGGCTCCTCGGGGTAGCCAGCACCTAGGCAAGGGAGAGGGCCTCCTGGGGCTCACTCCTGCACTGGAGTTTCGATCTTTCAGGTCCTGGGGGCTGCGGGTGCAGAGTCTTTACCAGGCGTCGGGATCTGGGAAACAGGCAGTCGCGGTCAGGGGGAGCCTCGGGATTCCCTCTGAAGGCGTCGCTGTGGGGGCTCAGGGGGGACAACTCTGGCTACTCACGGTCTCGCAGTCGCCGGGGAGTCCTTCCTGAAGCGTTGTTTCTCCACAAGTCGAGCCGGGGGCGTCGGGTGCAGAGTAGCAAGTCTCACGCTTCCGGCGGGAAACGCAAGTTGTTTCAAAGTTGCTGCTTTGTTTCAAAGTTGCAGTCTTGGGTGAACAGGGCCGCTGTCCTCTGGAGTTTCTTGGTCCTTCTAGAGCAGGGCAGTCCTCTGAGGATTCAGAGGTTGCTGGTCCCTGGGGTGAGCGTTGCTGGAGCAGTGTCTTTAGAAGTGGGGAGACAGGCCGGTAGAGCTGGGGCCAAAGCAGTTGGTGTCTCCGTCTTCTCTGCAGGGGTTTTCAGCTTAGCAGTCCTCTTCTTCTTAGGTTGCAGGAATCTGAGTTCCTAGGTTCAGGGGAGCCCCTAAATACAGAATTTAGGGGTGTGTTTAGGTCTGGGAGGGCAGTAGCCAATGGCTACTAGCCCTGAGGGTGGCTACACCCTCTTTGTGCCTCCTCCCAAGGGGAGGGGGTCACATTCCTATCCCTATTGGGGGAATCCTCCATCTGCAAGATGGAGGATTTCTAAAAGTCAGTCACCTCAGCTCAGGTTGCCTTAGGGGCTGTCCTGACTTGTCAGTGACTCCTCCTTGTTTTTCTCATTATCTCCTCCGGCCTTGCCGCCAAAAGTGGGGCCGTGGCCGGAGGAGGCAGGCAACTCCACTAGCTGGAATACCCTGGGGTGCTGTAACAAAGGGGGTGAGCCTTTGAAGCTCACCGCCAGGTGTTACAGTTCCTGCAAGGGGGAGGTGATAAGCATCTCCACCCAGTACAGGCTTTGTTACTAGCCACAGAGTGACAAAGGCACACTCCCCATGTGGCCAGCAACATGTCTCGAGTGTGGCAGGCTGCTAAAACCAGTCAGCCTACACGGGTAGTTGGTTAAGTTTTCAGGGGGCACCTCTAAGGTGCCCTCTGGGGTGTATTTTACAATAAAATGTACACTGGCATCAGTGTGCATTTATTGTGCTGAGAAGTTTGATACCAAACTTCCCAGTTTTCAGTGTAGCCATTATGGTGCTGTGGAGTTCGTGTAAAACAGACTCCCAGACCATATACTCTCATGGCTACCCTGCACTTACAATGTCTAAGGTATTGCTTAGACACTGTAGGGGCACAGTGCACATGCACTGGTGCCCTCACCTATGGTATAGTGCACCCTGCCTTAGGGCTGTAAGGCCTGCTAGATGGGTGACTTATCTATACCTGCATAGGCAGTGAGAGGCTGGCATTGCACCCTGAGGGGAGTGCCATGTCGACTTACTCGTTTTGTTCTCACCAGCACACACAAGCTGGCAAGCAGTGTGTCTGTGCTGAGTGAGGGGTCTCCAGGGTGGCATAAGACATGCTGCAGCCCTTAGAGACTTTCCCTGGCATCAAGGCCCTTGGTACCAGGGGTACCAGTTACAAGGGACTTACCTGGATGCCAGGGTGTGCCAATTGTGAAAACAAAAGTACAGGTTAGGGAAAGAACACTGGTGCTGGGGCCTGGTTAGCAGGCCTCAGCACACTTTCAAATCAAAACTTAGCATCAGCAAAGGCAAAAAGTCAGGGGGTAACCATGCCAAGGAGGCATTTCCTTACATCCTTCAAATCTCTTTTGTACAATATTGACTTATAGTTGTAAGGTGCATCTCTTTTTTGCTTAAAAAAAAGCATTAGGCTGCACATCCACTTGGTGTCTCAAACCTCACACCACCACAACCCACTGAAACCATGTTCTTGAGACACCTTGAACTGTTCACCCTTGCTACCTTGAGTCACCCTAAGCCTAAGCACCGGAGGCAATACTCCATCCTCCACGGTTGTGACCCAGTAGCCCCTGTCTAACCCTTTCACACCCTCACATTTCTAGAACGAACCACTAGATGGCAGATAATGAGCAGCATGTCAGTCTCATCCGTTTAAAGTAGCAAAATTGGAGGTCAGTAACTAGTATTCTTAAAGGTACCCACTACACTAATTCAAGAAAGTATAGAAGAAAGCATAGCTTGAGCAATAGCCACAAGCCATACCAACAGTGTTGGTTGCCAGATGTAATAAGGGCGTTTTATTTCATATACACTAAAGGTCAATATTCACAGTTTTGAACTTGTGATCTTAAGAATCTCGGTCCAGCCAGTAAAAAACGTTTTACCACTGAGAAATCTTTGACAATACAAAGCAGCATACTTCCAGTATGTAACGTACTATGTATATACACTTGTATACCTGTGTCTATACCTATAGTATGTAATACATGTCATTGTCCCTGTTGTATCTTTTGCTGCTTCTGAGCTAATTCTTGTATGTTGAAAAACACGAAAAGGCGGCTAAAATGTTCACGTTCACTTATAAATTGACCTCTTTCACTTCAGTACAAAGCTGTGTCTTGGCAGCAGTTGATGTTTTTAGGGTGTGTTTTGCCTTAGTCACCATTCTGAAGACTGCCCTCTGAGACAACAGAAATCTAGGAATGTTTATTTGTGCCATTCGTAGTCCGTGCACCAGAGGCTAAAGGCAACAGAACACTGATGAAGCATTTGTTCATATTATTCACGGATTCTGTCATTTGAGAATTCTTTTTAGTAACACTGTGAGGTTCTACTCAAGGATTTAAGTCACTTCATTTCATTGTAGTGATTTCACTAAACTGAACTTACAATAAATGTATTCTTTATTTTGTGAAATGTGTATGTCTTCTGACAGGGCAGACACGTGTCTTCAATCTGCCTTTTTCTGTCTGAAGAAAATAAAACTTAGGTTGTATTTTCTTTGGCAGATGAATGATGGACCCCTCTGCAAGTGTAGCGCAAAGTCCCGACGAACAGGAATAAGGCACTGCATTTATCCAGGAGAGGAGGTAATTATTGGCAACTTATATATTTTTAAACCAAAACATTCGGCTCTTGAAAGTCTCTAGGTCCTTTCTCGTCGCTGCGAATACATGACAACTTTCAACTAAGCATTTCTGCTTGGGCTTTAGTGTTTGAGGAGCTGTGGTGATGATGCTCAACACATTGGCTACCCCCTCACAAGTATAACTGGCTGCTCTTGTTTTCAGACGGTAACGCATTCCAAATGTACTCATGCTTGTCTCTGAAGGTAGCACCTTACTCTGTGTATGCAATTTTATACGTTTTAAGGTAATAGTTTAAAGGGAAGACAATTTTGTGACTCTCTGGCTTTGACTCTCACTGTCGACAATTGTACTGCTTTACCAAACAACGTCACACTCACTTGTGCTATTTTTTTATATACGTTATTGTCCTTGACCTATTGACGGTTTAATCATCGCTCCTTTTAGCAGTCCTACCCGCAGACCTGCTTTGTATAAGTGCTTTCCCAAGGCTCTCCAGGCTCCGTCTTGCACGTTTCATATCTGTCAACTTAGAACCCTAGCTCTGCAGAACAAGCTGCTTTGCTTCCGGTATCCTTACTTGACAGGTATCTTTACTTGACAGGAATGATCACAAGACGTTTGTTTCGTCAGTTGTCGTGCTTATCTGTATCCTTTTACTGGGTCTTCATAATCTTAACCACAAAGTCCATTAGACTGAAATGCTGCAGTATTGCATTGTGGGCTCTGGAACATAAGGACAAGCAGAGTAGTCAACATGATGCAGCTATGCAATAGTTTCCAACCATTGAGCAGGACTCTTGTGTTGTGATGGTGCAAAAACTAACCCCTAGAAGCATATCTATCTTACAGATGCACATTTCTGCGAACGCTGTTCGCCATAGACAGGTTCTGGGTTTACACATCATGTCACAGGACAAACATTACAGGGTGCCTTTGGGATGATCACCACATTTAAGCGTAATGCTGATTGAGTCTTCTCCTCTCGTCGACACTATTACCTAAACATAGGAGGGCTGTGTTGGTCATGAGTGTTGTTTTGTTATGCTGCCTCTGGCAATGTAGCTGTTCTTGGAGCCAACCCACATATTTATTGAGAAGAAATGTACAAAGACCTTTAATAACACTAAGGTTTTAATTGGTTGTTTGCCTGTGTGTATGCTGACTGGTTGTGCAGAGTGGATGCCTAGTTCTAATCTAATTAGAAGTATTAACATATGAATACATTGTTCGAAAGTATGTGTCATGACTTCATGTCGCCTAATAGTAAATGTGTGGGATTCAACAGTTCAAAGGGATGACGGCTAGGCACTCAAAACTAGAGTGAATTGTAACTGGGTGACAGAAACTGTTAAATAAGGTTAAATGTGTCATATACTTCTGGATTTGTCATTTGAACTGCAGTGTCGACTGTGAGCGTGTTCTCACCCATCCAAGAAAGTAGATATGGGTAAGCACTTGTCAAGCACACCTCAAAAGAATTTATTTTTTAAAGGTAATAATTTAAAGAAACTAATTTTCTTCATTTGCTACTTTACTCGTCTGAGTTTTAAATGCAAACAAGCATTGGCGAAGCTGGTAGGTCTTCTTGTCTGTACAAGAGCTGTTGGCTTTGGCAATTTGTTTTCGCCATGTGGACACAAGTGTGGCTGTTGTTCAGTGTGGCTAAAAGTTAGTGGTGTAGAGTGTCCTAGAATGGAGTGGGGGGGGGGAGTAGGGTGTTGTAGATTGGATTTGTCGGAGTAGAATGTCCTAGAGTGGAGTAGGGGGAGTAGAGTTGAGTAGAGGGAAGTAGAGTTCAAGTGGTTCAGTGGCAGAGAGTGTTGACTACAGTGTCATGGGGTGGAGTGAGGTGGAGAGGATTTGATTAGATGGGAGGGATTGGTTTTGGAGTACAATGGGTTGGATGGAATGGGGTGGATTGGACTGGATGGGGTGGATTGGAAAGGGGTGGATTAGATTGGTTTGCTGTGGGTGGATTATATTGAAGTGATAGGACTGGGGTGAGGTGGATTGTATTGGGGTGGGATAGACTACATTAGAGCAGGGTGGTTTGGAGTGGGGTGAATTAGAGTGGAGTAGGGTGGATTGGATTTGGAGGAGGTGGATTGGACTGTGGTGGTGTAGATTGAATTAGAGTGGGTTGGGATAGGGTGGATTGAAGTGTGGCGGGCTGGATGAATTGGATTGAGTGGTAGACTGAACAGGGGTGGATTAGATTGGGGTAGAGTGGAGTGGATTGGATTGGACTGGGGTGGAGTGGGGTATACTAGATGGGGTGGATTAGATTGGAGTGGGGTGGAATGAAATGTGGGGTGGAGTTAGCGTGGAGTGGAATGCATTGAGGTGGGGTGAATTGAATGGCGTGGGGTGGATTGGAGTTGACTGGATTGCATTGGGGTGGATTTGATGTGGAGTGAGGTGGAGCGGAGTGGAGTTTAGCGTGGGGTGGTTTGCATGTAGGTGGGGTAAATTGGAGTGGTATGAAATGGATTGAGTGGGGTGCATTGGATTGGATTGGAATGGAATGGGGTGGGGTGGATTGGATTGGATTGGAGTGGTGTAGGAAGCTGGCTTTCTACATACTATATCAAAATGAGAGATAGTGTGCACAGAGTCCAGGGGTTCACAAGGAAAATGCGTTTACCAGGAAGTCTTGTGTCCATTCATCTTGTTTCCAGATCAATACAGCTGACGCTTGGCCGGCGTGTCGGTTATAAATTATAAAATCATTGGTTTCAAAAAGTTTCTCTCCATAATAAGCCATCTATCAATAGAGGTAACCTAATATTTCAAACATTAACGTGGACGATATGGTGTACGTAAAGCGGTCTCTCTCCCTCCCTTTGGAAGATTGTCTATTCTATATGACAATGTGTTTCTAGAGATCCCTATAGATATCTTCTCCTGATGTGGCATATATCAAGAAATTGGCACTCCATTTAATACATATGTGCTTTCTATGGCGTTTGTATCCACATTTGAACACAAGGTTGGGAACGGCCCTGATGAAGGTGGCCTCCCAATGAGAGGATTACCAAAACGTGCGTAGGCCTTGGTGTGTGTATATATATATATATATATATATATATATATATATATATTATTTTTTTTACTATCTCTGTATATTGCTGTATATATTGTTGTGTGAATGTGGTATGACTGACTTAATGTATTGGCTTTTTTATAATGTATTTGGTATTATGTAATAAAATATTGATGAAATAATTCTATGACTCTATGAAATGAGATTTGTTGAAGTGAAGGCTAGGATACTGATGTATCCCTGGATTGGACATACAGCCTTTAAATAACTGTTGACATACATTATAAGATGAACTTCTTTATAGCGTGATTTTTGTAGTGTTATCTATAAAGTGGTATTTTAGAGTAGCTTCTAGTCTTTCTCACAGATTTAGCTTACATTTCACTTGTTGAGCTACTACATTCGCGTCAGGGACCCTCTTTTGTCTTTGTCCCTATAGGTTTAACAGAGGCTAAAGTAGATAATACTAATGCTATCTTTCGTGGTCTGTTGCTCGCGCGTTAGGCTTATCAGATGGTAGTGCAAAGCATTTTTTGTACACACACTCAATGACTAACTCCAGGCCAATAGTTTTTATATACCAAAAATATTTCTTGTTACTTTATTTCTAGAACCACAAGATTCAGTTTGCAGGTAAGTATTTTTGCAAGTAAGTAGCAAGCATATGTATCAACACCACTTAGTTTCAATTTGGCAAGCAAAACAGTTTTCAATAAAATAGCAAATATCTATTTTAAATGTTGACACTGTACAATTTTCAGAAACTGTTAGTACAGTTCAAGGTAAGTACAAGACTTACAATTCCAGTCTCCGGGGGTAAGGATGTCCACAGGTTGGGGTTCATGGTAATCCCAAACACCCACCACCAGCAATACGGGCCAGCCGGGTGCAGATGTCAGTTGTTGCAAGATTTAAAATGGGTTCCTATGGAGACTGGGGTACTCCGAATTGGGCCTGCTTGCAGGTAAGTACCTGTGTTTTCATAGGGCAGACCGGGGAAGTTTAGAAGGCACTTCACACACACCCTCAGTGGCACAGGGTCAGCTAGTTGCAGGCTGCAAACTTAGCATCAGGCTCAGTAGGGGTACCCCATGGGTCACAAGTAGGCTGGGTCCAGGGGGTCGGTTTGGAGAAAACACAGACTTGACAGTGAGGAGGGCCACCTGCTGGACGTTGCTGCACCGGATGTCGGGGGTGGGGGGACACGTTCCCTGGATTTAGTCTGCAGATGTCATGGTGTACAGTAGGGGGTCAAACCAGGGTGGACACTAGGTCAGAATTGCCTGGGGACCAGCTCTACTCCTTGTGACACCTGGACACGGGCCGTGGGCGTCGGGTGCAGAGTGGGCAGGGCTCTTGGATCTGGGGTAGTTCTAGAGTCATTTGGTGGAGTTTCTTTCTGGGCAGGGCCTTTATCCATGGGAGATCTTGGTCCTCTGGTGTGCAGACAGTCTTCTTGAGGCTTTTAAGAGGTCGCTGGTCCTGCTGCATGCGTCGCCTTTTTGTAGCAGGGGCTTCAGAAGTTGGAGACGGGCGGTTAGGGCTTGGGCCAAATCAGTTGGTGTCTTCAGTCTTCTCTGCTGAGGGTCAGCTTAGCAGACCTCCTTCTTTCTTCTGGTTGTGTTCTTGAGGTTGCCAAGAATCTGGTGAGCTAGGTTCAGGGGTGCCCCTAAATACTAGATTTAGGGATGTTACAAGGATCAGAGGGCAGTAGCCAAAGACTACTGTCCTCGAGGGTGGCTACACCCTTCCTGTGCCCACTCCCTTTTTTGAGGGGGGGGGGCACACTCCTAATCCCATTGGTCCCTGTGCTCCAAACCAAGATGGAGGATTCTGTAGGGAGGGGGTCACTTCAGCTCTGGACACCCTCGGGGTGGCCCCAGCTGAAGTGCTCACTCCTCCTTGTTTTTCCTAATTTTCCTGCCAGACTTGCTGCCAAAAGTAGGCTTTGTCCAGTGGAAGGGCATCTCCACTAGCTGGAGTGCCCTGGGGCATTGTAACATGAGGCCTGAGCCTTTGTGGCTCATTGCCAGGTGTTACAGTTCCTGCAGGGGAAGGTGTGAAACATCTCCGCCCAGTGCAGGCTTGGTTTCTGGCTGTAGAGAGTACAAAGGCTCTCACCCCATGTGATCAAAAACTTGTCTGAAAGTGGCAGGCTGGCACAGACCGATCAGTCCTGCACTAGTAGTTTGGCTAAAATACAGGGGGATGCCCTCTGCGTGCATTTTTCAATACATCAACACTGCCATCAGTGTGGGTTTATTGTGCTGGAAGTTTGATACCAAACTTTCCAGACTTCAGTGAAGCCATCATGGGGCTGTGGAGTTAATATTGACAAACTCCCAGACCATGTACTGTACTTTATATGGCCACACTGTACTTACAATGTCTAAGAATGGACTCAGGCACTGTAGGGGCATATTGCTCATGCAGCTATGCCTCCACCTGTGGTATAGTGCACCCTGCCTTAGGGCTTTAAGGCCTGCTAGAGGGGTGACTTGCCTATGCCTCAGCAGTGGTTTGAGGGCATGGCACCCTGAGAGGGATGCCATGTCGACTTTGTCTTTTTCTCCGTACCAACACTCACAGACCGCAATGGCAGTGTGCATGTGCTTGGTTAGGGGTCCCCTAGGGTGATAATACATTCTACAGCCCTTGGAGACCTTCCCTGGCCACATGGCCCTTGGTGCCATGGGCACATTTTACAAGGGATTTAGCTGTGTGCCAGGGGTGTGCCAATTGTGGGAACAACGGTACAATTTAGGGAAAGAACATGTGCTGTGGCCTGGTTAGCAGGATCCCAGCACACTCTGTCAAGTCATCATCCATAGCGAGCAAAAAGTGTGGGGGGGGGGCAACCATGCCAAAAGGGACACTTCCCTACAACTGGGGTAGAATGGAGTGGAGTAGATTGGATTGCAGTGGAGGGGAGGGGACGGGAGCGAAGGGGAGGGGACGGGAGCGAAGGGGAGGGGATGGTAGCGAAGGGAAGGGGAGGGGACGGGAGCGAAGTGGAGAGGAGCGGACGGGAGCGAAGGGAAGGGGGGCGGACGGGACGGGAGCGAAGGGAGTGGGGTAGGGTGGGGAGAGGAGAAGATGGGAGGGAAGTGGAGGGGATGGGAGGGGATTGGATTGGACGGGAGTGGGGTTGGATTGGACGGGAGTGGGGTTGGATTGGATTGGACGGGAGTGGAGTTGGATTGGATTGGACGGAAGTGGGGTTGGATTGGATTGGACGGGAGTGGGGTTGGATTGGATTGGACGGGAGTGGGGTTGGATTGGATTGGACGGGAGTGGGGTTGGATTGGATTGGACGGGAGTGAGGTTGGATTGGATTGGACGGGAGTGAGGTTGGATTGGATTGGACGGGAGTGAGGTTGGATTGGATTGGACGGGAGTGAGGTTGGATTGGATTGGACGGGAGTGAGGTTGGATTGGATTGGACGGGAGTGAGGTTGGATTGGATTGGACGGGAGTGAGGTTGGATTGGATTGGACGGGAGTGAGGTTGGATTGGATTGGACGGGAGTGAGGTGAGGTTGGATTGGACGGGAGTGAGGTGAGGTTGGATTGGACAGGAGTGAGGTGAGGTTGGATTGGATTGGACGGGAGTGAGATTGGATTGGATTGGACGGGAGTGAGGGTGGATTGGACTGGACGGGAGTGAGGGTGGATTGGATTGGAGTGAGGGTGGATTGGATTGGAGTGAGGGTGGATTGGATTGGAGTGAGGGTGGATTGGATTGGATTGGAGTGAGGGTGGATTGGATTGGAGTGAGGGTGGATTGGACGGGAGTGAGGGTGGATTGGACGGGAGTGAGGGTGGATTGGACGGGAGTGAGGGTGGATTGGACGGGACGGGAGTGAGGGTGGATTGGATTGGACGGGAGTGAGGGTGGATTGGATTGGACGGGAGTGAGGGTGGATTGGATTGGACGGGAGTGAGGGTGGATTGGATTGGACGGGAGTGAGGGTGGATTGGATTGGACGGGAGTGAGGGTGGATTGGATTGGACGGGAGTGAGGGTGGATTGGATTGGACGGGAGTGAGGGTGGATTGGATTGGACTGGACGGGAGTGAGGGTGGATTGGATTGGATTGGACTGGACGGGAGTGAGGGTGGATTGGATTGGATTGGACTGGACGGGAGTGAGGGTGGATTGGATTGGACTGGACTGGACGGGAGTGAGGGTGGATTGGATTGGACGGGAGTGAGGGTGGATTGGATTGGACTGGACGGGAGTGAGGGTGGATTGGATTGGACTGGACGGGAGTGAGGGTGGATTGGATTGGACTGGAATGGGGTGGGCTGGGAGGATTGAAGTGGGGTGGATTGGAGTGAATTGGATTATGGTGAGAGATTTCCATTGGAGTGGGTTGGATTGGATTGAGTGGGGTGAATTGGTGTGGAATGTGATGGGGTGGATTGGAGTGGGACGGATTACAATGGTGGGGTGGTTTGGGGTGTACTGCACGATAATGTGCTAAAGCATCATTTCAGAAATTACACATAAGAAAGAAACAATGTTGCTTTGCAATATTTAGAACAAGATAATCCTCCTCTTTTGAGAGCAGCGCCCACAAGCAAATACAAAAGAAAACATGAGTGCAAAGTGAGAAGAGACGACCTGGCAGAATAAAAGAAAGCTAAGTATAGAGAGTAAATCTTTCCAGTTTATTTTGTTCTGCTCGGCACATTTTTGTCAGCCTCATACCTTCTGTTTGCATGCCACTAAAAGTTAAAAAGGACAAAATAGTACCTCTATCACATAGGGAGCAGCTGATGGGCACTGATTAAGTGCTTGCTCCCTGCTCCACAAAGAGCAAACGGAAATTATTCTAAGCTGCAGTGACGAATTACGAGGATGTAAAGGAGAGTGCCATGCAAGGCAACAAATGGTAAGCATGCTCTTACAGGCTCAACCCTAAAAATACGTTTGTGTGTTTTGTAATCTGCATAGACTTTTTACTGGAGGAAGGGGCTGAGCCACTGTCCTGTCTTAATCAGACTGGAGAGGTAGGCACCCTATTTTGGAACATCAGTTTAATTCCTCACATACCTAGTTTTCTGTGTCAAAATGTGGGTAATCTACAAAGGGAATATATTTTAACAGAATTTTAGTGTCATTAAAGTAGGTACTAAACTTCAGCTACTTTTTTTTCGATTTGAACCAGCACATATTTTGTTGAGCTGCTTCCATCTAGCAGAGAGCTGGAGGAAAGGGCTTTCCAGTAAACTAAGTTTTTGGTTGATTTTTATCAAAACGGCAGTAGCGCAAAATGTTTCCAGGGCGAGATATCTATACTTTTATAGAAAATGTGCTAACTCAGGCCCAACCTGCTGAGAAAGCTGTGCGCTCATGCATTTCCAAGACTGAGGGTCTTTTGATGCTCTGCTTCTCACAAGTTTATGATTACATTAGCAAACGTAACTTGCTAAGTGTAGGAAGTTGGCTCTGTATGTGCTATTTCAAAGTAAGGTATAGCATGCACAGAGTCCAAGGGTTCCCCTTAGAGGTAAGATAGTGGCAAAAAGAGATAATACTAATGCTCTATTTTGTGGTAGTGTGGTCGAGCAGTAGGCTTATCCAAGGAGTAGTGTTAAGCATTTGTTGTACATACACATAGACAATAAATGAGGTACACACACTCAGAGACAAATCCAGCCAATAGGTTTTTATATAGAAAAATATCTTTTCTTAGTTTATTTTAAGAACCACAGGTTCAAATTCTACATGTAATATCTCATTCGAAAGGTATTGCAGGTAAGTACTTTAGGAACTTCAAATCATCAAAATTGCATGCATACTTTTCAAGTTATTCACAAATAGCTGTTTCAAAAGTGGACACTTAGTGCAATTTTCACAGTTCCTAGGGGAGGTAAGTATTTGTTAGGTTAACCAGGTAAGTAAGACACTTACAGGGCTTAGTTCTTGGTCCAAGGTAGCCCACCGTTGGGGGTTCAGAGCAACCCCAAAGTCACCACACCAGCAGGTCAGGGCCGGTCAGGTGCAGAGTTCAAAGTGGTGCCCAAAACACATAGGCTAGAATGGAGAGAAGGGGGTGCCCCGGTTCCGGTCTGCTTGCAGGTAAGTACCCGCGTCTTCGGAGGGCAGACCAGGGGGGTTTTGTAGGGCACCGGGGGGGACACAAGTCCACACAGAAATTTCACCCTCAGCAGCGCGGGGGCGGCCGGGTGCAGTGTAGAAACAAGCGTCGGGTTTTCAATGTTAGTCTATGAGAGATCTCGGGATCTCTTCAGCGCTGCAGGCAGGCAAGGGGGGGATTCCTCGGGGAAACCTCCTCTTGGGCAAGGGAGAGGGACTCCTGGGGGTCACTTCTCCAGTGAAAGTCCGGTCCTTCAGGTCCTGGGGGCTGCGGGTGCAGGGTCTCTCCCAGGCGTCGGGACTTTAGGTTCAAAGAGTCGCGGTCAGGGGAAGCCTCGGGATTCCCTCTGCAGGCGGCGCTGTGGGGGCTCAGGGGGGACGGGTTTTGGTACTCACAGTATCAGAGTAGTCCTGGGGTCCCTCCTGAGGTGTTGGATCGCCACCAGCCGAGTCGGGGTCGCCGGGTGCAGTGTTGCAAGTCTCACGCTTCTTGCGGGGAGCTTGCAGGGTTCTTTAAAGTTGCTGGAAACAAAGTTGCAGCTTTTCTTGGAGCAGGTCCGCTGTCCTCGGGAGTTTCTTGTCTTTTCGAAGCAGGGGCAGTCCTCAGAGGATGTCGAGGTCGCTGGTCCCTTTGGAAGGCGTCGCTGGAGCAGGATCTTTGGAAGGCAGGAGACAGGCCGGTGAGTTTCTGGAGCCAAGGCAGTTGTCGTCTTCTGGTCTTCCGCTGCAGGGGTTTTCAGCTGGGCAGTCCTTCTTCTTGTAGTTGCAGGAATCTAATTTTCTAGGGTTCAGGGTAGCCCTTAAATACTAAATTTAAGGGCGTGTTTAGGTCTGGGGGGTTAGTAGCCAATGGCTACTAGCCCTGAGGGTGGGTACACCCTCTTTGTGCCTCCTCCCAAGGGGAGGGGGTCACAATCCTAACCCTATTGGGTGAATCCTCCATCTGCAAGATGGAGGATTTCTAAAAGTTAGAGTCACTTCAGCTCAGGACACCTTAGGGGCTGTCCTGACTGGCCAGTGACTCCTCCTTGTTTTTCTCATTATTTTCTCCGGCCTTGCCGCCAAAAGTGGGGCCTGGCCGGAGGGGGCGGGCAACTCCACTAGCTGGAGTGTCCTGCTGGGTTGGCACAAAGGAGGTGAGCCTTTGAGGCTCACCGCCAGGTGTGACAATTCCTGCCTGGGGGAGGTGTTAGCATCTCCACCCAGTGCAGGCTTTGTTACTGGCCTCAGAGTGACAAAGGCACTCTCCCCATGGGGCCAGCAACATGTCTCGGTTTGTGGCAGGCTGCTAAAACTAGTCAGCCTACACAGATGGTCGGTTAAGTTTCAGGGGGCACCTCTAAGGTGCCCTCTGGGGTGTATTTTACAATAAAATGTACACTGGCATCAGTGTGCATTTATTGTGCTGAGAAGTTTGATACCAAACTTCCCAGTTTTCAGTGTAGCCATTATGGTGCTGTGGAGTTCGTGTTTGACAAACTCCCAGACCATATACTCTTATGGCTACCCTGCACTTACAATGTCTAAGGTTTTGTTTAGACACTGTAGGGGTACCATGCTCATGCACTGGTACCCTCACCTATGGTATAGTGCACCCTGCCTTAGGGCTGTAAGGCCTGCTAGAGGGGTGTCTTACCTATACTGCATAGGCAGTGAGAGGCTGGCATGGCACCCTGAGGGGAGTGCCATGTCGACTTACTCGTTTTGTCCTCACTAGCACACACAAGCTGGCGAGCAGTGTGTCTGTGCTGAGTGAGAGGTCTCCAGGGTGGCATAAGACATGCTGCAGCCCTTAGAGACCTTCCTTGGCATCAGGGCCCTTGGTACTAGAAGTACCAGTTACAAGGGACTTATCTGGATGCCAGGGTCTGCCAATTGTGGATACAAAAGTACAGGTTAGGGAAAGAACACTGGTGCTGGGGCCTGGTTAGCAGGCCTCAGCACACTTTCAATTGTAAACATAGCATCAGCAAAGGCAAAAAGTCAGGGGGCAACCATGCCAAGGAGGCATTTCCTTACACAACCCCCCCCCCCAAACGAAAGAGGATGAGACTAACCTTTCCCAAGAGAGTCTTCATTTTCTAAGTGGAAGAACCTGGAAAGGCCATCTGCATTGGCATGGGCAGTCCCAGGTCTGTGTTCCACTATAAAGTCAATTCCCTGTAGGGAGATGGACCACCTCAACAGTTTAGGATTTTCACCTTTCATTTGCATCAGCCATTTGAGAGGTCTGTGGTCAGTTTGAACTAGGAAGTGAGTCCCAAAGAGGTATGGTCTCAGCTTCTTCAGGGACCAAACCACAGCAAAGGCCTCCCTCTCAATGGCACTCCAACGCTGCTCCCTGGGGAGTAACCTCCTGCTAATGAAAGCAACAGGCTGGTCAAGGCCATCATCATTTGTTTGGGACAAAACTGCCCCTATCCCATGTTCAGAGGCATCAGTCTGCACAATGAACTGCTTAGAATAATCTGGAGCTTTTAGAACTGGTGCTGAGCACATTGCCTGTTTCAGGGTGTCAAAGGCCTGTTGGCATTCCACAGTCCAGTTTACTTTCTTGGGCATTTTCTTGGAGGTGAGTTCAGTGAGGGCTGTCACAATGGATCCATATCCCTTCACAAACCTCCTGTAATACCCAGTCAAGCCAAGGAATGCCCTGACTTGAGTCTGGGTTTTTGGAGCTACCCAGTCCAGAATAGTCTGGATCTTGGGTTGGAGTGGCTGAACTTGGCCTCCACCTACAAGGTGGCCCAAGTAAACCACAGTTCCCTGCCCTATCTGGCATTTGGATGCCTTGATAGAGAGGCCTGCAGATTGCAGAGCCTTCAAAACCTTCTTCAGGTGGACCAGGTGATCCTGCCAGGTGGAGCTAAAGACAGCAATATCATCAAGATAAGCTGTGCTAAAGGCCTCCAAGCCAGCAAGGACTTGATTCACCAACCTTTGGAAGGTGGCAGGGGCATTCTTTAAACCAAAGGGCATAACAGTAAACTGATAATGCCCATCAGGTGTGGAGAATGCTGTTTTCTCTTTTGCTCCAGGTGCCATTTTTATTTGCCAGTACCCTGCTGTCAAGTCAAAGGTACTTAAGAATTTGGCAGCACCTAATTTATCTATGAGCTCATCAGCTCTAGGAATTGGATGAGCATCTGTCTTGGTGACAGAATTGAGCCCTCTGTAGTCCACACAAAACCTCATCTCTTTCTTTCCATCTTTGGTGTGAGGTTTGGGGACTAAGACCACTGGGCTAGCCCAGGGGCTGTCAGAGCGCTCAATTACTCCCAATTCCAGCATCTTGTGGACTTCCACCTTGATGCTTTCCTTAACATGGTCAGACTGTCTAAAGATTTTGTTCTTGACAGGCATGCTGTCTCCTGTGTCCACATCATGGGTACACAGGTGTGTCTGACCCGGGGTTAAGGAGAAGAGTTCAGGAAACTGTTGTAGGACTCTCCTACAATCAGCTTGCTGTTGGCCAGAGAGGGTGTCTGAGTAGATCACTCCATCTACTGAGCCATCTTTTGGGTCTGACGACAGAAGATCAGGGAGAGGTTCACTCTCTGCCTCCTGATCCTCATCTGTTACCATCAACAGATTTACATCAGCCCTGTCATGGAAGAGCTTAAGGCGGTTCACATGGATCACCCTCTTGGGGCTCCTGCTTGTGCCCAGGTCCACCAGGTAGGTGACCTGACTCTTCCTTTCTAGTACTGGGTAAGGGCCACTCCATTTGTCCTGGAGTGCCCTGGGAGCCACAGGCTCCAGAACCCAGACTTTCTGCCCTGGTTGGAACTCAACCAGTGCAGCCTTTTGGTCATACCAAAACTTCTGGAGCTGTTGGCTGGCCTCAAGGTTTTTGGTTGCCTTTTCCATGTACTCTGCCATTCTAGAGCGAAGGCCAAGTACATAGTCCACTATGTCCTGTTTAGGCTCATGGAGAGGTCTCTCCCAGCCTTCTTTAACAAGGGCAAGTGGTCCCCTCACAGGATGACCAAACAGAAGTTCAAAGGGTGAGAATCCTACTCCCTTCTGTGGCACCTCTCTGTAAGCGAAAAGCAGACATGGCAAGAGGACATCCCATCTCCTTTTGAGTTTTTCTGGGAGCCCCATGATCATGCCCTTTAATGTCTTGTTGAATCTCTCAACTAAGCCATTAGTTTGGGGATGGTATGGTGTAGTGAATTTATAAGTCACCCCACACTCATTCCACATGTGCTTTAGGTATGCTGACATGAAGTTGGTACCTCTGTCAGACACCACCTCCTTAGGGAAACCCACTCTGGTAAAGATACCAATGAGGGCCTTGGCTACTGCAGGGGCAGTAGTCGACCTAAGGGGAATAGCTTCAGGATACCTGGTAGCATGATCCACTACTACCAGGATATACATATTTCCTGAGGCTGTGGGAGGTTCTAGTGGACCAACTATGTCCACACCCACTCTTTCAAAGGGAACCCCCACCACTGGAAGTGGAATGAGGGGGGCCTTTGGATGCCCACCTGTCTTACCACTGGCTTGACAGGTGGGGCAGGAGAGCAAAACTCCTTAACCATGTTGGACATATTGGGCCAGTAGAAGTGGTTGACTAACCTCTCCCACGTCTTGGTTTGTCCCAAATGTCCAGCAAGGGGAATGTCATGGGCCAATGTTAGGATGAACTTCCTGAACAGCTGAGGCACTACCACTCTCCTAGTGGCACCAGGTTTGGGGTCTCTGGCCTCAGTGTACAGGAGTCCATCTTCCCAATAGACCCTATGTGTTCCATTTTTCTTGCCTTTGGACTCTTCAGCAGCTTGCTGCCTAAGGCCTTCAAGAGAGGGACAGGTTTCTTGTCCCTTACACAGCTCCTCCCTTGAGGGTCCCCCTGGGCCTAAGAGCTCAACCTGATAAGGTTCAAGCTCCAAAGGCTCAGTTCCCTCAGAGGGCAGAACTTCTTCCTGAGAAGAGAGGTTCCCTTTCTTTTGCTGTGTTGCAGTTGGTTTCCCAACTGACTTTCCTTTCCTCTTGGTAGGATGGGCCATTCTTCCAGACTCCAGCTCTACTTGTTCACCCTGTGCCTTGCATTGTGCTCTTGTTTTCACACACACCAGTTCAGGGATACCCAGCATTGCTGCATGGGTTTTTAGTTCTACCTCAGCCCATGCTGAGGACTCCAGGTCATTTCCAAGCAGACAGTCCACTGGGATATTTGAGGAGACCACCACCTGTTTCAGGCCATTGACCCCTCCCCATTCTAAAGTAACCATTGCCATGGGATGTACTTTTCTCTGATTGTCAGCGTTGGTGACTGTGTAAGTTTTTCCAGTCAGGTATTGGCCAGGGGAAACCAGTTTCTCTGTCACCATGGTGACACTGGCACCTGTATCCCTCAGGCCCTCTATTCTAGTCCCATTAATTAAGAGTTGCTGTCTGTATTTTTGCATGTTAGGCGGCCAGACAGCTAGTGTGGCTAAATCCACCCCACCCTCAGAAACTAGAATAGCTTCAGTGTGGACCCTGATTTGCTCTGGGCACACTGTTGATCCCACTTGGAGACTAGCCATACCAGTGTTACCTGGATGGGAGTTTGGAGTGGAACCTTTCTTGGGACAGGCCTTGTCTCCAGTTTGGTGTCCATGCTGTTTACAGCTATGACACCAGGCCTTTTTGGGATCAAAGTTTTTACCCTTGTACCCATTGTTTTGTGAAGAGGCTCGGGGCCCACCCTCCTGTGCAGGTTTTTGGGGGCCTGTAGAAGACTCTTTACTATTTTTAGTTTTGGTTGTCTCATCACCCTTCCCCTGGGGAGTCTTTGTGACCCCTTTCTTTTGGTCACCCCCTGTTGAAGTCTTGGACACCCTTGTCTTGACCCAATGGTCCGCCTTCTTTCCCAATTCTTGGGGAGAAATTGGTCCTAGGTCTACCAGATGCTGATGCAGTTTATCATTGAAACAATTACTTAACAGGTGTTCTTTCACAAATAAATTGTACAGCCCATCATAATTACTTACACCACTGCCTTGAATCCAACCATCTAGTGTTTTCACTGAGTAGTCAACAAAGTCAACCCAGGTCTGGCTCGAGGATTTTTGAGCCCCCCTGAACCTAATCCTGTACTCCTCAGTGGAGAATCCAAAGCCCTCAATCAGGGTACCCTTCATGAGGTCATAAGATTCTGCATCTTTTCCAGAGAGTGTGAGGAGTCTATCCCTACACTTTCCAGTGAACATTTCCCAAAGGAGAGCACCCCAGTGAGATCTGTTCACTTTTCTGGTTACACAAGCCCTCTCAAAAGCTGTGAACCACTTGGTGATGTCATCACCATCTTCAAATTTTGTCACAATCCCTTTGGGGATTTTTAACATGTCAGGAGAATCTCTGACCCTATTTATATTGCTGCCACCATTGATGGGTCCTAGGCCCATCTCTTGTCTTTCCCTTTCTATGGCTAGGAGCTGTCTCTCTAAAGCCAATCTTTTGGCCATCCTGGCTAACAGGAGGTCATCTTCACTGAGAGCATCCTCAGTGATTTCAGAAATGTGGGACCCTCCTGTGAGGGACTCACTATTTCTGACTAACACAGTTGGAGACAGGACTTGAGGGGTCCTGTTCTCCCTATTTAGGACTGGAGGAGGGACATTGGCCTCCAAGTCACTAATTTCTTCCTCTGTGAGGTCATCATCAGAGGGGTTGGCTTTTTCAAACTCTGCCAACAGCTCCTGGAGCTGAATTTTGGTAGGTCTGGAGCCAATGGTTATTTTTTTGATATTACAGAGAGACCTTAGCTCCCTCATCTTAAGATGGAGGTAAGGTGTGGTGTCGAGTTCCACCACATTCATCTCTGTATCAGACATTATTTTGCTAAGAGTTGGAAGACTTTTTAAAGAATCTAAAACTGTTTCTAGAATCTAATTTCAAACTTTTAACAAACTTTTAAACTCTAAAAGACAATGCTAAACAGGGACTTAACACACAAGGCCCTAGCAGGACTTTTAAGAATTTAGAAAAATTTCAAATTGCAAAAATCAATTTCTAATGACAATTTTGGAATTTGTCGTGTGATCAGGTATTGGCTGAGTAGTCCAGCAAATGCAAAGTCTTGTACCCCACCGCTGATCCACCAATGTAGGAAGTTGGCTCTGTATGTGCTATTTCAAAGTAAGGTATAGCATGCACAGAGTCCTAGGGTTCCCCTTAGAGGTAAGATAGTGGCAAAAAGAGATAATACTAATGCTCTATTTTGTGGTAGTGTGGTCGAGCAGTAGGCTTATCCAAGGAGTAGTGTTAAGCATTTGTTGTACATACACATAGACAATAAATGAGGTACACACACTCAGAGACAAATCCAGACAATAGGTTTTTATATAGAAAAATATCTTTTCTTAGTTTATTTTAAGAACCACAGGTTCAAATTCTACATGTAATATCTCATTCGAAAGGTATTGCAGGTAAGTACTTTAGGAACTTCAAATCATCAAAATTGCATGCATACTTTTCAAGTTATTCACAAATAGCTGTTTCAAAAGTGGACACAGTGCAATTTTCACAGTTCCTAGGGGAGGTAAGTATTTGTTAGGTTAACCAGGTAAGTAAGACACTTACAGGGCTTAGTTCTTGGTCCAAGGTAGCCCACCGTTGGGGGTTCAGAGCAACCCCAAAGTCACCACACCAGCAGCTCAGGGCCGGTCAGGTGCAGAGTTCAAAGTGGTGCCCAAAACACATAGGCTAGAATGGAGAGAAGGGGGTGCCCCGGTTCCGGTCTGCTTGCAGGTAAGTACCCGCGTCTTCGGAGGGCAGACCAGGGGGGTTTTGTAGGGCACCGGGGGGGACACAAGTCCACACAGAAATTTCACCCTCAGCAGCGCGGGGGCGGCCGGGTGCAGTGTAGAAACAAGCGTCGGGTTTTCAATGTTAGTCTATGAGAGATCTCGGGATCTCTTCAGCGCTGCAGGCAGGCAAGGGGGGGATTCTTCGGGGAAACCTCCTCTTGGGCAAGGGAGAGGGACTCCTGGGGGTCACTTCTCCAGTGAAAGTCCGGTCCTTCAGGTCCTGGGGGCTGCGGGTGCAGGGTCTCTCCCAGGCGTCGGGACTTTAGGTTCAAAGAGTCGCGGTCAGGGGAAGCCTCGGGATTCCCTCTGCAGGCGGCGCTGTGGGGGCTCAGGGGGGACAGGTTTTGGTACTCACAGTATCAGAGTAGTCCTGGGGTCCCTCCTGAGGTGTTGGATCGCCACCAGCCGAGTCGGGGTCGCCGGGTGCAGTGTTGCAAGTCTCACGCTTCTTGCGGGGAGCTTGCAGGGTTCTTTAAAGTTGCTGGAAACAAAGTTGCAGCTTTTCTTGGAGCAGGTCCGCTGTCCTCGGGAGTTTCTTGTCTTTTCGAAGCAGGGGCAGTCCTCAGAGGATGTCGAGGTCGCTGGTCCCTTTGGAAGGCGTCGCTGGAGCAGGATCTTTGGAAGGCAGGAGACAGGCCGGTGAGTTTCTGGAGCCAAGGCAGTTGTCGTCTTCTGGTCTTCCGCTGCAGGGGTTTTCAGCTGGGCAGTCCTTCTTCTTGTAGTTGCAGGAATCTAATTTTCTAGGGTTCAGGGTAGCCCTTAAATACTAAATTTAAGGGCGTGTTTAGGTCTGGGGGGTTAGTAGCCAATGGCTACTAGCCCTGAGGGTGGGTACACCCTCTTTGTGCCTCCTCCCAAGGGGAGGGGGTCACAATCCTAACCCTATTGGGGGAATCCTCCATCTGCAAGATGGAGGATTTCTAAAAGTTAGAGTCACTTCAGCTCAGGACACCTTAGGGGCTGTCCTGACTGGCCAGTGACTCCTCCTTGTTTTTCTCATTATTTTCTCCGGCCTTGCCGCCAAAAGTGGGGCCTGGCCGGAGGGGGCGGGCAACTCCACTAGCTGGAGTGTCCTGCTGGGTTGGCACAAAGGAGGTGAGCCTTTGAGGCTCACCGCCAGGTGTGACAATTCCTGCCTGGGGGAGGTGTTAGCATCTCCACCCAGTGCAGGCTTTGTTACTGGCCTCAGAGTGACAAAGGCACTCTCCCCATGGGGCCAGCAACATGTCTCGGTTTGTGGCAGGCTGCTAAAACTAGTCAGCCTACACAGATGGTCGGTTAAGTTTCAGGGGGCACCTCTAAGGTGCCCTCTGGGGTGTATTTTACAATAAAATGTACACTGGCATCAGTGTGCATTTATTGTGCTGAGAAGTTTGATACCAAACTTCCCAGTTTTCAGTGTAGCCATTATGGTGCTGTGGAGTTCGTGTTTGACAAACTCCCAGACCATATACTCTTATGGCTACCCTGCACTTACAATGTCTAAGGTTTTGTTTAGACACTGTAGGGGTACCATGCTCATGCACTGGTACCCTCACCTATGGTATAGTGCACCCTGCCTTAGGGCTGTAAGGCCTGCTAGAGGGGTGTCTTACCTATACTGCATAGGCAGTGAGAGGCTGGCATGGCACCCTGAGGGGAGTGCCATGTCGACTTACTCGTTTTGTCCTCACTAGCACACACAAGCTGGAGAGCAGTGTGTCTGTGCTGAGTGAGAGGTCTCCAGGGTGGCATAAGACATGCTGCAGCCCTTAGAGACCTTCCTTGGCATCAGGGCCCTTGGTACTAGAAGTACCAGTTACAAGGGACTTATCTGGATGCCAGGGTCTGCCAATTGTGGATACAAAAGTACAGGTTAGGGAAAGAACACTGGTGCTGGGGCCTGGTTAGCAGGCCTCAGCACACTTTCAATTGTAAACATAGCATCAGCAAAGGCAAAAAGTCAGGGGGCAACCATGCCAAGGAGGCATTTCCTTACACTAAGCATCAGGACTTTAGGGGAATTAACCCTATATTATTTTGACAGATGTTCAGCCACATTTTCGAAGTTTATCTAATGATTGTATGGATGGAGAGCTTGAGGCATAGTCCGAACGTTGAAAGGCGGAGTTAGTTCGTGTGTCGGACCTCATGGTTCTGATTCCTGAACAAGTACTGGGCCCACTATATTGCGTTGTCCAGCTTCCAGTATTCTGGATATTGGAGCCCTCTGATTTTTCAGTCTCGTTTGTTCATGGAAAGTGGGCTTCGCTGAGTAAATGTGAGCAGCAATGGCGAGTTCAAACAAAATAGTACCTCTATCACATAGGGAGCAGCGGACGGGCACTGATTAAGTTGAATCAATCAGTGCTTGGTCCCTGCTCCACAAAGAGCAACAAAAATTATTCTAGGCCTGCAGTGACGAATTACGAGGCTGTAAAGAAGAGTGCCACACATTCCAACAATTGGTAAGCATGCTCTCGCAGGCTCGACCCTAAACATAGGTTCTAGTGTGTTTTATAATCTGCATACACTTTTTACTCGAGGAAGGGGCTGAGTGAAAAGTGGGCTCTGCTGAGTGAATGTGTGCATTAATGGCGAGCTCTACTTGTTGTTGGGCAGCTAATACAAAGGTTAACCCCCAAAAATGTACATATATTGCTTATTGTAGAGTTGCAGCTCCAGCAACTGCCAGAATCCCAAGACCCCTCTGTTAGTAGTCTGTGAGCTGTAAATGTTATTAGATTACTTTTCGTTAAAGAAAGTTAGACATCAACTCCATGAATGTCAATTCACCACACACTAGCTCCCACTTAAACACTAACAGGAAGGCTCATATTGTGGCAAATTGTAATTTATTCTTTATTACACTAATGGTGAGTAATGAAATATTATTCACTATTAGTGTAACAAAATGTTGACAAAAAAGAAGGAAAGTGGAGCTGCCCTAGTGTTCCTGGCACAGATTTTGCCCCCTCTGAGACCAGGGGGCGCAAAGGCAAGTCCAGGTGTTGCAAGGGGCAAGCCAGGGGTCACAACTGCGACCCCTAAATGACGTCCATGATGAGCTCCCCTTTCCATATTCATTGAACCAGTGCGAACTTTACTTCAGGTTCTTTCATTGGTTCTTTCATACAGTACCTGTACACAGTAAAAGAGCAGTAAAATATTGACAAGGATTAAATGGCAAACATTACCAATGAGTGAGCTAGCGACACTACCTATAAGTCGGGCCAACATGGGAATTTTGGTTTTAACTTGTGTTCATCTTATTACAGACATAAATCAAACCAAGTATGTTAAAATAGCAACTTCTTCAACATAAAAGAGCAGTTAAAATGTATTCTTGAATGGATACCTGTATTATATTAATAAATATTTAGACCGTTCGTCAGCCTCCTGAAGCCAGGGCTGGGAAAATAGAGCATGTTTTTTCTTCTGCCCAGAAACCTGTCCCATGAATGAGACAAACGTTGCTGGGATGACCTAATGCTCGTTAGTCCTCAGGCTGTCTTGGATTTCTAACAAAATGGACATCAGTAACTTTGATCTTTTCGGTAAGGCATGCCATTTCTGTAAGCATGTGTGCCTTTCCCTTCTGCCCTTCCACAGCAATCCCTGACCCAGGACTAAAGATATGAATGGGCTCTGCGCTTTCACTAGATGCCTTCCACCGACTCTTACTAAAGCACTTTCACTCCCTTCGCGGTCATCGTGTGGTCAAATGATTTGGAGATTCGAAACCTCCAAATCCTACTTGACCCTTATTAGCTCCCCAGTTAAACTCTCACATCAGTTTCTCCCAGCCACCCCCAATTGATTGCAAGTTAAAATTACTGTTTTTATCAATATTAACAACCCACTGTGGACAGTTACAAGCTTTATTGGAGACCATGTCATATATAAACATTTTTTTAAACCAGAATGGGCAATCTGTTTTGTGCTGGAAAACCACCGGGACAAGTGTTCATTAGATTTGTTGTCATTATTTCTTGTACGTTTGTTACCTCATAGAAACAAGTTATAAATCTTTTTGTGCAGTTTGTGTGAACTGTGGAGCGAGTACAGTTGTTAACTTACAGCTCAACCGTTTGGTTGATTATAAACCAGCATTGTTCTACCAAGACCAATAACACAGGGGAAGTTAGTCAAACCGTAGACATACTTTCGCGTGTTCTCATGGGCGCAGCTTAGCCAGTGAGATTCAGGGAGTGTGAATCTCAAAATTCCCAACTAAAAAAAAGCACTGAACTGCAGGGTGGAGGAGTGAGATGACCAAGGTTCAAGATGGACTGTTTCCCTGAGGATCAAGGTTAGTATTGATTTGCATTAGGTTGGCTTCTGTCTAGAGTGGCACAATGGATGAAAAATAGGAGGTTGGTATGGTAACCTAAGTGATTGCCACTGGTTAGACTATTTGCAAGCTTTCATCCCATCATATTTTGGATGTTTGATTGTCAGTGATATGCCTAGAAACTTGATTCTAATGCAGCATTCCAAGCCTAATTCTGTTAATATTTGTGGGTTTAAAAAAAAATAGTACCTTTGCACCCATTTAAAGAGTACGTTTATGGGTGCAGATTTACTACACTTTTAATAAAGCTGTCACTGCATATAGGTTTAAGATCTTGATTCAAAAAATTAACACGTTAAAACTACTTAGTGAAATGAGTGATTAAAAAAAACACAAACAGCCATAGCAGGCCACAGGCCGTGCTACCATACCAAGAATGCAATTGAGGGGTGTCACAACCCAAACACCAATGCTGAATTTACACCCCTGCCTGTCCCTTGTGGCCCCAGTAGTTCTCACTGGATACCTGACTATGTTCACCTACAATACAATTGTCTGGAGTTCCTGCCCTTCGATTACTCATTTTAAGTGCATTTTCACTGCATGCACTCTTCTTTTCTCTCTACAAGAAACCTTGATGGTAGAGTTGTCAAATTGTTGTGTGTTTGCAAAACTCCATGTTTCTGGTGCTTACCTTTTGCAAATCATTTTACCAAGTAACTGATGGGCGCCTTTACTAAGCTAGATATGCAAATAGATGAGGGTGCAGAACAAATTATAGGCCAAGCTGAGCCATGGGTCAGGCTCGGCTCTTAAGAGTCTGTGCACCGGCTGAGTCACTAAATCATATTGCATGTATATCATGCAACAAATATAATGTAGAAATATGATACAATCTCTTAAACATTCCAAAAAGTGATTTTTTTTTTTTTTAACTTGCGAAGGCATTTCAATTCAGCACATCAGATGAGATCCCTGCTTATATTTACATTTATAACAGTGATAGCTTTTAGAAACATTCATGGCTCTCCTCCAATGGCAATGCCATTAGTCAACTAAGAGGCAAGTCAGTAATCGTGTAAACACTAAATGTGTCCTAGATTCGTAGTATAGATGGAGCAACATTACAGTTTATTAAATCAAGTATAAAAGGAGCTTCTACAGCACATTTCCTGAACTCAAGTATTGAAAATGTGGTCTTGTGTGATAACCAAGAAGAAGGATTCTTTATCAAGTAAAATGCTTACCTATGATCATACAGTTTAGACAGCAAGGAAAGCCAATACTGATACCATGTTATCTGTTTTCACATTTTGAAATTCAGCCACTACATGAGTCCCTTTCTCCCTTTAAAAGTCATAATTATGATATTAGTTTTTGGCTCACAATGACAAAAAGTAGGTAGGGGAGCCGATACGGGGCCCAAGACTCAACTACCTAGCCAAGAATGCATTTCATTTCCAGGATGTGTGCAACCACTGACCTTTCTCTTGGTGTTTGATGTATTCACTCCTGAGTACTCGATGTATACATTTATAATTTATTTTTATTGCTGTGTGACCCCTCCTACCATGATATTATCTAATATTATATTGCTTTTCCATTTACTTCCCTTTTATGGACCTTCTTTCCATGACTGTTTGGTTTTTGTGTTCATTTGTTTGTATGTCCTAAAATTGATAAAGTAAAAAAAAAATTGGTGCACGTCACCCCCATGTGTAATTGTGAAAAGCGAGCTCCTGCAAACTCCATAAGTCAGGCACCTTTCCCCCATTCATAGTGAAACATCTGAATATTGAACCAAACAGAGCATGCACATGGTGTAGGCAGTAAAGGTGTATATTTAAATATGAGCTCGTCCTAGCGAACGAACCCTTTTGACAAATTTCAGGAAGATCATTTTTGGCAATATGATAAATCTGTCATTTGTTTAATTTATGAAAAGTTATTGTTCTGGCCTTGAGCATCTGAATTCTGTGCTTAACGTTAGGCAAGCAGAAGTATCCTCGATGGCTTTCATGCTGCAGTTATTTGATTTTTTTAAATGTATCTGTGCTGTCAGTAGGGTTTTTGGTCTACGTGTCTGCACATTTCCTGATATTTTTTCTGGAGACCACTCTTTGCTATGCATTACATGTCATGAGACCTAAAATATCCCTACCCCGAAGCAGATGCTACTCCTTTTCTTCTACTGAGGCCTATCTTTTCTCAGCTATTTGTTTTCCTAAGCTCACTTATTGAGTGGGATGTGGACATTATATTTCTAAATATACTTGGTCTGCCCCTATGCTTTTAACTCGTAAATTAAAACTTGTGAAGTTAGTCTAAAATAATTGAGTCTGCAGGACCTTTGCAATAACTAGCCATTTGGTACTGTGTAATTTCTTATTATACCCAGCTATGTTTACCCCTCTTGTCAGTCACTGTCTGACTTGCCACTGAAGGATATGATTACTATGCTACAGAAAAAAGTACTATATTACGCTTCTGATAATCTCCATTGTTACATCAGCGAGATCCATCTTAATAAATGATAGCCCTCATCAAAATCAAAGTGCCCTTTGTGAATAGTATACTTTTGGTCTGCTTATAAAGGTACCCAAGTTTTTTGGCATTATTTTCTTAACCAGGTACTTTATCCTTACCATTAGTTGAAAGTACCGGAACCACATTTTGATTATCTGTGTGTGGTTTCCATGGTGAAGCCAAAAAAGACCTAATTTAATTCAAACTTAGTTCAGCATGATCTAACTACATTATTTTACTGCGAAGGAAATGTAGGTGAATCCATTGTTTGTCAAACAGGGCTCAAAAAGCAGTTAGCATCGAGTTCTTTAACTTGAGTAAAACTGAGAGAATTTGTTACCAGAAATCAATTTCCATGTTTAAAGGATTGCACTTTCAGAAGACCTTAGCCCCAGGGATACATAAGTGTTGGTTTGTTCTTCTTCAGACTCGTGAGATCACCCCCACAAAAAGCTGCAAACTAACCTACATTATTGTCCCCAACTTGCTACTTCTTTGACTTCTGCAGACACTTTCAGAAAGTTCACTATGTTGCAAGTCTTGGTTTTCCATTTTGGAACAATAATGTGTCCTAGTGACCCCACCAACACAAATCTTCTGAAGCCATTAGGACAAAAGAAAGTGGTTCTTCTAGTCTGATATGTTCCGGTCTGTCCAAGAACCAACCTTTTAACTTTATACTTATTGGCATCACATCTTTTCAGGGTCCATTTGTGACGTCTTTATAATGTGCTTCCTGATTTAAGCATTTCAAAGGTCCGTTTATGACCTCATCAACGTGTTGTTCCTAAGTTAGCTCCTATATTGATCTTTATCTTTATCCAGCCCCTGCTCAAGCAGACCGGAAGAAGCCTGGAGTGTGACCATATTCTCCACACGAGGATTCTGTGTTGTTAGAAGTGCAAGTGCCCTACTGAGCTGTTAATCTGTCATTTTACATGGAAACCCTTGATGTTCCCCTTCTTACTTGTTAAAATGTAGTCATTTATGAAAAGGTAACAGATAGGACTGATCTACCTCAAATGCAAAACCCTGTATTGAAATCTTGTGAAAATGTTTTCTCTTGTTTGGTGTGTAATGACCTGTACTCTTGTTTAGATGGGAATGTTTCCTGCATGCATGGTAAACTAATTTATACCCGTGCCCTGAGAGCCTGACTGCATGTACCTCAAGTATCTGGCTTTTAATTTGGCCATGGCATCATTTTAATCTAATGTGTGCATAAAGGTCTAGGCCTGCCCTTACAAATGACCTGTCCTTTGACCTGGAGAGCTCTCATAGTGGACAGAGGACTACTGTTCCTGTTCTAGGTTTATCCCATAAATCGGTGGTGTCAGTGTTTTGAGAGTCCCTAAAGCAACCAGACCTTAACTTTCAGTGAGAATGAAGCCTACTAACTCATCTTGTGTAAAGTTATGTTTGTAAAACCAAGAACCTTGAGCTGACTTCTTGTATGTATGCATGTTAAGCATGTGTGTGATACCTTTGTGGTATTTGGACACTGCATGTGAATGAGTACTGAAGCCAGTGGGATCCGTTATAGATGCCCCTCCTGGCTTCACATGGAATGATGAGGACTGCTTCCCCAGACAGTGGAAGTGTATTGCTGGCATTCCTGCGGCTGTCCGGTGGAGATTCGGACACTAAAGATAGAAAAATGGAGGACCACCTTCAGAAATTCCATTAGAACTTTGTAGCAAAGAGCTGATTAGTTCCTCCTTAGTATACTGTCATTTGGTTTAGTGGAGGTGTGTGGGGTGGGACGCAGTTTCTGATGTGCATGGTGAAAAAGGTTCTAGGTTAGAATTGCCTTTTTGTTTGTCCCAGAGTACTGTTTCGGGGGTGTGATGACAGTCTGCTACAGTATCCCATTTCGTGGATGATCCAGTTTGGATACAGCTTCAGTACTACAAGCTGTGAGAAGCATCTCTTTACACAAAGACTGTGTCCGGAGAGCAACCTGAGAAGTACACTGAAAGAGAATTAATCCAAATTGTATGAAATTTGATACAGTGAATTCACATCCATGCCTAGAAAGTGTGTATAAATGTGGGAGCCAAACCACCCCACTTTGTTGAGGTCTAAGTCCTTTTTGACCATGGAAGAAAATTCTCAGATTGTTCGAAAGACTGCTGTGCAACCTGGCTTGGTGTCTGCCTGACTACTAGTCTATCAGAGGCTAAGAGACATCATCTCAAGTATACACTTACTACTGGAAAAGCTGAGGATCTGCCCCTAGCTTCCCTGGTGAGAGATCGAAGGGGTGTGCCCGGTCCAGCAAGAGGACAGATTGTTTATGTGGAGAGGCCCAGCATATCTAAGCCAGAAAGCTGTAGAGGTTTCCTGCTTTCTCTTCGCAGAGCCAGTCACTGTACCACACTTGGGTGAGAGCAATGACTTGAGACTGCGTTCATACCCACTACAGCATTGGAGTAAGGAAAAGACTGAACTGGTTGTACATTTGAACTGTGCGAATATGAATCTACACATGTCTCATTCACCTCATTTATTCTCTTGTACTACTTTTATGGGGCTTTATCCAGATAGAGTTGCCTCGATGAGGGAGATCACAGAGTGAATGGGGGCGTGTGGTCTCCACAGAGCAGTTTTCCTGGGAGGCATTACCCTGTGTGCTTCATTTCAATTGTGTACTTTTTAGAATTGCTATGTGACTGAAAGTACTTTATTTTCAAAGGACAAGTACTGGGCTCACAATTGATCTGTGGTGCCTGTAACTGCTTGCTCCTCTACTCTGAGATGCAAGTGAGAAAACGGGGTGAACTTGCCTCGGTAGAACAGACACCATGACACAAGTGGTATGTGACCTCAGCCACTATGCTTAGGGCCCACCAGCTTGCATCTGCTCAGTGATACACGAATGGGGTCTGACATCCTGCTTCAGTTGAATAATTGATAGTTGTGAGGAAATGGTGTGTTTTCTATGGTGTGTTTGCGTGACCTCACCAAATAATGCATTTACCAAACTCTTTACGACAGTATGTTTCATTTTTCAAACCCTTAGCTCAATCCTGTGGCTCTGAGCAGTGTGGCTTACACAATGAAACAAGTGTAAACCATTTAAACATTAACAACACAATTGAAGAAGAAACACACAAGACACTCGGGGAATCTGAACCAGTTAAAAAAATAGACTATAGTTTTACATAATTGTAGCACCAAAATGAAAAAGATCCACCAGATTGTTCCGGAGTTACAGTATTAACAGGGTACAGTAAATATGCATTTTTTGTTTTACTTAACTGTGAACAAGCATTGGCAAATTCAGCGAATTTGACACATAGAAACGTTTTCAAGAAATTCTTGGGTAAGTATCATGTGGTTACGTTCAGTTACTTTAGGTTACCAACTCCAGCAGGGAGCCAGTCTGGGGACTAGTATAATGTCATCGGAAACAGTTCTCTTGGAGGAAGAAGCAATCTTCAGTGAGTTTAAGTCACTTTGATCTCCTTGACATAGACTCCTACTGAAGTGATCCTGATGCAAGGGAGACAAGATGCTGAAGATGCTCAAGCATGCTGTGAATGCCATGCGGTTGACGGGGGTCTTCCTAAGACCACTACTCAGTCCACGACATAATGAGGCAATCCTGACCAAAGGCGTCAACATCCTCAAAGCTCTTTGTCCTTGGCAGAAGTCCAGTCGCCCAGTATTGCAGTCAGAGGGGAATCCTTCCTGGGACTAGAACGTGCAGTTTGAGTGACCTTTTTATGCGCGGAAAATCCCCTCGGGGTGTACCCAGTAAGTAACCAATGGGCTACTATGGTTCCCTGCCTCCTGATGACCACTTCCTTCAAAGTGTGCCATCTGGCTATCCCAGAATTCTCAATTCTGCCCACTCTCAGGATGGCAGAACTCCTCTTTGGGTGTGTAGAGCTCCCTATCCCAACCCAGAGGTTTGACTACCAAGAGGGTTACATGCCCCTAAAAAACTGATTTGGCTACTGGTTTCCCTTCTCCTTCCCAAGTGCCAGCCTGTCTACCTGGACAATAGAGAAGCCCCTCTCCCAAGTCTTCCCCATTTGTTCTTCAAAAGCAGCTTCACCCTTGAAGCTCACCTTTTGGTTCAACACCTAGATAGCTTCCTTCCAGGGAGAAGTAACACCTCTCTCCCACACGGGCTTCTATTGTCTCCTTTCCTGGGAGTTGTTTGCACGTCTCTTCCGGATGGCAGAAAGCTGTCTCAGGGACAGATCCCATATGCAACCGGGCACAAGCAATTTAGAGCAACAAAGTGGCACTTGGGTTTCAATTCAGGCTTAATTTAACAAGTTGTTTGACACCTTACTGTTCCAGTGTTAGTAGTCACAGTCAGAAGTAAGCAGGGCTGCAGTGGCAGCCTGGAACTCTGCACACGACAATGGGGCTACTAACTTTTTTCATAGAAAAAGTGACAATTGCAGATTTTTTCTCTTGGAGCATGTAAAAACACGTTCCACTTCTGAATACACAGGACCCTGACTTAGGGCTCGCTAGTCCTAACTTAGGAGTGACTTACATATAATAAAAAGGGAGGACTTACCATTACTTTAAATGGCAGAGTTAAGTTAGCAGCTTGAAACCACACTTCCAGTCTGCAGTGGCAGACTAGAAGCCATGATTTACCTTTGTCACAACAAAAGGTGGCAGAACCAGTGCTGTAGTCCCTCAGGCCTCTGTCAAATACACAGTAGCATCAGCTCAAAACTTTGGGGTGACTATACAAAAATAAATCATAAACCAATACAATTAATAAGGTTGCCCAGCATACTGAGTTGTACTTACTAAAAACCCATCTGAAGTGATGCTCAGTAAACCAGTTATTATAAAAATACAAAAAAAAGAATGTTTGGGTTGAATTCACAAGCCGGTGAGGCAGTAATTGTGATGGGAACTTATATGGTGCTGCGGTTTATGGTAAATTTAGGCTTCTGAGTGAGCAGCCTTCTTTTTAAATAAGTAAAACTTTGTTGAATTACTATAAATATTCTATGCACAAATAGTTACAATCTGTTTTAAGATGCATCTTTTCTTCCTCAACTATATACTGCCACATTTTATAGGGGACTGCCTCATTATTTAGCCACTTGGCGGATGTACATGTAAGTAATACTTCCTCAGGCTATTACAGGGAATGTATAGGTGTCAATGTCAGCATATTCCCAGATAAAAGTAAGTGTTTCCTATGCTAGGTTTTCTTTTGCAGTCAATAAAGGCATTTCTTTCATTCTGCTCTTGGAGCCCATCTCTGGAACTCACCAAGTGAAACCATCTCATTTTTTTAATGATGCACTTGCTGTGCTTCAAATCCTTAAGTCACACATTATGAATTGTATATGTAAATCTCAATGTTGTCAGGAAGATGATGATGAGTAAAGATTGTTTGACCCATTAAACGTTTTTCCTGGCATGTTAATTAACCCTAAATTAAATGTATGTTCCTGGTACTTCTTTTAAATTAAGTGTCCTGTGATCTTTAGGCTGAGTAAATGTACTGCCCACAATGTTAACAGGTGACATCAGTGGTTCAACATTTACATTGACCCTCTCAATTGAACAAAATCAATTACATTTGAGATTGAATAAGTTTGTGATTCGGGTTATGATGTGCATGGCTTCCGGATATTAATAATACAGACAAAAAAATCTTGGTAAAGCTTGAGAGCTCATAAATCGGGCAATGGTGAAACTTAGGTTTACGGAGGACTGCTTTTTTATCGTTTTACCATTCTTGCCATATCAAGTGTACGGACTAGATGAAAAAACAGCATCGTGATGTGTGCCTTTTCACTACGGATTTCTAAATGTTTACTAAATGTGAAGTATATAAACCTAGCAGGTATTTCTTGTACAGCTGTTGTGAACAAATCTTGATTGTATTGTCTCCATAAATATTAGTAGAAAGCAAGACTGGGTAAAGTAAAAGCTTTCAAACAATATTGGAAAATAATGTTCTTTCTTCTTGTTTAACTTTTCTTTTTTCCTTTAAGCCAATACCAAGGTGTCGCCTAATGAGCAACAATGCTGGTAGGCTTTATCACTACCGAATTACAGTTTCCCCACCAACAAACTTCTTAGTAAGTATCTTCCAGCTAAACCACTTCTGTATGTTTCAGTGCATCTCACATGTTTTTTAAACATACTTTGTTACTTGTTTTAGACCGACAGGCCGACTGTTATAGACTACGATGACCACGAATATATATTTGAAGGGTTTTCGATGTTTTCTCATGAGCCACTTGGCAATGTAAGTATGCTGTTATAAGTCTGAAAACAGTCTTTAACTGGTGGAGTTTGAAAACCTCAATGCTTAATGTGTTGATTTTATTCAGTTTCTCCATTTTATTTGTGACAGTTTTTCCCACACTTTTATAATAAAATTAAAATAAAAAAATGTTTCACAAAGTAGCTATTAACATTGATATCGAATAAAAACACCCTTGGTTAATGCTAGGATATTGTAATGTGCCTGAAATCAAATGTAGGTTGTTTTATAGTATAAAGTGTCTAGTTCTGTCTTATGAGGACAGCTTCGAGGATGTCTGACAGTGTGAACTGCTGCCTACGCATTGCTGCTGCACAAGTTTCCTGTTGCTTCCTCTTATAGAATCCTACATTTTGAATGTATAAATCAACAATTCTTCTGCTGCAGTGTGCCCAGAATCGTGAACGGCTGCTGTAGTAGAACAGTGGACTGTATGCTTTGACCATGTCCACGGAGTCTTTCTGTTGTGTGACTGATTCCAATTTTGTAGATTAGGATCTTCGAGTTCACTCAGTGGGCGCCCCTAGTTGTACCTGTTCGGAATGACTAATTCTCTCCACATAGTTGAAGTACGTATTTGTGCATTGATCTTATCCAAGTGCATCTTTAGACACTCTTCATAGGCTCTTCTCTAAGCTATAGACAAATGTGCCGTGGCTTAGTATTTTTTTTTTTACATTTTTTTTGGACCATTTCTCCAGGAAAGTCTCCTGGCGTCTTGCATACTATTTGTAACTAATTGTAATTTTAGCACTGTTCGTCCTTGAAGTCTTTGACTCTTTGCTATGACAATTCTCCAACAGCAGACCCGACAAGGTCAAATATTAGTGGACTATATTCCACCATTAGAGAGTTGCTCCTGCAACCTGTGACTACCAGTAAAAACCTGCCACACGACGTCAGTAATCATGCTCTACAGAAACTGCAGCCAAGCGCTGTCTAAAGATATCTTTATTCTATGCTCAGTGAGGATCCCTAAGGCTCATGCTTTCCAGCAGAAGTTTGCTTCTTTTTACGCCTGTGAACGAGCACTAGTGACATACAATTTATTTGCATAGCATATGTAGCTAGAAGCCAAGTGTTTTTACCATTAGCCCTCTGGAAAGAACTCATTATAAATATCTATGAAAGACCAGTAAATCCTTAAGATCAGAAAAACGTGTATTGGAGTGTACTTCCATATACTCACATCTTCAGATAAGCATATGTTTTGCTGATATGCATTCACGTTTTTATTTTTAACACGCCAAGGTTGAGAGTAGGCATAGTCCATTATGTACTGATGTGCTTTGCACTGCGTGCATGTTTCATACATTTGACAGTACCAAATGTTTACAAACTCAGGGTAGTTTGTGAAAAATGTGTTGTACACTTTGAGAGTCAACTTGCTATATCTGAGAGAGTTTGAGAAGGTTGCAAACAAAAAGTGTGGTGTGAGGAAGTTTCAGCTCGGGCCTTTGATAGGCAACCAGTCAGTGATTTGTAAAACTTACCAGAGTTCCTTTAACATGCAAATATTGAAATGGTTGACTGGACCGAGCCTTCCTCCTAAGTCGCCAGAAAGCCACTTGTTACTGTAATAAGTTGTGTTTTGTTCAAGTGGTGCTTCAAGAGCCATTAGAGTAGGCATGCTTGTGAAATATAGGTGTGCCTGGTCTTTCGAGCATTATGAGGAACATATTGAAGAATTGATCCAGGTGCCATTGTTGGACATCTGTGCCGCTTTCTGTTATGTGCTCCAGGTGCATACTTAGGTAATTCCAGAAGTCGTTTTGTTACACTGTTCTCCCAAGGAAACTCCCAAGTTAACAGCTTAACGCTCAGGTAGTAGATGGTCATTTGGCAAGCAGGTGAAAAGTATGGAAATTGTCAGAGCGATTACCTTGAGAACTTGCACAACTGGCCCCAAAAATAACCAACTCAGGTCGTCCTCATAGCGCAAGCATCCCTAACATCACTAGGCTTGAAAGCCAGGAGCACAAAAGGAGAAAACAGAAGATGTGCCTTGTGCCTGTATGCATCAGTGATCTGGAACGCCATACCCTCAACAGGCTTTCAGCATTTCTATTTTCAATCCAGAAAGAAACGTAAGGCTAGCCTCTTCTACAAACAACCCCTCAACTCCCAAAATGGGATCCCAACGTTCTTTAGCCGCAGTTCCATTTCTTTACAATTTATCATGTCTCATTCTTCCCTCCAAGCCCTCCACCTAGGCCAGAACTGCATACCTGCTCTGTTTAGATCTCTGCTGCTTCTCAGCAGGGTTTTGTTATATAAATTACAATTCTCCTTTTGGTTTGCTTACTCTTTGTACATATAACTCTGGCTAGTGAAGTGCAGCTGCTCCCTGAACTAATGAATCAAGGTGCAGTTGACTTCCTCTTGTCTGTCATGGGGTTTCTTGACTACTGTCCACCATGAGTACAGATCCTTTCTGGGGAAGTTTCTTTTGTGTGAATTGTCCATGGTTAGACGTTTTGCTGCCTCTTTCTTTAGAGTAAGTACACTTTCCCATGGATGACGGCTAGACTGCTGGCATCTTGAATGCCTTGGAATATGTTAGCATTTTATGGAATAAACACTGAGCCAATTATATCCAACGTGTTCATTGACCATCTTGAAATCAGAAGATTCTCGTATTTGTGGGTTAACAGTTGGCCAGGACGATGCATGGTATATTTAGGTGCTGGTAAATATGACTAAAGACATGCTTCTCATACCCTTCGGATTAGGAGTAAGTGTCTCCATAAGTTCGTGGCTGGAGACTGCATGAATGTGAGGGCCCAACCCTCTGACAGTGTAAAATTACTGGCTGGAAGGGCGCAGAAGAGTTTCCCTTCATGTTTTAAAAGTTAAAGTGGCAGCCAAACAGTGTCTGCTAATGATTAACCATAATGGCTCATCATCTGGAGACATGGCTCATGAAGAGTCGGCTACCCAAGAGTGTGTGCTAGAAAAGTTAACTGACTTCCAAGGTGATTCGAAAAAACTGTGTACTGCAAGTGATTTATTTTCGTTCCTGATATTTTGTAAAAGGGGAGAAAAATTAGAGCACGAGTCTGTTACCCTGGTGGAGCCTACAGGTAAATGCTGTCCTTACTTGGTGCCTGGACGTAGGCTGATATGGAGAGATTGCTTGGTGTCAGCATCTTAAATTAACAGGTCATTGTCCAGTCTAAGGAGGCACACATTACAGAAAGTTGAGTTAAAATGTAGACTGAACCTAAGGGGCAAGAAACTCCTGTGAGCAGCGGCTCTACTCAACAAACAGCAGCAATATTGCAACTTTTCTGCAACTTTCAAAGACCTCACTCTTCCTGTCTGAAGCATGAGACTTCACCCTCTGCACCAGACGCCCCCGGCTCAAGATCCAGAGAATCAACACCACAGGGAAGACTCCCAGGCGACTGCAACCTCGTGTGTAGCCTGAGACGACCCCCCTGGAGCCCCACAGCGACGCATGCAAAGAGAATCCAGCAGCTCCCCCTGACCGTGACTGCCTGTAACAAAGGACCCAAAGCGTGGACCAAGCACTGCACCCGCAGCCCCCAGGACCTGAAGGAACTGAACCTTAGTGCAGGAGTGACCACCAGGTGACCCTCTGCCTAGCCCAGTTGGTGGCTGGCCTGAGAAGCCCCCCTGTGCCCTGCCTGCACCTCTAGAGTGATCCCTGGGTCCCGCCATTGAATCCAATACAAAACCAGACACCTGCTTTGCACACTGCACCTGGCCGCCAGTGTGTCGCTGAGGGTGTTTTGTGTGCCTACTTGTCTCCCCCAACCCCCCCCCCCATCCCATGCTCTACAAAACTCCCCCGGTCTGCCCTCCGAGGACGCAGGTACTTACCTGCTGGCAGACTGGAACCGGAGCACCCCTGTTCTCCATAGGCGCCTATGTATTTTGGGCACCTCTTTGACCTCTGTACCTGACCGGCCCTGAGCTGCTGGTGTGGTAACTTTGGGGTTGCCTTGAACCCCCAGCAGTGGGCTGCCTATGCCCAGGAACTGAGACTTGTAAGTGTCTTACTTACCTCACAATCTAACCAATACTTACCTCCCCCAGAAACTGTTGATTTTTGCACTGTCTACTTTTAAAATAGCTTATTGCCATTTTAACAAAAACTGTATATGTTATTGCTCTAATTCAAAGTTCCTAACTTACCTGTGTGGAGTACCTTGCATTTTATGTATTTACTTCAAATCTTGAACTTGTGGTTCTAAAAATAAATTAAGAACAGATATTTTTCTATATAAAAACTATTGGCCTGGAATGTGTGTTTCTCATTTATTGCCTGTGTGTGTACAACAAATGCTTAACACTTCCCTCTGATAAGCCTACAGCTCGACCACACTACCACAAAATAGAGCATTAGAATTATTTAATGTTGCCACTTTCTTACCTCTAAGGGGAACCTTGGACGTTGTGCACACTATCTCTTACTTTGAGATAGTATATACAGAGCCAACTTCCTACACAAGATAAACAGGACAGACGCGTAACTATACAGTAGTTGGTCCCTGCTCCCACACAGAAGAATGAGGGACAAAGAGGCATGACTGACCACTAGCAAGCAAAGATTTTTAAATTGCATTTAAAATAACAAATGAAATAGCTGGAAGCCCACAGAAGAAGTATACTTAAAAGTATACAAAAGCTTATGCTCAACCTAAAAATGAAAATATTATCAGCTGTTTATTTTTTCCAAACTTTTTTTTGCCCCAGTGGCCAATTTCCAAAAGTAATATACGAATCCCCAGGCGGTATAAAATAAAAAAGGAAGATTTCTGAATGCCAACCAGGTTACAGGGGTACTGAAAATATACAGCGCTGGCAAAGAAAATACATATATATTGCCTCTTAGAGTCCGGTCTATATCTGCCATTCACTAAGTGGCAGTGTTATGCATGTTATTGTGTGACAGACACCAAGCAGTAAAGATCGGCGTTTCAAGGAAATAATTGTTTCTTTGAGGATAATAGAGGCCGTCGTAGACATTTATGTTGGGGGCAGAAGGGTGGTAGTGTCAGTGTTTCTCCCTTTTAAGATAACTGATGTAAGAGGAAAAGTGCCTTCCGCTCGCTCGACCAAGACTTGAGACTATCATGCTGGTCGAGGCGTAGACGCAAGTCAATACAGAAGCAATTTATGAAAACTTTGAACAAGATAAAGTGGTATTGTCGGTTTAGTACTTACAGATGAAAGTGTAGCTGGTGTAGCAATTAAATATGCTGCAGTAACCAGGCCGTCAGGCTTTCTGGTTGTGCTGAAGGTCCGTCCCATCCCCCCAGCCTTCCATCTTTTCTATATGGAACTCTTACCACCGAACTGCAAACTCGGGCAGCGCTCAAAGGCATAGCAACCTACCTTTCTAAAGGTTGCTAAGACTCGTTATTTCGATCAATACTAACTTCACTTCTCCGGTCACACTCTGCCTACAATTCCCCTTTAGCCCTTTTCTGGGTGAAAAGCCGTCGCATTGGAAGCCGATTGGTGCAAGTAGTCTCCTATGAACGTGTGGCCTCCGCTCTCGTCTATCTATCCTCTTATTTAAAACGCTTTCATGCTCTGCGGGGCTGACCAGTCCTGTAGGAAACAAATATACAGTACATTTTACAAACGTAGCACAGCTTATGTTTTCTCCTAATTTTGGAAGGTAGTTTGAGTGGAATTTCTCCATATATTTTTTATCGTAATCAGTTTATTCATCAGTGCCTATAGAGTTAAAATTGCTTTGAATGTAGGCAGGAATGCGTTCACGGTGCTTGCAAATATATGCGGTTCAAAATACTGTGAAGGCTCTAGGATAGTAGTGGAAACATTTATTTTCAATGTTCTGTATTTATACGTTTTCTCCACAAGACGGCAGTATCTCACTATAAATACGTTCCAGTTATGCGCGCTCACCAAGCACGGTTGGAATTCTTGTAGCGTAGAAGAAAACATATAAATGTCCGCCATATTTTTACATCACTGGCAAAAACTAGTAAACTAAATGCTTCCTTGAGTCAGTACATGTATATACCGATAATGTCGTTTTTACTTTCAATTGCAGATGCCTCTGTGTAACGTGATTAGATTTAATATTGCGTACACCATTCATTTCATCGAAGAAAAGATGCCTGAGGTAAGCAACAGATTTTTTTGAATATTTGTCAAATAAAAACCTTTCAGTGAACCTGCGATAATGGTTTGTGTGTCCATCTGTCCGTAGCCTCCGGGCATTTTGTACTTTTATGGTGGGGAATCTGTTCCCTTTCTCGCACTGCTAAGGAAGTTCTCTGACAGCAAAATACAGCAGTAATCATTATTTGAGCTTTTACTAACTAAAGAGCAAATCATTATGATCAGGGCTCGGAGGCCTTGGGTTTTGAATGAGTTTTAGCATGAATACATACTGAAATTAACTTATTCCAATATCCGTGTTTTATAAAATTTGAAAAAAACACAATTTTGGTGTAATTTTGTGTTTCTCCGTGCTGTTAGTCGTGACTGGCAGCGTCAACTGCTATTCGGAATGACAGTTTGTGGAGTTAAGATATAATATTTCCTAAAGAATCTTAAATTGTATTAGATGCGTACTTTTGTTTATATTACAGTGCTAATATGTTTAGGTCATTGTTTTCCTTTTTTTATAATGGCTGTGTAATCCACTTAAACTCTAAGACAGCAAAGAATAAGTGTGTGCACATAACTTTTAAATAACTGAACATCTATAAGTTGCAACTTCATTTTCTCACTGACTAAAATGAAAAAATTGAGAACTGCCAAAACAGAGAAAACAATGAAAATGGGGTAACATGTGTGCGTACGTCAACAAAATAAATAACATAACACAGGATGCCCTAATGATTGCCCAGCCTTAATCAGAGTTGTCTTATTATTAAGATGCGAGTGCATAAAGTGAGTTTTACGCAGCCATGTATTGTGTATGTTGTATCTCATTCAACGAGCAGACCGACGCAAGGAGTAAGGTACCAGAGGTTTCCTGGACCACAGCTATGGAAAGAGAACTTAAAAGATGGGGACTGATTTCTTGGAGTGGCATGACAGTGAACAGCCATTTTGACAGCCTATGCATTTACGTAACTGCGCTAAGCAGTTCAGGCTTCCTGCACCACAGGTACAGAAAAGGGGCAGTTGACATGAAAGGAGTTTCCCGGAAAGCCGTTCATCGGGGCCTGCTTTGCGTTCTTGCCCCCTAGAGCCCTTAAGCATTGGTTGTAAGAGCACCTCGCAGATCTGTGCTCTCTTGTTCCCTAGATAAGGAGAGCTTTTCCCTAAATGAGCCATGGTCATCTCCTTTGGTGATTTTTAGACTTGCGTAAAAGTGCAGTAGTGTGAATGTTGCATTTTGTTGTAGATTCGCATGACTTGTAATGCACAATATCATGTTCGTGGCAGTGTGATGCATCAGCAGCAGGGTCTGCATTACATCAACATGCAGAGCTGCAAATACATCCTAGCTCCTTCGCTTATTTACTTGTAGCCTGCCTTGCAAGGCTTTCCAGTGATTCAAACCCATTTGGTGTAACAAGCAACCATTAGATGTTTCTCGGTATTAAAAAATGAACCTGAAATGGCGACGGAGACAACAGGCGATAGCCTATATCCAATGAAAGCTAATCTCACTTGCCATTCACCCTTGACAGATCCACAGGAACTACCATCATCATGTTAGTGACACGATGGAATCATGGTTTACTTCAGAGCTTTGTAACACTGAAGACATTAAAGGAAATGCCACGGTCAAAGCACATCAAAATGCTACAGTTAAATTAATAGGGCAGACCACACATTCACACAGGTTAGCGGAAGCCTACGTGCCTCCATAGTTAAAGATGACACGGTGCCCCATATCGGCACTTATTTGGTGTCGATTGGTGTAGGGGGGCGGGGCTAAGTTTCAAGCAGAGGATCCCAACACAAATGGCGTTCTGGGCAACTTTAGCCAATGAAACGAACAAAATGTCTGAATAACATTCCTTTGCATTTGGCCGGTGTATGTTGTGATCACCTCCATTTTGTGCTTCTCGTGTTTTTCACTGAGCAATTTTGGAGATAAAATAGAAAAATAAGCTTCTCACCGAACCTGCATCAATTCTGCGTTCTTGCACCAACTGTTGAAAAACAAGATTTTTTTGGGGGGGATTTTTTTTTTTGAAGACTCATTTTCCTTATTTACTGTTTTTTTACCCATATGAAGTGCCGCCCTAACTTTCTCCACCTCCTCCCACCAGCCTGTAGGCTTTCTTGGTTCCCACAACCACCAGTGTAAAGCCCTTCCCCATCCCTGCCTTCCAGGGTTCGCCACCGTTTTTTCATATATTTCACAGGAGCAAAGCTTCCCCTGGTGTTCGTAGCCCCTCCAGGCCTAGCTGGCCAAGGGCAGGAGCGTTCCTTGCTTTGCCACTTGTTTACCTGCGGGGTGTTTCACCCTCTGTCCTTGTGGAAGGACTAGGGATGGTTTCATTTACTCATCCCATTGCTTTGCCAAAGGTGGGCTCGAGTTAATGCACCGAAGGGGTTCTTCCTGCGGCCCTTCTGTCTTCTTACTGCCTGGTGCCATTGACGTTCATTACTCCGTAGGGGTGTTGATGCTCAGTACTACTTTGGCCCAGTAAGGCTCTCTAAAGGTGGGACCATTGAAGCTCATTTACGCCTTTCATTGGGTCGTTACTGCTTGGTGCCTTCAATGCTTATTAACTGGGACTGTTGAGGCATGTTGCTGCCTACATTAAACTTTAGTACTTCATGTCAGTATCGATTTTCGTTATTGCCTGTGCCAAATATCGGTGTTTCTGGATGACTTCCAACACAGAGCAATCCAGTCTTATTGCTTATGACACTGACCCTCTTTTAGGCTCATCTTGCCACAAGGTATGAATGCTCATTACTTCTCATGGATATTTCTTGAGTCCATTGATGTTCATTACTCTAAGGCAACATACCTGCTCATGAATGTAGGGGCCACAGTGCCATTCAGGACAATTATTGACTGGCTTTATTAGTATTCGGTGCAAGGTGGTGTTAATGGCCATTAATGCTTTTTTAATTCAGAGGCCATGTGCGGGCCAAGCAAACAGGGAATATTGATCTCACGTAACCTTGACGCATTCACTCTAAGGCATTGTGTTTTGAACTACAAAAAATGCCATTCACTAAGAATTTTTATTTAACATTTAAACCGGCGAATCATGTTCACAACAAAACAAACAAAATAAAGCAGTTATTGAATGGTAGTGGGGACAATTTTACCTAAACGTATTTTAAATAGGAAGCCACCATCATCTACGTTTAGGCCTGTCATGTGCGAAGGTGCCGCTCACTGTGTTCCCTGCCCGGGTTTCCTACCAATCTATGTTTTTTGGTTGGGCTGTCGTCTTAAGCCTTTATTGTGCCGCCATTCTGTACTTTGTGTGTTGTCATTGTTTACCTTGAATAGTCTACGCTTATGTACTGTGAATGGTCTACAACTGTATATCTATGGTGTCCTACCTTTGTAGGTCTTGTGTGTGCTTCCATTGTATGTCTTGCGTGTGCTTCCCTCATATGGCTTATGTGTGCTGGCCTAGTATGTTTGTCATGTGCTGCCCTCGTATGTCTCGCGTGTGCTGCCCTCGTATGTCTTGCATGTGCTGCCCTAGTATGTCTCACCTTATACCAGGTCCAGTTATCCCTTATTAGTGAAATGTAGGCAGTGTTCTAGCAGCTTAGGCTGTCAAGAGGTATCTGTAGCAGAGCAGCTTAGGCTGAACTAGGAGACATGCAAAGCTCCTGCAATACCACTATAGTTACACAGTACTTATCCACAATAAAAAACAATACTCATTGTTACCAAAAATAAAGGTACTTTATTTTAGTGACACAAGGCCAAAAATATCTTAACGACAATACTCCTTTTGGAGGTAAGTATTATACACAATATATACACTAGTAACCAAAATCAGGTAAGTAAACAGTCATAGAATAGTGCTAACAGTAGAAAATACAATAGATTGCAGTGTGCTTAGGGGCAACACAAACCACATACTAAAATAGTGGAATGCGAATCACAAATTCCCCCCCAGGCAAGTGTAGTGTGTAGAGGGGTGCTGGGAGTGTAGGAAAACACCAAAGGTAAGTAAAGTACCCCACCCCAGAGCCCAGGAAAGCAGGAGTAAAGTACAGAAAGTTTCCTCAGGACACACTACAAGGACTGCTTGCCGGATTTAAGCACAACTAGGTTCTACGGCACTTGGCCGGTAACAAACTTTGCTATTTGACTTATCAGGGTCCACACCTCTGGTTACCTTTCATCGATTTTTGGACTTTTTTCCATTGAGGCATACTTATACCGGACAGCCTGATTACAGACGCGAAGACTCACTCTACTTTGTGATTGACGTATTGATCTCGCTTTATTACTTCGTCCAGTAGCCTTGAAAAAGTCACCAGTGTGACAAAACACGTGTTGGCTGTGTCTGGAGTGATGTTCTCTTTAACTGAATGTAACTTTGCCTAAAAATAAAGAGATTATCTTTCAAGAAAAGATGTGAACACCACTCTTCTTCTATCCAACAGAAACCATACATTACGGATCTTAAAGACTTGTGTGGTACTGTTGGTTGTCGTGTGCTGTGGTCTGTTTTGCTTAACACTACAAGTCGTGATAAAGGATTTTGCAAGAACCAAGCAAGACTGCAAGCAACAAACGATGGATTGCTGGACCTGAAGACTTGTGGAGAGAGCAGACCAAGTCCAGAAGTCGAAGAAGAGCCCAGGAAGGACAGGAGCCCCTGCCAACCTAGAAGATGGTGCTAAAGTGGATTCTCTGGTAAGAAGAACAGTACAGAAGAGCACCAAAGAAGATGGCTGCGGGTTCCTACTCGGTGCAGTGACGTCCCACGTCGAGTTGTTGGATGCAGGCTGTTTGCGCCGCTGGATTCCGCCAACAAACCTTGGTTAAAGCAAGTACCCGGTTTGCCTCAAAAAGTAGCTGCCTGGACCCAGGAGGGACCTGGGGGTATCAACTCAGACTAAGATGACAGAGGAGGTTCTCAGCACTTCAGAGAGCCCACACAAGACCAGGCAGCACCTACGGAAGTCCCAGAACACGGGGACAAAGAATATGCAAAGTATGGTTGTTGCAGCACTACACAGGAAAGTCCCTCACCGCCGGAGAACAACTAAGGGAGCTGTGCATCACAGGATGGAGTGCTGGGGGCCTAAACTACACTGTGCACAAAGGATTCTTGGAAGAAGTGCACAGAAGCCCAAGGAGATGGAGGAGACGCGGTGCACAGGGGTACTGTAGCAGCACGGGGAGGCAAGCTCTTACCTCCACCAAGAGTACCGATTGTCGTTGAAGAAGGGTGCCTGCAGAAGCATGGAAGTGACTGTCACTCCACTGGAGATTCCCTCGGTTCTTCTGGTGGAGGGTGAAGACAGGCAGTCCTCAGAGCCTGCACACCTTGGAAAACTGTTGCAAACCCTGGCTGGAGCTGAAGTTGCAGGTCACATGAGTCGTCCAGGATACTTTGTTGCAGTTACAGCGGTTCCTGGAGCAGTCTGGGGTTGATCAAACGGTCAGAAGCTGAAGCAGAGGATGCAGAGGATTCCTGGAGGAGTCTTGCAAGCTGAATCTGTGGAAACACCCAGAGGAGAGACCCTAAATAGCCCTGAGGGGGGGATTGGCTACCTACACAGGTATGTACCTATCAGGAGGGGTCTCTGACGTCACCTGCTGGGATTGGCCACTCAGAGGTCTCCAGAGTGTCCTCACACCTTGAAATCCAAGATGGACACACTGGAGGTGCTCTGGGCACCACCCTTGGGGCGGTGATGGACAGGGGAGTGGTCACTCCCCTTTCCTTTGTACAGTTTCACACCAGAGCAGGGACGGGGGGGTCCCTGAACCGGTGTAGACTGGCTTATGCAAGGAGGGCACCATCTGTGCCCTTCAGAGCATTTCCAGAGGACCCGGGAGGCTACCCCTCCCAAGCCTTTAACGCCCTCCTCCCAAAGGAAATGCATTGTTCTGTCTTCCTGGGATTGAGCTGCTCAGTCCCCATGAGGGCAGAAACCTGTCTGTGGGATGGAACAGCTGGGCTGCAGTGGAAACTTCAGAGAGCTGGTTTGGCAGTACTGGGGGTCCATGGTGGAGCCCCCAAGATGCATGGGATTGCCCCCCAATATCATATTTGGAATGGGGACAATTCCATGATCTTAGACACCTCACATGGCCTTATTCTGAGTTACCATTGTGAAACTACATATATGTATTGGCCTAAATGTAGTACACGCGTGTAATGGTATCCCCGCACTCATGAAGTCTTGGGAATTGGCCCTGGACAATGTGGGGGCACCTTTGCTACTGCAAGGGTGCCCTCACACACAGTAACTTTGCACCTAGCCTTCAGTAAATTAAGTTTAGACATATAGGTGTCTTATAAGTTACTTAAGTGCAGTGAAAATGGCTGTGAAAAAGTGTGTGCACTATTTCACTCCGGCTGCAGTGGCAGTTCTGAAGAGAGGTTTGTCTGAGCTCCCTATGGGTGGCAAAAGAAATGCTGCAGCCCATAAGGATCTCCTGGAACCCCAATGCCCTGGGTACCTAGGTACCATACACTAGAGACTTTTAAATGGGGTCCAGTGTGCCAATCAGAATTGGAATATGGAGTCACTAAACAATAGTGACAAATTTGGTAAGAAGAGAGAGCGTAAGCACTGGAGTTCTGGTTAGACATTAAGCACACCGACAACAGACACAGAGGCCACAAACTGAGCACTGGGGTCCTAGCTAGCGGGTTCCCAGTGAGACAGGCACAACACACTGACAGACAGGCAGAAACTGGGGGTAACATGCCAAGAAAGATGATACTTTCCTACAGTGTCATTGTACAGTGTCAGGGGCACCGCTATAGTATGCCTTCAGTGGGCTACCATGGTACACATCAGAGTTGTCGTGTTCTGCATTGAACCTACCTTCTGATTAGGCAAAGCAGTAAAGATACACAAAAAAAGAGAAAAATTATCATGAACAGACAACACAGTGGCCCCTCACTCAGGAGCAAATATTTTAAGAAAACCTGCTCCTGTCCTTACCGCTCATATGACACCAGTACAAACAAGTACCTTAAAGGGGGTTGCCTTTCTTCTATTAGAGTGTACTCACATTACTGTATGAAGATAAAGATTCATGCATCTACCATATGCAAGAACTCGCATGCCTTAAATGTGGTCATACTGCAGAGTATCACTCCAATACATGTAGTAATTGGTTTTCTACAATCTTTAGAGATTAAGGATGCATACTTCATTATTCATATACTTTAGTTTCATTCGTAGTACCCGAGAAGCCCTCTAGACAAGGATCATCGCTCATGTTGCGTTCAGCATAATAACCTCTATATCAGTAGTCCCTGCACATCTGTGCAAAAGAAAAATGTCCGTCTTGCAACTGGCTTGTATTTGACAGAATTGCTCTGCCACTGAGTTCCCTAATTTTTTCACTAAACCAAGGCAAGTCTTCCCTTCCGTTACAAAACAAGCTACCGTTGCTCTATGATATTATGGAATCAAAGAGTTAAAAACAAACTTTGTCAAAGAGTATTACACCTTGACACGGTGTAAAGTCTCTGAACTGTGCTGAGCTCATCAGACCACTCCCCTTGGAATAACTACTATTTGCACTGTTTGCATTTGGCCTTGTGCCACACACTGTTGCCCTTGGATAGGTTTTGATATATACCCACATTCATACACAGAATGGCAGTATGTCCTTCAAACCAGAGGTTCTGGACCATCTACATTAATGTTCATCTACTAACAAATCTAGGCTCAAATACCCCTAGGGTTAATTAAACACATGTATTAATATGCACTGTTCTCCGACTAGTCATCGTGTTATATGCTTTTATCGAGGCTAACTTGCATCAACTAACAATAGTATTGGTTGTGATGAATAGCCCAATTGCAATGTTGAATCTTCTGAAACAGCCACCTGTTGGAAATGGCCCTTTTTGCAGGGTCACCCCCAGTCTTTTTGCCTCCTTCCTCCTATTTTTTCTGACCTGTTTTTGTTAACTTTAGGATTGTGTGCACTTTACCACTGCTAACCAGTGCTAAAGTACATATGCTCTCTGTGTAAAGTGTACTGTTGATTGGTTTATCCATGATTGGCATATTTGATTTACTGGTAAGTCCCTAGTAAAGTGCACTAGAGGTGCCCAAGGCCTGTAAATCAAATGCTACTAGTGGGCCTGCAGCACTGGTTGTGTCACCCACATTAGTAGCCCTGTAAACATGGCTCAGACCTGCCACTGCAGTGTCTGTGTGTGCAGTTTCAAACTGCCAATTCGACTTGGCAAATGTACCCACTTGCCAGGCCTAAACCTTCCCTTCTACTACATGTCAGGCACGCCTAAGGTAGGTCCTTGGTAGCCCCAGGGGTAGGATGCAGTGTATGTTTAAGGTAGGACACATACTAGTGTGATTTATATGTCCTAACAGTGAAATACTGCCGAGTTCGGTTTTCACTGTGCAAGGCCTATCTCTCTCATAGGCTAACATGGGGGCTGCCTTTATATATCCCTAAAGCGCAGATTCCCTTTGAGAGCAGATAAAAATGTGGAGTTTAGGGTCTCTGAACTCACAATTTAAAAATACATCTTTTAGTGAAGTTGGTTTTTAAATTGTCTGTTTGAAAATGCCACTTTTAGAAAGTAGGCATTTTCTTGCTTGTACCATTCTGTGACTCTGCCTTTTTGTGGATTGTCTGTCTGGGTCAGTTTGACAGTTGGGCTGTTTTGCACCTCTCTAGACAGTGACACAAAAGGGGGTGGTGGTGTAGCCTGCATATCGTGATGGCCGGCCTTAACTGTTGGTTTTGTTGACCACAACGCTGTGATAGCCCCAGGCGGAGCCATCGACTTCAAAGAACTGTATTTTTGAGTAAATCTTGCAGCATTCATATTTTTATTACTGTATGTTGGATTTGTATCATATTTGGTCTTGTTTTATATAGATAAATATTGGCTATTTTTCTAAAACTGATGTGGGTGTCAGTTTGTAGTGTTTTCACTTATTACTGTGTGTTATGTGCAAATGCTTTACACATTGCTTCTGAGATAAACCTGACTGCTCATGCCAAGCTACCAAGGGGGTGAGTAGGGGTTATCTGAGCAGGTATCTCCCTTATCCTGACTAGAGTAGGGGTCCCTACTTGGACAGGGTGCAAACCGACTGCCAGAAGAGACCCAATTTCTAACACCACCTAATTGACCACACAGTGGATCTTCTCATTAAACAATGGTTTTGTACATTATTTGAAGATTTAACTGGTTTCCTCTTGAACTGCGTCAAGTGACCTCTCCTTCTACAGATCACTCATCATTTGTTCCCTTGTAAAGTTGCCTCCACATTGATAGCTAAGCGAAGAAGTCAATTGTTTTCTCCCAGGTATAGTAACTGTGGAAGTCAGATATAGTTTGATACGGGTGTAAAAAAGGACTGCTACAGGTACGTCTTATTAACCACTGACTGCCCAGTAGCTAGGTTAAGACCTCTTAGATCGTCTCTGCCAATCATGTGTAATTATATGTTAAACATTTTATCTCTTTGCTAAGGTTTGAGGCTTTTCAGGCACACTGTTAGCAGACAGTGTATCTTTAACCATCATCTTTAAGAATCATTGAGTTTGGTTTAATTAATGCACTGAAAGTACTAATCTGGAATCACCTTTCCACTTTGTCAATGGACTTGGAAAGAAGAGGAGAGTCTGAGGGGCTGTACATAGCATGCCACTTGTTAAATCCTAATTCAAGTCTTAACTAACTTTAGTTTCAGTTAGACTGTCTCACAGCAGGGTCGGTTATGGATGTAAGGGTATTAGTTGCGTAACACGCCCTTGAATAATATACTTTACTGCTTAACATGGAGCTATGAAATTTTGCATTAGGGTGGCAAGGAATGCACCTTGCCTGCATGATGACACTAAGCTATGCTGATGACGAAGTCCGTAAAGATTTCCTTTTTAGCATATAAAAAACAGCACATGGCAAATACCTCTAGTGGCTGAGGATACCACTAGAGGTATTTGAGGATGGAAGATGAAGAGAGGGAGGTAGAGGGCAAAGATCAGGAAGATGGTAGCCCCAGCTGTAAAACAAATGATACACATATGTTACTGCAAACAAGTGACAATGCAGTGAAAGAGTTACCATTACCTTAAGTGTTGACTTGAATGAGGGTCTGTTAAATATGAACACCATATCCTTCCCCAGGGATTAGAGTGCTTAGAGGACGATCACATACGTATAGGTAGCCCATTTTAGATATTCGGTTAATTGTCCAGAAGCCCATAAGTTCCATGCCCCTTAATTATTTCTTTTTAGCACTGCTCTGCATTTTCAATGAAAAGGTTTGTTTTGTTTGTTTTTATAGGGTGCCACATACCAACCTTATATCACTTCAAAACACATGACCGCATTTCCTCAATGTTATCAGCTTATTGTGGTGTTTATTACAACGCTCAATTAAGTTGTTTACATACTTAGCATAGTTGATGCAAGACTGAAAATATATATAGAACCTAAGTGTCTGGTTCATAGAAATGCTTTTACTTTTCTAAATACCACATCCTAGACATTGGTAAGATTTTATGAAGGTAAATTGTTCTTCTGATAGAAAATCCTCAATATGCATGTACACTTGCTTGCAATAAGAAAGGTGCATTTTAAGTTCCATTGCAAATAACAGCCATAAAGACGATATCCAAATGTGCCACTATAACGTGATTTGTATACAATAGTTTTTTTAATTGAAAATTGTAGTTTTCACAAAATGCATTTCATTTTAGTAATCTCTTGAGACACACTGACACTAAACATAGCTTGTTAGCAAGGCATCATGGCACACTTATCTGCCAACCCAACCAAGTGTGCATTGTTTCAGGTTCTAGTGAGTACCCTTAGCATACTTTTGGGGACACCCTTCGACCCTTTATAAGGGGCGTTCAAGAGCCATACAGCCTTTAATTCTCCTGGCCCATTCCCTAGCATTCAGAACATTCTTGTCTCACCAGTGTTTGGCTATGTCTGGCTTAGCAGTAACCAGAGCCCAGTGTATCGATGCTAATGTAAATCTATTGATGTCAGTTCCTACATGGAGATGTGCAAATTAAGAACTATCATCTATTACCCGGCTGGCACACTTCTCCAAAAGTAGCACAAATTCCGCTCCAATAGGTTTCAATTTATGGGCAGGTTCAGACAGTATGTATCAAGTCGGTAACCTGTAGACCACATCTTAAGTAACAAGGAACTGCTACTATACCAAACAGCCATAGCTTGTGTTGGGTAAAATATACTCTGTGTAAATAACCCTTATCACTAGTAGAGCACTGAAACTGTCATGGGAGTGAATCATGAGGGACCTATATAAGATAGCAGTCTGTGGCTTACCCATGTCTTCCATCAGTAATTTTTCTTCAAGAGGACTGAAGTCAGAGAGATCACCAGATTCTGTGCATAGAGAAAAAGGGCACCCTAAGCAGCAGGAACCCCAAACTCCCTAAATTGGTTTTTCTGCATGTCAAGGTTTACTTGCAGCTCTTCAAAGTAAAGTTAGTGCATGCTCGCCATAGCTTCTCCCAACTTTCATATCCTCATGGCATCCCAGCCATTAAAGTTCTGTAACGCATGAGCCCGCCAGGGCCACATCCCCAGCAACAATGGAGCTTTTGGTTAATCTTCCGGACAACTCATTGTCTTGCAGGGTACTAGATTTTCTGCACTGTAACTGAGGATGAGGGCAGATCCGAACCTCATTTTCAATCATCTAGATAGTGCAGGGCATGTGTCACCCCTTGCCCCAAATGCTCTTTCTTTCTGTAACATAAGCGATAATGTCATGTAACAATTCATTAGTTACCATTAATTAGGATGCATAGTAGTAGGTCTGTATACAGCTCCTATATCACCATCATACTGAGACTTATGACTTCTAACCATAGCAATATGTGGATTCCTGCCCACCCACTAAAAATCCTGCTCCAAGGCATTCAAGCAAGAGAAATTGTTGCATTGAATCTCTGATGGGTAGTTCTTATGTTGGCACAGGCTGTGTGGCATGGCTATCATCTTGAAAATTGACACTTTACCCATGAAGGGCAGTGGCAAGGGAGAACAGTATGCAAGGTCTGCTCTTATTCTGTCCAACTGGGTTCTTGGGTTTTGATTCCTGGCCAGGGTTCTCTCCCTTGCTGTATAGACACAGAAGGATCTGAAAACCTCTCTGGTTAACATCAGGCATAAAAGCGCATTGCAGGTCCAACTCAGATGCCCCCAGTGCCTATACATTAGATGTATTAATTTTGATCTTCAGACCGCAGAAAATGAAAATATACAAAGAATTTGAGTTGATTTGACCCCAGACCATTGTGTTCCTGAAGGTAAACACGCAAGTAATTTGCATTCATGGATACTCTTTCTGACTGCATTGACAACCACTCAGATCCTTTCACCAGGGCATCTTGCCTGATCCACTCCTACCAGTAGTTTAAATGCAATAGTAAACAGTAGGGGCAACATGGGGCAGCCCTGGTGGGTGCCCATTAGAACAGGATCTGTTTGAGATACCTTACCCACAATCCTCATTGTGGCTGTCAAGTTTGTGTACAGTAGACCGGTATATTTAACAAAATGAGAATCAAAATTATTCTTTTAAAGAAGTTCAAACATATGATCCCATTCTGTTGAGTTAAAGTCCTTCTTGAAATCTACCATTAAGAATGCTAATGAGGTATGCAAATGAGGGGCTAGTACCAAGGTATTATGAAGACTTCTGTTATGACAGGTAGCACAGAGAGATATGAAGCTTCTTTGATTAGGGTGTACAACTAATTTGTTCACTTTAGCATGACATGTGGCTGTGGCGTTGGCAATTATTTTGACTTCAATAGTTATTAAAGAAATTGGGATCATAAGAGACAAGTGTGGGTGCTATTCGGGCCTGGTATTATAGCCGTTTTATCCATGTACAGGTCAGCAGGCAACTCTCCGCATTCCAACACTTCGTCCAACAAAACTTTAAAATGGGGTGGAGGTGGGGGGGGGGGGGGTCATAATTCCCACCTTCGCCAATGTAAATAGTTTGGTGGGAAGCCATTTGTGCTTTTGTGTCTTTCCCTCCTGGAGTGACTAAAGGGCTGAGGACAGTTTGTTTCTGCCTCTTTTCTTTTCCCAAAACTCCCTCTCCTCATCAGTAATTTTAGGAGGTCAATAAGACCTGCCATGCTTTAGGATCAATGATAGCTTACAGTTGAATAGAAAGTAGCAAAGGTCTGTCTGCTATGGCCTGACGGGTGTCTTTCTCTGCAGTGTGTCCACCAGGGACCCTCTCCTGACCAAATCTGTGCACGGCAGCCCAACCTGGCCTCACCAAGCCCAATTTGAGGATAATCTAGATCTATTAGAGGTTATGTTTCTGAGGGTCAAGCAGTCGGGTTTAGTTACATTTTGAGCATGATTTCACCAAAACCGGACTCGCTCTCTCTCCCCCCCCCCCCGCCAGTGTGTACCCGGAGATCTTAGAGTCCGTATTTTAGTATTAACTTCCGAGATGATTTTTTAGGTTGGTGTCCATCAGGTGATAGTCACTCTGTCGCCATCGTTCCCTTCTCAAGACTGCACCTCTATTAAGTTCCTTTTGTATAGGGGAAGTGGTCCAAGATTCCATAAGCGAGCATCTCAACTTGCCTAACAGCAAAGTTGATGATGAGAATTAAAAAAAAATTATACCAGAGAAAATGATTTCTGAGCAGCGGATTAGAAGGTAATTTTTTACTTTTCAGATTGAAATTGGTGCCAGGCAAGTTGGCCCTCTTAGAAGGACTGTATCTATGCCAGATGTGGCTCTTCAACAAATCATACAGACTATTCATATCTTCCCTCAAGGATTAGATCTGCATTTGTGAGCTGCAAAATAATTGGGACGGAACAAGGAAGAGAGTGTTCGAGAGGCATATACAATCATAAATGAAACTAGTGTGCCCCACAGCAGGCTCATAATGGCGCTATATCTCCCTAGAAGGTTTCTCTGTGTCTTATTTATGTTGATAGGGAACGCAATTCTCAAAAGAATAGCCCTCCCTGCGTTCCCCTTGAAAATCCTGCATGTGCTCCCAAAGAAAACCAGTGGCCTGCCAGAAAAGGAAGCCTATTGCCAAGAAAGTGGGTCTCCTGGCGAACTACCATGTCAGCATGAGATCTCAACATTCTTCAAAACTGCCTTCTCATGATTTTGTGTAACAGGACATTTACATTCAATTTCAGAATTTTAGTAGATCCAGACTGATTTAGTTGTGTGTAAGCTGCCGTACTGTTTTGGGTTCCCTTCTACCATGACAACGCCCCAGCATGTCGTCCTGTGTCTTCCCTATGTGCTAGTATCTCAATGTACTGCAGTGACATGCATAACTAATTCTAACACTAACATGAAACCCTACCTCCCCCCTCCTGATAGTTCCAAAACTTGAAATATTTTTCATTTGAGCCTTCACACTAATTTTGTCACATGGGCCATTAGGACTCTAGTTATCCCCTAATGGAAAATAGCCCCAACATATCCTACACCCAGTTTATAATATTGAGTGGGTAATTATGAATGCACATCTACATTTTCCACCAACAAGGGATGCACCAAATTTCAGTTATTAACCACTTTTACTCACTCTCGCAGGGAAGAGCCATTAAGTATCATTTGCAGGGCAAACACAGAAGCAAACTTGACTTCATGACCACAGATAACTCCCACCCTAACACTCATCTCAGCCAACCAGTTTATACAAAGGGTACAAACGAAAAAGGTGAGAAAGTGGATACGTCTGGTGCCTTTCTAGTCTTCTCCTCAAGGGGGAATCTCGCTTTGCCACAGGAGCACTGTCAGAACTCGTCTTCATGTTGTTTTCATCGCTGCTTTGTCGACTGCCATTTCCATAGAGGTTTCTGTATTTCAGGAGATGTTTCTCACTGGTGGCCGTTGGAGTACTTCCCTTATCAGTGTTAAGTTGTCTCTACTTCCTGCAGCACCTACTTCTCTGCTGTTTTAGGCTGTGCAATTCTCTGGAAGATATTGCTACCCCTTTGTTATTTCCATGAGGTTTCAATTTTGGAGTTACTTTCGTCAACCCATGTCTTAGACACTTACGGGGGCTCCAAGGAGATCATTTTGACTTTTAATTTTATGGGAAACCGTAACATGTATTGTCGCTCATCACCCCAAAATTTAGTTTGACTTGTTCTAATGATTTCTTTTGAATTTGAAGAGTTCTTTTATAATACAAAAACACTGTGATCTAATGTGCGTCAAAGCACATTTCCCCTTCTCTCTGGTTGTTCTCAAAATCAATTCTCACTTCAATAATTTTGGAATGTCGCGGTGATTAGTGACATCAGAGGGCACCACTGGGGTGTCCTCAACCTCATTGAGCAGTGTGTCTGTTCTACAAGGAAGCAGGAGAAAATCCTGCTTCAAGAAGGAAATCCCTCAGCCATTGCTCTACGAGAGCCTCAGGGCATATTTCTCAGTGGCCTTCGGGAATCCCATAAACCTTAAGTTGTTGTAATTGCTATCCATCCTTCACTCACAATTTTAGATCATGTATTGAGGCTTCCAGTTTGTCTACGTTGGACTTAATCTCAATCAGTGTATCCTCAATCTTTGAGATGTGTTCCTCTGCATCCGCCAGCCCACCTGCTACATTGTGCAGGTTCTGGCATAGGAGTGTCACATGAAGTCCCACCACACTCATTTTGCCTTTTAGTGCTTGTCTTGATGTTTGAATGGCATGCAGGATCTATCCTGTGGAGGCAGAGTTTTAGCCTGTGATGTTGCTATTCCACTCGGTTGTTGGGAAGACTAGCGATGTCCCTGGCCTGGAGGTTAGTGCTCTAGTAAATGAAACCATCTTCCCCTGTTTAGGGATTGTGCCAGGTTTCTCTCTTGCTTTCGAAGGGCAAGGATGCATGTAAGTACTCCAAAAGTCACATTGGGATCCTAATCATGTTCCAGGTAATAGACAATGTCCAAAAAGAGTGAAACAGTTCAACAGGTGTCACATGCAATCGGGCCACTCAGTCGTTGTGCTTACGGACCTTTAGGGTCAATTGTTAGCAGTATTTCAGAAGCAGGACTGGTAATGTCTCCCCTGGGAAGTAAAGGCCACACCAATCACAGTGCCACACCCCACTCCAAAGAACTACCACAACAATTGCACAATTTGCAAGTAAACCCATGGCAGGACATTATTATTGATCACGTTCTATCACGCCTATTTAAGCATCCACTCTAAATGCCTTGGTATTCTGGGATTAAGGGAATGGCCCCATCCCCTGCCACTTCATCCAGAAATTCTTCCCTCACAAGTGAGAGATGTCCGAAGGCCACTGTCAGAGAGGGACACCAGAACTAGGTTCACCTCTGCCCAGCACACCTCCATTCCCCACAAAGAGCCCCAGGCATCATCAAGAAATGGAGTCCCGGGCCTTACCCCAGCAGCGTCTGCAAGATGGCTGAAGGCTGTTGTGAATTTGGGGGCCCACTACCTCAGACAAGTTGTCAGCCTTTCAATTGGAGGCTTCAAGAGGGTCACAATCCACCCCCGGTGTATCCCGCATATTTTAGTAGACCCTCTGGCCACCACCCACTGTCCTCCAGTGTCAAGGTGGTCCCCACTTAATATGGCATCTGCCAAACTTGAATGGCACAAGCAAAATCCGTGGCCCCCAAGCCCAACCCCCCTGTTTGTTGCCATCAAGCAGGCTAGTTCCAGGCCAAATGTCCAGCCCCAAAAGTCCACAGGTTGCTACTTCGTTCTTCTCCACCTCTGTTGCCTTTATCCTGTCAAGAAAAGGGGGGGGGGGAGCTTGGGAGGGGAGGCTTTGCACTGAGTGTGCAGCAACATCCTTAGCTCTTCCGTGTCCTTCCAGGGATAGACAGTGCTCTGTCCATAGGGACGCAGGCCACACTACACTCTATTCAGGCCTGATGCTGGCTGCTGCACACACCTCTGTGCCATGGCCTAGGTGACACCACTGCCGCATGGGTCAAATGTTCATTGTTCTTTATGACACACCCATCTTAGCCGCTCGGGCCTATCGTTTGTGTCATGTAAATAAAAGAAGCAGGGGCAACCCAGTAACCCTCGGATTCATTCTCTGCCACATTCAAGGAGTTTAACGCAACAATACCCTTCAAAAGTATACCTTGCTTTTTCCACATCCAGCTCACAAATTGTGTGTTTCCCAACCTGCGTCCTGATGATGACCCTGTTTAAATTGAATGTATAATTTTGAAATGTTGACACAATAATAGGCTACTCTTTTTTTATTCAATTCTGAAGCATTTCACTCTTCGTCAGTGTGTAGCCCAACCACCTATGCATCCTTAGTCAGCCACTATTTATGTTCATAGACTGTAGAGTACCAGCACGCTTTACATTCACTTATCTCACTTGCACAGCGCCGTTTAGGTTCGCCTCTTTAAATTTAATTTGGCTGGATTGTGTTTACAATGATTTTTTTGTATTGTTGAACAAATTAAATAAAACTGGTTCCATTTCAAATCTAGACAATCTGTTGATTGTTTAACCAATATATTCCCCAGGAAGTAGAGGTTCAAACTTCTCCTTTATGGGACCATTGTTTCTCTTTTTCTTCTGTGTCTGGTCAGATTCTCACCACGCCAACACTGCAGTCCACTGTTGTTCTCAGGGGGACCCTGCAATAGGATAGCAAAATTGTCTCCCCACCCCAGAAGACAGAAAGGGACAGGATGAATCAGGAGAATTTGTGCACGCATGGGAGTGCTAAGCAACTGTGCCCGGCATGTTACACTGCTAATCACACTTGTGACTGTGGTGCGACTGAACATTTTTAATTAGTTTGAAGAATGATAGTAGATGAACAGCTTCCCTGATATTATACCTAATGAGAATGACTGACAAAACATTTCATAGTTTTTTAACCTTAAGAGGGCCCCTGCATTGGGTGTAAATGGCCATGTTGTTTTTACAGACCCTGATTATTCCTTAATTATCTATCTGCAGTGTGTGTGATGATCTATTCCCATTTGTAATGAATATGGAAATATTAAGTCATTTCAGAAAGCTTAGGAAGTGCCACCCACGTGTAACTCACTACTCAAGACATCTCTTTCTAACTTGTATCTTTGTTAATGGAAACATCAAAGAAATTGATAAATATTTAAGTGATAAAAGTTAACATGCACTTGCAATACAATCAATCTCACATTTGTGAAAGTTAGAGCTCATGGCATTGAAAATGGCCATGTTTTTACTTTAGTTTGTATGCAGTGGAGTGATGATATTTGCATAGCGTTATTGCCATTCGTATGACCTCGTGGCACTGGAGAACCAGAAGATTGGAAATAGCTTATGAGAGAAGGGAGACGAGTAATATGTTGGCTGAAAAATAAAAAGTAACAACATCTTGGAAAACGCAAACACTCATAGGGAATGAAAGTTTAAGTAAAGCATGTGAAATGTAAGCAGGAATAACATGGTTACCTTAGTGCTTCTACACTACTTGTTGAGAAATCAATGATTGTGAAAAAAGTTAAGGATGGCCATAGTGGTCGTAAGGGACCCGTAACAAGGTCCATTGCTTTTAATTTTTTTTTTTTTTTTTAAACTTTAATTGATTTTATTTTGTTTTGCATCTATTAGTGATGATTAATACGTATGCGTATTCTTCCAAACAAGCCATAGTTACAGTTTCATACTATTCAGTCCAGTCGCACACTTATGGCAATATTATTGCTATAACTGAGTAGTCGTGGTGTCGTCCACCCTGCACACTTCGTGTTTATCCTCACGTGTTATTCATGCTCATGGAGTCATCATCCCCCCGTACTGTGACCACCTGATCAGTAGAATATATAGACTTTAACTACTAAAAAAACCCCAGAAAAGGTAAAGAGAAAAAAAAAAAACTATGCGCAAGTGGGATAAATGACAGCATTGAGATCCCATCTCTCCAGTGCATGTAGACCACTCTGCTATTGGGGTCCACTTGGACGTACTCCTGTTTCCCTACACAAGTGTAGATCCTCCTGTCCTCGTAAGGATCTTTCTCATCTATGGCAATGGGGCTCTGTCCTTCCGCAGGGTTTCTGGGGTTGGTCTACCCTCATCCAGCTCTGTCCTACCCAACTGGTTAGTGCTAGTGTCTGACCCCCTGTATCCTCCTCTCTCCCTTCACCTCTCAACTCGGTCTCTTCCCTTTGCATGCTGTTGTGGTCATCCTCTCGAGATCTTCCACCCTCTCGCCCTCAGTCCTCCCAGGCCTCCAATATCTCTTTCCATAGTGGGGCTATGTGTTTAGTCCGAACCCCCCGTGCCTCATCTCTCTGAAGTGTCTGTAGCTCAGCTTGGGCCCATAGTGATACGTCTGCTCTCCAATCCTCAATTTTAGGCCCCACCAAGGATTTCCAGGTCAATGCTATCCGGCATCTATACAAAATCATTGCAAGAGCTATAAACCTACTGCCTACTTTCTTGAATGCTGGCCTTCCATGTAACTCTAGTAGGCACGAGTGGGGGGCTCATGTGGAGTCTGATGCCAAGGGTCTCCCCCATGTCCTTCAGTACTTGGGTCCATCCCCCCTGAATGCTGGTGCAATCCCAGACCATGTGGTAAAAGTCCAGGTCCGCTGCTTGACATCTGAGGCAGGCCCTGGGCTCTTCCCCATGTATCACTCTGAACCTGTGTGGAGTGAGGTATGTTCTGTGGATGTAATTATATTGGATATATTGAAACCGGGTGTTTTGAGATACTTTCCGAGGATACGCTAGCACCCTCTGCCACTCCGTATTCATTAGCTCTCTACTCCCTATCTCTTCCCATTTTGCCCGCAGGGTCTGTAAGGGTTTTAGGGTGGCTTCAATAGAAGTCTTGTAGAGTTTGGTGACCAGATGGCTATGTGCTCCCTCCATCAGAAGTAAATTTAATATGGCATGAGTCTCTGGTTCCGCGTTCACTGTTGACCATAGTCGTCTCACCGCGAGAACCATCGCCTGATATATCAAAAATTGGCCCGCGGGGATCTCCTTCTCTTCCACAAGTCTCTCGAAGGGTCTCAGTACCCCATCTTTAAAGAGATCTCCTATCGTCAACACTCCGGCCCGGGTCCATGCCCTGACCTGGCCCCCACTTAGGGTCTCGCCCGATGTATTGAACGGTATCCCAGTCAGCGGTAGCCCAGGATAATAGGCCACTCTCGCCCCCGTGTGCCACTGTCAGCAGGACCGATTTCCCAGACTTGAAGTTTCCAGCACCCAGCAAGTCGGCCACCAAAGCCTCCACCGATATCTCACCGCTGGCCACTCTCAGTCCCATCCGAGGTCCCCCCGAGACCCATCGAGCCACCCATTGCAGCTGACATGCCTGGTAGTACAGCTCAAAATCCGGGACATCCAGTCCCCCCCTCCAATGCAGGCCGACGAAGAATGGAAAGCGATGTCCGTTGGCGCCCCCCGTCCCACACAAGTCCCCTAAGGAGCACATCCAGTTCCTTGAACCAGCTCCCAGGAACAGTCAACGTTAAGTTCGTGAAGTAATACAGGAGACGTGGCACCATTATCATTTTAATCATCAGGGCCACCCGGGCCATAATTGGGAGCCTACAGAACTGCACAGCAGACCGCAAGAAGCAGAGGGCTGCCACCAGATTCCCATCCCGTAGATCACTTAGGTCGTGGAAAATCCAGATGCCCTAATACTTAAGAGCGTGGCGACCAGGGAAGATCCGCAGGACACGCAGATGGGCGTCCAGCGCCCTCAGACAGCGAGAAAACATGGGTATTCCCTCTGTTAACCCTGAGACCCGAGTTTGAAACTGAATCCCTCCAGCTGTGCCAGTGCCCGTGGGATCCCAGACTGGGTGTCTCTCAGGTATATCAACAGGTTGTCTGCATAGAGCGAGATAATATGTTCCCCTTGGCCCAGCATCACCCCCATGCCCGCTCCCCCGTACAAAATTGCGCCGCTAAGAGTTCAATGGTGATCGCAAACAGCAGGGGCGAAAAAGAGGGCAGCCCTGTCTTGTGCGTTGGCCTATAGGGTAAGACTCAGACACCACTCCCCCGACCCGCACCCTGACCACCGGTCAGTGATACAGTAACTCTACCCAGCGGATCCAGTTCTCTCCCATCTTCATTCTCTTCATCACTGCTCTGAGATAGTCCCACCTCACAGAGTCGAATGCCTTTTCTAAGTCTACTGACAGGAGCATAGCCTCAAGTCGGCGCTCCGCCAGGGGCCGGTGCAGGATCGTAAACAACCGTCTAAGATTCAGAGATGTACTGCGTGCGGGCACAAAACCTTTATGGTCCTCATGCACAAGAGTGGGGATGTGTTGCAACAGCCTATTGTCCAGTGCCTGGCTGAGGATCCTAAAATCGCAATTCAGCATAGACAAGGGGTGGAAGTCAGTCACCTATCTCTCTTTAGATTTTGTCTTGGGCAGCGGGATCACTAGCGCCTCCCTCAGGGTACCCGGGAGAGTACTGCTCTCAAAGGCTTCCGCTTAAAGCTCAACCAGTGCTGGGGCCAATATATCTATGTATGTCTTATAGAATTCCATGGGTAACCCATCCGTGCCCGGAGTCTTACCCGCGGCCAACTGTGTGACAGCTACCTTCATCACCTCCAGAGAGATCGGCTCTCCCAGACCGCCCCCGTCATCTGGCCCAAGGCTCGTCAAAGGCAGGGACTCCAGCTGTTCCCCTACCGTCCACGGTAATTCGTCCTCTGGGTGTCTATACAGGGCCGTATAGTAGGACTTAAAAACATCATTCATTTCAGCCGGCGTATAAACCTGGTCCCCAGTCGTCTCTCTCACACTTGTGATCGGGTCATTCCCTCCCACGGGTCATACCAACCAGGCAAGTAGTCTGCCCGCTCTACCCTCCTCAGCCTGCACAGACATCAATTGTTTCCTATAATCGTGGCATCTCAGTCTGTCAAGTGTCTGGTGGTATGTCTCTCTGGCCCCGAACAGTCTGCGGTTGGTTTCCAGGTCCCCTCTTTGCTCAACCTCCCTATCATGCAGGTCCTTTTCCAGCCTCTATTGAGCCTAATATGATCCCTGAGGTATGTTTGTAAGTCCTCCCTGTATGCCGGGTACTCCAGTGCCTGCGGTTGGAGTCTCCACATCGGTATTCGGGCCCTCGTCTCTGTCCTTTGCCAGGTGACTATTAGTGGGCTATGGTCGGACATCGTGCGCCCAAATACTCATAGGAAAACATTTCATGGGCAAGGGAGCCAGAGCACACAACCCGATCTATTCTAGTGTGGAGGTGATGTAATCCCGAATAGAATGAGTAGTCTCTAGTCTGTGGGTGCTATAATCTTCATGTGTCTTCCACTCCCCAATGCCTCATCCATTCTCTCAGAACCTCTACCATTTTGCGCGCCGCGCCCCAGGCATAGAAGGGAAGGAACGGTAGAGCCCCAGATCCAGTGTGCAATTAAAATCCCCCCCCAATTAGGAAGCGGTCTCTGGAGCACTTGGCCATCCGCCCTGATAATGCATGCCAAAAGGAAGCCTGATCCTGATTTGGCACATATATACAGCCCAGCACCACTGGACTGCCTTGTAGCCTACACTCTACTATTACATATCTCCCTTCTGTGTCCAGGTCTATTGAGATGGCCTCAAAGGGAACTCCCGCCCTGATCCAAACCAGTACCCCTCTGGCGTACCCTGAGTATGTAGTGGTGTAAAGTTGTCCCCGCCATCTGCGCCTCAGTTTATCTACCTCCTGTGCGGTTAGGTGTGTTTCCAGAAAGCATTGCTATATGCACCCCCTTCTCTTGAGGTACGACAGGATTTTATGACGCTTAGCCGGTGACCCCAGCCCCCGAATATTCCAAGTTATCAACTTGTAGGCTGTAGAGGTGTGGTAAGTAAATCCGGGGGGGGGGAGGGTCAATACCCCCTTGTGGGACCTAAAGGTCCTCCGCATTCTGCCACGTTTCAGTCCTGCCGTGTCCCAGAAAACCAAAGTAAGCAACCCCTTGCGCATGTAATCAAACAAGAACATCAAACCCCAACTCCCTCTTCCCAGGGCAATACCGCAACAGGCGGTTGTCCAGTTTACGCTCATTGAGCCAAACAATAACATTTAAGTCATAAAGAATTCTCGCCATCTAAGGATGTTAGACGAGAATCTAAGTGGTGGGGGAGACCTTCACCCGCACGTAGGCCTTCCATCAAACCTCGCCTCCTGAGGGCAACCCTTCAGTTTACCACATACGTTCTTTACAGGCCATCTGCAGTTCTCGGGGTCACTATTGAGCCCCCATCAGAATGATGAGAGTCCGAGGAGCATGTTCGGTGTCCTGAGTCCCCACCACTGTCCTCGGTCGTCATCCTCCCCTGTTGCAGCGATGCCACCGCCTCCAGGGCCGATCTCCTGGCCTGGTCCTTCTGTGCCGGTGTTGGCCTGGTTCCCGGGTGTGATCTTTTCCTGCGTCGCCTCCCCCCTTGCGCTTTTGGTTATGCAACGGTACAGGTGAGGATCCAGGGTTACCCTCCATTTTATGTGCTTCTAGCCACTCCCAGGCCTCCTCTGGTGTCTGGAAAAAAGTACTGTGGCCATCGCAGATTAGTATCATCCTAGCTGGAAATAAGAGCGAGTACTGGACACCAGCATCTCTCAAGGCCCTCTTCACCGCCATGTATGATGCTCTCTTAGTCTGTACTTCCACCGTGAAGTCCAGGAATAGGGTCACTGATGCGTTGTCGATCCTGAAAGGGCCTGCCTCCCTCGCGTGCTGCAGTAGGATGTCTCTGTCTTGGTAGTGCAGCAGTTTAGCTATCACGGTCTGCGGAGGACGGCCAGGCGCCGCCGGTCTCGCCGAGAGGCAAAAGAGGGAGTTAAGAGGTCCGGAGCCATCACCTGTCGCATCCATGTTTCCAGATATGTCATTGCGTTATTCCCTTCAAGCAGCCCAATGATACACACATTATTGCGCCGGTTGCAGCCTTCTGCATCCTCGGCACGGCGTTCCAGCCACCTGTTGCTCTGGTGCCATTGCTGTGATCGTTTTCTCTGCATCCCGGACCCTGTCTGCTAGTTTCTGGTGGTCTGCACGCAGTAGGCCTAGTTCCGCCGACACCTGGCCAATTTCTCGCTGTAGGGTCGTTTTGGACTCCTCTTACCCCTAGGATCTTGTCTAGTGTTTCCTGCAATGCATGAGGTACCGACTCGGCCATTTCCAACATGTCTGGGCCACCCACGTGTTCTTTCCCTTGTGGCCTACTCTTCTTGCGGCTTTGGGTCGGCATTCAGTCCTGAGCAGCGGGACGCCCTACCCCCAGGGGGCCGGCATCGATCATGACATTCGCCTCTCCACCAACCTCATCACTTGCTCTGTGCCAGCGCGGTCCAGGGGGGATGCCCCTCCCCAGGCATAGCTCGTTCCAGGTCTCTGACCACCTCTGGGCACTCTCTCCCCCTCCGCAGGGGCTCTCTGCTTTTAGGGTCACTGTGCACACCCACAGTTATTCTGCCTAGAACGTCCCACCAATGCAGGTCATCGGTGATGCAGTGGCTTCAGTCCACTCAGTCTCTCGATTCTTGGGCCTGGGTCATTCATCCAGTTTCTACATTCCGGGCTGACTGCAGCCGCACGTGCTCTGCATCTCACTGTCTCTACCCTGGGGCTTCCCCCTCAGGGCGTCACACTCCTGGGTCAGCCTTTTTCTTCCTGTAGTTGGTCTCCTGTGCGTCCTCCATTGGGCCCTCAGTGCTCACCTGCTCCCCAGCACATCCAACGCCCCGCCAGGCAAGTCGTTCGCCCCCAATGGTGTCGTCTCTCGTGTCTCCCATGGTCTTCCTTTATCCTGTTCCGGGCCACCTCAGCCCTAAGTTTCTCTCCAGGTGCCTGTTTGCCGGAGCCGACTGGCCCCAATCAACTGCCACGTTTCGGCCCTCCCTGGGTGCCGATCCGTCCCATCTGGGTCACTGCAACACGCACCGGGGCCTTCCCGCTCCAAGGCCTACTGCCTCTCTTCACCGTTGGGCCCCCCTCCTCTCCCTTCCTGGGGTTCCCCAGCACTCACTCAGGCTCCAGTGCGCCCAGCGTCTCTCCATCGGGGGCCGTTCGTTGCTGGGGTCGGGCACGTTCCTCTCTCACTGTTGCCCCACCTCGTGTGCCCTCCTTGGTCTTCCCTCTCTTGCATACGGGCCTCAGCAGCCTCTGATCCGCCCCGAGACTTCAACGAAGCCGGTCGGCCGCTCTCGGCCACCGCGTCCAAACTCCTCCAGAGCGCTGCTCATCTCCTGCACAGTCAGCACGGCCCGCTCCACGAGCCAGCACTAGACTCCAAATCACAGCCAGCCGCCCGAGGCACGCGTCCGGCAATTTGCCCTCGGTCCGCCCAGTGGATCGCTGGGCAGCCACCTCAGACTTACTGGCCCTTCCAGTGCCCCCGCGACCTCACTACTGTCGGGGGTTCCCTCCGGGGCACTGGTCTTATCGGAGAAATAGAAGGCCTTTGCGGAGCGGTGCATTTACACGTCCGCCATCTCTACCAGCCAAGCCACGCCCCCCCTTGCAAGTTCCATGGCTTATAGCCTTACAAAATATAAGCAGTATGGTTTAAAAAGATCACACCCTCGAGCACAGAGCTCTACACATCAACCAGGTATTGCAGTACTTCAAGGAATGTTGAATTTTCCCACCCAGGAAAAACAATGGGGGTTATTTACAAGCCCCATTGTTTTTCAAAGAAAAGAGAAAACAGAAGTAGCGCTTCACTGACCAACTCTGTAAATTGTCGCTAATGTGTGAGGTTGAGAATGAAACCAATCTGCCCACTTAGCCACCTCTCTGTCTTGCTTTGTTTAGTTTTTCCCCTGTATTTTGAACCTTTCTTTTCTCTCCATTCTGAGGCTGCACTTTGGAATAGAAAAATGTAAAAAAATACAACATTTGCCATCAAAGTGTTTCTTTATTTTTTTGATCCATTTCACAGAATAGCAAATAGAGAAAAGGAGAGGAAAGAGAGGGTAAGAGCCATTTGTTGAAGTCATGGTTTTCAGCAAGTGCAGAGGAGTGAGACAGAGGAAGAAAGTGGGGTGGGAGGGGCAGGAAGCTGCCAGCGGCAGAGCAGGATAGAGAACATTGTAGAAAGGTGGGCGTGTGAGATGTGTGGTGAGGGGGGTGTGGGGTAGGGGATCATCATAATCAGAAGGGGGCCCCTACACCATGGTGAGGCAGTTGGATTTATCACGAGTAGTCCAAAAACGCGATGAGGAGCAAAGTTAAACTTTTTCCACTGTACGCATCAACCAGGTATTCCAGTACCTCCAGGAATGGTGCACATTCCCAGCTGGGTAAAACAATGTGTTCAGAGAAAAATGAGAAAACGAAAGTAGCGCTTCACTGGCAAACACTGTAAAGTGGTGCTAACATGTGGTTGTGAATGAAACCAATCTGCCCTCTTTGCGACCGCTCTGTTTTGCTTTAATATTTTTTTCGTACTTTAAATCTTTTTTTTCCTCTCCGTCTCAAGGCTGCACTTTGGAATAGAAAAATGTCAGAAAAAGACAAAATTTGCAGCCAAAGTGTTTTTTCTTTCTTTTTTGGATCCATTTCACAGGGAAACAAATAGAGGAAAGAGAGGGTATGAGCCGTTTGTTGAAGTCATGGTTTTCAGCAAGTGAAGAGGAATAATGCCATCAGCTAAGCACGGAATTGAACGCCATGCTGATACATGAGCCGAGAAGCAAATCTAAAAGTGTGTGCAGGAAGGAACATACAAAAAACAACCAGTATTGTAGGAGGGCTGGGGCAGGGGAACGGCACAAGGAGATTGTGACGACACTGCAAATGAAGCAGTAATTTATATTAAGTTAAAAGAAAAAAAGCCGAGATCTCGAAGGGGTGCTGGTTGGACAAGCAGTGTTACGGGAGGGGTGAAGAGGTGGGTGGAGATGGCACAGGGAGATTTTGTGACGGCAGTGCAAATTAAGTTATTTATATTAATAAATTAAAACAATAAAACAGACCTCTGTGGGGTGCTGTGGGTGGGCAGTGATGTGGAAGGGAGTCTGAGGGGGGATGGTACAGGGAGATTGAATGACGGCATGGCAAATGGCTGCACTAGTGATCAGGTAGAGGATGGCCAACAAAACACAAACACAGCTCCTAAAGTGAACAAGCTGCTGGGCATTGTACTGAGCGCCAAAGAGCAGAGTTTGAAGCCTGGCCCCTGCACAACTCCCACCCGCAAGGCACTGCCTCCTCCTGCAGTACGACCAAAAGAAACCATTAGTGAAATTGTCATGGGAAGAAACAAGACACACAAAGAAGGGACAACTACATGTAATACACTAATACAATGAGAGAGGGCACAGGCAGGGCAGGCTACCATGAGCAGGAAACTAACTGCAATGGTGAAAATGAAAGCAGGCACGTAGTTAAAAGGTGCAAAACCCGCAATGCAAATGCTGACCGAAACGTGAGACACTGCACAGGAAGAGCAGGCTGCCATGACCAGGAAACAACCCGGGATGGTGAAAATGAAAGCGGGCGCGTCATTACAAGGTGCACGGCCTTCAAAGAAAATAATTAAACCTGTGATGTAAACAAACACGTACAACAGTATCGAGGATGGAGGAAAGTCTTAAAATGCACAGCAAATGTGACAAAATAAGATTTACAACCCACTTTACAGCAGAGCTAGGAAAGATGAGCATGCCTCTCCACTGCTCCAGATGAAACATCAAAGTATTCCCTGAACACATCTTAAAATGGTGAGCAGTGTATTTAGATAGTAGTTAGTCTGATCTCCAGGGAGGAGACAAAAAAGAAAAAAGGTGGGACAAAGGATAAGATAACACAGTAGCAAGCAAGGATTTTTAAAGGACACTGGCATACACAAATCACAATGACTGGATGGAGCTGAACTTTACTAACCATCTACAACATGTGGCTAAGTGACAGCACAGGCACTGTCTAAGCTCAACCTGAAAATGAGGCTTGCAACAATGGCAATGAAGCCAGGGAATTAAAGCTAATTCATAATAAACTAGATGTAACCATTGTCCGTATCTCTGTGTTCATCAAATCCTCTTGTTTTTATTGGATGTATTCTTCAGTTCCAACCAATCCAGCCAACATGTGTTTCTTCATGCAAACAATACTCGCTTTGACTTCATCAAGGCTTAATTCAAAGTCTCAGAGAAATAATCTTACCAAACCTTTATAAACATCCTCATAATCTTCACGTGATAATTTGTGTATTTGTGTAATGCACTGCTCCGAGCACTCTGTAATGAATTTCCATGCTTCGTCTCATTCTGTTATCAGTGTCACGCTATATTAGCATATTAAATCAGCGCACCACGAAGCGTATTCGCCTCGAAACGTCACTATCAGATTCCTAAGACTAAGGATCAGTGAACATTTCAGAGCCTTGAGACAAGACAACACTTTGTTGTACATATGAGACAAAAGTCCGAGGCAGGGACTTATTAAAAACTTTGAATTTTTTTGTTTTACAACAAGTTCAAAAAGACTCCCGGGGTGGCAACAGAGAATTACATCTGAGAAACAGCTAATGTATTTGGATTTTAAGATTAAGAGCAGTAGACAAGGCCCTAAATACTTATCATGAATTAGAATTTTATTTGGGAGAATGAGTCACCAGATCAGTGGGCATTGGATATATTGATTTATGAAATCTCTCGGAGAGAACAAGATAGATTATAATGACATAACAATCTTTGAATGTGAGTTAACTAGAATAATACACATAGATGAAGGAAAACACTAGCAGAATTTACTGTATAATCTTGCAGATTGCTCTAAATGTTATTAATTATAATGAATAGAGTTTCCAGACGTGCTGTTTCCATATTTGATGGGGGTACACGCATGTAACATTTTATGATAAATAGGTCGCAGATTATTTTGAACCTATGTACAAATTTACGTGATTGGTCTCTGTTTTATTTCTTGAGGCCTTTACAATTAGACGTACATAAGACTTGTTGGTTTTTAGTTAAATTTTTTGCTTGCATGCTACATTTATCATAGATATTTGCGAGCAAGTTGTGAACTGATGAAACGCGCATTGCTCATTTTTGATATTGGATAATCACAAATTTTAATCCAGCGGACGCCGCATTATTGTACAGTATGTTCTTTAGTAATAGGAGATGTTTTTTGGTTCATACTTTAATTTATTCTTGTCTATTTTTTTGACGTCCTTTATATCAATACATTACTGGGAATTTACACTATTTACACTATTTACACTTGCTACTTCAATTTTTTGCAGGTGAATACATCAATCGCAACTACTGCATCATAGAATACAATTTGATCATACTCTCATGATGGGGGTCGCTTGTAGATCTTCTGGTCCGTTTTCTATGTTTATTTTGTGGCATATTTATAGCCAAGATTAAGATGGAGTCAGGTTAGACGATTCGAGGCGAACACGCTTTGTAGTACGCTGATTTAATACGCTAATATAGCGTGACACCGGTTAGTACGGTTTGGGCGGTGCCCTTTTCCTAATATAGTAATAGTTTTTTGTATTTTCTAATAGAGTTTAGACGTAACAATGGTTTAGTTATTGATTTATTTTTGTTAGATAATGAATGAGACGAAGCATGGAAATTCATAAGAGAGCGCTCGGAGCAGTGCATTACACAAAGACACAAATTATCACCGGTAAGGGAAAAACGTGTGGCTCTAGGTTTTTCTACACTTTTGCTACACGCAAACAGTATTACTCATTTGAAATAGTGGAACTGTTATTTATTTTTGTCCTGCAGGAAGATTGAGGATGTTTAGAACATTTTGGGAAGATTATTTCTCTGAGACTTTGAATTAAGGCAAGTAGTAGCCTACGGATCATAGTTAGAATTTGTGTGGACTATACTCTTATCACTGTACATTAGGTGATTGGACTTGTATGGGCAGTATACTTTCATGGATGCAGCACGTTTGGGATATTGGAATTGGTCAGTATAAACTAGTGTTTCTCTTCATTGACACTATAGGAATATTTTACTTTTATTATACACCACCCACCAATGTATGCTGGTTCTTCTAACGTCACTTGCACTTTTTGTTCTGGATTTTTGGTAGAGGCATGGTTATCGATTCTTTAATATCAAATAACCACGATGGGTTTTTGACCATTTTTGAAGGGAGATTGGTGTTTTTATCATGATACTCAACTATGGTGGGGAATTTAATGGGTTCATGTTGATTTACAGCCTTGATGAAGTCAAAGCAAGTATTGTTCGCATGACGAAACACGTGTTGGCTGGATTGCTTGGAACTGAAGAATACATCCAATAAAAACAAGTAGATTTGCTGAACACAGGGAGAAAAAAAAAGGCGAACATGCTTTGTGGTCTGCTGATTTAATATGCTAGTATAGCGTGACACCGATAACTGAATGAGATGAAGCATGGAAATTCATTAGAGTGTGCTCGGAGCAGTGCATTACACAAAGACACAAATTATCACCAGAAGATTATGAGGACTTTTAGAAAATTTTGTGAAGATTATTTCTCTGAGACTTTGAATTAAGCCTTAATGAATTCAAAGCGAGTATTATTCACATGACGAAACACATGTTGGCTGGATTGGTTGGAACTGAAGAATACATCCAATAATACACTGAACACAGAGATACGGAAAATGGTTACATTTATTTGACACAAGTGCCTTGGATTGCGTATGGATGTTACCTCTTGAGAGAAATTTTGTGGAGGAGTAGGGTGGGTCCTCCATTCAGAAGCACCGTGGAGACTTTGTTTGGTCTTTGAGATTCGGTGTGGGATATTGTGAGCTCCGTTCCTATTAAACACCCTTTTGAATCTTTTCAAAATAAACTAAAGTTGCAATTATCTATGCAAACACTGTTTTTAGGTATCAGTCTGTTTTTCATGTCATCCATATGCATTAACACCATAAAATGTAATCAGAGTTTTAAATACAGTGAACGTTTCACATATCATGCCTGAGAGAACTTGAAAAGGTGCTTGAATTCTTGTTTTGATGAAAACTATGTTGTGAAATGAGTATTCTCTAGAGTACTCGAAAAAATGTTCATATTTGTTTCGTCTTTCCACAGAATTTTTGTTTAAAAGGGCTGGACTTATTTTCTTCATACTTATTTAAGGATATTTTAGAACTTCACGACTGGAATCTGATGGGTAAGGAGTTTATTTTAAACATTCTAATAAATGGCATATGTAGAAGTGTAATCGGTGAAATCATACACCACTGACTGAGTTGAAGGGCGGTGCCTACCACTAATTGAGTGTCAACTATTTTTAGAATGGGACCTGTGCGGTGGAGGTGTTGACAGAAATACACATTGTGTTTGAAGTTTCCTAATATGGAGTGAGAATTGTGAAACTTTTATTTTGGCTTGAAAAGGTTGTAAACCATATAATTTTTCAAATATCCCCTTTTTTTTCTATCACTTCCATATATCCTGAAAATACAACCTCCTTTTTTGTAAAATGTAAGTCATTCAGCGGTTTTGTAATAGTTTCTATTGTTAAAATATTGTTTTCGTGTCTTTCTCTGAAGTTAGGCGCTTTGGACATATTTCTTACTGTTTATCACGTGAGAAAATGTTGGGCTTTTTCAAAGAAATGCAAAGTTATTTATAACTTTTAGTAAACAGCTTTGATATCATTTGTTTCTGAAAGCCCATTTGTCTCTCTTTTTTTTTTAATGAAAATGTAATTAGGATTTGTAGAACTCCTAAGTAGCTAATGTCTCCAAGCAGGCCGTTTGGAGAGGACTTTTTCCAAATGTGGTGGAACTTTTCCTTTATTTTCCTGGTAGAGAATCCTGCTACTGGTGATGGGTTTTAGTGGCTAAAAAAAATTCAGTAACAATATGTTAGAGTAATTTCAAATAGAAAACATTATTCTTGTTGACGGTTTCATACTAACGCTTGTAAACAGATATTATGAGCTAACTTACAAGCTAGCAATCCTTCTTAGCTCTAATGTTTATGAAGATTAGACAGAGAAATAGAGGTAGACAAAGATGACATTTTAAGGAGGTCAATTCTGCAGAGAGGGCACGGAGAGGAGGTGAACAGGTTTAAACGCCACGTAGTGCTCGACACCATCAGACCATGTGACACATTTTAAGGAATCTTTCAATGTTTCTTTTAAAATCTGTACATTGTTGCAGTCTGTATCAGATTGTTCTTGTACCTTCATTTTCAGACTTTTAATTCAAGATTCTGTCAAAGGCTGGTATACTTTCTCCAATATTTTTGGTGACCATAAACCCATGTTAATCTATAACTTAAAGGTGCTAATCCAGGACCCACTTTTCAGTTGTTGAATAAAATGTTTGTATGAGCTTAATTGTCGCGAATGCACCTTAATACGGTCTTTCTTACGTGTTCCAAACATTGCTATTCAGCTGTAGAGGAATTCTTCTCAATTTCCTTCTTACTATAACATATAACATACTTCCTTGCAGTATCAAATTGGCATTTGCAATGTGTGCATTGCTTAAATATTTGGGTTGTGCACTTTTATGATCCCATTAATGTTACAGTATTGGATCTTTTGCAAACCTTAATGACATTTATCAGATTTTGTCAAAACTTCTGGCAGCTCCATGCTTCTAAAAGAGGTACTTTCAACATTAATCAACTCACTGGGGATATAACATGGAGGCAGCCAACACCAATATGTGGAAGAGATCAATATCCCTTCTTTATGATTGTAAATATATATGAACAAAAATACATATATTTTTTAGTATCCAGGTCTTGTGTTTTTTTATTTTTCAAGAACATGCCTATTGAGTGGACATAAAAGTAATTTTTTTATTGCGTAGTTAAATAAAAAAAGAAAACACATAATTAAACAGAAGAGAATAAAAAAAACCAAATGTACATGTTTAGAACAATTTAAAAACATGAATTCCTATGCAGTGTTAGAAATCCATCATATACTGAATACGTAAAAGCAATACTTTCTTTAAAACAGATTATGCACAGTAAAGCTCTATATATTGGCATTATGGAGTTGAAATTATCAGTTTTAATGCCAGCATAAGTGAAGTGTGATAAATACATTTCACTAATTTGCACTTTTCCTGGCCGTTCTGGCTCTGGATTAGGTCTTGCCTGCAGATTATTATATGCAGATGATCAACGCTTGAACATATAAGCTTTCTTTGAGGCACTATTAAGGCTAGGCATAAACACAATATGTGTAAAATGTTTTCCTTTTTATAACCCGAGCCTGCATTTTGAATTGTACCAGACCCTTCTGTATTTTGGAGTTCATTCTTTTGTAGAGAAACTGCCCATTCTGTAAGACATAAACTTTAGTTCTAAATGTGGCAAAGTTAGCTTTCAGATATTGCTGTTGAATTTGTTAATGGTGTGAAATAATCACTGCACGGGCATGGGAATTACTGGCAAATTTATCTTTGTCTTGCAAATGAATTGTATTCTTAAAGATTAATTTACTAGTTTTTAAAACACTGTTACAGTAGCTGGTGATTTCCAAAATTTGTTAAGTTTCAATGTGTCCAAAGCTGTGCACAGTAAGGATTGTCATTAATCACTCAGAATTACAGCTCTGATTTGGTTACTTGATGTGTTTTGAATCCTCGCACAGTTTCTTGCAGATGTTGGCAAATACCTCCTGTTTAGTTGTTGTTTTACAAGACCAAACTCTAAACGAATGTGTGTTTGTGATTTTTTTTTTAAGCATAGATGTATGTATAAATATGCATGTATAAATATTCTTGTAGCTTATTTAGCATCTTAGCATCTCTCCCCCACAGAAGTTAGTATCCATAGTTGAGCGTGGGTACAAGTTAACTTTTTATAACTTTAAGGAGGGGTGCCAATAATGGATTTGTTTTGCAGAGATCAAAACACAGTTGTCAAGGATTGTGCCTTTGGTCTTAAAACTGGAGGTCATCTTTGAAATTCTCTATGTTAGTAAGACACTCCAAGATAGGTGTACGCAGTGGTAACTGCAATTTTCTTATCGAAATATCACCTGCCACCTCTTTTGAAATTGGTGCCAAAAGACAACCTGTTTGTCTTTTTGATGTTAATTCCATTCCGTTTGTTTTGGTATAGGTTGCAAAAGGAGTCATTAATCTCTGTAGGCCAATAAGAGTTTTGCTCAATAAAAAATATCATCCGCGTATTGTGGACTTGAAATCAGCTGGAAATCTAGTCAAGGGAGGGTGGGAATTTCTGGGTTAAGTGCATTATTTAAATCAGCTGTATATAAATTAAAGAGCAGGGGGATGCAAAATACATCCTTGCTTTAACCTTTTTAAAAAAAAAAAATATTCTCCTTCATGTTCCTTTTCCCTCTCCCAACTTTATGCTTACCAAGGTGTTTGAGTACAGGAATTCATTTGCACGTAGAACCTTTGGTGAAATACCCCACTTCTTCAGTTTTGACCATAGGGCTTACCTTGATGCCTTGTTGGTGGGTTTTAGTTCCTCAAAAGCGAAGAGTGGTGTTTATGACTTTGACTCCTATCAATTAAAATTGGCAAGATTAGGAGGTTAGTAGTGATAGTTCAACTTTTCTGGAGCAAGCACATTTCATTTGCTGAAACCTTTCCTGATTTTTTTTCTGGCCATGTTTCCAGGTATTGAGGGAGTAGAATTGCAGAAAACCTTGCTTCTATGTCCATAAGGGCAATCAGCCTATACTTTGCAGGGTCCACGAGGGAGGTATTTCGATTCATGGTAGGCACTGGCTATACCAGGGAGTAAACATTTGTTTCTCCTGTGGGCAAATTTCCCTGGGCATTTTAAAGGCCTAAGTCTGTCTGGTAGTTTAAGTCAAAATTCTATTTTTTGTCAAGTCTCAGTGCAGAACACAGTGAGCCTGTTGTGATCCTTATTGATTTCATAGTGCCAGACCAAACACAAACTGCAGTTACAAACCCTCCTGAGTCCACAGATAAATAATTAAAATGGTTCTACTTGCAAATCCTGGGGCAGTTGACTGCAAAGTGAACTTGCCAGTTACATGTACTATAAAAGATGGAAGGTCTGCATTGGCCCACAGTGTCACATTTGTCCCTCCTATATATCTTTAGCACCTTAATCAAATGTAACTGCACTGTTCAGTATACTTGACTGGTGGTCTAATACCACTGGTGACAAGTGGCTTCACAACCTGCAGGGTCTAAATGTATACAGGAATGGAACGCTACCTCACAAATACTTATAGTAGGGTTGATTTCATCCTTCTTGATCTCTCTTTGTAAAGAATAATTTTTGCTACGGAGTGATAGACTTCATATTTTTAGGACTGGCTTTGTAATCCTGCCAGACTGATGAGCAACAGAGTACTTATCTGTGATCTATGCATGATGTCTTATCGCAAACCTTAATGCACAGACAAAGCTGTCAACGTTTACAATTTTATACACAGGTGGTACTCCTAGTGATGTTTAAGTAACCACCTGCTCTTATTTAGCAGCATCCAATTCTAATTAAATTCTTGACTAAAAGCATTATGCGCACCTAGCCTTCACATAAGGCTAATGAAAGCTGGCTGTTTCTTCATTAACAGCGGACAATAAGGTGGAATGTATGTGTCATTTGAAGTTAGATTTATCTGCTGTTAGGACTTGATAACAAGATGAAGGTCAAATAATGAACATCTTGGTGTTAGTGACTGGGTAGCTATGGATAGGTCTCAATTTCTATTGAAATGTGCTTTTTGATTTGCTGATAACATTGGTGCAAAACCGTTTAATCAAATAAGTCAAGGGATTACTTTTTTGCATGTTATGTTTCATGGAGGTCTGTTGTGAAGGAGGGGATTAAAAGCTGTTTCATATTTAGAGCATATTCCATTTTAACTCTCATAAGAAGCAAACGTTACCCATTGTATTATCAAACCATCTGTACTGAAGTAAACCAAACATAGCATGCATCTAGAACTTCACTCCGAAATTCTCTGCCATTCAATGGTGTATATCTTTTCAGTGGTTGTAGTAACTTCGAATGGTTAAAATTAGTGCTGGCTATACCATTATTTTGTAGATTCAGATCCTCAAGTCCTCCAGGAAAATAAATACTTCTTAGTGGAAGATGGCACATTTCTCCTGTTCGTCCATTTGGGATTTTAGAGTTAGCGTATGTTTTTTTTTCTTTGCAAATCCTGAAACAAAACTTAAAATATCATACATGCCAACATATCTAATTTAGCAGGAGAATTCAGTTTTTTATGCCACAATTGGCTTTGATAGATTTCTACCTCCTGAAATTACCCCCTTTCGATACATTGGAGAAAATGAATTCCCTTGATTTAGGTTGGAAAAACCTCTCTCCTTTCCATTTCCTAATGTTAGCATGTATAAACTATCTTAAAATATAACTATGCAGGACTATTAAGTGTGAGCACTGTGGACAGCAGGTGTCTCAAGGTATGGCCAGAGGCCAGGCTGTGTGTCCGCAACCCAGTGTATGTAGCCAAAGGCTGTGCACAGCTGGGTGGTGGCATTGGGACAGTTGAACAACTTGATTTCAGGTGTGGCCCTGGTCCCAGAGCCCTGTACATACATGAAGTCAATGTGCTTCTGCTTCAGTGACAGAGACAGAGGATGTCAAAGAACATGGCCGCAGATCAGTACCCTCAGTACAGAGTGCGATTTGTTCTGCTGTATGAATACAAAACAGAAAATGGCTTAGGTGTGCAGTAGGTTAGGCTTTCAGTCTGCAGCCATCCCTTGCTTTTCATTAACAAAGTCTGTTTGATGACAGGTTGGCTGCACAGGGGTTTGTGAGGAGGGCCTGGTTAGGTGATCAAACCATGTTCTGTCTCTACCATGCAACCATAATTTGAACCCCAAATACAATGCTCCTAATCCACAAAATTGATACCAGTAAAATAAACTGGGCTTAACAACACATCATTATTAACCCCTTCGCTGCCAGGCCTTTTCCCCCTCCGGTGCCAGGCCTTTTTTTGGCTATTTGGGGAAGTTTGCGCTTAGACACTCATAACTTTTTGTCCACATAAGCTACCCACGCCAAATTTGCTTCCTTTTTTCCAACATCCTAGGGATTCTAGAGGTACCTAGAGTTTGTGGGTTCCCCTGAAGGAGACCTAGAAATTAGCCAAAATACAGCGAAAGTGACAGAAATGGGTGTGAAACCAATGCTGGATCCCGGAAAGCTAAATATTTCTGAAAAGTAGACAACATTCTGAGTTCAGCAAGTGGCCATTTGTGTAGATCCTACAAGGTTTTCCTACAGAAAAAAACAGCTGAAATAAAACAAAATATTGAAATTGAGCTGAAAAAAACAGCCATTTTTCTCCACGTTTTACTCTGTAACCTTTTCCTGCGATGTCAGATTTTTGAAAACAATATACTGTTACATCTGCTAGACTCTTCTGGTTGCAGAGATATATTGGGCTTGTAGGTTCATCAAGAACCCTCGGTACCCAGAACCAGTAAATGAGCTGCACCTTGCAATGGGTTTTCATTGTCTACCGGGTATACAGCAATTTATTTGGTGAAATATAAAGACTGAAAAATAGGTATCATGGAAACCCTTGTATTTCCAAAATGGGCACAAGATAAGGTGTTGAGAAGCAGTGGTTATTTGCATATTTCTGAATTCCGGGGTCCCCATACTAGCATGTGAATTATAGGGCATTTCTCAAATAGACGTCTTTTTTACACACTGCCTTGCATTTAGAAAGGAAAACATGTAGAGAAAGACAAGGGGCAATAACACTTGTTCTGCTATTCTGTGTTTCCCCTAAGCCTCACGATAAAAATGGTACCTCACTTGTGTGAGTCGGCCTAATGCCCGCGACACGAAACGCAACATGGACACATCACATTTTTATATTGAAATCTGACCTGTTTTTTGCAAAGTGCCTACCTGTGGATTTTGGCCTCTAGGTGCCGGCTGAGCTAGGGAAACCTACCAAACCTGTGCATTTTTTAAAACTAGATACCTAGGGGAATCCAAGATGGGGTGACTTGTGGGGCTCACACTAGGTTCTATTACCCAAAATCCTTTGCAAACCTCACAAATTGGCAAAAAAAAAAAACTCCTTTTCCTCCTACTTTGGTGACAGAAAGTTCTGAAACATGAGGAGCCACAAATTTCCTTCCACCCAGCGTTCCCCAATAAAAAGGTAGCTCACTTGTGTGGGTAGGCCTAGTGCCCGCAAAAGGAAATGCCCCAACACACTACTTAGACACATCAAAAATATCAAATGCAAAACGACCTGTTTTTGCGGAGGGGCGCCTGCGTTTTTGGTCCTGGGCACAGCAGCCATATAGGGAAACCTACCAAACCCAAACATTTCTGAAAACTAGACAACTGAGGGAGTCCATGGAGGTGTGACTTGCGTGGCCCCCCAGTATTTTCCTACCTAGAATCCTCAGCAAACCTCAAATTTAGCTAAAAAAAAATCAAATTTTCCCCATATTTCTTTGTGAGATCACTGCACCGGGACAAATTTCCTACCACCCAACGATCCCCTCCTTCTCCCGATAAAAATGATACCTCACTTGTATAGGTGTGGCAAGAGCCAAAAACATGTTGAAATTGTGGAGGAACCAAAGTGGGTCCAAAAGGGCAGTTTAAAAAAAACAAAAACATTTTTAGGCTGTCAAGTGGGGCAGAATTCTTATTAGTATAGATGCAACATTGCAGGGTGGTAGAAATTTTGTGGATTCCTGCAGATTCCGGAATGTTCCATCACAAAAATGTGGAGAAAATGTATGATTTCCAGTAAAGTTGGAGGTTTGCAGGGCATTGTGGGTAAGAAAATGATGCGGGGTGCATGTGAATCACACAACCCTGGACTCACCCAGATGTTTAGTTTTCAGATGTGTCTAGGTCTTGTGGATTTTTCCACATGGCAGTGTCCCAAAGTCCAAAACGTGGAGCCCTCACCATTCCAAGTGTGACAATTTTGAGAGTTAGACAGGCCCTCATGGCCCAAATGTGAAACCAAAACCTAAAACAATCAAATGTCCTCTTGCTTGCCGTGGGATAAGTTGTTTTAGCGTGCGGGGGAGAGCTGAAAGACTGTTAACACCTTCACTTTTGTTTTTACTCCATGGCTTCTAGTAGGCTTTCTGCCCACCCGGGGTGTGAATTGGGGGTAATTACTCCATCTGCCCACCGGTGGGCAGAACTGTGGCTCCGTTTACCTGAGGTTTTAAAAAAAAATATTCCCTGGTCTCTGGTGGGTTTCTGCCCCCTTGGGGCCAGATGGGCCTTCCAAAAATAGGGCGCTCTGCTCCCAAGGAGGCAGATATAGCCAACAGTAATGTGCCTCCATTCGGAGGGACCCTTGCCCAAGGGGTCGCTCCCCTTGCGTAAAATTGACGCCATAAAATAATCTTTGGTGTCTAGTGGTTTCTGCCCCCCTTGGGGGCAGATTGGCCTAATAAAAATAGGCCGATGTGCCCCCAAGTGGTGCAGAAATGGCCTAAAAAGATTTTTCCCCCCAGGGGAGCGACCCTTTACTAAGGGTCGCTCCACTTGCATGACATTGACGCCATAAAATAAAAATCCCTGTTGTCTAGTGGTTTCTGCCCCCCTTGGGGGCAGATTGGCCTAATAAAAATAGGCCGCACTGCCCCAAGGGAGCAACTCTTTGCTAAGGGGTCGCTCCCCATGTCTAAAAAAATAATAATAATTAAATGATCCCTGGTGCCTAGAGGTTTCTGCCCCCCAATCCCCCCCCCCCCCCTACGGGGGGGCAGATCGGCCTAATTACAATAGGGGTCGCCCCCCTTATAAAGATAAGCAAAAATAAATAAATCCCTGGAGTCTAATGGTTTCTGCTAGGCCTTTCCTCTCCTTTCATGCCTCTCTCACCCCCTCCACGTGCTCGGAGGAGAAATGCTTTTGCAATTCTCCTCCAACCGCGGGGTAGGCCTCTAATGACGTCAGACGCCACAGTGGGGACTGGGGGGGCGGGGTGGAAGGGGAACCGATTCCCCTTCCATCCCTGACCAGGGGAGGGGGTGCTTGGCCATTGGGAGGGCCCATAGCAGGACAAACTGGTCTCGTCCTTGGGACCGGGCAACCATGGCTGAGGGCGAGACCAGCTCGTCCTGAGCACCCAGGGGTTAACCACTGTGGACCTTTCCCTCTAAATTGCAAAGCCTTTTTTGGGGGGCAGGCCTTGCTTATGCCTGCAGATTTCTTTCCCACAAAAATATCCTTGCTGAATTTGCTTAGTTTTTTCTTGCATACCGTAGATTTTAAAGGTACCCTGGATTCAGTGGATAACCCTAAGAATTGGGATTATTAATTGGGGTGAGAGACTAACCATCGTAAGGAATAATCCCAACTGTTGTCAGGGCGACCCCTTAAAGTCATTTAATTATTCTGAGCTCAACCCTGCGGTAGCTGTGGCACAGAGCAGACAGGCTTAACAACTTAGGGCAATGTGTAAAGTCTTTATGCAGTACCAAAACAGTAATTAGGATGATGCAAAACAATGAAAATCCCAAATCAATTTAGAAACACTTAGTAAAATTTACTAATCAGAATGACACCAAAATGATAAAATTTCAATGAGGGCAAACATGCAACTGGGAAGTTGCTGAAAAAGGCCTATTGTAGCTTGCTTTACCCCTGTAGCTTCAATAGGTCAGCCTTATGACCTTTGGAGTCCACTTCCTTGTCCTGGGTGCACAAGAGACCAGGTCTTGTGCTCCAGGGCTCCTATGTCACAGACTGCAGGTTCAGTCCTTTGCGTATCTTCCTCAGGTCCAGGAAAGGAGTGTTATGAAGTGGGTGCCTAGAGGTGCCACAGTTATGCCTGGCATGAACTAGTGGGTGAAAATGACTCATGGACACGCCCAAATGAATGAGATAAAAGTTCCTAGGGCCAGCCCTTCCCACTTTGGACATTTTTAAGATGACAAACATCTTCAGGCACACTAAACTTGTACGTTGGGGGTATATGTTGGAAGTGTACTGTAAAAATCCTAATGTCTTCTTTAGCCACACTAAACTTGGTCTCTTAAGGTTGGGAGTGTGTGGGGAGTGTACTGTGGTATTCCTAAGACCCTCCTAAATCTAACACTAAAGTCCACTTTGGGGCAGTCACTGTAGTCCTGTAGGAAGTTGGCTCTGTATGCACTATTTCAAAGTAAGGAATAGTATGCACAGAGTCCAAGGGTTCCCCTTAGAGGTAAGATAGTGTCAAAAAGAGATAATACTAATGCTCTATTTTGTGGTAGTGTGGTCGAGCAGTATGCTTATCAAAGGAGTAGTGTTAAGCATTTGTTGTACATACACACAGGCAATAAATGAGGAACACACACTCAGAGACAATTCCAGGCCAATAGGTTTTTGTATAGAAAAATATCTTTTCTTAGTTTATTTTAAGAACCACAGGTTCAAATTCTACATGTAATACTTTGCATGAAAGGTATTGCAGGTAAGTACTTTAGGAACTTTGAATAATCACAATAATCACAATAGCATATATACTTTTCAAATAAAACACAGTGCAATTTTCACAGTTCCTAAAGGAGGTAAGTTATTGTTAGTTCTTGCAGGTAAGGAAACCACCTACGGGGTTCAAATTGGGGTCCAAGGTAGCCCACCGTTGGGGGTTCAGAGCAACCCCAAAGTTACCACACCAGCAGCTCAGGGCCGGTCAGGTGCAGAGTTCAAAGTGGTGCCCAAAACGCATAGGCTTAAATGGAGAAGGGGGTGCCCCGGTTCCAGTCTGCCAGTAGGTAAGTACCCGCGTCTTCGGAGGGCAGACCAGGGGAGTTTTGTAGGGCACCGGGGGGGACACGAGTCCACACAAAAAGTACACCCTCAGCAGTGCGGACGGCCGGGTGCAGTGTGCAAACAAGCGTCGGGTTTGTAATAGGAATCAATGGGAGACCAAGGGGTCTCTTCAGCGATGCAGGCAAGGGGGGGGGGCTCCTGGGGGTAGCCACCACCTGGGCAAGGGAGAGGGCCTCCTGGGGGTCACTCCTGCACTGGAGTTCCGATCCTTCAGGTCCTGGGGGCTGCGGGTGCAGGGTCTTTTCCAGGCGTCGGGATCTGAGAGTCAGGCAGTCGCGGTCAGGGGGAGCCTCGGGATTCCCTCTGCAGGCGTCGCTGTGGCGGCTCAGGGGGGGCAACTTTGGTTACTCACAGTCTCGGAGTCGCCGGGGAGTCCTCCCTGTAGCGTTGTTTCTCCACCAGTCGAGTCGGGGTCGCCGGGTGCAGAGTTGCAAGTCTCACGCTTCTGGCGGGAGATGCTGTTGTCTTTAAATTGCTGCTTTGGAAACAAAGTTGCAGTCTTGGGTGAACAGGGCCGCTGTTCTCGGGAGTTTCTTGGTCCTTTTAGAGCAGGGCAGTCCTCTGAGGATTCAGAGGTCGCTGGTCCTGGGGAAAGCGTCGCTGGAGCAGTTTTCTTCCGAAGGGGGGAGACAGGCCGGTAGGGCTCGGGCCAAAGCAGTTGGTGTCTCCGTCTTCTCTGCAGGGTTTTTCAGCTCAGCAGTCCTCTTCTTCTTAGGTTGCAGGAATCTAATTTCCTAGGTTCAGGGGAGCCCCTAAATACAGAATTTAGGGGTGTGTTTAGGTCAGGGAGGGCAGTAGCCAATGGCTACTAGTCCTGAGGGTGGCTACACCCTCTTTGTGCCTCCTCCCAAGGGTAGGAGTTCACATTCCTATCCCTATTGGGGGGATCCTCCATCTGCAAGATGGAGGATTCCTGAAAGTCAGAGTCACTTCAGCTCAGGTTGCCTTAGGGGCTGTCCTGACTGGTCAGTGACTCCTCCTTGTTTTTCTCATTATCTCCTCCGGCCTTGCCGCCAAAAGTGGGGCCGTGGCCGGAGGGGGCGGGCAACTCCACTAGCTGGAATGCCCTGTGGCGCTGGAACAAAGGGGGTGAGCCTTTGAGGCTCACCGCCAGGTGTTACAGCTCCTGCAAGGGGGAGGTGATAGCATCTCCACCCAGTGCAGGCTTTGTTACTAGCCACAGAGTGACAAAGGCACTCTCCCCATGTGGCCAGCAACATGTCTCGAGTGTGGCAGGCTGCTAAAACCAGTCAGCCTACACAGGTAGTTGGTTAAGGTGCCCTCTGGGGTGTATTTGACAATAAAATGTACACTGGCATCAGTGTGCATTTATTGTGCTGAGAAGTTTGATACCAAACTTCCCAGTTTTCAGTGTAGCCATTATGGTGCTGTGGAGTTCGTGTTTGACAGACTCCCAGACCATATACTCTTATGGCTACCCTGCACGTACAATGTCTAAGGTTTGGCTTAGACACTGTAGGGGCACAGTGCTCATGCACTGGTGCCCTCACCTATGGTATAGTGCACACTGCCTTAGGGCTGTAAGGCCTGCTAGAGGGGTGACTTATCTATACTGCATAGGCAGTGTGAGGTTGGCATGGCACCCTGAGGGGAGTGCCATGTCGACTTACTCGTTTTGTCCTCACCAGCACACACAAGCTGGCAAGCAGTGTGTCTGTGCTGAGTGAGGGGTCCCCAGGGTGGCATAAGATATGCTGCAGCCCTTAGAGACCTTCCCTGGCATCAGGGCCCTTGGTACCAGGGGTACCAGTTACAAGGGACTTATCTGGATGCCAGGGTGTGCCAATTGTGAAAACAAAAGTACAGGTTAGGGAAAGAACACTGGTGCTGGGGCCTGGTTAGCAGGCCTCAGCACACTTTCAATTCAAAATATAGCATCAGCAAAGGCAAAAAGTCAGGGGGTAACCATGCCAAGGAGGCATTTCCTTACAAGTCCCAATAAACTAAGCGACAGAAGTCTACAGGGAGTGCAGAATTATTAGGCAAGTTGTATTTTTGAGGATTAATTTTATTATTGAACAACAACCATGTTCTCAATGAACCCAAAAAACTCATTAATATCAAAGCTGAATATTTTTGGAAGTAGTTTTTAGTTTGTTTTTAGTTTTAGCTATGTTAGGGGGATATCTGTGTGTGCAGGTGACTATCACTGTGCATAATTATTAGGCAACTTAACAAAAAAAAATATATACCCATTTCAATTATTTATTATTACCAGTGAAACCAATATAACATCTCAACATTCACAAATATACATTTCTGACATTCAAAAACAAAACAAAAACAAATCAGTGACCAATATAGCCACCTTTCTTTGCAAGGACACTCAAAAGCCTGCCATCCATGGATTCTGTCAGTGTTTTGATCTGTTCACCATCAACATTGCGTGCAGCAGCAACCACAGCCTCCCAGACACTGTTCAGAGAGGTGTACTGTTTTCCCTCCTTGTAAATCTCACATTTGATGATGGACCACAGGTTCTCAATGGGGTTCAGATCAGGTGAACAAGGAGGCCATGTCATTAGATTTCCTTCTTTTATACCCTTTCTTGCCAGCCACGCTGTGGAGTACTTGGACGCGTGTGATGGAGCATTGTCCTGCATGAAAATCATGTTTTTCTTGAAGGATGCAGACTTCTTCCTGTACCACTGCTTGAAGAAGGTGTCTTCCAGGAACTGGCAGTAGGACTGGGAGTTGAGCTTGACTTCACCTCCACCTTGCTGGCGTCTGAGTCGGACTGGAGCTCTCTGCCCTTTACCAATCCAGCCACGGGCCCATCCATCTGGCCCATCAAGACTCACTCTCATTTCATCAGTCCATAAAACCTTAGAAAAATCAGTCTTGAGATATTTCTTGGCCCAGTCTTGACGTTTCAGCTTGTGTGTCTTGTTCAGTGGTGGTCGTCTTTCAGCCTTTCTTACCTTGGCCATGTCTCTGAGTATTGCACACCTTGTGCTTTTGGGCACTCCAGTGATGTTGCAGCTCTGAAATATGGCCAAACTGGTGGCAAGTGGCATCGTGGCAGCTGCACGCTTGACTTTTCTCAGTTCATGGGCAGTTATTTTGCGCCTTGGTTTTTCCACACGCTTCTTGCGACCCTGTTGACTATTTTGAATGAAACGCTTGATTGTTCGATGATCACGCTTCAGAAGCTTTGCAATTTTAAGAGTGCTGCATCCCTCTGCAAGATATCTCACTATTTTTGACTTTTCTGAGCCTGTCAAGTCCTTCTTTTGACCCATTTTGCCAAAGGAAAGGAAGTTGCCTAATAATTATGCACACCTGATATAGGGTGTTGATGTCATTAGACCACACCCCTTCTCATTACAGAGATGCACATCACCTAATATGCTTAATTGGTAGTAGGCTTTCGAGCCTATACAGCTTGGAGTAAGACAACATGCATAAAGAGGATGATGTGGTCAAAATACTCATTTGCCTAATAATTCTGCACTCCCTGTAGTAGAACACAGCATGGCTTTCCCGCATCCAGACAGAGGATAAACAAGAATTGTTTGGCATCCTGTTTCTCTTCCTTTCAAGGGTGCCCCTTATGTTATATGTAAACCGAGCAGACCTTTAATCAGGATTTGACAATATAATGTCAGAAAGAAAGCTCACAGCCCCACCCTGCATATTCTGTCAAGTTCTGAGAAGTGATTGCTGTCTATTCAGAGGTGCCTCTTTTTTTGTTCCTGGGAAATACTTTGCACTGCTTTCACATATATTCAAATGCTAATGACTGACCAATAGAAGTGGCAGGACAAATGCAAATTTAGCCTTCAGATACTCAGGTAGGAAAAAGGTACATTTCTAAAAGTTACTTTTTCTTAATATTTATTAAAAATAGTTGCTGAATTAATTTTTTAGCTAGTCCCATTCCTAAAATAGTATTTTGGGTATTCAGAAAACTAGACAACCGAGAGCATCCATGGTGGTGGAGCTTATGGGATCCCAGCACATTGTTGCATCCAGAATGCACGGCAAACATCAAACTTTAGCCAAAATAAGATTTTCCACACATTTCTGTGAAGAAACGTTTTGGGATCAGTGGAATTCAACATTACTCCTACCACCAAGCTGTTACACACTTCTATTGATAAACACAGTACCCCACATTTATGGGTGGACCTATCTAACAGACAGCAACCGGTCAAAACCTAGACCATGTGAAGTCTGTGTAGTGTCAGTGTGGTCGTCGAATGGCTTCATTTTGATTCCATTCATATCATGTGCATTTGTCCCCCCCTCCACCTCCTCCGCCAATAGAAAAACAACTGGCTGGAGACCTGTGGGATTAAAGCATTGCAATTCTTTTTCGCAAGATGTCTGTCACATAAATGTTGGGCAGATTGCATTTTATAACTGTACTTTGACATTTGCAGGGTATTCAGGAAAAGAAAGCTTGCTGGGATCCATGCAGGGTACACCACCTTGTGTAGTTCCCTGGGTCTTTAGTTTGCAGAAATTGCTATGATTGGTAAGGTTCCCTTGGTGTCAGATGACTCCAGGATTTGAACATTGGGCCCACCCACTTCCTCCTCCCCACCCCCCATGGAAATAGGTAATTGTTTTTTTTTAGGCATAGTTTGACATTTGCACATCTTTCTGGTTAAAAGAACATGCTGGATGAATGCAAGCCACACCATCCTGGATCTTCGCAAGTAACTAGATTTCACAAATATTGAGGTTTGGTAGGCTTCCCTTTGTTCCGGCCAAGAGGGTGAGGTGAGAGGTGGTAGGTGGGATAGGGAAGACATATGAGATGCCATGCCTTGTTTTGATCCTGGTATTCTGATGTGCTTTCTGCCTGCCTTCCTGACAATGGCAGAAATAATGTTAGGGTCCTGGGGAATTGCGGGGATGCCCAATGCCACAAGGAGACAGTTTCCTTTTCATACATTTACTTAATACCTTTCCTGGCTTGTCTAGGGGCTTTCTGTCCCCATTTTCCCCCAAGTGGGCGGATTGTGGAGTTAACTCCCTGTATGTCTATCCTTTTTGCGAAGGGAGGATGCCTGAGAGATCACCGGGGGGGGGGGGGGGGAGTGGGAAACCGAATGGAGTGGGGGACTTGCTCATTCTGCTGCCCCTGACACCAGGCAGTCTTTCGGCCCCTTTAGGGGGCACATTAGAGGATTGTCCTCCAATCTTCATGCCCTGAGGGGAAGAGAACCCACTAGGTATTTGTGTCAAAAATGAAATGTTGTATTGTGACAGCTTGGCATCTGTTCCTACTTTTACCACCTGATAGTCTTCCTGCCACCAAGCTCAGGCAGAATAGAGAGCTTTACCCCTGTTTTTTGGCACATATGTCAAAACTACACCCAAAGGGTTGAAATGTCCTCTCACTTCCATAAAGAAGGATGCATTATTCAGGTGCTAGGCACAGGAAAGTTGGGAGGAGGGCTATTTGGGCTCCAGGGATGGGGGTTTTGGCTTATTCCAAGACAGGCCAACTCCCACCTCATTCAGACAAAATAAAAAATGAAAAAAAAAATCCTTGGCCCAAATTGCACATTTTGCACATGTTTACACCTCAGCATACCCTTAATTAGATACGCAAGACCCAGACCAGGAGCACAGTATGCATTTGGCAGACCAGAAGAATTTGCCTGATCACCTCAAAAAAAATGCTGCTCTTCCTTACAGACATGAAGTCTGACAGTTCACGCCTGAGTGAGAAGAGTACATTAGCATAAGACAGGAGTGTAAGATTAAACATCTGCTCTTTTATTTTTCTTCCTTGAGGCAGACTAGCCTCTATCAGATGGGTGGGAAAAAAATCCCTGTGAAGGTGAGTGCAGTGTGTTTCTGCACCCATCTGAGGAGGAACATCTGAGGTATCAGGGACCCTGTTCTTATTATCAAGATGCACGCTCGAGCGGCACACTGACCGTGTGCCACTTCTATTTGGCACATATATCAGTCAGTGCTTGTCCTGACAAGTTTTTGTCTCCATAATGTGTCGTGGGTGCAGAGTTTCCCCTCATTTTTATGGGACCAAGGAGCCATGTAAATGAGTGCCAGCATTTTGTGATTGCACACAAAATGCTGGGTTCATGTTAAAGAAGTGATCACACAAGCATCTGCCGCCCTTTTATAATAACTGTCCGAGGGCCATATGTAAATGCCCGTTCCACCTCAGAGGCAGGACAGGCAGGCCCCTATCCATACTTAGGTTGAGCATGCAAGCGCTTTGACCTGTTGTAAGAATTGTGGGCTTTTAACCACACCCACCTCACGCCCATCACTTTCATTCGTTTGTAGGCTTGCCTTTCACAAATCACTTGATGACACTGGTAAATGCTTTATGCTTGTCCCGCCTTGGGGCGGTTTGGTTATTGCCTTGGACACCAACCCGGTTACAGGAATAACTGCACAATTGCTGATATACTTCAGCGTGGGTGAACTACTTTTTTCTTTTGTCTGCACTTAGTGGCGCTCAGAGCGCGAACTTGATCTGTGGTATCGTTTTTACATTATATGCACTCTGATCTGCTTAGTACACATTCTTTGCAGCAGGCATATTAACTCTGTGTGCTACCTTATGATGACTCCAAGCTTCCACTAGACAAAAGTATGTTCTTTCTTCCGAAAGAACATAAATCTCCAGACTTATTTCGACATTTTTACATTACATGCACTTTGTGATTTGCCTAGAATACGTTCTTTGTAGCAGGCACATTAACCCTCTGCGCTACCTTATACGGAGTCTAAGCTTTTACTAGACAAAAGTGTGTGCTCTCTCCAGACAGAACCTTAATTGCCAGAGTTATTTTGACATTTTTACATTATATGCACACTGATGACTTCTTTAGCGCTCACATATTAATTCTAGGACTTGTAGTTTTATTTTTTGTAACGTGATACAAGCTGGAAACCAGCCTTTGTACTAGTATTCTTAGAATTATGCAGCTTTCCCAGTTTGATACACAGTGTGCTCATTTAGTTTAGGTTTCAGCTTTTCATTCTGGTACTTGTAGTTTTATTTTTATAACATGATACATGCTGCGAATACAAAGCAGAAACCTGACTAGATGAACTACACGTTTGAGTCTGTGAAACTTGAGCTGTGTGTATGTGTGTGTGTGTATTTTTAAATCTAAAATTGAGGTGTGCTTAGAGTTGATTATGCTGTACAATGGTCAATTTATTATAACTAATATTTCAGTTCAAGACTGGCTGAGGAACATTAATATCATGTGAGGTGGCTCTCCTCAAGCGTGTGAAAAATCATAGGCGTTTTGTTAGACTCCCCAAACTGCAGTAAAGGGACAATGATCCAGTAAGCATGCATTCTTGGAGTACAATTATTTAGTCATTGTCCCGAGGGCAATGTCACCTGTACCAACTGCCAAGTAAATATGTTTTGCACCTGGAAGTAGTTTGTGTTTTAAGGGCCTTGTTTAAAAAAATATGCCAGTAGGTCTGCTACCCCTTTAGTTTTATGCGGGGCCTCTGGAATCATGAGGCAGAAAGGACCAAAATATGTGACAGGGTTGAGTAATTAATGTGGCAAAAAGTCCAGTTATGCATTTACAATGCCAATAGCTCCAACTCAAGTAAATGAGAAACCTATTGCATTGCAAATGCTTGTTCTTCTTAATTTCAATTAAAAAAGCACTCCACTGGGATATTGGTTAGAACGACTGGTGTAGGTTGGAGGAAGCATTGCTTTGTGCTGAGAGCTGATCCCTATTGCTCATAGTGGATGCCTGCTCATGGATCATGCTCCTAGAGAGCGGAGAGTCTTTCCTTTCCAGTAATAGCTCTTCCGTCCCTGCTCCAGAGGCTGAGCTGAACCTGCCAAATGGCTTCTGCAGGTTTGATTTTCAGTTTAACCCCTCGGGTGCCCTGAACGAGCTGTTCTCGCCCTCGGCCACGGTTGCCGTGTGCTGAGGACGAGACCAGCTCGTCCTGCACCCGGCCCACAGGGGGAGCACTAGCACTCCCCCCAGTGTCTTCCACCCCCTCTCCTGGGCAAGGTAGGGATGGAAGGGTAATCGCTTCCCCTTACGCCTGGCCCCTCTCCCCCTAAGTAATGTCTGATGACGTCAGCGCACAATCATGCGTTGACCTCATCAGAGTTCGGAAGAGAAATGTTTGCATTTCTCTTCCGATCGGGGGGGGGGTGGATGTGGTCAGAGAGACATGAAAGGAAACGTTTTTCCTTTCATGTCTTTCTGAGCATTTCTGCAGCCCGATCATAAAAACAGGGAGTTTTTTTTTTTTTTTAAACAATGAAGGGGAACGACCCCTTGGGCAAGGGTCGCTCCCCTGGGGGATAAATGTATTTTAGCCCATTTCAGCCCCCCTTGGGGGGTAGACCGGCCTATTTTTGTTAGGCCAGTGTGCCCTCAGAGGGAGGCAGAAACCAATAGACACCTGGGATTTTTTTAATGACAATTAAACGAAAGGGGAGCATACCCTTAGGCAGATCTACCTATTTTAATTAGACCGATCTTCCCCCACGTGTGGCAGAAACCCCTAGGCAACAGGGATTTTTTAATTTTATTTTTATTTTTTACAGATGGGGAAAACCCCTTAGGAAAGGGTCACTCCACTGCGGAGAAAAATTCTTTTAGGCCATTTCTTCCTCCCTTGGGGGCAAATCAGCCTATTTCTAGTAGGCCGATTGGCTCCCAAGGGGGGGCAGAAACCACTTAGGCACCGGGGATTGGTGTGTGTGTGTGTTTGGTTTGGGGGGAGGGTAGCCCCATGGGCAAGGGTTGCTCCCCATGGGGGCACATTACTGTTGGACATTTCTGCCCCTTTTGGGGGCAGATGGGTCTATTTTTGTTAGGCCTATCTGTCCCCAAGGAGGGTGGGGGGAGGGGGGGGGGGTCAGAAAGCCCTTCACACACCAGGGAAGAATTTTTTTCAAAAAGAGGGTGGGAGTATGGCCATACCCCCACCCCAAATAAATGGGGACAAAGTTGTTCTGCCCACCAGTGGGCAGATGGGGCACTTACCCCCGATCAACTCCCTGGGGGGTGGAAGGGGCAGAAAGCCTACTGGATGCCAAGAAATTAATTAAAAAAAATAGTGGGGTGGTGGCTACCAACCAGTATGGGCATGGATATGCCCCCACCCCAACTGAAGGGAGTAACAGTCTTTCAGCTCTCCCCCGCACACTAAAAGATCTTATCCCAACGGCAAGCAAGAGGACATTTGATTAGTTTGGGTTTTGGTTTTACATTTGGGCCATGAGAGCTTGTCTAACTCTCAAAATCATCCCACTTGGAATAGTGAGGGCTGCACTTTTTTGGACTTTGGGACACTGCCATGTAAAAAAAAGTCTGAGACCTAGACACATCTGAAAACTAAACATCTGGGTGAGTCCATGGTGGTGTGCTTCACACGCACCCACACAATTTTCTTACCCGCAATGCCCTGCAAACCTCCCACTTTGCTGGAAATCACACATTTTTCTCATATTTTTTGTGATGGAACCTTCTGGAATCTGCAGGAATCCACAAAATTTCTACCACCCAGCACTGTTACATCTATACTGATAAAAATTCTGCCCCACTTGTCAGCCTAAATGTTTATTATTTTTGTCTTCAAACTGCCCTTTTGGACCCACTTTGGTTCCCCCCTCAATTTCAACATGTTTTTTGTTCTTCCGTGGCACAGGCTCTTGGTCCACCTGCATAAGTGAGGTATCATTTTTATCGGGACACTGAGGGGAACATTGGGTAGTAGGAAATTTGTGCGGTGATTCCACACAGAAATGTGGGGAAAATGTGATATTTTTTCAAAGCTAAATTTGAGGTTTGCTGAGGATTCTGGGTAAGAAAACACTGGGGGATTCACACAAGTCACCCCTCTCTGGACTCCCTCTGGTGTCTAGTTTTCAGAAAAGTCTGGGTTTGGTAGTGATGTGTCCAATGAATGTTTTGGGGCATTTCCTGTCGTGGGCACTAGGCCTATCCACAAAAATGAGGTACCATTTTTATTGGGAGACTTGGGGGGAATGCTGGGTGGAAGGAAATTTGTGGGTCTTCTCAGATTTCAGAAGTTTCTATCACCGAAATGTGTGGAAAAAGTGTTTTTTTGCCACATTTTGAGGTTTGTAAAGGATTCTGGGTAATAGAACTTGGTGAGAGCCCCACAAGTCACCACATCCTGGATTCTCCTAGGTGTCTATTTTTAAAAAATGCACAAGTTTGGTAGGTTTTCCTGAGTGCCAGCTGAGCTAGAGGCCAAAATCCACAGCGAGGCACTATCCAAAAAACACGTCGGATTTCAATGTGAAAATGTGATGTGTCCATGTTGCATTTCCTGTCATGGGCCTTAGGCCTACCCACACAAGTGAGGTACCATTTTTATTGGGAGACTTGGAGAAATACAGAATAGAAGGACAGGTGTTATCCCCCTTGTCTTTCTCTACATTTTTACACAGGCAATGTGTAAAAAAGATGTCTATTTGAGGAAAGCCCTATAATTCACATGCTTGTATGGGGACCCCAGAATTCAGAGAGGTGCAAATACCCACTGCTTCTCAACAACACCTTATCTTGTGCCCATTTTGGAAATACAAAGGTTTCCTTGATACCTATTTTTCACTTTTTATATTTCACCAAATTAATTGCTATATACATGGTATACAATGAAAACTCATTGCAAGGTGCAGCTCTTTTATTGGCTCTGGGTACCTAGGGTTCTCGATGAACCTACAAGCCCTATATATCCCCGCAACCAGAAGAGTCCAGCAGACGTAACAGTATATTGCTTTCAAAAATCTGCCGTAGCTGGAAATAGTTATAAAAGAAAACGTGGACAGAAATAGCTCTTTCACCTCAGTTTCATTTTTTTTTAAATTTTAGCTGTTACTTTCGGTAGGAAACATTTGAAAGATCTACACAAATGACCCCTTGCTGAGTTCAGAATTTTGTCTACTTTTCAGAAATGTTTAGCTGTCCGGGATCCGGTATTGGTTTCACACCCATTTCTGTCACTAACTGGAAGGAGGCTGAAAGCAAAAAAAATTTAAAAATGGGTTATGTCCCAGTAAAATGCCAAAATTGTGTTGAAAAATTTGTTTTTCTGATTCAAGTCTGCCTGTTCCTGAAAGCTGGGAAAATGGTGATTTTAGCACCGTAAACCCTTTGCTGGTGCCGTTTTCAGGGAAAAAACACAAGCTTTTTCTGCAGCCCTTTTCCCATTTTTTTTAAAGAAAAATACTAAATTTCAGCTGTATTTTGGCTAATTTCTTGGTCTCCTCCAGGGAAACCCACAAACTCCGGGTACCTCTAGAATTCCTAGGATGTTGGGGAAAAAAAGGACGCCAATTTGGCGTGGGTAGCTTATGACTAAGCGCGAACGGCCCCAAATAGCCAAAAACAGCTCGGCACCTGAGGGGAAAAGGTCTGGCAGCAAAGGGGTTAAAGTTGCCCAGGTGTCATACGCTCTAGAAGTCAATTTCAGCAAAAAGCTGTTAAATAACATCCAAAACGATACCGTATTCATGGTGTTGTCATAAATATGGGTTAGGGTGATATGTAATGTCAACTGGATTTGTCATTTGTCACACATCATTGGTGATGTCATAGGCATTCCATTTAGGTTACGAGTTGTGCTTTGCTCGGGTAAGCATTAGTGGAGAGTTTTGGTGAGAATTTTCATTTTGTTTTGGTAATAATACATTTACAAGTGTATTTTATTTTTGTATTACTATATGTGGAACGAGAATATTTTTATTTAGGGTCACAACCCATCAATGGGCCTGATAACACTGATACCACCAGAGTGTCATTCAGAGTTGTAGGCTTTGGGGGTCAGATGCCTCCAAAAGTAAAAAGGAACTTATTACAGTGATCGTTCATCTCCATAGCAACAAATTGGTAGGTTTACCATAGCTTCCGGTTGAACCTCATGTGGAGACTTTAATCCTCATTTTATGCAAGGTTTAATTTAAACAAATTTTTGTTTCTCCATTTTTATGTTGTACTGCAGTTTAACACATATTTAAGCGAGAACCTTATACAATAAACAACCTTGATTATTACTGTGACAGATTAAAAGTTTCGAACTCTTAGTTAAACATTGCCCTAACCTTTGATAGAACCTTGTTTTAGACAGCCATTATGCCAAAAGACCTGAAAGAAGGCCATGGCTCTAACAGCACGGCCACTTAGTTTTAATATCAATAATGAGTGATTCTCATTAACTCTCAGGCTTGGGTCATTTTATGTAAAATGGTCCAGCTTGATGCACGTCATTTAGTTCTGGATTCCTACAGATGCTGATGTATATGTTGCAATGGAGAATAAATGTCTTTAGTCACATATGCTGCTGGAACAGGTACACTCAGGACATAGAACACACTTCTTTGCTGTCGTGTGTGGCTAGAACATTTTGGGGGGATTTTAGGGATTGATTTATTCCTGAGGTTACATTGATTCACAGCAAACTAACTTTGGGTGCTGTGGCAGTAGACCAAGGCGGAGGAAACCAGAATTTTATTGGGCATCACACTGGTCTTTTATCCTTCTTGTTCTTGCAACCCTTTCCACACTCCGAGCTAAAAAAAGAGCTGTAGACTGGTCCTCATAGTACCTTGCCTAAACCTTTTTCTGCACCATTTAATGAGCCTCAATCACTTTCTGCCTTTCAGATGGTTATCCCTTAAGTCTCAGTACTACTCTTTCTTTAAACACCAACTACATAGCATATTATCGTTATTCAACTTTTCCAATCAACAAAATGCTGATGATCCTCGTTTTCTTTTAATTTGTTCGTCAAGACTTCCAGACTCTGCTTTCTGTTTGACTGGCGCTTCAGTCATGCTGAACTCTACCAATACCAATCTGTTTCAGTGCGGCCGAGTCACCGCATACCTTACCCTGATTGGTTAATTGTCCCTTCCATTAGCAGACTCACCAATTCTCCATTTACCGTAAATCTTTGCCTTCACCCAGACTCAAGTATGCAGATAGTATCCATCACATCACTGGGATTTCAAGTCCTGTCTTTCCATATAGCCAAAGCTGTCCTGAATAGTAAAGTAATGAGCAGCTTCAATTGACTACCCTAAAAGTCTTTATTGATGTGCCCCTCTGATGCTTCTTGATGTGGTTATCAACTTTGGTGTGCAAAACCTATTCAACCTTCATGACTTCTTCGAACTCCTAACGGCGCCAAGCTTGTCAGTTCTGTTTCACTTTTCGTCTAAATGCACTAATCAGATACACTCTTATTCCCAGCTTTTCACCTGTTATTTACTCCAAATCACCATGAATATAATGCAGAATATCCACCCTTTCAGTCTGCTTGAAACCCTTTACTAGGATTCTGTGTGTGCCGACCTGCTGGTCATTGCACAGCTCACACAGACCTTTGAAAAACACCAGACAGGTAATGTCTAAGTTCTCAATTACTTCTTCAGATACTTCATTGCTGTTTAACGTATGACCCTACCTCCTTGAAATGCATATTCGTATGTTGGACCTGTTCCTCTCACCAACCATCTGGAAATTAATTGGTATATTTTTCTGCTGAAACTGACAGTTGTTGCTCGAGTCTGTGTGCATTTGTTATAAAGTTTACCCCTTAAAAAATATAAGCTATAAATAAAAATGGAATTGGTCATTTTTTAATGGCTTAACAGGTTGCTTTACATTGAGGATAGCCTGTATGTCAACATTCACACGGCCTGACTTTTTTAACGTATTTCAACAAATGCTTATTTCAGGTCCTGTTTTTGAGAATGGAGATCTCAGTTGCCCACAATTTCATTTTATGCCTCGTTTTGTGAGGTCTCTTCCAGGTAAGCAATTGTATCTGTGGCCTGTCTTGTACATCATTCAAATAGAATCCTTTGGTTAAAATCATAATTTACAATATATGTATAATAATAATTATTCAGTTGCTTGTTAGGCTGATGACCAAAGGTGAGCCTTCTCTCGTTCCATCTGGTGACGCCCATTACGAAATTTTAGTATTTCTCACCTAAGGACCTGACCTGGGAAGCAGTTACCAAAAACGTTTTTCATCAAGTTTGTCAGTGGTTACAATAAATATCTTAATGAAAAGCATATCCTATTCAGTGAGTAACAAATGGCCTAAACGGAAAGGCTGGCCCGTTAGGCAATATAGACTCCTAATCTGGGATAGTTCGCAGGATGCCCCAAATTATATTACAGGAAATGTTTTGTGATAAGTATAATTTTGAAAAATATTTAGGGCTCTGGATATTGGGATAATTCCCCAAACCGCTGTTACAATTGTAATTTTTTGTTTAGTTTTAGCAATGCTCCAGTAGGCTATTTGTTAAGAGGTTGTTTTGAGGAACAACCACTGTCCAGTTACACTGTCTTACCTAGTTAATGATTCTTTTTGCATGAGAAGCAAGCCTAGATGAGTGGGTGCTGGTAGCTTGTAGAGCATGGAAGCTGCCGGTTCGGGCCCTAATTTGATATAATTGAATCATGGCCCTTTGAGACCTTTTTTAAAAAAATAAATAATGAATGATGCTTCTACTGTTTAACTACAATACAAAGTTTGCACAAACTTCTAAACTTGAAATAGGTAGAGGTTAAACCTTTTTCTGGATTCAGACATCTACCCTTTTCTGTCTCTTGAATAAATGTTTTTAATAATTTTCAAAATTGTGTGGTAGCTAATTATAATGCATTCACATAAATTTGCAAATAAGCCTCCATTTGTTGACACTGTACAAATTGCAGTACTGAATGCATGAGTATATTCAGCACTCGAAGGATATCCATCACCTAATAAATAAACATTGTTTGTCGGATTGTCAGCAAAGGTTTTGAGCCCTTGCCTATGGGTAGATAATCATGTTACAGTATCACCACTATCTATGAAAATAATTCCTACATTGCATCAAAAATTATTTTATACATATTCATTATTTGTAACTTTTCTTATCAGCCACATAAATCACATGACTAATGTATTATTTCACTATTACATCAGAGTCAGACTTAATGTGACACATGGCCACAGTTATAGTTACTCAAGTGGGACGGAAGGAATGGACCATCAAATTACCATTTGAAAACCTAGTGATGATCACTTCATACTACTTGGACATTATATCTTGCTTGATTTGTACCTATTAGTGGGAAAGGCAAGTCTCATCCACAGTTTTGGTGGCTGTAATAAACATTTGTGGAAGCTTGTCTTCTGAGGGCAGAGCAAAAAAAAAAAAAGTATATATATGTATGTTCAATGGCATGTGCAGCTGTAGATACACATGCTGTGCATATTGATTCCGACATCTAGTGTTTGGCCCGGAGTGTTGCAAGTTGTTTTTCTTTGAAGAAGTCTTTTCGAGCCACGGGATCGAGTGACTCCTCCTCTTCGGTTCCATTGCACATGGACATCGACTCCATTGTTAGATTGTTTTCTTTCCGCCGTCGGGTTCGGGCGTGTTTCTTTCTCGCCCGATATTTAGATTTGGAATACTTTGCAAAACTTTCATTTAGTCGGTATTGTATCGATTGGGTTAATAATCTTCCATCGACACAGCAGTACTGTCGGGAAACAACTCTGTTCGCCCTTTGGGGTGCGCACGCCCAACTCAGGCCTAGTTGGGCCGACCGCGTGGAGAGCCTCATGGATCGGACTCCATTCCGATTCTGGCCTCAGTGCCACGCGAAGTACCCATACACAGACCAGCATCTGGTTTGCAACCTCTGCCTTTCTCCAGACCATCGGGAGGAAAACTGCGAGGCCTGTCGATCCTTCCAATCGAAAAAGACTCTAAGAGACAGAAGAGCAAGAAGGCTCAAAATGGCGTTGAAGCGTGGAGAACATTTTGACGTAGAAGAAGAAGAACTACTGCAGACAGTGGTCTCAGTCTGAGATTCGGAGTCGGAGCAGGAATCTGAGAAAGACAGACCCGTCACAGCCGGCCAGCATGTGAGTACGTCTGCCCCTGCACCCTCACATAAGAAAAAACAGAAGTCCTTGGGTACGCCACTGCTGGAAGGCCATTGCTCGGCCCGAAAAAAGACTGTAGGTGACCGACCCTCCAGTTCGGCACCGAAAAAGGCCACCCCTCCGAAAACCTCGAAGTTGACAAAAAGCTCAGTTTCAGACTCCAGTAAACACCAATTTTCAGAGTCGAAAATAAGAAAACCTGTTTTGGAGCCGCGACCTTCCTCATCCTTTTCGATCCTAAAAAAACACACTTCAGAGCCCTAAAAAAACGGCATATACAGAGGAACACAGACTTTCTAAAAGACTTAAAGAAAGCCACACAACCCCTGAGGAGGAGTCGGAAGTCGAACCAATAATTCAAATTATGGATGCGAGGCAATCCAGGATCCACATCCATAAAGAAACAATGAGAATTATCACAGCACCTCCTTTAAAAACAAAGAGGAAGCTAGCATTTCAGGAGGAATTGGACACTATGCAGCCCCCAGTTAAAGTGCTAAAACAGAAAGAGAAGACAGCACCTCCTCAGTCTTCTCCTCATTCTCCGCACTTAACTACCTCTCCTCACACCAGCCCTACACCAATGCATTCGCCAACTCATTCATATGACTCACAAAGGACACTGTTGATCCATGGGATCTTTATGACCCTGATCCCATCCCAAGCAATGATCCAGACAGCTACCCCTCTAAACCATCACCACCTGAGGATACTACTGTGTATAACCAGGTCATAGCTAGGGCTGCAGCCTATCATGGAATTACAATGCATACAGAACCACTAGATGAGGATTTTTCATTCAACACAATATCCTCAACTCATTCTAGGTACCAATGCCTCCTGATGCTCCCAGGCATGGTAAAACATGCAGATCAAATTTTTAATGAGCCAGTAAAAGCACACCTTATAACACCTAGAATAGAAAAAAAGTACAAACCTGCACCTTCTGACCCTGATTATATCACCCATCAAGTACCACCTGATTCTACTGTAGTTAGTGCTGCCGGGAAGAGAGCAAATAGTCAGTCCTCAAGAGATGCACCCCCTCCTGATAAAGAAAGCAGGAAATTCGATGCTGCAGGGAAAAGGGTTGGGTCCCCAGCGGCAAACCAGTGGCGAATAGCAAACTCACCAGCACCACTAGCTCATTATGATAGAGCCCATTGGGACGAGATGCAAGATATAATACAACATCTCCCCAAAGAACACCAGAAAACGGCTCAACAGGTAGTGGAAGAAGGGCAAGTTATCACTAATAACCAAATAAGATCTGCCCTAGATGCAGCAGATACCGCTGCAAGGAGTGTCAACACAGCAGTCACTATCCGTAGACCTGCATGGCTCCGATCTTCTGGATTCAAGCCAGAAATACAACAGGCTGTGTTAAACATGCCCTTCAATAAAAAAACATCTTTGTGGGCCAGAGGTAGACACAGCAATAGAAAAGCTATGAAAAGACTCCGACACAGCTAAAGCAATGGGTGCACTGTATTCTACACCATATAGAGGGTCATTTCGTAAACCTCAATTTCGAGGTGGTTTCAGACCACAGCTCTCAGAGGCATCAACCTCCCAAACAAAACCAGCCTACCAAACACAGTACCAACGAGGTGGTTTTAGAGGCACATATAGAGGACAATACTCCAGAAATAGTGAAAAATTCCAGACCTCTAAGCAGCCTGCAACACACCCAAAACAGTGAATTCCCTCACTCCCTTCCACTCCACACCTCTCCTGTGGGGGAAAGACTACAGCAGTTCCACACACATTGGCAAAATATTACCACAGACAACTGGGTGCTATCAATTATCCACAATGGTCATTGCCTAGAATTGATAAACACTCCTCCAACTATTCCACCAAGGTTTCATAAACTAACCACAAAACACACAATTCTGTTACAAGAAGAGGTCCAATCTCTACTACTCAAACAAGCAATAGAGATAGTTCCACAGTCTCAGATAGGAACAGGAGTTTATTCACTATACTTTCTAATTCTCAGGCCAATATTAGACCTCAGGCCCCTCAATCTTTACATCCTATCAGCCTATTTTCACATGGTAACTTTACAGGATGTCATCCAACCGTTACAAAAACGAGATTTTATGACAGCCTTAGACCTCAAGAATGCGTATTTTCACATACCCATCCATCCTGCCCACAGAAAATACCTCAGGTTTGTCATTCAGGGAAAACACTACCAATTCAAAGTGTTACCCTTTGGAGTAACAACTGCGCCAAGGGTATTCACAAAGTGCTTGGCAGTAGTGGCAGCTTACCTAAGAAGACAACATATTCATGTTTTTCCATATCTTAATTAGACGATTGGCTAATAAAATCAAGCAGTAGTACACAATGCCAAAATCATACATGTTATGTAATACAAACCTTACACACACTAGGTCTCTCAATAAACTACCAAAAATCACACCTCCAACCAGCACAAATACAACCGTATTTAGGTGTGATACTAAATACTCAACAAGCTCTAACATATCCAAACACACAAAGGATACAAGCTTTCCAAAATCTAATTCCACAAATACAGCCAAATCAACATTACACTGTAAGATTTGTCATGAAAATGCTAGGAATGGTGGCATTGCAATTGTTCCACACGCAAGATTAAACATGCGGCCCTTACAACAGTGCCTTGCACAACAATGATCACAAGCACACAGTCAACTTCAGGATCTAGTGTTGATAGACCGCCAAACATATATGTCCCTTCAGTGGTGGAATTCTACCAATCTAATCAAAGGGCAGTCATTTCAAGACCCTGTGATGCATCAAAGATTGGTTGGGGAGCTCACCTAAACAATAACATTCAAGGACAATGGGATGTCAAACAGAAACAGCTACACATAAACGACTTGGAGTTATTAGCTGTCTTTCTAGCACTCAAAGCTTTTCAACCTCTTCTCACACAGAAGAATGTTCTTATCAAAACAGACAACATGACAACCATGTCTTATCTCAACAAACAGGGAGGAACAGATTCATCCCAACTGTCCCTTCTAGTCCCAAAAATGTGGAAATGGGAAATCCACAACAAAATTAATCTATTAGCACAAACACATCCCAGGGATAGACAATCAGTTGGCAGATATCCTCAGCAGAAATCACCAACAAATTCACAAATGGGAGATTTATCCTCAAGTACTTCAAAAGTACTTTCAAAAGTGGGGAACACCAAACATAGACCTTTTCGCAACAAGCAAAAACACAAAATGCCAAAACTTCGCATCCAGACACCCACATCCCCTAGCCAAGGGCAATGCTCTATGGATCAATTGGTCAGGGATATTTGCATGCGCTTTTCTCCCACTCCTTCTGATTCTAGTCAACAAGTTGCATCAAACTTCACTCAACATGATACTCAAAGCACCAACATTGGCACGTCAGCCTTGGTACACAACCTTACTAGATATATTGTTAGTACCACACTCCAAACTCCCAACCAGACCAGATCTGTTGACACAAAACAGAGGTCAAGTCAGACATCCAAATCCCAAAGCACTCAATCTAGCAGTTTGGCTCCTGATGTCATAGAGTTTGGATATTTACAACTCCCATCAGAATGTATGGAAGTTATTAAACAAGCAAGAAAACCCACTACTAGACAGTGCTATGCAAACAAATGGAAAAGATTTGTATATTACTGTCAATCTAAAAATATAGACCCTCTTACAGCATCAGTAGAAGATATTGTATGTTATTTACTTCATTTACAAAAATCAGATTTTGCTTTTTCTACTATAAAAAACATCTTACTGCAATTTCTACATATGTAATAAATATACAACATAGCTCTTTATTTAGAGTTCCTGTCAATAAAGCTTTCATGGAAGGTTTAAAACGCATCATTCCACCCGGAACACCACCAGTTCCATCTTAGAATCTAAATATAGTGCTTACAAGACTTATGGGTCCACCATTTGAACCAATGCACTTGTGTCAAATTCAATTTCTAACATGGAAAGTTGCCTTACTAGTGGCAATTACTTCTTTAAGAAGAGTACGTGAAATCCAAGCCTTTACTCTTGAGGAACCTTTCTTCAAATACACAAAGATAAGGTTGTACTAAGAACAAACACAAAGTTTCTACCAAAAGTTGTATCACCATTTCATATTAATCAAACAGTGGAACTGCCAGTCATCTTTCCACAGCCAGATTCAGTGGCAGAAAGAGCCCTACATACATTGGACATCAAAAGAACTTTAATGTACTATATAGACTGAACTAAACCATTTAGAACGACTGAACAACTATGTGTAGCTTTCCAACAACCACATACAGGCAATCCTATATCAAAACAAGGTTTAGCAAGATGGATTGTAAGGTGCATCCAAATATGCTATATCAAAGCAAAAAGATAGCTTTTAATTACTGTCAAAGTACATTCTACAAGAAAGAAAGGTGCAACAATGGCTTTTTTAGGTAATATACCAATGGCTGAAATATGTAAAGCAGCTACATGGTCAACACCACAATCATTCACTAAACACTACTGTGTAGACGTATTATCACAGCAACAAGCCACAGTAGGTCAAGCTGTTCTAAGAACATTATTTCAAACAACTTCAACTCCTACAGGCTAGCCACCGCTATTTTTTGAGAGGACAAACTGCTTTGTAGTCTATGCACAGCATGTGTATCTGCAGCTACACATGCCATCAAACGGAAAATGGCACTTACCCAGTGTACATCGGTTCGTGGCATGTTCTGCAGCAGATTCACATGCACCCTCCCTCCTCCCCGGAAGCCTGTAGTTGTTTAAGTTAACACATTTGTATATACATTTACATTTGTATGGACATCTCTTACTTTATACCTATATACTCTATCACTCCTTCCTTTACCCTCTGCGGGAAAACAATCTAACAATGTAGTTGATGCCCATGCGCAATGGAACCAAAGAGGAGGAGTCACTCGATCCCGTGACTCGAAAATACTTCTTCAAAGAAAAACAACTTGTAACACTCACAGCCCAGCACTAGATGTCGGAATCCATATGCACAGCATGTGAATCTGCAGCAAAACATGCCACGAACAGATGTACACTGGGTAAGTGACATTTTCCATATATGTATTTTCAATGGCATGTGTGGTAGTAGACACACATGCTTTGTATACTCCTACCATCTAGTGTTGGTTCGGAGTGGTGCAGGTTGTTTTTCTTTGAAGAAGTATTCCGAGTCACGTGATCGAGTGGCTCCTCCTCTCAGTGATATTGCACATGGGGATTGACTCCTTTGTTAAATTGTTTTCTCTCCACTGTCTGATTTGGACGTATGTTTTTCCTCTGTCTTTCAACTCGCTGTGGTTTGAAATCTCTCTCTCTCTATGGTATTCTCGCTTGCGCTTCTTCCATCTTACAGCCCACCTCGATTTGTTGGATCGGGCAACGCCCGCTCGCCCTTCAGGGTGCGTATTCCCAACTCGGGCCTACCTTCCATGCTGCACCAAGGGGCATGCAAACCTGTTAGATTGGACTCCATTCCGCTTCTGCCCTCGGTGCTACGCAAAATTCCCACACACCGACCAGCAGCTTGTGAGCAATATCTGCCTTTCGCCTGATCACCAAGAGGCCAACTGTGATTCCTGCACATCTTTGGACTGAAGAACGCATTGATTGGAAATGGCATACAAGACTATGGACGATACCCCAGACATCTTTGGGGAGGAGCACGCTCAAGAGGAGCCCTTGCAGGAGGAAGAGGCCCTCTCCTTTCAAGACTCTTCAGACTCCGACATCCGATCAGACATCAAGAGCCACAAGTTCATCTCAGTGCAATTTGAGTACATTGGCCCTTCCCGCCCACCATAAGACTGTTAAAAAGTCCCTTCTCGAGGTCGCTGGTCCTTCACTGCCACCAGGCCTTGGTCAGTACCAAAAGGCTACTTTGGCTGCCCCGCCCTCCGGCTTTGCATGAAAACCATCTGCCAAGGCCAAGACACCGCTTCAGCCTCTTTTTCATCTGACCAAGAGATCATCTCTGTCTTGATTCAAGCCTTGGCACTGAGCAAACACCTCTGGCCTAGACTTCAGTGACAATCAAATAACACTGACCGAAATCTTCAGTGCCGAAACAAACTGAGCAGAGATTGTTGGAACAGAGACACTCAGGCCAGTCTTCTGCTACTCCTTCTCTGGAGCCTATCCTAGAAACCGTGGATGCCCGTCAGCGCCACCTTCAAATTCAGAAGGCTAAGTGATGTATTATTGCTATGCCATCTTGTCCTGTACTTTTGAAAAGGAAGTTTTTCTTCCAGGAGGCTTTGGACATTCCTCCACTTCAGAAAAAGAAACCCAGGTACAAGGCCACTAGTCCACCACATAGGCGTTCTCTGCCACCTCTTCCTCTGCCTCCTCCTGCTCCCTCTTTGCCTCCACCTCCCTCCCCCTCCCCCTCCTCATTCGCCTAATTCACCTACACCAGAAGATGACACTCTTCAGGGTTACCCTTTGTTGGTTGCTAGGGATTTAGGTGGACCACAAACACGACCCAGACACCTGGGATGCCTATGATCCCGACCCTATCCCTTCTAACGACTCTGACCTCTACCCTGGAGTTGACAAAAAGTATAAATCTGCTCCAAGTGAACCTATATACATGAGGTTTCAGGTTCTGCCTGACTCTGTTGTAGCCACAACAGCTCAAAATTAGCTAGTAGCCAGGCCACTTAAGACTCTCCTCCCCCTGAGAAGGATAGTAAAAAAAACTGATGCTGCTGGCAAACTAGTTGCTGCACAGGCGGCAAATCATTGGCATATGGCCAATTCATAGGCATTGCTGGCCAGATACGATTGGGCTCACTGGGATGAAATGGAGGAACTCCTCCAGTTCTTACCAGATGGTCACCATAAAAGAGGACAGCAAATAGTCGCTATGGGGCAGGTACTCTCCAATAATTCTGTTTGCTGTGCCCTGGAGGCCATCGACACAGCTGCATGCGGCATTAACACCAGTGTCCTCCGACAAAGGCACGCTTGGCTTCGCTGCTCTGGATTTAAACCAGAGGTCCAGCAAGTGGTCCTCCTTATGCCCTTTAACGAGGAGCATCTTTTTAGGCCTCAATGGACACCACCCTTAAGAAGCTGAAAAAGGACACAGATACAGCAAAAGCTATAGGTGGCCTTCAGTTTCCCAAACAGAGAGGCACTTTTCGTCACCCCAGGATTAGAGGCTCTTAAAAACCATTCTATATACCACCCTAGGCAGCCTTAGTCTGCCTATTCCAGGGGCTTCTGAGAAGGCCACTAACAAAGTACAAGGGAAGAGCATCACCTCACGCCTCTCCTCCTCCAAAGGCAAGCAGTGACAACCTCCAGCTTCCCCCCACCCATCCAACACATCAGGGTAAGACTACAACTCTTTTACCCACACTGGGACAACATTACCACAGACCAATGGGTCCTCTCCATTATCTAACATGGTTATTGTCTGGAGCTTACCACCACTCCTCCTAATATTCCCCCTCACAATCACAGGCTATCTCAGGAACACCTAATCCTTCTCGAACAACAGGTCCTATCCCTTCTTCACAAAAGGGCCATGGAGGTGGTTCCACTACAACACCAAGGGACAGGAGTATACTCCCTATACTTTCCCAATGCCAAAAAGGATGGTTCTCTCAGGCCTTTTCTCTACCTCAGACCATTAAACAAAATAAATCAGAACATTCCACTTTTACAGCAAGGTGACTTTGACATCCCTAGATCTAAAGGACGCCTACTTTCATATGCCCATTCACCCTGCACATCGAAAACACCTGAGGTGCGCTATTGTAGGCAAACATTATTGGTTCCAGATACTTTCTTTCAGGATCACTACCGCTACTCGAGTCTTCATAAAGTGTTTATCAGACGTTGCCTCACAACTCAGAAGTTAAAACATTCATGCTTTTCCCTACCTTGACAACTGCCTCTTCAAAGCCAGCACCTTACAACAGTGCCAACAACACACTCAGTTGACAGTGGACCTCAGTTGACCTTCACACACTAGGTTTTACTCTGTACTTCTCCAAGTCCCATCTTCAGCCCCTTCAGGTACAGCCTTATCTAGGGGTCATCCTGAATGTGCAACTATGGTTAGCCTAACCCAACCTGGCTCGTGTCCATAGAAAAGACTCTACTCCCTCAATTTCAAGAGAATCATATTTACACAATCAGGATCATTATGTGACTTTTGGGAATGATGAAGTCTTGCATCACCATTGTTCCCAATGCCAGGCTTCACATGCGTCCTGTACAGCTGTGAGTGCCTTGTCAGTGGTCTCAGTCACAGGATCACCTGGAAGATCTAGTGTTGTTAGACCGCCACACTCACTGTTTTCTGCAGTGGTAGAACCCTACACACCTGTTATAGGGGCAGCATTTTCTATACACTATGCCTCAGGTCATACTGACCACAGAGACATCACTGACAGGTTGGGTCTCTCACCTTGAAGACCTCACAGTACAGGGCCTATGGGACCCCAGTCACCAATCCCTACACATTGGTTACCGCCAGCTTCAAGTAGTGTGTTTAGCCCTGAAACCATTTCTTCATCACCTATCTTACAAGGTTGTCTTAGTCTGCACAGAGAACATGACAGCCATGTACTGTTTCCACAAACAGGAGGGTTCATGGTTGTCTCAATTGTCACGACTCTCTCAAACAATATGGAAGTGGGCTCTCCACCACCACATAAACCTGGTTGCAGACCTGCTCAGCAGGTTGCAGCAACAATTCCACAAGTGGGAATTTCACCCACAAGTCCTTTAACCATACTTTGCAAGTGGGGAACTCCTCAGATAGAAACTTTCGCCATAGCAGAAAACTCAAAATACACAAGCTTCTCCTCCAGTTACCCTCACACTCTATCCAAGGGCAATGCTGTATGGATTTAACTGGTCAAGGATATTTGCTTATGCTTTTCCACCCCTCCGTCTCATTCTGTTTCTGGTTTGGAGGATCAGGCAACGTCTCATCATGATCCTTGTAGCTCCCACTTGGGTGTGTCAACCGTGGTTTACCACACTTCCGGAGCTCTCAGTAGTCCACTACGTGAAGATTCCCAACAGAACAGACCTTCTCACTCAAAATCAAGGACAAATCAGACATCCAGACCCTAAGTCAATCAACCTTGCGATATGGCTCCTGACGTCCGAGAGTTTAGTTACTTAGGCTTGCCTGCAGATGTATTGCTGTTCTCAGAGAGGCCCGTAGACCCACAACTAGAGCTTGTGATGCTGCAAAATGGAAATGTTTTGTTTACTACTCTCCACCTAAACATATCGACCCCATGATAGCTACTGTTCAAGAGATTGTTTGTTACTTGCTCCATTAACAAAAAGCAAATCTAGCCTACACTTCAATTTGCCTACATTCTGCAGCTATGGCTGTATATCTAAAGAACAGACAACTTATTTCTTTGTTCAAAGTCGCAGTCATCAAGGCTTTCATGGAAGGCCTTAAAAGGGTCCTTCCACCTAGGTTTCCCCAACACCATCATGGAACCTTAATTTTGTGCTCAATAGGCTCATGGGACCTCCTTTTGAGCCACTTCATTCATGTCCTCTTCTATATCTTTCTCGGAAGGTAGGTTTCTTAATTGCCATTACATCACTTAGGAGTGTCCATGAGCTCCATGTGCCAACTTTCAAAGGACCTTTCTTCCACATTGATAGGGATAAGGTAGTCCTTCGTAATAACCCTTAATTCCTCCCTACAGTGGTTTTACAGTTTCATATAAATCAGTCCATTGAACTACCCATCTTCTTTTTGCAACCTGACTGTTGCAGAAAGAGCTCCCCGCACTCTAGATGTTAAAAGAGCACTCATGTTTTACATTGCTAGAACCAAAGACTTTAGAGAAACTAAGCAACTCTATGTAGCTTTTTCATCTCCTTACAAAGGCAGCCCAATATCCAAATGTGGCATAGCTAGATGGATAGTTAAATACATTCAAACTTGTTATGCTAAAGCTAAAATGCCATTACCTGTTACCTCTAGAGCACATTCCACTAGGAAAAAAGGTGCTACTATGACTTTTCTTGTAAATATCCTTACAGCTGACATCTCCAAGGCAGCTACATGGTCAATACTGCATACATTCACGAAACACTACTCTGTGGATGTCATAGCATGACAACTAGCCAATGTAGGTCAGGCTGTGCTACATACATTTTTTCAGTCAACTGCAACTCCTACAGGCTAGCCATCACTTTGATGGAGGTACTGCTTTACAGTCTATGCAGAGCATGTGTATCTACAGCCACACATTTCCTTGAATGGATTAAGTTACTTACCCTGTGAGCATCTTTTCATGGCATGTAGTGCTGTCGATTCACATACACTTTCTCTCCTGCCCGGACGCCCGTGGCTGTTGCAGTTACTATACCCTTGCTATCTAGTGACAGTTATCACTAGGTAGTTATAGCTGGGACTGAGCTTCTATAGAAAAAAGCATTTTTTGATTTGCTGATAACTTTGATGCAGTTTGATAAATTTTTCCGAAATGTTCCAAATATAAGACGCTCACTTCAGCATCTCTCTGGACGTTTCGGGGTGATCCGTCAAGCGGGAGCTGAAAATAGGGGCGGAAGGTTCCTAGGTTCCCTAAAATACTTTTTCCCCCATGTATTTGTCCAAAAGGGATTTTGAACAGGAATAGCGCCTGAACCACTGGACGGAATTACACCAAATTTGGTATAAAGGTAACCCTTGGTCCAAAAAGCAACCTTTTTGTTATTTGGTGTAAATCTGTTCAGTAGATTTTAAGAAATTAAAGAAAAAACACATTTGTATATATAAGGACGCAAATGCTTTGCAAACCCTCCCAATCACGTGCTGAGATCTGATTGTCTTCCAGCACTTCAACAAGGAAGTGTTGGCAGCTATTTTGGGACTGGGCTTCAGCCGAGTCCCAGAAAAAACAGTTAAAAAAAGAAAAAGAAAAGGGGCCATGATAGGGTCACCCTGACCCCTTAGCTCTGATGCTGGGAATCCTAGAGCTAAAAAGCTTTTGCTTTTTTTTTTTAATTTTTTTTTTTAGATTTTCGTCTGGAGATGCCACTGATCCACCCAAAAAAAAAAAGGCACCTGCGCTTGTTTAAATAAAGCTCCTAGGTGGGTCATGTCCCTCGGCATTGAAATTTTGAATGCAGCGCCCCCGCTTCCCTTGGAACCGCCATCTCCCCAGGGCAGAATTAATAATGAAATGTGGGGAGCCTCCTGCCCCACCCCCTACAGCCCCTTTGACCGCCATCTCCCTGGGGCCAACCAGTGTTAAATGCGGGGGTCACTTTGGTGACCACCTCTGCACCAGGGCAGAATTTGTGATGGAATGCTGGGGGGCCTGCCGCCTCCCTACCTGCAGATCCAGGGTATGCCTTCTCCCTGGGGCAGAATTTGTAATGGAATGCAGCGGGGCCGCCCGCCACCCAACCCCCCCCCCCCCACCCCCCACCGCAACCTCTCCCACCCCGCAGCCCTGGGGATGCCCATCTGCCTGGTGCAGAATTAGTAATGAAATGTGGGTGGATTGCCCGGTGTATGGCCCCTCGAATCCCCTCAGACCGCCATCTCCCCGGGGCCAAACAGTATTAAATGCAGGGGGAGGGGTGTAACCCCCCACACCCCCCCCAAAACCCTGAGGACCGCCACCTCCCCAAGGCCAAACAGTATTAAATGCCGGGATCCAAGTGCCTCCCTCCGCAGCTCCGGGGACCCCACCTATCCAGGGCATAATCATTAATGAAATTCGAGGGTGAGCCCAGCCCCCTCGGAGCAGCGGCGGCCCGCCACCTCCATGGGGCAGAATTTGTAATGGAATGCAGGGAGCCGCCCCAGTGACTGCTACCTCCTCTGAATGTATAAGTTGGAGGTAAGAGGTTAGTAGGGTTTACTCTAGAAGTGAGTTTTCAGCTACCTTCAGAAGAGCATGTGTTATTATAAGTCATGCTGGGTACTTCCAGACATTCCAAACATCTTAATTGTTGAACAAGTGGGATCATTGTATTGATTACTTATCAAGAAAGTAAGTTGTGACCTTGGAATTCTTCAAAAAAAAAATGAAAACCAAATGGCTGAAGTTTTCTAAAATGCTTCAGATGATAATTTGCTGTTGAGATTGCCGAGTTTCTTTAGCAAGCAAGCATCAAAGAAAACTTTCAAGGTTTTAAACTCATCATTTCTTTTTAATCATGAATCCTACCCCATGCTGGAGCACAGGTATGAATGTGTTTCTAGCTTTTCATGATTTTTAAGAACCAATAAGGATAAATCTAGTTTTAACTTTAAGAGTTCACAGCCATAATTCCTCAAAGCGTTTTTGTTTTTTATGTCCCCAAACAATTTTAAGTTGTGTTTAAAGCATTGGTTGGCTGGAACACTACTTTCATCTTAATATCTAACCCCCTATTTTCTTCCAAACCACACAACCACGTGAGAGAAGTGCTGGAAGGAACAATAATTTGAGTGCTTTTTTCATATAACGGAAGTACACTGAACCACTCCTGCAACCTATCGATTCTTTCAGACTGTCATGCTACAGCTACACTGATGATAGCCAGATAATCCTAAATTTGGAAAAACCAAATGGTTTCTGCTCTCAAAATGAGAAGACTGTCTGGTAGCAACCAACCAATGGGTGATGAGTGTAACCTCAAACTCAACACCTCAAAAACAGAAATCCTACTGGGGGAATGGAAAAACTACATCATTCTAACAAAGTCACCTTTAGAGCTAGAAATACCCCCAACAGTTTCCTAAAAGGCATGGAACTTCAATTGAATTAAAAAAAATCTCCAACCTTCCTATTATTTTTTTTTTTATTGATTTGTTTTTATATTTGTTTACAAATTAAATAAAATGTCAGCATTTGTGTATGTGTTTGATGAATGCTTGTTTCTGTATCTTTTGTGTATTGTTTTGCATTTCAAATCATCAATAGTGTTCATGCCAGGGTCTCTGGCTTCCGCTAATGACTTGGTCGAGGGTCCCCTGATTCCAGTAATGATTCATTGGGGATCCCTGGGTTCCAATAGTGATAAAGTGGGGGTCCACAGAAATAAAAAGGTTGGGAACCACTGATCTGGATAGGCGAAATGACTATACCATCCAGTATAATTATCCACTGTGAGACTGCTAACGGAATTCAAAGTGCAGCAGCAAAACTACTACTTCTTCACATTAAGATTTCCAACTGTATCTCTGCGACTCTGAAGGTTGTGCACTGGCTGCCTGTTGCCAGAAAACATGCATTCAAAGTACCTGGCCCTAAGCACAAGGAGATAACTGAAGGGGACCAATCTTTTTATTGGTGAAACTCGAGAAATTTTCCATGAAAGGATGCTACCCTCCACATTGCCTCCAGAACGAGGAACGTAAAAGACAAAAACTGTTAGTAGCCCATTCTTCTGAGTTTGTAATGCACTTGAAGGAAAGGTGTGGACTATTCCTAAATCACCTGCATTTTTGAAGAGTGGTGAAGACATGATTATTCCCCACTTAAACCTTGGAGCATCAAACAGAGTAATTATTTCTATGTTAAAAGGAAAATAGGGACTTAGTGTACCACAAAGAAACTACAAGGAACACATACTCCTGACCATGACCTACAAAGCTTCAGTGTCATCAGAATAATTATGGAATATAAAATTTGGGTTTGGCTGTAGTTTGTTCTTTAAAGGTAAGAGACAGGATCCCTGTGGCACTTCCACAGATTACTTTGTTTATGGGATAGACTTTAGTTTCTTTGCATACTCTTGCTTTACGATTCTTCAGATATGAAAACACTACTTTTTGGCACCCTTCTGCCCCCCACACTGCCAGTAGCATTCAACAAAGTGGTATCTTGTATTTCCACACCTAGATAATTGCCATTCAAATCCTCTTTTTCGGACCAGACCATAAGCCATCAGCAAATCGCCTCGCGTTACTTCGCATCAAGGAGAGTCTCTTCAAATCATGGAAAGACCCTTGGCATCCTATATGATTCATTGATGTCAGGGGGAGACATTGATGTCCTACAGGTCCCTCAAAGACATAGAGAGGCCTTCAAAATTGTGGTTGTAGCTACCCCAGAATTCTAGATACCCCAAAATTGTATCTCATCCAAAATGTACACTTTCACTGGATCGAAGACCGTGTTTTAGCCTTAATTTCATGAGGCAATGTGTCCTTGTGTTGAGGCACGTCCTAGTGCATCAAAAATACAATTTATTACGTAAATCGGCCCACTTAATAACTGAGTTCAGGATCAATAAAATGTTAAAGGGTATTTTTGCAAAATTCGAAATTTGAGTGGTATGCTATGAGGTCTCTCAGTGAATGGGCGATACTAGAACTGCAAAATCAGAAATTATTCTGGGTCCCAAGTGGGCATCAAAATAGGGAGTATGACTTACAGAATCTGTCATGGAAGAGGAAAGTTTTCTGTCTCACTCTAAAAATCATGGGTTTTTACACATTATTTTTGTATATGGAACTACAGAAACTGAAGAATCTCTGTGGTATGAGCAAATGTACCATTTCATTAGCAAATAAGAGCACATGACAAACATTATATTGCCTCATCACTTAAACACTATCTCGATATACGAATAATTATTTAGCAGCCTTTGTGCTAATGTTGTCCGCAGATGCTTTAACAATAATGTGTTATATGAATAAATAGGGCACAGTCAAGCAGTGGCAGGCCCGTGGAGTTAAAGTTGAAGGTTGTGCCAGAGCTGGGGAAAATTCAAAGATCGCGGCCTAAACAATGAAAGTAGGAATAAAGCAGTACATCCTAAATGTGTGCTGCCGAATTTGCGAGGAGAGACATGGGCAGGTGGAAAGCACAAGTAACAGGGTGACTTGCATTTTAGAAAACATGGTGTTTATATCTAAATGGAGGCCTAGTTAATAAATAAAAGGGAAAACTGTAGTTCTACACATTCAGAATGTGTTTCATAAGCAATAGTACTATATCAGTGTATAGATGTATAACTGAGAAAAAATGCATTCTGCTCATTGCTTATGATGAAGAAACGTATAAATTCATAAAAATCGTTCACAATATCATGAAAGGTGTATCAACATAAAATAAACATCAATATAAGGTAGACCTCAACATCTGTATATGGTGGTTCTGTGTGTGTAGCCTTGGGTGTTTCTGTGCAACATTTTCATTATCATTTCTGTTTAAAAAATATACCTTTCTGTTTCTTGTTTCTAAGATGGTGGTAAAGAAGTGTTGTCCATGCACCAGGTTTTACTTTACTTGTTAAACAGTACTAAAGCTCTCGTTCCTGAGGAAGAACTAGCTGTCATGCTCCAGTGGAATCAGCTTGATTGGCAAAAGTATGCTGAGGAGTGTAAAGGAATGATTGTTATTAATCCGGGCATGGTATGTATGTCAGTATACTCAAATGATTTCATAAAGCACAATTGTTCTTTGGCATGCTCCATTTGCCAGTCACAATCCATATGTCAACATGGAATAATGAATTTTCCTTTTCTGCTGGTTTTAATTGTAAAATCTATTGTACTTATCTTGTTTATGGAGCAAAAAGCAAAGGTCAGTTTTTTTAAATAAATGTTTTTTAACGTTTATTGCATGGTTGTATGCTGCCCTCTTCACTTGCATACTACTAACAAACCGTGGTGGGAATAATGTGGTAGACAGCTATTGTACATTCAGTACATTTTATTTCAAGAAGTGCATATGTGCAGCAGCTTCTTTTTGGTGTCTTTTCCTCACTATTCCTGTGTTCTTTGAGGAGTTTTCATTTGATGTGTCCCCCCCATATTACTCATAGGGTTCATTTGAGGTTGCAGATTATTATTAACAGTGATGGAATGCTATCCATTGCATCTGGGTAAGAGAAATTTGAGTGCAGTTGCGGAATCCACTTCGCATCCCACTCAGTACTGATTTGAGGTTTTCCTTCCCTTTTTTTAAGCCTTTGAATCATTTGTTTTGGAGATAAAAGCCTTTACACACTCCTTCTGGAACCCCTATTGAGCAAGTGTCCAGTCACAAGGCTTCCTGTTCTACTTTGCAGTATCACCTCCTTAATAAGCACGTTGCAGCAGTGTGGCGGGGTGCTCGTTCAAATCCCCACTGAACAGCTTCAGCGCTCTGAGGTTGATAGATTACTCCAGTAATCCCAGTGACAAATGCCTTCATTGGAAGGTTGAGTCTAACTCTCTAAATGGGTCTCCTTATATATGTAGAGGTGGTGCGCTGGGTCTGGGGTGACTGCCCCTCAGTGTCCAGAAGAATATACCCATCTCACAAGTATGCAGAAACATCAACATTCTATGAGAGAGGAAAGTTCTTATAATTTCCACTACAGTACCCCATTCCATGCCATTCTTTTGATGGCATTTTTGTCATCTTTATAGCATAAAATTAAGGACTTAATAAGTGAAAAAAGAGTGCAAAAGACCAGTACGATTTTGCAGTGACATTGTGGCACAGGGTGTGTTGGAAATGGCCATTTGCCCAGGGTTATCCCCAAACATGTTGCCTCTGAACTCCTGTTTTGACTGTATGCTGAAGTTTTTGCTGGTTTTAGGACTCTTGGCACTTTACCACTGCTGACCAGTGCTAAAGTGAAAGTGCTCCCTGTCTAAATTGTTTTGGTGATTGGTGTATCCAGGATTGCCATATTTGCTTTAGTGCAAGTCCATTGTAAATGCACTAGGTGTGCACAGTGCCTGTAAATCAAATGCTACTAGTGGCCCTGCAGCACTGATTGTGCCACCTATCTGAGCCGCCCTGTAAACATTTCTCAGACCTGCCACTTTAGTGTCTGTGTGGGCAGTTTTAAACTGCTAGTTCAACCTGGCAAGTGTCCCCACTTGTCCGGCCCAAACCTTCCCTGTTTTACATGTAAGCTACCCTAAGGTAGGCCCAAGGCAGCCCAATGGGCAGGGTGCAGTGTATTTAAAAGATAGGACATGTACTGGTGTGCTTTACATGTCCTGATACTGAAATACTTTTAAATTTGTTTTTCATTGTTGCAAGATCTATCTCTTCCCCTAGGTTAACATGAGTATTGATTGATTTGAAACATCTTTTAAGTGTAATTTCCCATTGAGAGCAGATAGAGATGTGGAGTCTGGGGTCTCTGAACTTACAATTGAAAAATACATATTTTGATGAAGTTGGTTTTTAAATTGTAAGTTTGAAAATGCCACTTTTAGAAAGTGGGCGTGTTATTGCTCAGCCATTCTGTACCTCTGTCATGCTGTGAAATACACGTCTGGGTCAGGTTGACAGTTGGGCTGTTTGTGAATTCATCCCAGACAGTTGCACAAAGGGAGGCGAGGTTTGCCCTGCATATTTTGATAGGTCTTCCTGGGCTAGAGTGGTGGGAGGAGCTGACACTTATATGTGTATAGGGCTGTGCCTGTCCTCACACAAAGCAGTCTCCAACTCCCTGGAGTGAGTCTGGGGCCAGGGCAAGGAAAGGCACAGTCTTGTGCACTACCGATACTTTCTTTTGAAGTTTGCCTACTTCAAAGGCAGAAATGAATAGAAGTATTGGGCCTCGGAGACCATAACGTTAGAACACTTCTGGGCTCAGGGTAGTCTGCCAGGAAGAAGAGCTGGATACTGTAGGAGGGACTGCCACTCTGACTGTTGCTTTGTTGTGCTGGCCTGCTGTTTCTGTCCTGGGAGTGAAAGTATTGGACTTTGCTTTATACATCTTGCTTCCAAGGTTCTCCAGTGGCTTGAACTGAGATTGCCTCCTGTTAAGAAGTCTCAGGGACATCAAAGGCTTTATCTACCAGTGCCTGGGCTCTTCTGCTGGGAGTCTTAACTTTCCAAATGGTGCCAAATACAGTCCCTAAGCCATTGAAAGTGGAAACTGATGCACCAAGGAAGAAAATCGATGCACTGTGGCAGAAAATAGATGCAATACCTGAAGAAATCGACACAGTGCGTTTCTTGCGGTAGAATCGAATAAGTGCCTGTCTTGCAGTGGAAGAATCGGTGCAGTGCCCATAGGAACGACGCAGCACCTGTTCCGCCTCGGCACCATCATCACAGTGGGTCTAGATTTTCCACACATCTTATCTGGGTGTCACTTTCTCATCGACCCTGTACCGCAGTAAGGAACCGAGGCTGCTTGATTGTAAACCAAAGCATCGCCTTTCCTGTGAGGAGAGAATCAACACATCACCTGCCCTGCCAGTAAGAAGCCAAAGCGTCACCACCTATGTGCAGTAAGGAACATTCGCATTGCTTCGCTTTTCCAATGCTTCAGCTCCTTTGCGTCTTGCATCGTCTTTGTTTTTGACGCATCACAGGGACTGTGTGTTAAAAGTATATAACCATTGATTCCTATGGATTAAGACTCTCATAAACCTTTACAAAGTGATATCTTTACTTGTGTATGTTGGAGTTTTGCTATTTTGGTCTTGTCTTACTCAAATATTGGCTATTTTTCAACACTGGTGTGGAGTACTTTTGTGGTGTTTTCGCTGAGTTAATGTGTGTGTTTGTACAAATACTTTACACATTGCCTCTGAGATAAGCTTGACTGCTTGAGACAACCTACCAAGGGGATTAGCAGGGGTTATCTTAGCTGTGTAACTCCCTTTCCCTACTTTGACAGGGTACAAACCACTGCCAACTAGAGACCCCATTTCCGACTTTTACGTTTACTGAACCTCTGCCAGAGGCTGAATTCAGCCTACTCACCAAAATGCCATCCTTGAATCTAAGATCTTCCTCTGAGGAAAGAGTGAGCCATAACAATATTTCTAGGTTCCCCCCTAATCCTTCAACATAAAGTTCTTATAGGAACCACCCACCTGAGCTTCCTCACTGGATTACCTGCACTGTATTTTTAGACATCCCCTCTCAACTTTTTGACATTTTAATTCAGATGTATAGCTATGTGGTGTTTTGATATTGAACTCTTGTAATTGTTTTACTCCCTTTCTTGCCACTTCTGTTGTCACTACAGAGGATTCAAAAGAATCTCCCATATCAATTGAGAGGTTTATATTTCCTGGCCCAGCAAAATCAGGATTTAATACAAGAAAGGAAATAAGAGATACCATCATGAATTCCATACTGTCTGAATCCTTCTAGATGTCTTATTCATGTAAAAGGCTATGTTAGTCCTGAACTTGATTTCACCTTTACAGTCTGCTAGCTAGCATAGGCATGTTTTCTAGGTTAACTCCTTTAAAGGTATACATGCAGTTTAACCGGAGAGAGCAGTATGCTATGGCTCAGTCAGTTACGGCATGGACTCAACCACACTTCACAGTGTTGAGGGAAATTGTTTGTACTGATAGGCTATATTCTTGTGCTGCCTCATCTACCTATAACATGTCTAGGCAAAGGTACATGGCAAGCAAATATGGAATGACTATCAAAGCAAAGGCATGCAAGCACTACTAGAAAAGGTTAGCAGAAGCAACCCTGTCCTTCTCAGGCAGTGCACATTTTATCACTCCATATGCTTAGATCATTTCCTTTTATTCAGTTTAGAGGCCCATAGTGGTTTACAAGAGCAGTAAACCACAAAACTGATATGCAGCAGAAATGAATCAATTTAATGGCTGATTCACCAGAGTGAAAAGCACCCAAACTGCAGCCGATGAGATGAATGTGATTTTGCTTACAGAGGGCCTAGATTTCTTTTGCACATCGAGTACCCAGTGATTTTCTACATAGCTAATTTCTTCCTAGAAGTCTGTGTTTTGCCTTGCTTTTATTATTTTACATTTTCTGTTTATCTATCCAAACCCATTTCTCATATCCAGCTCATATCTCCCTAGATGTCTGTTTTGCCTTCATTTTTTTTTTTTTTTTTTTCTGGGAACATATCCAACCCCTCTAGCTGTTTCCTTTGATGCACTGTTGTTGTGGGGCATTTTGTCTGCGAGTGATACATGCTACATCATGAGTAAATCTCCTGAGAAGGCACTGTCCACCCTCTAGTTTTGAAGAAAATATCTTCCAATGGCCCGCTAAAGAGCGTATTTGCTTCTGTCTGAAGCACAAGTCTCCAAACTGAAAAATCTCCCGTACGTTTTGTGCTAAAACCTTGAAAGGTTAGGAGAGCCAAGTTCCACTTTTTCAGGAATAATTTTTCTAATGGATTTTAAGTCTTCTAATACCCTTGCATGTGCGCCAGACTGGATCCGAAAATATTTTTTCAATCATTCTGGTGTCAGGTGGTGCTGCTCCAAGTAAGCAACAGTGACATGTCAACCACTGTATACAGTGTCACATGAGCCAGTGATAGCGCAGAGAAACCCTAGCTATGTTTTAGTCACAAGAGACTAGATAGTGGATTTCATACACTAGGTCAATGAACTGAATCTGAATTAAAGAAAAAGTCATCCGAAATACGTCATAAACATCACATATAACATATGACTATCAATTCAACTTAAACAACCACACCAGTTCATTCAGAAGTTAATGATTTATTTCCCAATATTAGCAACGCTAAAATCACGAAAATAATTCTCAAACACAAATGGTACACGTAGAGAAACAATAAAGGCTGATTGGAACGGCGGATATATCTAAGTTTAATCAATGCAAAAAGATACATTATCTCAATGGTTATTACACAAAACCATAGCAACAGAATCTGAGTAAGAGAAATTGAATACATCTGATAACAATAAGACAAAAAAAGTATCAATGATTATTCATGAGATTAATACCTCACTGATCAGCATTAACATGTTGGACTCCATGTGATAGTTTTAGTAACACAAATTTGGAAAACATCTAACTACAGCGTTGTCAAAAATAAGCAGCAGTAAATAAACATTTGCAGTTGGTACCTGAAAGCAAAAGACAAATAACAATTCACAGCTCATACATTTACCCAATCACTACGGTAATCAGCAACATCGTCGTCTTCGTCAGGGAGACAGCATCATCAGGCACCAACATCAGGACAGGAACAGGTAGCATCAGGAATAAGAACGGGGTGATGGTTTAGAATTTGGACTATAAGATACCCTAAACCATCTAAGCATATGTTCAGTATTGAACAGATATAAACTGATAAAGTACCAAAATGTTAATAGACTATCCGGCAAAACATGAATTGTCAAAGTGACAGATCATAAATAAGTCTCTGGAGCTTACAATACTAGACCGAGAACATCAGAGTAGGAATGCTTAAATGATGAATGCCTCAAAAACAACTGTGACTGAACATTAAATCAAACTTAAATGAAAATGATTGGTCATAACTTTCTCACCTCATGTTTTATCCAATCAGGACATTAACAGATATCAAAATTATATAAAATGTTTACTCTAAGTTCTTCTATTTGCTGTTATTCCATTGACGAAATCTAAACTAATACAATTGTATCTTGCGCATCCTCTTCTCAAGTTTAATCTGTGGACCCTTTGTTTTCATACCACCGGAATACGAAGTCGCAGGAAAACGATTACAGAATATGTTATCACACCATTTCTTTTTCCCTTGAGGAAAGACACACAAGTTAGAAACATAACTACAAACAATTAAGTCAGTCAGACTGCGGAACACACTAGAAACGTTTTATACAGGGACCTTGCATCTGCTCCTACTTCAGTCCAGCAGAGGCCACTAAATACACGTTTAATTCTGCCATTTATGTCAGTTAAGAAACACACTCTTTTGTAAAGACAAAATAATTTCAGCAGCTTAAGTTAGTATGGAAAACAAAATATAGGCCTTACATATGACAGTGGCCATTTAGTTGATCACAATTCTAATTAAATTAATTCACACATTAATCTGTAAGTATAATTACGCAAAGACTAAACATTTATCAAGAAAATTTCAGCTCTCAAAATCCCTCCTCTGATGACTGTCATCACACAAAAACCCCAAATAAATGTATTTAATTTCATAATTCAAAATCCTGATTCTTTCACCTTTTTATAAAACAAATCCTCCATTTGAACATCTACCCTCCTCTGATTCTTTTGAAATCTTTTTGTTTTAATCATTTTAAATATTTTATATATTCCTCAAATTCCAAATAGACAAAACACAATTATCATAATCCATTTGACTAATATTAATATAATACCTTCTCCCAAGTTGCCAAGCCAATTTCCCACTGAAGCAATTTCCTTGCCAGCTTTTTTCCCCAAATAGGAGTTTCAGTTAATTCTTTTAGTTCTGTTTTATCTTTTGTTAAATTGTTAATCAAACCTCTAACTTACTATTGTCCAGTATGTTTGAACAGCAGTGACGCGGACCAAGTAATTTGCAAACTCTGCCCTCTTTTGCTAAAAGAATGTCTAACGCAAGGCAGTTCTGAAGAGCCATAGCTCTTATAGCAGCCATTTAAGTATCTAAGAGGAGAATAGCTCCTGAATAATCCATTAAAATGTTATCTTCAACTGTAGACAACTTTTGTATTTTTATTGCATTCAGAACAACTCCCACTGAAGGAATTATTGCTCCGAATAGGCCTCCCACAATGCTTGAAACTGAATCTCGCTTGTTTCTCGTTTGTATTTCAGCAAATTTAGGAAACTTATTTAAGTCTTCCAGTTGGTACATTTTTGGAAATACTATTCCCGAATAACATGTTCCATACCATCCTCTAGGAAGACTTTAGTAAGCATTCTTCCCACAAATATAATATAATCCAGGCACTGGAGGATCCTGACTATTTAACATGAAATTCAATTTACTCTGCAACAAAAGCACATCGCATTCTCTTGTACCCACATAAATTCTATCAATATAACTTTGCAGCCTATGTATATAGAGCTTTCCCACATGTTGCGCATCTAATGCTAACTTCCTTTGTTTAGTGATGTCAGTGTAAGCATGATCAATCAAGGTCTATGGTAAACTACTCCCTTATCTATCTTAGCTTTAATTGCTCTTCTCCTGTCTTCTGTGTTATCTAGGAACTTCTTTTCTACAGGTGTAAGTAAACAGGTAGGATTATTGTGATGTGCGAACGCAGTTTCAAAGGTCAAGTTCAAAGAAATCTCTCACTAAAACTATATCATTATCCTTTGCTGTTCTACTTAAATATCTAATTATGGGTACAAAAGAAAATACATCATAGTTGGAAAAGAAATATTGAATATATTCCTGATTATAGAATTGTGTTAGTAAAAGACTACAACTTATAGCATAAGTAAGTGGTAAACTATGATAAGCAATTCCCTCCTCAACCGAGGCTGGAATCTGCATACAGACATAACAATCTATCACATGCATTATATCAACATACTCAGTAAACATTTCTTCTCGTGTAAGTATTTCTCATTTACTTTAAACCTATGTATTGCTGAACGAGTAGTAGTTGACTCTAAAGGACTAACCGTTTTGAGTGTTTCTATAGTATGGTTAACTCCATTCATCTCAATGACAATCACACTCACAATCAATAACAAACATACTAATGCACAAGCAATTGCCAAACCAATACCTATACATTTACGACGACTATTCTTAGTGTGTTGATTACTAAAGTTTCCCATGGTCTGGAAAGAATCAAAAAGTAGAAGTAAACACAAATTATGACTATGCAGCAAAAGTAAAAACAAAAGACAATCATTTCAAAAATCTTCAACTTTCGATCTTCAAGTCCTCCTAATGTTTTTTTTTTTTTTCCAAAAGTTCATTCACAGTAATAGGATTCTTTGTCAAAATTCAGTAAAAGTTTGTCAAATCAGTTTAGCAGCTTGTCAGGTTAGTTTATCAAACTCTTTTTAGGTACGACTTCATCAAAGTCTTCTCATCCAGTTTTTTAAAAATTCAGCTTCCCAACAAATGTTCATCAGTCTTTTTCTTTTCTCTTCACGTACCAAAATATAAACTCATAATGTCTCTCTCAAAACAAACATTCTTCTTGCCATTCATTTGTAGCTACATATGCCCATTCGAGACCAGAGCACCTTCTTTTAGCAACTCTTTCTTTTCACTTTTCGACTACTAGCAGCTTCTTCTTCACTTAAATCTTCTCCTTCGTTTAACTCATTTTCTTCTTGAATTGGTGGACCCACGTTTATCTTTCCTGCTTCTGAGTTTTTCTTTGGCCAGTTGTCACCTTTCAAATGTCTTCTTGTTAATACTCTTTTCAGAATTGAACTCAAACTCTTCTCCTTTGACGTTCCTGCAACTGGTTCAGGAGGAGTCAAACCCCCTTGGCCTGGATCTGTCTTTCAAGTTCATGGATGCACACATCTTTGCCAGTCTGGACTTAAGAGTTCCATTCATCTGCTTACGAGTCCTGAAGCTTCTGGGCTGTAACTTCAATGGAGTTTCTGCTCCATGTTTAAAGCCGAACACAGCAACTTAATTACTTCATTGTTAAAGTGGCTTCTTCTATCTGATTCCAAAGAGACCTGGAAACCGAAACTTGGAACTAACTCTCTAAGCAGTGGTTTTGCTACTGTGAGACTATAATTTCCTCTTTGTAGGGTAAGCCTCAACCCAGTGACTGAAAATATACACAATCACCAACACATACGTCAAACCAGCACATGCAGGCATCTCAGTGAAATCCATTTGCAGAGAGAGGGAGGAAGGTAATCCAGGTAGTTCAGGATAGGAAATTAAGGACAATCCGAGGACAAGGATGGGAATCGGGAGTCCCAGACAGGGGGAGCATGCCACAAAAGGCTCCCAGTGTACCACACAGAGAAGATGTTCAGTCAGTAAAAGGAAAGAAGTGCTCCTAAATAATGGTAATGGAAGAAAGAAGGGAAAGTAGGGGATTAAAGTGAGAGAACAACGTTCGGATATTAGTAAAAATGGGGAAAAGTGGAGAAGTAGATAATTCAGTTTGCCAGGTGAAGAGCAGGATTTTCTCTACCAAAGGGCCCTGGAAACAAGAGGAAGATGGATAGTTCCAAAGGAAGTAAGAGTAGGTTGATATATTTGGAGCCCTGGGGAAGGGAGTTCGGGAGAAAATGGCAGAGAAAGCTAAAACCCTTGAATCACACGTGCCTTCTAGAAGTAATGGCCCTGTGTCCAAGCTTATGTGAGATTGAGTCGGAAGACATAAAGCAAATAGGATTTACCTTTAACTCGGAAGGGGTGGAGGAGACAAAGGCTCTCTTTTACTCTGAATGCGTCAGACAATTGGTATTGCAAGCAGAGATGGAGTTAATGAAGGAGGGCATAAGATTGGTACAATTAAGCGAACCAGAGGTAGAGGAAAGAAATAGTAGAGCCCTTAAGTGCCATGCAGGTCTGCTTCCCAATAAAGTGGTGAAACTTGGCACGTAATAAAAACCAGAGAACGTGTGTGGATGGAGATAAGGGCAGATAAAGTATAACTATAGTTACTGAGTATAACGACCCACAGTGAGGAACTGCTTTGAGCCCCTTGTAAACTCCCTAGATAATTACAGTGGGGGGGTTGAGTGATGTGGATTAGGAATTAAGCTCTACGCATGGCCATCAGATTATTTCCTGGAATTTAGGAGGCTATAAAAAATAATTAAAAGGAGGGCTGGAAACATTTGATATAATGTGTTTCCAGGAAACCTGGTTGTGCGACAAACCCGAACCAGTAGATGGTTTTATGAGGCACTTTAGGGGAGCAAATCAGCAAGGTTTAGTCCATCTGTCAGGGGGCCTAATAACTTAGACGTCAACTAGATTAGCGAACACACTTACAGAGGTAAAAACTAAATCTTGATGGTTACTGGCAGGCCAGGTAGATCTTTACAATATAATTGGAGGGTCCAGACAGCCTATGATAATTAATGTATACGTACAACCAGGGAATACGCATGATTATGACATCCAGCGGGGTTTGTTTGAGGAAGATTTGGAAGCAATATGTATAGGTAAAGCAGAACACTTGATTTTAATGCTGGGAGATTTTAACCATAGACTTGACCCCAATAGCAGTGATAAATTGTATAAAGAGCTGCTTGCAGCTGCAGAAATTCCATATAGCACTTTCCCAATTGTAGAATGTTCTGCCCGGGACGTGTCCCTAGCAAGAACTCTAGGATCCCTAGGTATGTTCTGCATAAATGGATGTATGAATACAGATCACCTGGCAAGACAGATCTTTCGTATAGTTAATCAGGCATGCCCTATCGACTATGCCTTTATAAATACTTGGCATTTTGGAGAAGTATTAGATTTCGGAGTTGAGCATATAGAGGGCAGCGATCATTGGCCCCTACGGTTAACAATAGGGCCAGTAAATAAAGCCCAAAAAGAAAGAGAAAAGTGCTGATAGTGCAGGTAGAGTATCCTCGTAGGACAACTACCCGAATTACAGAAAGTAGTCTAAAAGCGCTTAATGAATTGATAGTAAATTATAGAGATATCAGAATGGAGGAAGAACCAAGTGACGCTTTTAAGGGTGACAATAGGGGAATTGCTCTAGTAGTTGACTGTTTAAAAGCAAAGTTAAAAACAACGCAAGAGGAAACGATGAAGGGAGAAGTATGTAAGACTAACAATATTATATCGCATAATCAGGAGAGTAGGAGCCAGAAGCAGAAAGTGTGGAAATTAGAACGGGAATATAAGAAAAGACCCTTTATTGATATAGAACAGAAGCTTCACCAAGCAAAGCAAATTTATAAAACCATTATAAGACAGAGGAAATGGGTATATTTAAATAGGAATTGGGAGATACTGACAGAGGTGATAAGAACACAGAATATTAGAGGTTTTTGGCAGTTGATAAGGGAGGGGGAAAGCTACAGGAACTATGTGGTGTTTGGTTGGAGAAGATGACTGGAATAAACACCTGTGTAATGTATAATAATATGGAGATCATAGGAAGATAGGTAGGGAAGCTTTTGCCCTACAAAAGATAAAAGAAATAATTGTAGTACTTAAACTAACCAAAGCTGCGGGCCCAGACAATCTTCCAGCAATAATAATAACAAATAAAATCGACTGGTGGGCTAAATTCTTTTATGCTATGTTCCATACATTTTTTGATTATGGCCATTTTCCTGAGAATTGGAAGGGTGCCATTATTAGACTTGATTTATAAAAAAGGATGACTCAACACAACCAAAAAAACTATTGCCTAATATTTTTATTAGACGCAGGTGAAAAGGTTTTCACAAAGTTATTACTGGGGCTAATTAAATCATGGGCAGAGATAAATGACTTGATACCAGTAGAGCAAGGCGGTTTTAAAGAAGGTCATTTTACAATCGACCATTGTTTCAGCTTTTGGTCATTAGCAAAAAAAATCAATTGAAATGCGAGTACATTTGTTCTGCTGCTTTGTTGACTTTCATGCTACATTCGGTTTGGTAGCTATAAAATTGCTATGGGGTATGTTAAAACAGCTGGGAGTTGATTCAAATCTATAATTCCTACTTTAGGGTCTGCATTCACAAAACTGGGCCCAAGTAATTTTAGACACGAGTGGTTCACTTTCAAAGAAGATCCCTATAAGGAATGTCTTACGCCAAGGATGTGTTTTGGCTCCATTATTATTCGCTATATTTCTGTCCGACTTACCAGGGTTGTTGAAGGAAGCTAAAGGCCTCTGCCCAAAAATGGATGGGTTCCATATTTCCTGCTTACTATATGCGGACGACCTATTGATAATCGGTATGACGGAGCAAGGGCTACAAAGAAAATGGTATATGTTTAATTCTTATTGTCAAAGGAAAAAAATGGTAGTAAATATGGATAAAACGAAAATAATAACAATAGGGAAAAAGAAGAGTGCATTTACCTACTTTTTGAGAGGAGAAAAAGTAGAGAAGGTAAAACAAAATATAAATATTTAGGCATGTCGTTAGACTCCGAATTAAGATGGAAAGATCATATTAAAGCGCTAAAGAATAGAGCTTTAACATCGGTATGGGGGTTGAAACAGTTTAGCAGTAAATATGGGGGACCATCCCTCCATCCTGTTGTCTCTGCTTTTAAAGCTATGGAACGTCCTCAATTTCAATATGGGGTAGAAGTTTTAACACACTCTGGGAAATTAAATTGGGAGACAGAAGAAAGTGCATGTGTAAAGCGCATGCTATCGCTGCCTCCCTCAAGCATGATACAAGGTATAAGGGCAGAATGTCAAATGACGCCATGGACTTATCAGGGAACGCAGGCCACGTTGAAATTTTGGTTAAGCCTAAGAGATGAGAGAATCTCAAAGATCGCAAGACTGTGTAAAAAAGAAATAACAAATGAGTTACACTGGGCATCACAAGTGAGAGGACGGTTAGAAAAGATTTGCGGCCTCTTAGGTTTATCTGGAACCCAGTGGTGCGGAGAACAAATCCCAAATCAGACTCTATGTATAATGCTAAAGGAAAGGGCAAGAGAAGTAGATCTGGAGTACCTGGAGTGAAACATTTCCTCCCTGTTTATGGTAGGTGGATGGAGGAATCCCAATAGTTTCCCCTATATAGAGGCCCTACCCAACCCAAGACTAAGAGGCGCAGTGTTACAGTTTAGAACCGGGTTAAACCCCAGCTACATGAATCCTAAAGCAAAAGCATTCTTAAGGATGATCAGGGTCTTTGTACATGTGTCTTACAACAGAAACGTAGCGCTCAACATATACTTTTGGATTGTTATTGGTTTTTAGAAGTGTGTAAGACGTTCTTCAAACCAATTTTTAAGGAATATATTATTATAAATCGGGTTCAAGCGCTTAAGTTATTAGTAGATATGAGATTTTTTAATTTAACCTGCGCGTTAGGCCGATTTTTAATTGGAGGGGTTTTAAATGGATTTATAGGGCCCTGCAAAATGTAGTAAGTGAAGTTGAACAAGAGATGGCACTTTCTCAGATGAATGAAGAGTTTACAAATTGATTGTTTTTAAAATTATATTGATTGATTGTAACATAGGACATTTGTCTTGTTATAATGAGGTTTAAAATAAAATGCAGTGTCACTTTATTTAGATTTGCCAGGCATGGAAATTATAAGAACCGTGATCAAAATTATAACCGGGGTAAGCGGGTATGCACAATGCACTTTGTAAAATGAGTAACATTCATTTGTTGACAAAATGGATCTATGGCAAACTGCTTTGGCAACCTGTCTAAACCCGTCTAAACTCTGGATTAAACCACTGTTGCTTAAAACATCAAACCATTGCATCTCTCCCTATGTGTGCTTGTCCATCATAATATCTAGCCATTTGAGTCAGTAGACTACTTGGCAGAGCTACTTTCCCTTCTCCTGTCACCCAACCATCATCCTCCCTCTGGACACATTTAAATTTAAGCTTGATCCAATCCCTACACTCTTCTTTAGAAACATTATCTCGTAGAGCCTTCAGCTCTTCCAAAGTATCAATAATTTGCATGGTTAAATTCGTATACACTTCATCATTTTCAGATAACAGTTCCCAGTTTCCTTTGGAGGATATGCCATTCAAGGCACAAAATTTTGCAACTTGATCTGCATATGCATTTCCCAATGACACGTAATCTTGTGATCTCTGATGTGGACTGCATTTCACCACAGCAATTTTCTCTGGCGTTTGAACAGCTTGTAACAACTCCTTAATTTTCTCGTCATTTCTTACTGGTGAACCAGAAGAAGTTAAGAAACCTCTCTGTGACCATATTTGGCCAAAGTCATGCACAATGACGAATTCATATTGACTATCTGTGTAGATTGTCACTTTCATCTGACTCGAAATATGGCATGCTCCAGTAAGAGCTACCAATTCTGCTACTTGTGCAGAAAACAATCCGGAAGCCATGAAGCTTCCAGTATGCCAGTGATAGTACATACTGCATATCCTGCTCTTAACGTGCCTACGTTATCTCTCAAGCAGGGACAATCAACAAAAATAATTTGATCATTGTCTTCCAGGCAGGTGTCTCTGATATCTGCTCTGAGTTTTGTGCATACCTCTGTAATTTCCAAACAATCATGTTCTGTATCATCCAATTTATGTGAACCAACATTTTCAGTTGTAAGTAAAGTTATTGGATTAAGCACTGTACATCTCTTTATTGTAACATTTGGAGATCCCAAGATTGAGGTCCCATATCTGGTCAGTCTAGATCTGGTCAGATACTGAGTCTTTGAAGGAGTGAGCAATATTTCGGGTGAATGAGGAACCATCACAGTAAGAGGGTAACCCATCACGATATTTTCACTTTGAGTCATGCTCTGCTCTACTGCTGCAACGGACCGCAAGCATCCTTGTAATGCCTCCATGTGTCTGAGTCAAAACAGGCAAAGAACATGCATTGCAACACGTTCATGGCAAAACAACAGGAAACTGTGTAATAAGTCATACCCAAAGCTGGAGCTTGACACACACTCTTTCAGATCAGAGAATGCTTTCATACAGGTTGCATCCAATATTATAGGACCGAAAACATCTTTGAGTCAGTCTCTGTAAAGGCTTTGAAAGAACTGAAAAATTTGGAATCCACTGACGACAATAACCAACCATTCCCAAAAACATCCTCACTCCTTTGTGAAATTGGTACTTTCATCTGAAAAATTGTCGCAACTCTCGCTCTAGAAATTCTCCTAGTTCCTTTCTCAATTAGATGACCCAAATAATTCCCCTCTCTCTGACAATACTGCAATTTATTAGGGGACACTTTATGACCATTGTCTCCCAAGAAGTTCAACAATGCAGTATTATCATATTTGCACCCTTCGTTTGTCTATCATGTGATCATCAATGTATTGCACCAATGTCGATTGGTAAGGCATTACCAGTAACTCTAGATTCTTCTTAAAGGTCTGGTTGAAAATAGATGGTGACTCTGAAAACCCCTGTGGAATTCTACACCAACAGTAGACTTTGCGCCAAGAAGTCAAAACAAAAGAGATATCTACTGTCCTCATGAAGAGGCACACAAACAAATGCTAACACAGTAAACCATTCAGCATCACATGGGTTCTGAAACATAATCACAATTCGATTTGGCACGACTAGACTACAGTCACAATGTCATTTATTTTTCTCAGGTTCTGTACAAGGCAAATTTTCCCACGTGATTTTCTTAAACCCATTATTGGTGAATTACATGGCCTACTTAACACCTCCTTCAAAATTCCTTTCTCCACAAACTGCTCTGTCAAAGTTCTTACACCCTTGATTGCTTCGATTGTCATCGGATATTGTGGAGTCTGAGAGAAAACCACATTAGGCTTCACTGCGATTCTGACTGGTTCTACTCCTTTGATCAACCCAATATCCTTTCCTGAAAGATCCCAAACTTTAGACTTAAGTCTTCTGCAAATCAACCGGAAGATCTTTTATTTCAAAAACTGGAAAGAAACTAATCAAAGGTGCTTCTTCAACCTCTGGCTCGTCAAAACTAATCAAAGGAAATTTCCCCAGACACCTGACACATTGTTGACAGTTAGTGTTGGATCTTCATAATCACTGTTTGTCTGAATCGCAGTTCCCTCATCTGTGCAAGTAATTGAACATCTTGTTTTACACAACAGATCTCTTCTCAGGAGTGACACTGTACTTGAGTCACAAACCACAAACGTACGCAAACCCTTAAAATTACCAATCTTAACTATAACTGGTTCTGTAATAGGCTTTGTCAAATGTTTGTTTGCAACTCCCACAATCAGAACTGTCTTCCCTGACTAGGGTAAATCTTGAACCTCTGCATATCTCACTGTTGAGCGTGTAGCTCTAGTATCAACCAGAAAAGAAACTTTGTGACCATGCACCTTTCGTTGAACATAAGGACCTTTTCTGATTCATTTCTAATGATGCAGCCGTCACATACTCCTCCTCTTCTGAACTATCTGACAGCCATACATCATTTATTTCATTCTCACTATGTAAAGGAAATTGATGTACTGTATTGTCACTCTGGTTTAATCTTTTACTTGTGACCACCCGAGAAAGCATTACCTGTTGCTGATCCACAGGGCTCTATGGTGTTTGCAATTGTCTAGGCATTTGAATTTGTTGTGCAAGCACCATCTGCACTTGTGGCTGTATCTGCTGTACTTGGTGCATTTGTACCTGTTGTACCTGCAGTTGTACATTTTGCACATGCTGCATTGGTTGTAAGGGTTGGAATCCCTGCATCTGATTTACATAATTCTGAAAATTTTGAATTTGACCTCATTCGTGGGCCTCTCATACTCTGAAAAGTATTGACACCATTTGTCTGTTGAACAACACCTCCCTGATTTAGCATTGGGCACTGCCATTTCCAATGTCCAATTGGTCCGCAAACATGACAAGGTAACATTTTTTCGCTGTTGCTCTCCTTGCATCATCACCGAATTCAAATCAACACTTCGATTAACAACTGGAAGTGTCATTCCACCACGTCCTCTGCCATGATTCTGAAACATACTATTTCCCTGTGGCTGCTGAAAGTTTCTTTGAATCCCTGTCTGTGCAGCTTTAATCTGCATCACCATCGCTTTCTCTTTCAACTTTCTTTTTTTCAGTTCAATCTCATAACTACAGGATTTTCCATACCGCAACACCTCATCAATCGGGTTTGCTTGCCAACAAATCAAATGACTCTTAATCATCTGGCTAATCTCTGATCTCAATCCTTCGACAAACCTGAACACAAAATGAACCATATCTTTCGGCTTGATTGTTTCTGTACCACTGTAATGTTTAAACGCTTTTAACAACTTCTCAGAGTACACATGAATTTATTCTGTCCCTTCCTGAGCTGTTCTGTGTTGCCAATCAATGTTTTTGGGCGAAATTCTTGTCTTCAGGAACTCAATGACCTTATAGTAATATTTCATTAATTCAGGAGATGGTGCACCTGTTTTCTGATCTCTTTGCAGTTCACTTGTAGGCCAATCTACACTTTTTTTTTTTACACTCAGTCCACAAATCTGCTGGGACAACTATCTCAAAAACAGTATTCAATCCTCCCACAGACATTTCGCAAGTTTCACAAACCTATCTGTCTGCTCATACTGTTCCACTAGTTTCTCCCTCAACCCGGGGTAATCATTTGTAAATGACAATATGTCACTTCTGCTCCAAGGTACATTGACAAAATTAAATTCCCTCCTGGAGTCTCTGTCATTGTCAAAATTTGTAATTGTTCTTTTGTTTGCATTACATCTACAAGTGAAGTATCTGAACCTTTCCTCAGCCTTTCTCTTTTCTCGACTCGTCTGACTTCCCATTTTTCTGACGCTCTCCAGATTTGTACTCTTTCAAGTAACACTCTAAGATGTGTTTTCATCCCTGCAGACCTCATGTGTTCAAAATCTTCAGTCTCAAAATGTAATCTCTTGATGTGTAGCCATTTTAGTTTCAGCTCCATGCAAGTTATATTAACATACTAGGCCTGCCGCTGTGCACTTTAAGCTAGATGTATTTTATTTGGCTTTGCTTTATTATTGTTACAGAAGCCACTTTTACGGTCTTGTTTTATTTTCTCTCTGACTGTTTTTGCCTAGGCCAGCATTCTGTTCTCAAACAAGACATTCTTGCTCACTCTGTGCTTCTTTCAAGGCTACAGCAGGATAGGTTGCCGGTGAACATGGTATAAGTTTAGTCTCTGACATTCATAGAAAATACACATCCTTACGTCGGGACATTTTCTTAGAACACCAGCTGTTTTATTATAAAAACACTTCCCTGTCCCTTACACGTTAGAGGGAGATTCCAGCCAGAGAACCAACACTGTATGCTGATTTCCGAATGCTTCGCTACCGCTGTTTTGCAGGCCTCTGCTCAGGTATGGCGGATGATGTCTTCCCAGGGGAACCTGAAAGGCAGAATTAGAGCTTAACACGCTGTGCTCTATCGTAGTCTAGGTAGAAATTATTCTGTTGACTCTAGTGACAATATGGTAGCATTATTTTTATGTTTTACTCTCCTTGTCACAATTTTAATCTTGTCATGCTGTATCGTCCTGGTTATTGCAGATCACGCTTTGCTCGCCAAGATGCAGTCGCTTTATTAAAGCATTATTGAAATATGTACTGCCTCAGTTTGTCATTGTGTATGTGAGACTGAGAGAAACGGATGAGACCTGAGTCACCACGGCTTCCCTGAGAAACCAGTTATCTCATGCGCTCGGCTGCCAAATCATCCCTGCCCTCGGGTAGAGATGAGGCACTGCTAGTTAGCCGGAGCAGAACCCGGATTGGAGCGACAGGTGTCACCTGCAGACTCAGTCTCCCACACTGCAGGCGATTCTGCCACTCAAAATCCAGTAGTCTCATTAGCATAATGAGAGCTTACACGACACTATAACTTCTCCCTAGGTTCTTTGTTTTTGTAGGATCTATTTCGTATTTATCTGCGAACTCTTGTAATTGCTGATGCACTTCAGCTGCTCCCTCAGTAATTAACGGACACAAATATTTCAACTGAGCTTCAGTACATGATTCAGGTCTATTTCCTTTGTCCCTTCAAGAAGCTCACCTGAGGCCATTGACAATCTCATGTTGTTTAAAACCTCATTTCCCTTACTTTGATTATCGGGGACTTTTGAAACACTAAAATCTTCTAACCTTTTCGTTATTTTCTGTGCAGTCAGATCCTTTAATAAAATATCATCAGGCTGAACACTCGGTGACAGCTGCTGCACTGGGCTCACACATTGGGGAGTTAATAATCTCTTCTCCTGGCCACTGCATGATCCAGTTATTTCTGAATTTCTAACAGGAGAAAAATCTATTAAAGATCTTGACCTATTTAGAGTCTGTCCTATGGATGATGTTTACCCGATGTTTACATTCTGACTTTGAACTCCTTGATTCACTACACCCCTGTTGCCCTGAACATATAAAGGCATAGGTGGACCAAATGTAATTGGTACTGAAATTGCATCTGGGCTCCTGGTTTCTACATTCTGAGACTGCATTATTCTTGTATTCTGCATTTGTGGTAATATCGGAGTAGGCTCTTTCTGAATCAATTTCAGCTTCTGTGGATTCTGACCCGAAGATTATACTAAATTAGTAGTTGTTTTCACAATCGGAGCATCTGGATAAATCGCAGGAACATTAATCTCTGGTAGCTGTCTGTTGCCTGTTGACTGATTATAGCTACTCTGCATCGGTATTTGCACTAAAGGACTAGCCTGCCCTAAACTCTGATTCACGTTAGGATTAACCTGTACGGAACTGTTGTGTTGTGGTCACTCTGAACTGAACTCTGTGTCATTGCAACTGGTATTGGTGCAGTAGGATTTATACTTGACCCTTCTTGAGCCACATATGTTGGTGAACAATTTCTCAAAATCTGTGTAATAAACTCATCATCGTCTGATTCATCATCATTAAACAAAACCCTTTTAGGCTCTTTGGATGTCTGCTCTTAAACTGCTGAAGAAGAACTCTTTTTAGTCTTCTTTGAAAACTTACTTGGCTCTTTCTCATTGTCTTTTGAAATTGTTGTAAACAATCTAACACCTTGTAAGGTATTGAGTCTCCACTGTCCCTGCTCACTGTCCCATCTAGCTTCCGCTTGTGACTTCTCTGCCCTTCTCATTTTTTTCTCAAATTTCAAAGATTGCTGCAGTGTAGCTACTAGCTCTCTGATTGCTAAGGCTTCAAACTGAGCTGGTCTTGATTAAGGTCTCAGACCATACATCTTCTGTCTCAAATTTACCAAAATTCTCAAATTAAATGTACCATTTTCAGGGAAAGCTAAACATCCTTCCTTCTTTGTGATCCTAATCCAGTGTTTTAACCAAATACATGCTCCCCTACCTTTCTCCTCAATAACAATATATGCCGGAGTACCTTCTGGTGGACACACTTCTCCTTCCCTTGACGAAATATACTAATCTCCTCTAAGAGCACTTTTAAAAACCTTGAAAAACTTCATTTTCCACAAATTTTCTTTAAAAGATCGATAATCAGGAAGTGACTACAGTCCCACAATCCTCTTTGACTCCCTTCTCGCCCAATTCTGCTTTACGATTGTCCCCCAATCTGTCCATGACCCTTCTCACTAACCAACCTATCCTGGCACAAAAACTGACGTAACACTTTCACACAGTGTCAAGAACTCTCAAACCTGTCATGTAGTAACAGTGAAAAGTAAAAGAAAAGCAATAAGGGTGCGGGCAAAGAAGTATCCACAGTGGAGACAGCGACGTCCTTTTTGATAGAAGGTTTGCCGAGCCATGCTGCACACTTTGCAAAGAAAATGCAGAAGTAATGAATCCCAAGATGGCCGACGAGAAGTCCAAAGTTTACTTTGTAGTTCTAGTGTTGCACTCCGTTATGTTGCTATGACACACACTTCGCACTTCAACTGGGACCGGACTGGAATCCAGATGCACAGAGAGAATGCGTATTATGAGGTAAATGTCTTTTTGGAGGAAAATTTGACTTTGCATGTATTTTACAGACAAACGAGTTAACAGAACATGATAATATTTCATGGTGTAAAAGCACTTATGGTGACAGAAGGTTTTTTCAAGTACATTAAAGAGTTTCTGGCTAGAATGGACTATTAAGAACATTCAGAGAATATTAAGATATACTAACAACAAATTTGATAATCTACTCCTCAATATACAAACAACAGGAGTTCAAGAAAGTTACAGAAGGAAGTTTAATATGTTTCTTCAAAGAGGCATATAATTTATTCTTGACAAAAAAAGTAATTATAAGACAGTCAAGAGGAAATTCTTCCTACGCTTCATACAACCATGATTGACTCTTAACTATATATATATTTATATATATATATATTTACATATATAGAAATTTGTGTGTGTGTGTTCAATAGCATGTGTAGCTGCAGATACACATGCTATGCATAGCTCTTCTAGTGTTGGGCTCAGAGTGTTACAAGTTGTTTTTCTTTGAAGAAGTCTTTTCGGAGTCACAGGATCGAGTGACTCCTCTCGGTTACAGTGCGCATGGGCATGAACTCCATTGTTAGATTGTTTTTCTTTCTGCTATCGGGTTCGGACATGTTTCCTTTCGCTCCGAGATTTCAAATCGCAAAACCTTAGAAAACCCATTTAATTGTCGGTATTGTTTCGATAGCGTTTTCCATCCAGCATCGAACCGGTACTACCGTCGGAATCTAAATTTTTCCCTTTGGGGCACGTGCGCTCGACTCTGGCCTGTTCAGGCCTAACGCGTGAAAGCCTGACGGATCTGACTCCATTTTGATTCTGGCCTCGGTGCCAGGCAAAGTTCCCATATACAGACCAACATCTGGTTTGTAATTTGTGCCTTTCTCCTGACCATCGTGAAGAAGATTGCAAGGCCTGTCGATCGTTTCGATCTAAGAGGACTTTAAGAGATCATAGAGCCCGAAGATTGGAAATGGCGTCCAAAAGCACAGAACATCTCGACGTCACAGAAGAAGAGCAGGCGCAGACAGCGGTCTCCTTTCGAGACACTGATTCCAAGCAGGAATCTAAAGAAGAAAGACCCATCACGGCTGGCCAGTATGTGAGTACGCCTGCCCCTACTTCCATACATAAAAAACTACTGAAGGCCTTGGGTACACCACTGCCGGAAGGCCATGGGTCGGCCTGAAAAAAGGCTGTTGGCGACCGACCTTCGGGTTCAGTGCCGAAAAAGGCCACTCCTCTGTCTACTTCGGAGTCAAGTAAGTCGGTCAGAACTTCCACCTCGGACTCCAGTACGCGTCCTCACTCCTCTGAGTCGAAGATTCAACGCCCTTCTTCGGACACGACATAGCTGACTTAATTTTCTGGACCAAAAAAGATTCAGACTTTAGAACCGAAAAAAGCCTCAAACACAGAGGAACAAGGACACATCTCAAAGCCGATGCAAGAATCTTAGAATCCTGAGCATGAGGACACTGAGATTCAGCCAATATTGGAGATTATGGATGAAAGACAATCTAGAATCCATATACATAAAGAGACTGGCAGAATTCTGACTGCACCTCCTTTAAAGACTTAGAGAAAACTGGCCTTTCAAGAGGAGTTAGACTCTGCTGAACCACCAACAAAGGTTCAAAAACAGAAGGAAAAATCAGCACCTCTCCCTACTTCTCCTCACAATAGTTCACCACCATTGCCTTTTCCAACGCACTCACTATGCTTGCATGGAGATACAGTGGATCCTTGAGATCTGTATGACCCTGATCCCATTCCAGACAATGATCCTGACCTATACCCCTCCAAGCCTTCTCCACCAGGGGACACTACTGCCTACACTCAGGTAGTTTCTAGGGCAGCTGCTTACCATGGGGTGCTTATGCACTCTGAACCCCAAAAGGAAGATTTTTTATTCAACATTCTGTCTTCCACTCACTTCAGATACCAGTCTCTCCCAGTGTTGCCCGGAATGGTAAAACATGCTTTAGCGAGCCCATCAAAGCTAGAGTAATTACTCCTACAATTGACAAAAAATATAAACCCGCTCCTACATCCCCAGACTACATCACACATCAAGTTCCTCCAGACCCTGTGATGGTGAGTGCAGCTAGGAAAAGAGCTAACAGCCAATCATCAGGAGATGCTCCTCCACCTGATAAGGAGAGTAGGAAATGTGATGCTGCTGGCAAGAGAGTAGCCACACAAGTGGCTAATCAGTGGCGGATTGCAAATTCGCAAGCACTCCTTGCCAGATACGATAGAGCCCACTGGGATGAGATGCAAGAATTCATACAGCAGGTTGTAGAGGAAGGACAGGCTATAAGTAATAATCAGATAAGGCCTGTCCTCGATGCTGCTGATACAGCCGCAAGAAGGGTAAATACGGCCATTACAATACGAAGGCATGCATGGTTACGCTCTTCTAGTTTTAAACCAGAAATTTAACAGGGAGTCCTTAACATGTCTTTCGACAAAAATCATTTATTTGGGCCGGAGGTGGATACCACCATAGAGAAACTGAGAAAAGACTCAGATACTGCAAAGGCAATGGGAGCTTTGTATACCACACCATATAGAGGCTCCTTTCGCAGTCCCCAATTCAGAGGGGGATTTAAGCCACAATCCTCTGAACCTTTTACCTCCCAGTCAAAGCAGGGACAACAGGCACAGTATCAAAGAGGGCGGTTTAGAGGGTCCTATAGAGGACAATATTTCAGAAACAGAGGCAAATTCCAAGCCTCAAAGCAAGCCACTGCACCATCCAAACAATGACTTGTTTCCAACCCCTCCACCACACACATCTCCTGTGGGAGGAAGACGAAAACAATTCCACTCTCATTGGCAAAATATCACTACAGACAATTGGGTGTTGTCAATTATCCACAATGGCTATTGCCTAGAATTAATCTCCACCCCTCCAAACATTCCACCACGTTACCACAAACCCTGAACAAAGGAAGTGCAATCCCTAATACTAAAACAAGCAATAGAATTGTTCCCACATTCCCAACAAGGAACAGGGGTATACACACTATACTTCCTCATTCCCAAGAAAGATGGCACTCTAAGGCCTATCCTAGACCTCAGACCTCTCAATCTATACATCCTGTCAGAACATTTTCACATGGTAACTCTGCAGAATGTCATCCTACTACTACAAAACCAAAATTACATGATTGCTTTAGACCTCAAAGATGCGTATTTCCATATACCAATCCATCCAGCTCACAGAAAATACCTCAGGTTTGTCATAGCAGGAAAACATCAACAGTTCAAAATTTTACTATTCGCCTTAACCGCAGCCCCAAGGGTATTCACAAAGTGCCTAGCGGTAGTCGCAGCCTACATAAGAAGACAACATATACATGTCTTTCCATATCTATAGGATCGGCTAATACAATCAGTCATACGCAATGCCAAAATCATATGCATTAAGTAATACGAACCTTACACTCACTAGGGTTCTCAATAAACTACCAAACATCTCATCTACAACCCACACAAATACAACAGTATTTGGGTGCAATACTAAATACTCAGCAAGTGCTAGCATGTCCAAATACACAATGGATACAAGCATTCCAAAATGTAATCACACAAATACAAACAAATCAACAATACACTGTCAGATTTCTCATGAAGATTTTAGGAATGATGGCATCATGTATTGCAATTGTTCCACATGCAAGACTAAACATGCGGCCCGTACAACAGTGCCTTGCACAACAATGGTCACAGGCACACAGTCAACTTCAAAATCTAGTGTTGATAGACCGCCAAACATGCATGTCCCTCCAGTGGTGGAATTCCACAAATCTAAGCAAAGGGCGGCCATTTCAAGACCCTGTGCCTCAGACCATAATTACAACAGATGCATCAGTGATTGGTTTTGGAGCCCACCTAAACAATCACAACATTCAAGGGCAATGGGATGCCAAACATAGACATCTACATATAAATCACTTGGAGTTGTTAGCTGTCTTCCTAGCACTCAAAGCCTTTCAACCTCTTCTCACACAGAAGAATGTCCTTATCAAAACTGACAACATAACCATGTATTACCTAAACAAACAGAGAGGTATACATTCATCCCAACTCTTCCCTGCTAGCCTGTAAAATTTGGAAATGGGCAATCCACAACCAAATTCACCTGTTAGCACAATACGTTCCAGGGATAGACAATCAGCGGATATCCTCAGCAGAAATCACCAACAAACACACGAATGTGAGATTCATTCTCAAGTACTTCAAAAATACTTTCAACAAAGGGGAACGCCAAGCATAGATCTGTTCGCCACAAGCGAAAACACAAAATGCCAAAACTTTGCATCCCCTATCCAAGGGCAATGCTCTATGGATCAAGTGGTCAGAGAGATTTGCTTACGCTTTTCCCCCTCTCCCACTCCCTCCGTTTCTAGTCAACAAGTTGCGACAAACTTCACTCAACATGATACTCATAGCACCAACATGGGCACGTCAACCGTGGTACACAACATTATTAGACCTGTCAGTAGTACCACACTCCAAACTCCCGACCAGATCTGTTGACACAAAACAAAGGCCAAATCAGGCACCCAAATTCCAAATCACTCAATCTAGCAATTTGGCTCCTGAAGTCAGAGTTTGGATATTTACAACTCCCATCAGAATGTAGGGAAGTTATTAAACAAGCAAGAAAACCCACTACCAGACAGTGCTGTGCAAACAAATGGAAACGATTTGTATATTACTGTCAATCTAAACATATTGACCCTCTTACAGCATCAATACAAGACATTGTATGCTACTTACTTCATTTACAAAAATCACAGTTAGCATTCTCTTCAATAAAAAGAATCTTACTGCATATTTACAAAATATACAGCACAGCTCTTTATTTAGAGTTCCTGTCATTAAAGCTTTCATGGAAGGTTTGAAATGTATCATTCCACCCAGAATACCACCACTCCCTTCTTGGAATTTAAATATAGTGCTTACACAGCTTATGGGACCACCATTTGAGCCCATGCACTCTTGCCAAATGCAATTCTTAACATGGAAAGTTGCCTTCCTAGTAGCAATTACTTCTTTAAGAAGAGTACGTGAAATCCAAGCCCTTACTATTGAAGAACCGTTCTTCCAAGTACACAAGCATAAAGTTGTACTAAGAACAAACCCAAAATTTCTTACAAAGGTTATGTCACCATTTCATATAAATCAAACAGTAGAACTGCCAGTCTTCTTCCCAAAGCCAAATTCTGTGGCAGAAAGTGTTACATACATTAGACATCAAAATAGCTTTAATGTACTATATAGACAGAGCTAAGCCATTTAGAAAGACTAAACAACTCTTTGTAGCCTTCCAAAAACCTCATACAGGCAATCCCATATCAAAACAAGGTTTAGCAAGATGGATTGTAAGATGCATCCAAACATGCTACATTAAAGCCAAAAGACAACTCTTAGTTACTCCTAAAGCACATTCTATAAGGAAAAAAGGTGCCACAATGGCTTTCTTAGGGAATATACCTATGGCTGAAATATGTAAAGCAGCCACCTGGTCAACACCACATACGTTCACTAAACACTCCTGTGTAGACGTTTTATCACGACAACAAGCTACAGTAGAGTAGACCAAGCAGTACTCAGAACATTATTTCAAACAACTTCAACTCTTACAGGCTAACCACCGCTATTTGTATGGGAGGACAAACTGCTTTGTAGTCTATGCACAGCATGTGTATCTGCAGCTACACATGCCATTGAATGGAAAATGTCACTTACACAGTGTACATCTGTTCGTGGTATGTTCCACTGCAGATCAGATGCACCCTCCCATCTCCCTTGGAGCCTGTAGCCATTTAAGTTACAAACATTTGTGCATATGTATATATATCTTTGCATTAGCATGGACATCTCTCATCTCTATCACTCCTTCATTATCCTCTGCGGGAAAAAAATCTAACAATGGAGTCGATGCCTATGCGAAATGGAACCGAAGAGGAGTCACCACTCAATCTCGTGACTCGAAAACACTTCTTCGAAGAAAAACAACTTGTAATACTCCGAGCCCAACAGTAGATGGCAGGAATAATGCACAGCATGTGAATCTGCAGAGAACATGCAACGAACAGATGTACACTGGATAAGTGCCATTTTCCATATATATATATATATAGCAACCATTCAGAATAATTGAGAACAAGTAGACAAACTCAACATTTTAAATATCATCACAAAGGTTGAGAAGCAGACTAATCTTATTAAACTGAGAACAATTTCTAAAACTCATAACCTAATATTCAATATCAAACATTTACAACAGAAAGAGAGAGGCAATTCCTCAGGGAACTCAGGGTGAGTGTGATATGTTTGTCAGTGAAATTAATTGTTAGTCAATGAGAAGGAATAATATAATTCAATAGTGTGTCCCTAGTAATTGTAATTGTGATCTTTCAGATGCCGTTATCCAGTCAAGCAAGAAGTGAGGCGGCAAACCGAGTATTTGACAAAACACATTCTCTGAGGCAGTCTCTCTAAATCCCATTCCCCTTTCCCCTTCCAGGGTGCTCAATACGGAGAATCTTATTTTGTTGCGAGTAGTCTGGGTTGGGACTGAGGATTTATCTTCTGCTCCTGAGGGAATCAAATTAAGGAACTCTGACACACAGCGGCTGACAGTCTTGCAGCTTGTCCTCCTAAACTCAAAAACACTCAAACTTAATGCAAAAATTAATTGCGAGCACTTCTTCAAAGCCAAGGAAAAAACAAATTTCTCTATACTACAGGTAAGATAACACAATCGCTTCAGGAACCTTTTAAATTTCACTGTCGGCTTTCGCTCTTGCAGTTATTCTTTTTTTCAGTTCCCCAAATTCGTAATCAAAATTCAACCTGCAAATTTCACTCTCAACTGATCAATGGAGACTGTTCTGGTGCACATAGAACTCGCCAAATCTCAGTTTCCAAACACTCAATTTAACTCGCAAACTCGACTTAACAAACACTCCTGATTGGTCTATTAAATTGACAAATTACAACAGAAATACCAAGTGTCTCATTACACTTTCCAATATACTCTGGAGTCCGAGACCTCTCCTTTCAAGTCCCTGTTATCAAAAACTATGTGGACAATTTTTCCTGAGCACCAAGCGTCACACGCATGTGAAGTTTGCTGATTCCCTACTCACATACTTCAGAGTATGCCAACTCTCTTTGTAACATTTCTTCTGGAGTATGCCAACTTCCATAAAAACTCACAAACAACTCAATCAACTGAAAAATTACCTAAAGCTGTGCAAGCGCATATTCTACTCTATTTAATCTAACAATACGCTGAGAACATATCTTATCAACCTAGGAAACCTCCCAGAACCAGGGGAAGTCACTTTGGGCAGTTAGAAATCCATTTTATCAAATTTGAACACCATTTCAAAATAATAATCAAAACACACCAATTAATTTTCACAATTTATGACTTAAGCAATGACATCAAGAGATACTAACCAAACTCTGCTCCCAAAACTGTTAACACTAAGAAACCCTAACTATATTTTAGTCACAAGGGACTAGATAGTGGATTTCACACACTAGGTCGATGAACCGAATCTGCTTTAAAGGAAACGTCATCCGAAATACCTCACAAACATCACATATAACATATGATAATCAATTCAACTTCAGTAACCACACCAGTTTATTAAGAAGTTAATGATTTATTTCCTTATATTAACAATACTAAAGTCACGAAAATAATTCTCAAACAGGAATGATACATGTAGCGAAACTTTAATCATGCAAGCCTGCATGTGGAAAGCTTTTATAGCAGTGCTCCCATGTTCTGCTAGGTGTCACAGTGCATAGAATCCATCCACCGTCAAGACCGATGCCACTTGGGGTATGACAACCTTTTGGCTCCGATACAGTCCTTACATTTCTGGGTACAAGAGGCATAGCTCACTGATAATATTGCCAAGGATTCCCTCAAAGCAAACTGTTATGAGGTTTGGGTGACGCTAATGGACTAGACACCTCTCCTGACACTGGGTTGCTCATTCACCTGGTCTGGCCACCAAGGAGAGTGTGATGGTGATCTGACTGGCAGCTGATACCCTTGACCTCCAGCTTCCGTCAGTGGAAGTGAAAACCAACTTATTAGAGCCCATGCTTCCATTTAATGACGCCGTTACACACGATCTCCCGGTGGGCTGGTCCAAACCCTATTTGGGGTTCCAGTAAATCGCCAAGTGGCCCGCCGCCCACGTCTTGCTGCAGAGGACCCTACGTTCCTGACCCAGCATCTAACTCCCTAGAGTTTGGTGGTGCAGACTTCCTCAGCATGGGTCAACCCAGGGCTTTTCCCATTGCCCCCAGACCGAGAGACCAAGACGGTGGACACTTTCAGGAAGAAAATATTTTCCACTATCAGGTTTGCCCTGTGATTAGTTAATACCACTCATCTTCTGGGCTTCTATTTCCACAAGTTGTGGGATTTGGTGTTGCAGGTGCTCCTCCTGGTTCCTGATTCAGCCCAAGCCATTTTTTACCTAAGCTATATTCGATGGCCTGGAAGCAGCAAAATTCACAATAAGATGTGGAATTAACACCACTGACTTCATCGGCAGGACGGTGACCTCTGCAGTGGTTCTCAGACGCCATGCCAAGCGAGCACTATGGTCATACCCTCCGATTGGCATGCCTTTGACAATGCAGATTCAGCGCTGGAGCGCTATAAAGACAATAGGGTCATGGCCTGCTCCCTTGGACTGGACTTTGCATCTCGCCATCAACATTCTTCCTGTCATCCATCCTATGGCTATGGTAGAGGATTTCAGTCTCACCAGTACCACTTATACTGCAAGGCTAGTTAATTCCCTAGCCTTTTTGTGGCTCCCGCAGGCGGCTTGGCCAGCATGAGCACCATTCTGTCCTGTCCTCGACTCCTCCAGCCGCCGTCCCCACCAGACCTCTTTAGTGTGCCCTTCATGGCACACAGCCATCTGGCAGAAGGGCAGGATACAGCACTTCATAACTGCATGACAAGCAGTCACCTCAGACAAGTGGGTATTACAGATTGTACTGCATGTTACACATATGCATTCCTCAAGACACTTCTACCAATGCCCCTGTCTTTTCAGTGGTTGTTGGATGATCATCTGTCTTTGTTATGTCAGAAGGTGCAGACTCTTTTGGCCAAAGGAGATATTGAGAGAGTTCGGACACCACATGCTGGTGATGATTTTAACTTCCACAACTTTCTATTGCTGAAAAAGGATGGAGTCTCTGCCCTGTTTTAGATCTTTGCCCTCTCATTGCCTTTCTGAAAAAGGACAGGTTTAAGATGGTTACCCTTGTCCAGGTTCTATCTGCTTTGGACCCTGAAGACTGGATGGTAGATTTGGACCTGAAGGGCGCTTAATTTCATATCCCCATGTTGCAGGCCCACTGGCATTAATTGCAGTTCATTAAGGGCTCCTAGCATTTCCAGTTTGATGTGCATCCTTTTAGCCTCCACAATACCCCTTGGATGTTCTTGAATGGATGGCTGTGGTTCCTGCTCCTCTTTGGATGATGGGGATCTCAGTCTTTCCCTACTTTGACAATTAGATATTGAAGGTGGGCTTGCAGCAGTCACCCACCTCCAGACTTGAGCAAATCGTAATTCATTGGGATTTACTATCAACATGCCAAAGTCACCTGACTCCTTCCCAAACTCTCCTTTTCATCAGAGCCATTCTGGACACTGTACAGTTCCGTGCCTGCCCTCTGGCATGGAGTGTGTAGGACATTCAGAATATGATCTCTATGTTTCACCCTCAAACCCGTATTTCAATGAGACTTATTCTGAGGCTGCGGTGTCTGATGGTACCCTGAATCCTGCTGGTTAAAAAATGCTAGATGGCATATGGGGCTCTGCTGTGGGATCTGAAGTCTCAGTGGGCGCAATATCAGGAGAATCTCTCAGATTGAATCTACATTTCAGAAGTGACTGCAAGTGTTCTGCAGACGTGGTTACAGATCTGTGATCTGGTCAGCGGTAAACCCTTTCCTTACAAAGTTGACAGCAGTGACTGATGCATCTATTCTGAGGTGGGGTGGCTAGCTGGGAGAGGTGGATATCAGAGGACTGAGGTCCCCTGCAGAAACCCGCCTCCAGATCAACTTGTTGAAGTTGCAGGCCATCTGTTTAGCATTGAACACTTTCCTGACATTCATCAAAGAAAGACCTGGCTTGATCTCTGAACGCCAGGGCAGACCAACTCAACTATCAACACCTTGCGGACCACGAAAGGGTGTCTACATCTGGAGGTGGTTAAGTGTCTCTTCTAAATTTGGGGGGAAACTTGGCTCAGTCTATCTGATCCCACCGAGACCCCCGCAGTGTTGGCAATTCTTCCCGTTGGAGTTTCCAAAGTGGCTCTCATTAGGAAACACATTTGTATTGGAGTGGAACTCTGGACTCCTGTACACCTTTCTCACTTACTTGAAAAATGTTGTTTATGTTATAGTGTTGGGGCCTGTTTTGTGGCATAACTCCCTCTCAACACCACTTACTACTTAAAATGGTCTTCTGCAAAGTTGTGTGTTGACCCTGACTCTTGGTGACATTTTTGGAAATAATTTTGACTCCCGGCTCCTGTGTGCTGAGGCAGAAGTTAGTCTTTCATAGTCAAACAGCAAGAGAGGCCTTCAGAAATCATTACTTTGCATACATATGCCACTATAAATTATTCATATATCAATGTAGCTAAAATTAACAGAATGGCATCTAGTTAAGAAAAACAAACTCCATATAAATTTGGGACCTGGCACCTTGATTTAAAAATTGAGGGGATATCTCCATATATGTACCGAAATACCTCGGTTAACATCTGACTTCATATTTAAGATGGGACTTGCATGTTAATTGAAGCACTTCAGAAGCGATAGCTATTGTGAAACTATTGTGCAAATGTAATCAAGATGTTGCAGGTCTCATCATGAAACCATGCTAAGATTGTTGCCTGTCTAATCTTTGAGTCAGAGAATTGGGGAAGATTTTAATTAAAAAATGTTAAATGTCAAGAGGGGCAAACCTAATGATGGTCATCGGGTTTGCCTTTGGTGAGCTTATCTTGGGCTGTGTTTGTGAGTATGGTTTACTTTCAGTATCATTAGCTGTCTCCAAGTCCTTGTTGTTGTTTTCCAAATCTTTGGCAGAAAAGGTAACTTGATCTTAGCAGGGAGAATGTTCTTAGAACAATGATATACCCAGGCAAGATAGCCTGTTGTTGTCCCATTAGGGCATTAAGCTTGTTTGCTGTGCAAAAATCCTAGTACTGCCTTTTTACTCCAACCTAAACCTTGAAAATGTAGTTTTGAGTCATTTGCCTCACTCCTAATGGAGTAAAACTTGGGAGCCTGCCTTTGATGGCTCTATAAATGTGTGCGGGAGGTGTAACTTTTGTTCCATTCCAAAGCATCTTTTGCAACAATCCCTTTCAAAAAGTCATCTTTTACAATAACATTGTTTTTGTATGTGTGTATTATTTTGACGAAAATATCTTTGCTTAAATGTTGGCCTTGCCTTGACATCTGTATGTTTATATTCTTATTGCTGATTAGATGTTTTTTTTACACCTTTTATTATATTTATATATCTTTAAATATCCTATTACCATTCCAAAATGTTCTCAATGTTTAACCTACCGTGGAAAATGTTATTCGGTGAAACCTAATACATTTTAATTTTTGAAAATGTTTGTAAACTTTCAGATATTTATTTTTAAGGTAATTTGCGTTTTTTGTACCATAGATGACAATGATCATTGTGGCCTAAACTATAATGGGAAAATGATCGCCTTGTAAAAGATGTTTTTGAAAAGTTAATTTTGTAAACATGCTACCTTAACACTTTACCATGGAGAAACGTTGGACTTTCCCTTTAGAAAGCACTATTTTAATGTAAGGCTACGAGTGTTGAAAAAAAATCCATGTATAATTAAAAAACATTTTTAGAGATCTAACAGTTTGAAAGATTTTGCATTTGGGAGAGACAGTATTTTGGGGGGCTTTGTGTTGATAACAATGTTTATAATTTCGTGTTACGTTCTAAGGCACGCTTTAATTCTTAATTTGCAAGTGTGGTTTTGATGGCTTAATGCATGGTGTATTTGTGGTATATTTCACTTGTATGTATGTATTCTATAAATTGTGTATTTAAACTAGGTTAGTATTTTAAAATTCGAAAAAATACTTTGAGTTCAACGGTGTCACACCCATCTACGCCCTCACTCATCCTGTAGGTTATTTGGGTGTTGACAAATCATCAGATTTCAAGTTTAAAACACACCAGCAATGGTTGAAAAATATTTTTTTTCTTTCTATAAGGAGAAAAAAATCTTCCTATTCCTAACCGCTGTAGCAGTCATCGAACACTGCATTTCTTGCTACCCTATTAATTATAGATTTTTCCCTTTCAAGCATGATATCGAAAAGATACGAGGAACCCAAAACCTAAATATTTTATTAGAATGGGATTTTCTAGCCAGTCCATCTGCCTACCTGCCTGTCTTGATGCCTCATACTAATATGGTTAAATCCTGAAAGATGAGGTTGTTTTTGATATGTTTCTTAATATTTGGGTTTTCCAATTGAGTTGGTCCACTAAGATGCTATATTAGTGGTGCACTTAACACGTGCCGCAATAAATAGTGGTTTGATGTGTGTAGCATGGCCAATTTAGGCACTGAGTTTTCTCTGCTGTCCTTGTCTTCAATAACTTATTCTTTTTCATGTGCTAGCAATTAATAACTTCCAGGCAGGCCTTGCTTACAGTGTTTATTGTTAGTGACCTGACACAGTTAAACGGGAGCAGGAGTTTAAGCCTCATATGGCACAGCTCATTGACATTCATCCAAAGACCTGGAAGCACCTTGAAAGCTCATGGATTGTTGCACTAGTGAATCAATCCAGCCTGTCTCCATGATTGCGTAGTAGAGCGGGTTCTGGCTTGCCACATGCTCGGGTAACGAGGTGTTGGGGGCCTGTCCGTAGCATGCTTTCAGAAAGGCAGAAGAAGGGGGTTCTAGAAGCACTACATCCCACACGGGCAGGAAGTAGGGAGTTATCCATTTATTGATGTTCCACGATCCTTGACACTAAGTGATTTTGTAACCAGATAAGTGTTCCCCAACGTCCGAAGGTGTATTATAATTTTTGTTCTCCGCACATCCCCACAGTCCCGGAATTGATTTTTGTGTTAATTGTTTAAGCTGTGTTGATTTTCTCTTCCAGAAGCCCAGCTCGATCCGCATCGATCAGCTCGACCGAGAGCAGTTCAAACATGATGTGATTACCTTTCCCGTCATTGTGCACTTCGGGATCCGGCCTGCCCAGCTGAGTTATGCCGGAGACCCGCAGTAAGAAACTTTAACATAGCTTCTCAAGGCGATGTTAATGATTAATTATTATTCAATATAATATCCGGTGAAAAGCTCATCAAATTTAAAAAAAAAAAAAAAAAAACTGAGTATTTCCAGCTGCAGTTTGGAATTAGTTAGATTGACATTTTCCATTTCTAAAGGAAAACCTAAAGGCTTGCATTTGTCTTTTTCTTTTTTTTTTTTTTTTTAATACATGTTGGAAGGTTAACGTGCGCTGTAAATGGTTTGGCTTCCTAAGAAACGAACGAAAAATGGTCTATTATGATTGTGTTTGTGGCATACACAAGTTGAGTGCACTACCCTTGACATGGCTTCCAAATGAGGAATGCTTTTACATTTCAAAGGCTTTTAGCACGCTGCTGTGAAGTATACTAGGCTGAACAGCGGATACATAAAGCTGTCTTTGCCACATATTAAGGCATTGTACCACTCCTGAATACGAAATGGAACTGTTTTTCAATTTTATTGTGTCTCTTCATAATGTTTTGATTTTTTTTTCTTCTTTTTTTCTACTAGAGCTAGTCGAGTAAACAAGCATTGGCGAAGCCAGTAGGCTTCCCCTCAGTGAGTTATTAGATGTGACAATGTCTTTTTAGCCATGATGTACAGCAGCATGCCTTCTGTTCATTGTGGCTAAAAGTTAGTGACATGGCCTAAAGGAGAGTGGAGTGGAGTAGAGTAGCCTAGAGTACCATGGAGTGGTGTAGAGTTGAGTGATTTAGTGGCGTGGTGACGTGTAGAATGGAATAGGGTGGTTTAGAGGGTGATGTAGGGGCGTATGGTTGAGTGGCATAGAGTAAAGTGGAATGGTGGAGGGTAAAGTGGCATAGAGTAGAATGTAGTTAAGTTGTGTAGAGTAGTGTAGAGTGGAGTGATGTAGGGTGGAGTAGTGTGGAGTGTTATAAAGAAGAAAAGTTGTGGGTGTAAGTAACTAGTGCGTCAGTAGAGAAGGTAGATAGGGTGAAAGCAACATAAATAAGAAGTTGTATGCCTATGTTAAAAGTAGGCAAGCACATTGCACTACCCAGAATAATCGTGCTCCAGGGAAGAGCTAACACAAGGAAGGCAGGGAAACCTAACGAGGAGCGTTGCTAATGAGAGTAGCAGCAAAAACAACTAATGGTATGCGGTGGGCAGGTTGTAAGCCCACTAAATTGTAAGCAGTGCGTCTCACAGCACAGTGCATACCCTGTGTAGATGAGACTTAAAAACAGGAACGCTATTTTGCAAACATTAAATATTTCCTAACTTAAAAAGCTAAAACATTGTCAGTAATTGTGCTACATAATTTTCAAATTCTTTTTCTGGTGTTTTAATTTCATAGATTGAGTAATTTTATTATTTGATATTGTTTCCATATATGTTTATCGTTCTTAATTTGGCATCCAAATATGTTGTTAGTTTTGATTGAGATGCTGATACAGAATGCAGTTGTGCGCAGAGAGCACCATTAACGATGTGCAAATTGTTAAATAGTGAATTTTTCATCTTACCAAACTGTGGTAAGACAGACTGATATTTCCATTTGACTTTTGTGCCTTTACACTCTTAAGTAGTTAATGTTTGCAGATGTTCACATTTTCTTTTCATATATATTAAGGATGTTTCCTTTTATTAAAATACTTGTATTATTTGCGTTGTTGCGTCACTTGAAGCACTGAATACAGAATATTTTTGGTTGGGAATGTAGTCCTCAGGAACTGAATGAAGGTTGTGCATGCCAACAAGCATTGACATTCGTTTTTGACTGTGTATAGTTGCCTGCGCATAAAAAACATACATTCTATAACAGAGACACGTCCAACTTAAAAGGAGACAAATGCATAAGCACCTGTGAAGAAAAATAAATCACTATCTTTGGGTGGGTTTGATGTATGCAGCAGCATCATTTTATGGCTGGTGGAGAAGGGCTACATTATATTGCTTGCTGTTCTCTGGATTGGATGTGATACATAGGGCCAGATTAGGACCCCAGCCCTAGCAAAAGTGTTCTTACCAGCCCTACATTTCAGCAGGCCTAAGCCTTCCTGTAGGTTTCCATAGGTTGTCCCTGAAGACTTTTTTGAGAAATCAATTTTGCTTTTCTTTTACCATTCAGTTTTACAAACACATTATCTTAAAAGTTATAGGTTGCAGAGTACGATCTGTAATGGTATTAATGACCGTTTCAAATTACTTCAGAGACTGACCAGAAACATTGTTCCTCACTTTCAAAAAATTATCTGTGTACCTATGAAAAACTTGCGGTCCTGATAGGAAATTATGGCAGAATTGGAGCCACAGAACACCAAAGAAGGAGTTTCTTTGATACACTATATTCTAGTCGAAAGCTCAGTGTACACGGAATTCACTTCTCTAAACTAACCAGAACTGATCTGGCAGTACTGAGACATTTGTAGAGCTTCCAGAATGCATTTCTCTATGGACCTGACTCATACAGTGCTATCTCACCAGTGAACCGTATTCCTCTACTTTGACAAGTGCCAGTCACTGATCTCTATGTATTGAGACATTTGCAGAGCTTTCACAGTGCACTTCTGATAGGGTGTGCAAAAGTAACATATATAAGGCTCAACGATTGTACTACTAAAATAATCCAGAGCCCTGACTATGCACCTGCAACACTTGGTGAATTTTGAATCCGTTAGGGTGTAAATGACTTCCTTGGATCAAATCAAATAAGCATGAGATCCTTCAGTAATGGTTTTATTGGTGCAGCAGTGGTCCATTTCAGAACACAATTTTCATGTAAATTGGCAAAAGGACATAGTTTATGAAGCGATAGTCATGAACACTCCAGAATGTACAGCACATACCTGGCCTTCTACAGGTTTTGGGAGGTGTACAATTTCAAATAAAACTCAGAATTTTTTTTGTAACACTGTTTTTTTACCAGTGTTTGCCTAAATAACGTATTTGAAAATTTAGCACACCACGGCCCGACATACAGAGGAGGAAAAGATTTGACCTTTAACTCCCTGCTTGAGCGATGGAGCACGTGGGGCTCTGCCACCAGTTCCAAAAAATCCCCTGAGGTGGACGAGTGCACAGGAATCTGGACAAGCTCAATTTGTGATTTATGCCAAGGGAGTGGGCATGCTTGGGGAAAACTCCCAAGACTCCTGGTCCCCCTGGCTCCGTCCTATGAACCCTGTGTCCAAGCCCCAAAGACCAAGACAGGGTCCCTGGATGCCATCCCCATGACCCCAGAGAGCTAGGGAGCCAGACCCGAACGCTGATCCCGTCGGCAGGAGAAGCTGCTGGCGGCTCCTTCTTCAATGTTGGAAGGCGCCTGCTGTGAAAAAGCATGAGAGTAAGCTCCCCTGCTCTGTGCCAGTGCTCAAGATGATTGTGAGTACCCCAAGTGGTCCTGGGGCACCTCATCTTCAAAACATAAAGAAACAAGAGGAAAAAGATCCATGGCAAACCAGCTAATAAGATATGCATGCTGCGGCAAGGAGCACTCCATAATACCCTGTGAGGGTGGCTTCTTTATTTCTCAGCTTCTCCATGGTGCGCCACTGAGGGGCAGGATCTCCATCATTATTCATAAGGAAGTGTTTGGGGGCTGCAGGAGTGCAGCAGCCCCTTTTGAGAAACTTCGGAGAATTTGCTCTAATTTTCTCTGGTCACAGAATGTATGACCTGAGGAGACGTCATTCCTCAAGCATTCTGGGCTGGAGCTTTTGCTCTACAGCTTGGAAGTTAAGATATCTCTGGAGATTGGTCCTTTAGCTGCATGTTATGTGACCTGAAGTAGTACAAGAAAGACTTAGACATATTACATTGGTTGTAGATGCTTTATTTAAAATGTATTGCAGGCAGTTGCTGTTAATAAACATTGCAATGCTTTTGTTGACCATGATTTCATGTAATCCTGATTACAGCAATAGGATGGTGATTTGTAACATGATTATTGGCTTTTTAATGTGGTGGCTTATTGACAAAACTATTAGTCTTGCCTAATATTATAATGTAGTGACATCCCCTTGACAAAGCCAATAGGCTTGCCTTATATTTTCATGTGCTGTCCCCTTGACAGCACCAATAAGTTTCACTTTTATGTTGATGTGATGACGTCCCTGACAAAGTTGGTTGGCTTGCATTATAAATTGATGTGGTGACTTCTGACAAAGCTGATAGGCCCATTTTAGTTAAAATGACACCCTCGTGTTGTGATGACCTGCCTGGTATAGGTGGGAGGGTGCTATGATTTTGAGGACCATGACTCAGAAGGGGTAAAATGTAATTTCCGTATGTCAACAAAAGTAATTTCACCTGCATGATGTGTATATTTGTAAATTAATGTGTAGTAATTAGTGTAGAGTGTGCTTCATAAATTTACTTTTTCTTTTTCAAAGAAAAAGCACTTACCTGACAATCATTTATTGAGTGTTATTATTGTGTGCCAGTGAATGGTGATTATTAGCCCACACCACCTCTCCTGAGTAAGCCTTGGACTGCTCTGCTTTGCTACCCGGTGAGAGTAAAGCACTGCAATGGGGTGCTTGGTTCCCAGTAAGGAGACAATTGTGGAACTACTACATGTGCAGGACTCACATCCTGAACAGTTCATAACCCAGTTTCTTACAAGCACCATGTTACACTTATACTGTATTCTTACTGGTAAAGGTGGGGAAGGGCCAATAGTTTGTAATTTCCGGTAATGACACTTCCCTCTGTAAATTGAGCCCCACTAGTGGGTCCTTGAAAATGGCAGTCTGTTAGTTTCTGGTTTTTGAAACGTACACCCTTGCTATTCTCTCCACATGTTGATATTTTACATTCTTATTCGTTTTAGTACTCTTAAAATGCATGTTTAATTTCCAGAGTGGAGATTACAATTGTTTTATCAAATGAGAATAGGAGAGCTGCTTTATGAAAAAAAAAAAAACGTTTCTCTATCACAATAAATACCTGCTTACTTATATTTGAAAACTGTTCAAGAAAATCCTGAAAATACGTTTTTGAAAAACAGACGCCACTTGCATTTTAACATAAAAACACTTGTGACGGTTTTAAATGAACAGGGGTTCCTAGCTACATCACTCAACTCCTGCTTTGCACCTGTCCTGGCGAGCAAATCCCCCGCTCTACTTACGAAAGGTTCTGCTGGTGTGATGTTTCAAAAACCTCTTTTCCCGAGCTCCATCTCAATGTAGGGTTGCCGCTTGGCCGGTGTTATACTGCATGATACGTATTTTAATGTCCTGCTGGTGCAAAACTTCGACAAATCACCAAAAGCTGATAGTTTTTTCCCCTAACAGTATATATTTTAAACAATAAAAGTTAGAGGAAAACACTTCAAATGCTTTAAAAGTAGTCAAAAATGACCCATCAATGATACCTAAGTAAAGAGAAAGGCAAAAAAGGCCCGTTAAAAATGAATACAGATATTTCAAGTAAAGTTCTACTTAAAGAATCAGGTCTGGGCCTTTGCAGCTTCCTAAAACGTGAGCAGATGGCCAGTATTTGTGTCTGGGAGAGTTGTCGGCCTTACCTTAACGTCACTGCACCCTGAAGAAAGCTCCTGCAGTGGGATTCTCAGTACTGTTCATTCTAATAAAAACGGCTCATCAGAGTAAATACCATTGGCAGCGACACAAGTTACCAGCTCCTGCTGATTTCAGGTATAACGGACCTACTAAAGTAACTCGTGGTGGCTGAGGGCGACCGCCAGTCCACTATCAGGCGTTAAACTCGGAAACAATGCAGAATGTGCAGCTTTGCTTTTTATCACCTTCAATACGGGAGTCCGTTTTTACACAAGTTGTCCGACTACACACACATGAACAAACATTAGGAATGACAAAAAACATGCGCAATTTGAGAGCCAGACTCAGCTGTTTGGTATTTAAAAGAGTGCCTGACTGTGAAAGGCCTTTTCTTTCGGTTCCCAGACAGTCAGTGGTTGCTGTGCGTGCAGTGACCTCTGTCCGTGGCACTGTTTCTCCGGGACGTCCTACAATACTGGGGCGCTCCGGTGTGTAGCCGAGTGTCTCGCCATTAGCGTTGCATGTTCTCATGCCTTAAGATCAGCGGTGAGTGTCATTTATTACTACTTATTGTTGGTAGATAGGGGCGCCCTTTTCGTAGCATGTTTTATTCTTCATTGTAAAGCCCAGGATTTGCCCTTTTCGATTCAACGTTTGCGGTATACAACCGACTTTCCACATAATTTAATGTTTTCTATACATTTTTACTGCTGTGTTTTTTGACGATATTAATTACTGCAAACCATACTGTTTGTTGAATTTTATTAACTTTGAGTAGCGAGGCTGAGCTGTCGAGGCGTAATTCGCGGAGAGTGTGGTACACGTACCTGTTCACTATGACAGTATTTACTCAATACCACATGTTTCCAATCAATATTTTAGACAAATGAAAATAACTTTTCAGGCTTGTGAAGCGATCTGTGTATGTATGGCAAGGAAGACTTTCAAACTCATTCACATCTGGCCGACCTCGTATAACCCATATAATGTGTGGCTGTGGTATTTCATTCAGAATCTGGCTCTGTCGGGCCGACCGTGTGGCAGGCCAACAAGCCGCTTCAAACAAACTACTGTTGTGCCTAGTACGTGACAGACTTTGTATTCTGATATCACCACTTCATTATTTTCCGCAGGTACCAGAAGTTGTGGAAAAGCTATGTTAAACTGCGCCATCTGCTGGCTAACAGCCCCAAAGTCAAGCAGTCCGATAAACTGAAGTTGTTTCAGCGGGAGGTAAGCACATCCACAGATGGGTTCGAAAGATCCATTGTTTTTAATTATGCACGTGCATTAAAGACGTCCGGGAAAAGTTCTTACTGCAGATGCTGTGCGATTCGCCAGTGCGGGGTTCTTTTTTCCAGTCTTAAATAGGTTGTTTAGAATTTACTTTTTTCCTCTGAGCCCTGGATGTAAAAACTTTTTTTTTCCTGAATGGGTCAGAGGATAAGTTTCTTATTTGACTAGATCTACTTCTCGCACTGAGCTCATAGACAGGAAGGTCATCACACGGGCGTAGCTACAGGGTGGAGTTTGGGGTGTTACACCTCCCTAATAAATGTATTCTCCGATAACTGTGGGATATTGACGCTTTCAGTCGGGTATGGTGAATTGTTAGCCTGTCAGATTTAACTAGCAATTTTTACAAAAACACTGACGAAAATGCGCATACACTCCTCGACTTTGAAAGCCTAAAAAATGTTGGTTATTTTACAAAATGTGTTTTTTCTCTTAGTAACTCTACTAATCCAAATTCCTTTCCATTTCCCCTGCCCTTATGGCCCCTCTTCTGTTCCCTGCTTGCCATATTGTATTTTAACATAATATGCTAGCATGATCAATGAAAAAACTGAAGCTTAAACCCCCCAGTCTTACTGACCAAGCTATGCCTCTGTCAACACAGTTGATTGTCCCACCCTCGTATGCACCCTGGATTCTTGAATGGAACTCACTGACAAAGCTTTCCCTGGTTATCTTGCTACCTTTCTAAAATACACCAGTTTGTTTTCATGGGCACCTCCAGGTTAAAAAAGGCTATCGCTTGTGAAGTCCTCCAGGGTACAAACTGTCTCCAGTCATCTTCAACCATTACAGGGAACCTATTGGTGCTCTCCTCGCAGGTAGCATCATTAAGATTCACCAATATGCTAATGATGCACAGCTCAGCTTGAAAATGTCCTCTCTTTCAGACATCCAATGCCTAATCTCTGCATGCATCTCATCCAACCTGGATGTCCACCATGTGCTCAACCCAATCAAATCAGAATTTCTGTTATTTGCCAAGAAAAACAAACAAGATACAGTATAAATGTGGCTCAATGACATGAACCTTGAGAGCTTCAAACCCCAGCTTTCACTGACTGCCAAGTCACTTGAATTAAACTTGGACACCAACCTCACTCTCAAGGAGCACGCTGCAGTTGCATAACGGAATCCCCTGCAGCGGGGGCCCCCAGGGCTCCTGTTTTTGAATGGGGCCCGCTCACCCTTATTAGCTTGTCTGGCCTTAATAGGTAAACTTACAAGGGGACGCGAATAGGTCGATGAACCCTTTTGACTACGCTTAAGATGTTCCCACAGTCTATCCCGTACATGCAGGTCAATAATTAATCATTAACATAAAAAATCAATAACAATAACAGTAATTAACAAGACTCAGTAATTGTCACACACCATGACCTTGCAGTTTATATAAAAGTTAGAATATTTATTTCCCTATATTAACAATGCTAATGTGATGTAGGTTAAACTGTAAAACTGTAAAATCTGCACTTGTATAGCGCACTACTCACCTGTTAGGGTCTCAAGGCGCTGTACGCATACCGCTGTGGAACCCCTCCTGGCTTTTCCCTGTGAGGCGCCCACTCCTGGACAACCCCAGGGTGAAGTCAGGCATCCAAGCGCTGTGAGGGCCGTTGTGGAGATTAAGCAAGCTATTGCCCAGAGTTACATAGTGGGACCCATTAATTAGATTAGGCACTGAGGCGAGAATTATCTGGTCCAAGGGAATTGAGTCCAAGACTCGCCGAGGTGGGAATTGAACCCTGGTCCCGGGCCAGATCTCTGCATCAGGGTCTGCTGCTCTAACCATTGTGCCAACTTCTCCACACTTCTCCACCTCTCCACAGGTTAATATCAAAATCAATTGATAAACATACAGAATCTACACTCGCTGACCGAAACGGTGAAAGAAACGCAATCTAATCAAAGCTTGAGCTACTACACATTCTAAAATTACAGTGCAAATTAATAGCAAGAATAACTGCACAAACGATATTACATACATTTAGATTCAGCAAAGAAAAGACATCAAGTGTTACTTCATGTACCGAGCTTCATTAGTGAGGACCCTAGCTAACACCAGATTAGAATAACATGTTTGGACTTCATGCAAAACAATTTAGTCACAAAAATTTGGAAAAACATCTAACTATGTCTCTATCAAAGTAGTGCGGTTGGTACCTGGAAACAAAAGCAAATAGACAAAGAAACAATCTCACAGTCAATATTCCTATCCTCAGTTTGGATCAGAAAGCTATGACAGTCTTTGTCCTCAGGACATCAGTCTGGTCAGCAAGGCATCAGGATTCAGCATCAAAGTTCAGAAACTGCATAGTCTTTAAGCAATAAAGTTAAGCACGTCTCTTCTCAAGACAGAAAATGGGCATAATGGGCCAAATTGGCTCGTTGGGCAGTTTGAAAGAAATGGCGGTCTCTTCTCTCTATGCAGTCTGGCTAAGTTAGATTTCCTACAACTACTTCCCGAGTCCCTATTGGTCAAGGGATCGCATGTTCACACTTTGTCCAATAAAACTAAAACTTCAAATCTTCATTTCTACTAGTACATGGTTCACATGTCGATGATTGGCTCCTTTCGAACTGTTCTCATTATCCGGCTGGTCAGGTAATAATATTGTTGCAGCTTATACTCTAGTCAGAGTCTCCATTGTCTTCTCCTGGGAAAGCCTGTCTCACACACATTACATAAAACAATGTTGCATTAGGAAGTATAGCATCTTCTAGCAAGTAGTTCTCATGAGAAAGACATTTAGCTACACTCACTTGAGGTCAGCCAGTGGAAAATCACAATTTAATTCTCTAGACAGCTTTTTTATTAAACACTTAAGAAATACAGCTTGACATGAGACCGTGCAGCTAGGCCAAGATCTCCGATAAGTTAAGGCTTTCAGTTAATAAAGTTAATACATAATTCACAATCTTTAATATGATATATCACTACATTAATCAAACATAAGCTCAACATTTCATATTAATAAGCCATTAGTAAGTACACTTCATGAATATTGGCGGCCACTCACGTGGTCACACTTTCAAATGCGTGCATTATTTTCCTCTAAGTTATTACATTTTCTATGCGATTCAACATTCGGAAAGCATGAATATTCATTAGTTATTTCATTATGAGATCAGCGTTAACACCCTGGAAGCCATGCCATTGTATGCCATGTAAAATGCGTGCAGTGGAATGGAATTCAAAATAGTTAAGCTTTTGGGAAAGTCACTCTGCTTTCCTAAGCAGGCCCCTGCAGCATTGTGGGTGGGGCGGGCAACCATTCAAGATGCCACATTGAGCTCAACAATAAAGAATACCTGTGCAATCTGGGAGATGCTAGGGTCCCTCAACACATTCTTCGGGGGCATCATTTTGCGTTTTTCCACTGGCACGTTGCCAAAAAAAACAGACGGCTTGATAACAGCTTTCTCTTTAAAAGAAATCCAAATGGGTTATTTCATGACGCCTGTTCAGAACTGCTGGTCAAGCTCCCATTATGTCACATCTAGATGGTGGTAATGCCTTGCTTCCTCGCCTCCCAGCCTCCACACTGGCACTGCTTTGGGGCAACCTACATATTGCTGCATATCTCAACCAAGGCTTAATGAAATGTAATCACGTTACCCCATCCTTATGGACCTCCCTTGGCTCTACTTGTTGGTCGGTACCATCTTCAAAACCAGTTGCATCATTTATAAAGGCATCACAACCAGAAGCCTTGCTTGACTGGCAGAGATGCTCACTATTTCTGGTCACTGTCAGACTGCCGACTAAGACTTTTGTGTAAAAGAAATAACACAGCAGACCTTTTCCATCTGCGCACCCAGGATCTGAAATAACATACCTGCACTTAAGAAAATATTGAATGCACCCCTCTTTAAAGAACACTACTTTGCAATACATATACATACATATAATGAAAGGAAAATGTATTGGTGAGTTTTAGCAAATTGAGTAATCCAGCCTGTGCTCTACATTAAGAAATGTTAAAAATCTACATGTTAATAGTGAGGCAGGTGCTGATAATGTGCTACTTCTGTTTGTAGTAGGTGGGTAACATATCTGTTGAGAGCTGGTAGTTCAGCCCATGGACTGCCACCTCTATTTCAAGTCGAGACAAGTCTTTTAAAACATCAAAACGTAAGATAATATGTTGTTCTTATAATATGGAAAGAAAGCGTGTTCTTCAGGCTGGTTGCAGTGAAGAAAATTAATCCACCTCCCGATCCTGTATTTCTAAAACTTGGAAAGGCCAAAGCTGCTCTGATGGTTGTGGCCGTCATGCAGGGATAGACTTTCACTTTGTGACTTGTGGACAACACTGATTGCACTCCACTTTTACCCACATTCTGGCCTCGTCAGTTCCACCTGACCGTTGCACATCTATCTGAAAATATTTTAGTTGGTGTTAGACATAGCATTCTTGGTGTAGTCTCCCCTGTTTTTTTTTGTTTTTTTTGTTGCCACTGCATCCTCTGTTTTGACTGTGTGCTGGAATTTTTTCTTGCTGATTTTAGTAATCTTGGCTCTTTATCACTGCTGGCCAGTGCTAAAGTGCAAGTGCTCCCTGTGTAAATTGTGTGTGTAATTGGCTTTTCCATGAATAGCATATTTGATCTACTAGTAAGTCCCTAGTGAAGTGCACTAGAGGTGCCCAGGGCCTGTAAATCAAATGCTCCTAGTGGGCCTGCAGCAGTGATTGTGTCACCCACACGAGTAGCCCTATAAAAATTGTCAGACCTTCCACTCCAGTGTCTGTGTGTGCAGTTTTAAAATGCCAATTTGACCTGGTAAGTGTACCCACTTGCCAGGCCCAAACCGTCCCTTTTTATACACATAAGGCACCCCTAAGGTATGCCCTAGGTAGCCTCATAGGCAGGGTGCAGTGTATGTAAAAGTGGGACATGTACTGATGTGTTTTACATGTCCGAACAGTGAAATCCCGCCAAATTTGTTTTTCACTGTTGCAAGCCCTATTTCACTTATAGGTTAACATGGGGGCCGCCTTTAACTTTAATGTACCGTTTCCTTTTGGGAGCAGATAGAGATGTAGAGTTTGGGGTCTCTGAACTCACAATTAAAAAAGACATCTTTTGGTAAATTCGTTTTTTAGATTGTCAGTTTGAAAATGCCACTTTTAGAAAGTGGGCATTTTCTTGCTTAAACCATTCTGTGACTCTGCCTGCTTGTGCATTCCCTGTCTGGTACAGACTGACAGTTGGGCTGTTTTTGAATCTCCTCTAGACAGTGACACAAAGGGAGCTGTGGTGAATCCTGCATATCCTGACGGGTCATTTGGGAGGGAGGGAGGTACACTTACACCTGAATGTGTGTGCGCCTGCCCTCACACAATGCAGTCTGCAACCTCCTGGTGTGTCTGGGACCAGGCCTAGGCAAGGCAGGATCTTGTGAACAACAGAGATCTTCCTTTTAAGTTTGCCTGCTTCACAGGCAGAAAGGGGTGGACTCAAAACCCCAGATTTTTATATTACGTCTGGAACCAAGAGGAACCGCTGCCAAGGAGAAGAGCTAGAGGAGGAGTACTGCCCCTTTGCCTGTGACTGTGCTTTGCCGGGTTAGCCTGCAGTTGCTGCTTCTGCCTGAAAGAGGACAAAGACTGGACTTTGTGGTATATTCCTGCTTGTGAAGTGTCTCCAAGGGCTTGCACTGAGCTTACCTCCTGTTTTGAAGTCTCAGGGCCATTAAAGACTTCCTCTGCCAGTACCTGGACTCTCTGCTGAGATTCCTACCCTGCCAAGTGGAGCCCTATCCAGTCCCTGGGTGCTTGAAAGGTGAAGCTGGTGGAACCAAGATGGAAATCCATGCACAGGAGCCGCATGGGGAAAACTTCAATGCACCACCTGCAACGCAGCTGTAAAATCGTCGCACCACCTGCATCACGGCTGGGAAATCGACGCATCACCTGCACTGTGGCTGGAGAAACTACGCAACACAGCTTGCAGCTGCTGAAATTGATGCAAACCCCACACAGCGCAGACTCTCATCCTTGTGCAGCCGGTTTTCACACGCAACTTCACTGGGTGTCAAAATCAATGTGAACCTGCAGGGACCGGAGGTGCCCAATCTGGAAATCGATGCATTGCTCTTTGCGGATGATAAAAACGACACATCGCCTACCCGACCAGAGAAGAAAGGACACACGGCCTCACTTGCGTGTAAGGAATTGACGCATCGCTGATTTTTCTGACGCACGCTCGTCCGTGTGGCTTTTTAATTTTTTTTTTAATGCAAACCTGGTACTTTGTGCATGTTGGATTTTTGTCTTGTTTGATTCAGATAAATATTGGCTATTTTTCTAAACTGGTGTTGTCACTTTTGTGGTGTTTTCACTCTTACTGTGTGTGTTGGTACAAATACTTCACACAGTGCCTTTGAGATAAGCCTGACTGCTTGTACCAAGCTACCAAGGGTTAGCAGGAGTTATCTTAAGTGTGTATCTCCATTGCCCTGACTAGAGTGAGGGTCCCTGCTTGGACAGAGTGCAAAAAGACTGCCAACTAGAGACCCCTTTTCTAACAGTTGGGATATGAGTGTATCAGCCTAGGACTAGGTAGAACACCATGAGCCTAAGAAAAATGAATGAATGCATGTACTGGACTGATGGTGAAACTCTAGAGGGAGAGCAGGAACCGGTAGCCAATATAAGACCATGGGAAGGAACTGTTCTGCCCCAGCATGATGCAGAGGTCATGGAACTGCAGAAGACATTGACTCCTGGTCAACCATCAGTGGGTTGTAGAAGTTTGCCATTCAAGAAGAGGAGCTTTTGGCCGTCATTCTATTCTAGTAAAAATAAGTCTTGTGGGAACAAGGCTTGGTGAAGCAGCACTTAGGGAAAGTCTACTTAGGAACACATCCCTCATTACATCACCAAGTGTTGCCTGTGTCAACTAGTGGGCATAATTAAGAGCTAAGAAAGTACCACCCTGGCTACTGAGCTTTAAGACATGCAGCCAGTGTTAAGGGCCTCCATCCCACCCAAGCACATGCATGACCGTGCACACGCATGGAAGAAGGACAGCAACAGAGAGGCTGCCCTCAGCGATGTGATTCCAATGAGTGTGGTTCTCTGGTGCTTAGGCTCACACTGACCTGCAACAAGAAAACGGGAGGCTGTGCAATCTCAGGCGTGATGCAACCTCGGCACTTAGATGGGCTGCGCAGGGAGGCCACAAAGATACCGCAGGAAGGCACACATTGTTGCAGTCTGCATAATGAGAGCGATTGGCCACTGAAAGATAGAGTGCTTGGGGGCAGCACGCAGTACAATGATAATTTGCCCTAGATAGTACTTGAGGTCCTCCAAATTGTAGGGCCCAACGGGCTGATGATCTCTTTCCTAAGGGGACAAGAAGAGAGCAGTGAGAGCTTTGCTTTCTGCAATGACAATATTGACTTTTGACTGGAAAGCAAAGCAGGTATCTGTTTTGGGGCAGCCCCTCTGCCAATCTGTTATCCTCATGGCAGCACTTTAAGGAGCAGAAACCGAGTCAGGGAAATGGTTTAAGGGAGTTTCTTAGCACGAAGTGCAGTCTACTGCCTTCAAATGTATTCTAGAAACAACTGGCATTTTTATCCATCTGTCGACCCTTCTTCAGACTCTAATGAGGGTAACCACAATTCCCGCCCTTGGCTCAAGCCTTCCTCTGGCTGATGCGCAGACCTGTTTTATTTAAAAGATGAACATGGACGTCTGGTGCAAGGGGATAACTTACATACAGAAACTGTGGCAGCTTGGGGAGCCAAGCAGACACTAAGCACTGGCAGAGCACTCTTTTGGGGGCCGTGCAGAGTAACCAATCTAGTTCAAGAATATCTTTCACATTACTTTCTGTGGGGAGTTAGAGGGGATCCATTTGTAACATCGCACGGATTTTCCGTGGAGGGCCAGTGGGCCGCCTTCCCGAGCTGGGACACATGTACACATTTCTGTCTCCAGACTAAGAAGCCTCCCGCTGTAAGTCATGTGAGGGTGCACATATGGTGTTAAAAAAAAAAAACAGTTATGACTGTGTTGTGGGCCCCTTCTCCAGTAGAATCATGTAATCTTTTAGCACACCTGTCGGAGGATTGAAGTCTGCTCTGTAGGAAACATGGAGTATGGCAGAATTGATGACGTCACAGCCTTACTATGCTAGGGCCTACAGGGCATGAGCTGTCTGTGATTGTTCTACTCGAGGTCAATGCTCCTTTTCTGCATAAGCCACCCACCAAGCCCACTTAGGCTATCCTTTATACTTACGGTAACGATGGAAAGCAAGAAGCAGAGCTCTAGACTTTAGAAGAAGCCTTTTCTTGTTCAGACATGCTCCAGTTCCTTCTTAATCGAAAGGGAAATCAGAATAGTATGCATGAAGGGGTGTGACAATCACTGTAGAGATTAACATGTGCTATTCTTATGCACTCTGGGCAATGGACGTTCTTCAACCATAAAATGCAAGAAACTATTTATTTTCAAGGAGATAAGCAAATCTAACTAAAGCTATTTGAGTCTGTGCCACCCTCCCCCAGTGGGCCCTTTTGAATCAGTAATGAAAACTTTAGGTTGTAAAATAACCTAATACTCAGGGTTCAATGAGCCCCTAAAGCCTTTGGTCCTCCTTGCCATTGCACCTGAGGCATCATTGTTATCTACGTCCCTGGGTGCTTTGTTTCAGAGAGAGCTGCCCGCCGTAGAAAGTTGTCTGTATTATTATTAAGGCCATAGGACATCACCAAGATGTAGTCTTTAATACACAGTTGAATTAATTAGAATGTCAAGGAAAATTGATGCTACAGTAGTACAGAGTTACTGACAGACAGTTGTCATTTGAACATATAGGTATATCCTGCAGCTGCCTTTTCCCTCCTCAGATACATAGATTAAAATAGCCATCCATCACATTGTACATGCGTCAGAATTTGCAAATATATTGGAAGATTTATTTGGCCAAATGAAACAGCCAGGTATATTAGGAAAATGTTGAAGTTATTCTTTAGCCCTTCCAGAGTTTCTAAGTTATTAAAAGTGTTGTCTTCAATTTGCAATCCTGGTTCACAAAGTATCACTTAAGAGATGTACAAAGCAATAATCATTCCTTATGCAGCTTATGTCTATTTGGTGCGAGGTTCTTTATAAAAAAAAATGTAGGGGATGGTGTTTTATTGGGATTCGTATACCATATATTGAAATATGAAAACTGTATATGTCCTTTATGCTTCATATATGTGACCTTTTAGCTTTACCATGTCTCCCCGCTGACTACAAACTTACCTGTCAAGGTGCAATATACAACAGCCCACTTTTCTTGAAAGATAGTAATATTTTTGTTATCCAAGAAACCAGAAATAGATACATATTGTGTTACATAGGTGCAACTGAAGACTGGTCAGGAGGAACCAGGTCGAATATGTATGTAGCAGCCTAAACGTCTTTGAGACTGTTCATAAAGTCCCATCCACAGCAGAATAGGTTGTTTAAATGATGGCATGGCAGTGTGATCATCTTTACTCTGCCTGGATGGAAAGACTGCTAAGCAAAAGGCGCTAGTGTAAGCCTCAGTTTGTGCCCGAGAGCCCTCTGGTGATAAGTTCATGTATCACAACCATGAAATGTCTGCTTCTGACCTAGCCCCTAGTTGCCTGAACTTTTCATTCTAAGAATGCCTCTTGTTGCCTGGGTGAACTGGGAAGACTTGGATGCAAAGGGCTAAATAACCCTCTGTTTGGAGGTTGCCTGTCTTGTGTGTAACAGGAACGTCTGTGATGTATCTGAGACTGCGCACCACCCTGACCCCAGAAGGACCATTCATGGGCAGCCTGGGCCCTGATCAACTATCCCGTGGGTTGTCACAAAATTAATGTCAGTAATGTCGACCAGCAATTATCTGTCTACTCCACAATACCGCCCCAGCATATAATCTCTGCATATTTATAGGATGTGTAGGTTTACTAATCTTAACTTCACATCTACTTACCCTGGCAATATTTTCGCAGTCGATTTGTGGAACCTTTAGAACTGTAGGTCGGTATTAAAATGTCGGCATTGTGATACGGGGGTAGAGAGAGTAGGAATCTGAGACTTTTAACCGGAAAGAGGCCTGTTTAGTGTGGAGGCTGGGGGTCGGGTCAGCGAGGGACAATCCATCATGGCGCCCAGACAAGGTGGAGGTCTACATAGCACCCATAGTCAATGCTAGAGTCAAACCTTCTAACTATATTTGAGAATATTCTATTTTCCTCTGTGGTCATTGCATGTACTGTAAATGTTTTGCATGTACATTCGAATGTATGTCATGAACCAAATAGTTTATTTCTACTAGCTTAAAAATCACAAAACTTTATTTAGTGAACATATTGGCATGGAAGAGGTGTTTGTGAGCTTAAACTGAAGGAAATCCTGATTGTGCTGCTGCCTCTAAATGTGCATTTTAATAAGCAGGTTGTTGGTAGTAATTGGCTTCCCGTTGCCAAGAGTGTATTTTATTGTGCAGTTATAGAATGGGATGTGACTAGCACTCTACAAATTACCTTGCATTCGGTCACTAAGAGAACATTTTCCTGGCACCTGGACCTCTTACCTACGCTCTTTGAATGCACCGAAGAATTACTCAGAATCGAAGAATGTCCTACTTTATGTTTTGAATAGAAACTGGAGCATTAACTACTTTTTTGTGTTTTTTTCATACCTGGATTCCTTTAATTACGTGGCCTTGCTTCATTCTTGATAAGACTGAATAACAATGTCCTCCTTTCGCTGCAGGAAGCACTGCAGAAAATAAGACAGAAGAACTCAATGAGACGTGAAGTGACTGTGGAGTTGGAAAGCCAAGGATTCTTCACGACTGGCCTTCGTGCAGATGTCTGCCAGGTACTTACAAGTAGCACGAGGCCACTCAGCCCTTAAATGCTTGCTAATTTGTAATTTCGAACAACTCTGGCATTGCTGGGTTTCTTCACATACCAGGTTGCTTTTTGAACATTCTTTTCACTTGCTCTGTCGGTTTTTCTCCAGGTTAACGTAACCAAGTCCTCCTTATTGTACGTCCGTGTTTTGATGCCACTTTGTGCTAGCTGATGGCAAGTGTCACGAATGTCCCACAGTTCCACAGAAAAGCCTCATCTATCCCTTCTGTGGTAGATAGTAATTGCACACAGCCCCATACTCAAGTTCGCTGGAAGCAGTACATTAGGGTGCCTTTGCCCAGGAGACATTGGCAGTTGTGTGGAAGTGTTCAAGAAAGAGGGTATTGCTTAGGGTAGTTCGCTGAGGTTTTTGTGTTAACTTATTTCCAAATGTTGAGTAACATTGTGTTACAGCTCCAACTCGTCGGTCAAGGCTGTGCAGCTGCAACAGCATATTCTTGGTTCACCACTTTAGTCTGGTTTGATTTGAGCGTGTTCTTTGACACTGTATTGCAGTGGTTCCCAACCTTTTGACTTCTGTGGACCCCCATTTTATCAATACTGGAGCCCAGGGACCCCCACTGAATCATTATTGGAACCCGGGGACCCCCACTGAGTCATTACTGATAGCTGGGACCTAATATTATTAAATTTTTTAAGCAGTCGCGGAGCCCCTGAGGAGGCTTCGCGGACCCCCAGGGGTCCCCGGCCCACAGGTTGGGAACCACTGCTGTATTGTGCAGCTCATACAAAAAGTGCCCCTGGAACTCAAAGTAGCGTTCCAGAAAATAAATTGGTGTTTTTTTAATTCCTTTACAACTTCTGATGCAAGTAATTATTAGTAACTGATTGTGATGGCCTAATTTCTACAATTTGTTCTCACTTTTCAAAGAAAGTTTACAGTAGTCTTGGTTTAAATCTCCCCTCTTCAGCATTGCTACTCACAGCCTTGTATGCAAATAAATCATATTGTGGTTCCTGGCCTTATTTAAACAAGCATTGGCAAAGCAAATGGGTCTGACTTTTGACAGTCCTTATTGTCTATCTTGCTTTGCCAGTGGATAATGCTAATATTGAATAGATTCTGAAAAAGAAAAAGAAATCTTGTTGCTGATGCTGCTCGGCATTTCAAGATGGTGGGCCTCCATCTTTAAGTGATAAACTAAAAAAAAAAAAAAAAAACACAAGAAAAGCGGGACTAAAGCACAGTATAAAGTAGGGAGTGGCTGGTAGCAAATTGCAGCGCTTGGGGCCCTTCCATTACGGTAAAAGTATTTAAAATGGGTGGGAGAAGCATGGAAAAGCTGTTGATTAAGAGTTTAAAGCAGGATGAGAAACTGGACTTGAACAGTGATTAGGGGGAGACAATAGAAGAGCAGACGGGAAGGTGGAAAAAGCAATAACTAGCTGAACCTGGATTTGGAAAGGGAGGGAGTTGAGGACAAGCTACAGGGAGGGCGGGAAAGATGATCAACAGAGAGCATGCAGTGGAAGATTACAAGAAAAGCCGCACAGGCGAGATAGTAAGCACAAGAAGGACTCAACGTCCAATCAAAAGAATGGAAAAGAAGCTAACCTCCAAATTATCACAAACAGAAGAAGAGGTACGAAATCCAGTGATAAAGAAGGAAGTAAATGAGATAAGAAAGCCAACCTTTCTTCAGCAATGGGCTGACCCAAAACCACACTCTTGGTATTGATACTGTGCACAATATATCTGTTGGCAACAGGCAGCTAAATGCAGTCTGTTGGTGAAACCTAAAACCTGTAAATAGTTTAACACGTTTTTATTAAATTGTACTGTACACAGGTACTTGTTTGTGCATATACCAGCTTAGCACAGCTTCATCCTAAGAGAAAATGTCGTTTGCAAACAATTTCCTCCCCAAGAGGACTAGAAACACTGTTCCTGCTATGTGGAAAGTTTCTCCCACTGCATTTTGATGTTGGGCTTTTACCTAACTGCAACTCAGTAGGAAAATACATTTTAGTAGTCTGTCGAAAATGACCATTTAATTTTATTTTCGTTAACTCTTTAGCACAAATAAGCTGTTCTTACCACTTCAATTTAGTAAACTGATAATGCATCAAGAGTATTCCCATCTATGATTTTATTTTTCAGCAGACTAGGATCTAGTAAAATTACGTAGAGAAAACAGCAACATTTTGTGCATCACCATGAGATTTTAGTAATGACCGAAAAATGATAATTTCTACGATTCATGAACCTAGTTTGTAAGCAAGCCAGACCCAACATAAGTTGCTTTTTAACCGATTTGTTTTTTAAAGTGTAATAATTTTAAATACGCTTAAACGTGGGAGCATACAACTATTTGTGTCTTATAGTAGCCTTCTCATGATTACTTGCTTGATGGTTGAACACTTCATTCGACGAGGAAGCACTGGCAGTGAAATGTATTGGGTGTTCTAGCTACTTTTGGAGATTATTTTGTAATTTATGCTTTGATACTGAGTTGCCTAGATAATTGAGACAATATTTGCCCAGAGGGAGCAGCATTGGGAAGCCGAGGAAAGTGGGATGGATGCTAAGGAGTAATGAAGAAGTCAGACATTCTTAAGGAGTCAGAGTTTATAAAGGGCATGGGGTCAGATGTAGGTAGAAATGGTTTTGCGAGTTGCAAAACCATATGCAGAATGGTGTCCCTGACACCATCTGCGAATCGTAAGGGGGTCGCAAAGACCCACCTCATTAACATTAATGAGGTGGGTCGCAATTTGCGACCCCCTTGCAATTCCCTGCACTCACAGGGATGGTGGCCTGCTGGAGACAGCAGACCACCATGTCTGTGACTGCTTTTTTAATAAAGCAGTTTTTTTTTTTGTATTGCAGCCCGTTTTCCTTAAAGGAAAACGAGTTGCAATACACTCGGGAAAATGAAACCATTTGGTTTCATTTTTTCAGAGTAGGCAGCGGTCCATAGGACCACTGCCTGCCCTGAAAAAATATTTTGAGAGGCATTCACAAAGGGTAAGGGGTCCCATGGGGACCCCTTCCCTTTTGCGAATGAGTTAGAATCCACTTCACATGGGTGCTAACTGCGAATTGCTTTGCGACCGCGTTTGCGGTCACAAAGCAATTCTGCTTCGTGGTGCGAATCGCAAATAGGAAGGGGAACACCCCTTCCTATTTGTGAGTCGCATTCCCATTTTGCGAGTCAGTACCGACTCGCAAAATGGGAATGTGCATCGCGATGCACGTGTTGCATGGCGCAAACTGCGAATTTCGCAGTTTGCGCCATGCAAAACGTTTGCTACATCTGGCCCATAGTGAGTCTTTGAAAATGGACAATGCTATGGGTGTTGTGGAGGACACTGATTTGTTTTTAAAACTAGGCACTTCCTTTCAGAATTGGGTGTTTATATTTTTAAATATCACTTAGAATTCATAAATTAGGTTTCAAAATGATTGCATTCAATACTTTATTTTCAGTGCTTGGGATTTCGTTTTTTTATTATTTCTAACTTATCATCAAGCATAAAAAAAACAATTTTGTTTCTTGCCAGCTTTAATCTCAGGTTTTGAGTTTATTAAAGGGCTTCAGTCCTGCAAAATCATTCTGTTAAGTACATACATTTCTTCCTAGTCCACAGTCATTAATGCAGTAGAAATGTTGCAAGCTTGCGCTCCTTCAGTTCTCTACATGTAGATCATGCACCAATAATTGCCAACCAAGAGAGTTGAAAATGGAGCAGAAAGCGTAATTCTGTAGAGATTTTGCTCAGAATATTGTTTGTTTTTCTATAGAACCATAATCTGGAAGATGGCTTGTTTAAGCCTTATGGTCTCGTCTCTAGAGTTTGTGCGATAGTGACTGATATGGCACAATATATGACCACCTCCAAGCAGTCTGGTGGTCCTACAAAGCTCCTTAGTTCTTACTGCTGGGCCGTGGTGAACAACGATGTGTTGTAGGCAAGCCAAACAAACGTACAGGAGCAAAAGGATGAAGCACTCAATATTGTGCATAATTATATCCATTTGGTCTTCAGTGCTTGAACTCTGCATAATCAGTGGTACCGGGATTCTATTTTTGTGACCCATAGCCCTCTTCCCTCATCAACTCCCTTACACTTTTCACTCTTTTCAGGAAGGCAGGCAATTTTCTGTGGTTTTATTCCTTATTTGTTTTAAGCATTTTATGTGAATTTATGATTAATGGAATGTGTGATAGCAGTCACTAACTAACCAAATGTGGGATATGCGTGATCAGAAATTACTTATCTCCTTGCTTTCTTGTATTTTCTATGTCCTAAATGTTCATGCGCTAGTCCTCATTTTCTATTAAATCAGAAAAAAGTAACAAAGTTAACGTCCCTCCCAGTAAGTGCACAGGTCTGAGGGGAACATCTTTCCCGCATAAGACCAATTTCGAGTGCAAATTAATTGTTTCCTCTGTTTCCTATTAAAATTATCCTGGATGGGCTAAGGGGTTTATTGTATACTCTTGATTACACCTCTAAATGTCCTTTCAAAAATCTCATGGAAACCCCCTTTATTTTCAATGCTTGTCACCTCATTTCGTTATCACTTGTAAGCCAATTAAGTCTTTGTTTGACAAAGAATAACACATTGGGGAAAGGTGCAACAGTTTATCTAATTAGTTGTTTAGTACTCTTTTTATTGTTCACCATCCTTCACAAATGGGTGGAAAGAACCTTCATCCTTAGATCAAGCATTAAAAGCACTGCCACTCTCAAAGTGTAAGATGATCCACAGTGCAATGCCTCTCCGCGCATATAGAACCTAAACATCTATCCTCGAGTCACTGACTACAGCATGCCTTATTAGCACTCCAATGTATGGCTTCTGAGATGATGCAACCCAGAAATGGTTGCACAACTATAGGAAGCTGTATTACCTGGATGTTGATGCTAGAGCCTAAACCTTTGTGAATATGTCTTGGAAAGGGGCATGCCGTCTCCTATTAAAATAGTGTTTGCCATCCTATTCAGAATCATGCAAATCTGTGAAAGATAGTCAGTGTGGAAGGAAAATGAGGTACTTACCTCTTACTGTATGTCTCCATTGTTAATAATTTACATAATCACATAGGGCTATCTAATGTCACAAGAAAATGAAGTGCATGTTGTTTGTGCTTGAAAGAATCTGAGGTGGAAGGTGTGAATGGGAATTAGCAACCATTCACTCTTTCTTGAGATGAAAATAGAGCACTCACTCATGGGCTTGTAAACTAAACCCTAGATTTAGCACACCTCTAAAACAAGTGTGAAAGCCTAAGGAAGAAATATGTGATCATTGTCAAACCCGGATTTTTAGGCAAGTAAAATACTCAGTAGCGCTATGATGTCACTAGCACATTAGTAAAATAAGTTATTTATTTGCTAATGGAGTCATGCCTGCAGGTGACACCTTACTCCAAAATTGGTGATTAAACCGTAGATTGCACTTACAGTGGTTTACCACTAAGAAATAGAATTAAACATTGGATGCTCATGTCATAAACAAACTGATTATTGACAGATGTACTTTTCTTTTGTCCTCAGGCATTGAAAAATCATAAAAATGTTACTAGACCTTCAGGTCAAGGAACTTGAATAACCTACTCGACCATAACTGTAATGTACTTGACCTGTAAACGGGTCTCAAATTTTGTGATGATAGGCAAATATTTTAGAGTACATATATATATTTAGAGTCACCTTTTCCTTCTTTATCACACGAGTGCACCTTCAAATATGTGAGCTCAGCATTTCTGCTGTAGAAAAATCCTCTTATGTTTGATTTAAATAGACAGAAAGTTTGCTCCATTGATAAAAGGAATCTAGCCCTCATGTAAGGGGACACATTATCCACGACTTGCCTCTTAGTTTACCAATAGCATTACTATCAGGGCAGGAGTGTTTTTCAGTTTGTTTAAACACTCACATTTAATAAATATATTACTAAAGCATGATGTGGTCGCACACTATCATTTACAGACAATACATTTCCAAGAAATGTTCAAAAACCTTCCTACTAACTTGCAGCTTTACTGATAACACTATATAATGTATTAACAATCTGTGAAAATTGGGTTTCAGAAAACATATTTATTCTTTGCACATCACCAAATAAAGTGTTCTGATTCATTTTTCATCCTGTTCATATTTGTTTTTCATCACACAGAAGTACAAACAATGGGCTTTCACAACTACGTAAATATATTTTGAAATGTTTGTTCATTTTACTTAGTTATTTAAATGTTGTGTTTTAGGAAGAACCCTACAGCCTTTCATTTCACACTCCTTCTACAGCAGGTCAGGCAATTCATATTACAAAATCCTGGATCCCAGCAGTTGAAGCAACATTAATTCTAAGACAAACTGACATTTGATCTCTGTCTCTGAACACAGAACAAATGTGACAAGAACAAGATTTAAAGACATCTTTATTGCTCCTTCACTGATTCAACAGAACACCAGTTATTTTTTCAACTTGGCACAGTAGGTCCTAAAAATAACTCAAACAGTTAAAATATAACTTGCCATAGTGAGCGGACGGGTAGATTTTTCAAGGCTTGGTCCTTATTACTGTATTTTTAGAAAATACTTTCTTATCCTGCTATCCAGAAGCTGATAATTTGTCAAAACAACACTTTCTTTGAATTATTACTTTCCCCAACCCTGTACCACGTCTGCTGCCATCACCCAAACTTTGCAAGAAGCTGATGTCTTTGTTAAAAGGAGAAAAAACTACAAACCTTTGGGTTAGCATGGGCCACAACATATTACTTTTCACCAAGATCTCACTGTTTAAATCAACTGCATCAGCAAGATTATTAAACTAAAATATTTACATTACTATTGAAATTGTGGGAATTGTGTAAATCTAAATTTATTGAGCCCTTCCTGTCTGCCATTTCACTGATCATTGTGAGTTTCATCAATGGTGCCCTTATGTTAGGGGTTGTCCCACTAAAATGACCCATGCCACCATCATTCCTCTAATGAAGAAGGCAGTTGCCGACTCAGACATCTTGACAAATTATCCTCAGATCTCGGGCCTGCCACCTGTCGCTAAAATCCTTTAAAAAGTAGTTTGTTTATGTTTCCCTATTTGGTACGAACAACCTTCTTGGTGATTGTCAGTCCAGTTTCAAACCACTGAGAGATACTGTACCACCTTAGAGAATATCAGGAAATGACCAGGGATGAAAGGCAGGGGTGTATCTTTATTCTGCTGTTTTCCCACTGTTTGATATGCATGCTGGATTACAACATTCTGTTATCCATTTGATAGACCATGTTTAGTCTGGTGGTGACTATGATTCAGTAATTCATATTTAAGCTTTCCTGTTTTCAGTTTCTATTTGCTCTGAATACTAATGGTTTTTTTTTAATGTTTTCTAATTTAATTAAAAAAAATAAAAATTAATGAATATCAGTGTTTATTCTTTTATGCTGCATACATAACAAGGGGGATTATGGTGCCTATAAAGAAATATGCTTTTATTTCCTTCCTTACCTCATTCATTCATATTATAAATTATTCCTAAATTCTTTCCTATGTTTACCTCCTTTCTTTGTACATTTGTTTGAATTCACTCTTTCAAGTACCTTTTCTTTGTTGCTCTCAACTCCTTTCCATACCGTTGGGTCTTGTGCATGGGATTTTGTGTTTATTTGAAAGCCAGCAGAGCATTCATTTTTAGCATGCATTCATGTAAGTTTTTGTTTTTTCAAAGTTCTTGTTTTGCGCTTGTGACAGTTCTACAAAACACCGTAGGTTTGTATTATGAGCAGTGTGTACTTTTATAGTGCATTTCCCATCTTGGAGAAAAGAACAAACATTGTCATCATATTTCAATTAAATGATGTTCCAGTTTTTCCCAGGAGATAAACCTTGTTTCAGCATTGTAAGAAATTGGGTGTTTGGTTAAAACTCTTTTCAAGCAAAAACCACAATCTTTGTCAGTGTGAACCACATAAGTCACTAAATTAACCTGGGCTTAACGCTCTGGTACCTTGTCACAAAAGCAGTGAGGCTTAACTTAAAGGCACTGTATCAAGCAGTAATGCAGCACACAAACAGTAATAAACTGAAACACAGCACAAGGGATATCACACACTGATTCTGAAAAATAGAGTAAAAATGTATAAATAGAATGAGACCAAAACAACAAAAATCCAATGAGGAGAACCAGAGATTTGCAATTTTTAAATGGTAAGGAAAAATAGCACCAAGAAGTAGAAAGCGCTATCTGTGGGTATCTGCTTGGTATATCAGGGACCAGGTAAGTCTAGCTGAAAAAGTTACCTCAACAGCATTTCGCAGAGGGGCCCAACTGATGCCAGCCAACGATCGAGGAACTCAGAAATCACCTTTTGGGGATCAGGAACTCACGCCGGCAGAAGCCAGCAGGGCTCAAGTAGGTCCGGATGCAGGTCCAGTTGCTGTAGGTCAACTGGGCAGTTGCAAGAAGGCTTCTGGAGTTTGTTGTGTTCCTGTAGTTCAGAACAGGAGCTCAACTAACTGATCCTGGGAGTCTCTCAGGTTAGCCTGGTATGAAGGGAGCAGGTCCAGTCTTCTTTCTCAGAGAACAGGGCAGGTGTCAAGCAGCAAGGGAGTCCTTCAGTAATGTTCACATGCCTAGGAGTGTACTGATGGGTGGCTAAGGAGGTCCTGAGGATTTATACCTGGTGCCACCCTTTGAAGTGAGGGAAACGTCTAGTCCAACCCCACATCTGGTTCTGGAAAGTTCCTTCATTCCCCTTCCATCCCTTGCCCAGGCACCAAGAGGTCTAGAGTGACAAAAGGCGGGTGTCAAATTCCTATGTGAGTCTGTTGGAGGCAGCCCTTTAAAATGTGAGTGAGACAGGGAACAGTTTTGCTCCTCTCATCCTAGCAAAATGGCCCTCTCCCAGCTACACCGAGGTCCTATAGTTATAGTTCACTGTCTGGGCCCAATACACATTCCCGTTGGGGGAGAAATTAAAAGTCCCAGGCAGCTGGAGACTCCTAAAAGGCCTCAGAAGAATTAGGGCATGAAAATGCCAACTTTCAAAAAGTGGCATTTTCGACATTGTAATCAATATTGTAATCTAAAATCCAACTTTACACTTAAAGATGATTTTAGAACACTTAAAGAGGATTTTAGATTAGAAATTAATTTGAGTCCAGTGATGACAATTCTACCTATTCCCAATCAAAAGTTAGCACTTATTAAATGTAAAAGGTAACCCAGTGTTCTCCTACTGGAGAGGTAGTACCACAGTGAAAAACAAATGTAAGAGTTTTTCACTAGTATGACATGTAAAAATTAAAACCACATGTCCTACTTTTTAAATAAAACACCCTGTGCTATGTGCTGTTTAGGGACTCCTTTAGGGGTAGCTTATATGTAATAAAAGGAAGGTTCAGCCTGGCAAACGGTTTCGCTACAGGCTGCAGTGGCAGACCTGAGAAGTTTTAAAAGGCTACTTTTAATGGGTGACACAATGAGTGGTGCTTCCCACTATTAGCATTTAATTTACAGGCCCTGGGTACACATGGTACCATATGCAAGGGACTTATAAGTAAATTAAATGTACCACTTAGGTGTAAGCCAAGTGTGCCATGATCTGGGGGAGGGGTGAGCACAAGCACTTTAGTACCGCTTAGCAGTGGTAATGGGCACAAGGTCCTAAAAGCCAGCAAAAACAGTTTCTGAAAACTGGGGAGGTGAAAGTTTGGAGGTGACCCTGCAGAGATGGCCAAGACCAACAGCCACCACAAGTTTTAACCTTTGATTTGAAATGGAGGTAGCAGGTATGAAAGTGGAACTTGGTGAGCTTGAGGCTGTATCTACATCAGTTGATGGCTCAGAACAGGTCAGTGAACCTTTTTTTGCTGCAACTGCACCATCTGCTGTACATACTTGAAAATACGGAGCAGTGATTAACTCTTCATGTTTCTCAGCTGCACTGTCTACAGCTCATACACTACGTCAATTTTCAGAGTTGCTGAATCACTAACCGCACAGTTTCATCAAAACAAGCTCATGGACATCTTTGCTTGGCCAATAGGCAATGACCATGCTCATGACATGACCACTTATCTTCTTTGAGGGATATACAGATCCTATTGATATGCGTTTTAGACCATCATAATGTAAACCTAAGAACAGAAGCATCGGGTGCAGTGTTTTATTGGAAGACATTGATTCTGGATGCATCCATACGCACAATGATCCTTGTTGCCACAATCCTGATGCCTAACCTTTTAGAAAAGCAAAGCATTGTTGTGCCCTTAATAAAAGAGGATGGAATTATGGATGTGTGTTGGTTGTCTTAAACAGAAACAGTGCTCAGAGTTCAGCTGCGAACATACAGTGAACAGTGAGCTGAATTCATATGATGTGAGCCTTGCTGCCAAAACGGGAATGTAAGTAAATCCTTGGGGTCCAATGACCTCTGGGTGGCCTCAGAAGCATTTTAAGGGGCTTCACATGTCCCCAGTAGGTCCGAGCTTCACAGAAAAGTGCATTATGGTAGGGGATGCATTTCACAGAAAAGTGCATTAAGGTAGGGGATGCATTTACAGTATTCGACACCAGAGTGTGCCAAAGCAGTAAAAGTGCAGAAAAATACGGTGTTTTCCGGTCTATACTGAAAAAACCCAATATTACCATCTGTGGTGTTTTATCTGATATCTGTTTTAATTGAAAACCAGAAGCTCTAAATGCACCCAGTAGACGACCTTTGACCCTTTCTTCTCTAATCTCCTAAGTGAAGGTGTGGTGTGTCACAAGGTTCCTCCCTTTCACTAGCCCTCACCAACTGATATACTGCAGTTCTCTTTGCAGTCGTCACTAGTTAATATTAGCTGGCACAGTTATGTTGATGACACTTAAAAATTTGCATTAGGGTCCTGAATGATGAGGAAAACATTTTCTTGATGAATGGTTGGCTCACGCATGACAGAAGGTTGAAAAAATATTATCCTGGTCTTTTTGATCCAGCAGTTTTCTGCTTGACCTAGCCTTACTCCTCAAGTACCACTACATCGTCACCGAACTCAGAAATCTTTTGGCCTCTCTCACCTCAGAAGTATTAATATTAGAACAAGTTGTTTGTGGCTAGGAACATGTTCTTCCACCTCTGAGAGATTTTACCCCTACTGCATTCTTGCAACTGAATCAACTTGTTTTTTAATTGTTTTTTTCACCACTTCAGTGGAGTGTTGTAAGTCCCTCCCATCAGACCTTTTCAGCAAATTTCAAAGAGAGCATAGCATTGCTTCCAAGCTCATTTTTGGCATTAAGAAATGAGTGCATCCCTCCAGCATGGTCCTGGATGTGGTATGCATGGTTTGGGAGCAGATCTTTACACATACAGGTCCTCCTTTCATATGGAAGACTGTTCTTTTGTCTCCGCATCTCGGGGGGACATTAGCAATCTGCAGAATAAGCCTCTTCCTCTAAGTCCATGGTCGTGTTTTAATCTCCCATCACCAAACCGCCTTGTTCAACTAGTGATATGAAAAATCTTGTTAATAGCAGGTATTGCTGTAGATACACATGCTCTACCTGCTTCTGCCATCTAGTATTGGGCACAAGCCCAAACTTTTGTAAGTTTATTTTGCACAAAGAAGTCTTTCGAGTTCTGATATTTAGAATCTCTACAAAAGCAATAAATATAAATACATGTTTTAGGTTGGAACGAATAACCCGGCCCCCGGTTCTGCATGACCTAATTTACCTCTGTCCAACATGGTATTTGCAAACTTCGAGATGGCAAGGGCAAAACTTGGCAGCGCTAAACATAGTTAGAATAGACTGGTGTAATGTAAACCTGAGAGCCTTGTGAGAAATACATCGCCTAATGATAAAGGGGACATCGTGTTGATATAAGACGAGAAGTATTACCCGGCCATATGGAACATTCACCTCCCTTTGCATGCTGTTAGCTAAGGTCGTTATACCAACCGTCAATTCGGTTTTCGTGTTGTGTTACTAATTAGGAGGGTTTAATGGAATCTTTGCTGACTACAAAAATGTACGAAACCCATTTCATTTTTAAATCACGTTCTCTGTTAAATAAGCTATTTTATTCAACAGTTTCTGATCTGTTTTAGATCTGCTAGTGTCTGTGTATTTTGTGTGTTTGATATTTTATGGATTAACAATAACCTGAAAAAAACACGTTGACTGAAATTAAACTGACTTCAGATTCCTAGCCCAAGCATGGGAAATATTTCAAAGGCATTGAATGCACGAAACATGTCAATGCTGGAGATCCACTGTGAATTAAATGTTTCCTTACCACCATACTGAAACTTGAGCTGCTGCCTGGTCTTCCCATTGGCTTTGTCTCATAAAGTAGTTCGCCATAAAGTAGTTTGCAACATTGCGGGACTAAATGTGGGCTGACATAGATAGAACTGTGTAGGTGTGGTTACCAGTTTTTGGGCCGTGAGAAACATATATATTTGGTTAAACAAATAAAATCCAAATTTAAGCTTACAAAAGGAAAGGGAATGTTGCATAATCACGTTTATTAGGAGGGTGTGCATATATAATTCATACTGATTAGAGTGAACTAAGTTGATCATTTTATGTGGAGAAATCGGTTATTTTTATTTGATGTGGAACACTTTGATCCATTTTTAATCATTGTTTCAAATCTGCTTCCTCAGCATGCCATGATGTTGCCTGTCCTGACCCACCACGTTCGCTACCACAGATGCCTTGCTTATTTGGATAACTTAGTAGGATACGTGTTTAAAGATCGCTGTTTACTTCAGGTAATGATCACATTGAATACATTATACATGCACAGGAATAATGCTTTACTGCGAACAAGAAAGCTGTGATAACTTCTTATAAAACATATTTAGCTCTAGCCAAGGTGACGTCTCTTGGGTGAGATGCATGAAACTACTCACTTGTCCTAATATGCGAATGCTGTGATTGAGCAATTTATAGCTCTGTCTCAGGTGAAATCTTCTCAAGAATAGGGCAGTTCGTATACACAGCAATGCGTCTGCCGTATGCTTAAGATGATCAACATCATCCACCTTATAACGTGAAGTGTCAAGAAAGTGTTGGTGGACTACTAACAAGAAGTGGTTGCATTTCCAGTTTTTAGCATCCACCTGGTCGGTGAGACATAAATCACCCGCTGTCCAGGTCGTTTATGGAATACAAAATAGAAGACTGGGAGATGTGAGTCTGTTGTACTGGAACACATATTTTATAAATAATATACACTTTAACTTACCATTGTCAAACAACTATATATAGCTGTGTGTATTTATAATGAACGAGGAAAGCCGTGATTTACTTGAAATCAAGTCTGCTGCTTTACTCATTGAAACTGTCCATTTGTGGTGGGGAAAGGAGCTGATTCTATTGAATCTTTTTACGATTAAATACATTTCATAAGAAGAAATACAACATTGCTTTTATATTCTGTTTTTAAGATCTCAAATCAACCTTCTACACTAGTCTTATTTTTTATTGCCAATAGATTTTTGAGAAAGTTAACATTTTCGACATGTAAAATAGCCCATATATAAAAAGGGTGTGAGAAAAGTCAGAAGTCAAACAAGTTGAACTCTGTCTGATCAGTTAAATGACCCAGGTGACACAGCAGTCTTCTCTCTGAAAACATAACTGTCAACATGGATTGTCAGGGTTAAAATAAAAGTCTAATCTGAGGTCTGATATTGTGAGGAGTTCTGCTGTCTCTGTAGGGTTCAGACATGGGGTCACCACCAACTGCTCACATCTCAGCAATCTCAGTTTCCAAATCTAGATTGAATGCAAAGAATAGATTTTGACCCAAAATACTGACAGCGGGGCAAGCTTTATTTAACTTTTCTCAGTGAAATTCTAGATTTCAGGTTTTCAAACCTAAATTAATTTTATTAAACTTAAATGGTACAGGCTACAAACCAAATTTCCCTGCACTTATTATAAAGGGTGGCAACCCCACACAGCATTCACCGTAGCACTTGCCTTCTGGTCATCTATGAAAATAGAAAAACGCCATGGGAGTCAAAAGAATACAAGTCCATACCTAGTATGTAAGGGTTATTAATTCCAAAGCATGACATCAGTATGTCTGTCTTTTATAACAACAAAGTTGAACTTGAGCTGCTTGATAATCTTCAAATTGTCTGCTCCAAATACCCTGGGGCAGAGCTATTGGGAATCTTGAATGAAAACCATGCTTAGTATCTGAAATATCTTTTAACCTTATTACTAATCTATGAAGGTTCTACAGGAAAAGGAGTTTCTGAGTAAGACTTTCATATAGCAACTGACACTGGGCCTCTGGCATTCTGCATTATTCAGTCTTTTAAGGCGATCCATAATGGTTCATTTGTATAATCCATGGAAGAGTTGATCAGTGTCCAACGCATTCAGGTCAGAGGAGGAATATTTAAATGCTAAAATGTGAGGGTACAAGTTAAAATCCAGCCTAACACTTTCATCTTAGGTGCCCTGCAACATAGGTTTGAGGGATCAAACATAAAATGTTTGTTTTTGCAGATAGCCTGATCTGTTTACAAGATCTTAGTTTTGCTCCCAGTTTATTTTACGTTCTTCTGGCTCATTCACTCTTTGATTGCTGCTACAGCCTTTAATATTGCAAGCCAATGAAAAGGTATAGAAGACGGAGACTCGTGTCAGCAGCCTGCGAATAGAAATCCAGAGTAACATGTCCGCAGGTCCATCAGATGTTTATTGTGGAAGATAATGAAGGTGACATATGTATAACTCTTGTGTAACACTACAGGTAAACTTCATGGATGATAAACCAGATTAAGAAACCAATGTCACTGGTTTCAAATGTTTAAGTGAAATAGACATGAACATTAAATCCCAAATTGTCCGTAGGGAGCAGATGATACAAATTTGTAAAGAATTATTGGAAATGCCAGGGGATCAGCTCCACCAATACAGTGTCCCTTCTTTTTAGTTAGATCATGGGACTAGACTGCTCTACAACACATTTGTCTTGTTAATGACCATTATATGAATGACCAGGATTGTGACCAGGACATTTACAGTATCATTCTATAGGAGATTGGCTGATCAGAGCCTTAACTTTGTAGCAACACAACTTAAATTTTCGCTTGACAATGTTTGATTCTATTCAGAAAGAAACATTCTGTTCTGTCACAAATTTCCCCCAAACCAGATCCTTGTTGTCAAGCCTCATATAAAGTTACTCACCCACTTTTCACTCTGTGCGTGGTCTAACACTCATAATGTTTTATCCTTACATTCTTCCATCACACTCCCTATTTTGGTTGGGTATAATGCTGTCCTCCAACCCCCCTCGCTGGGTCATAAAAGCTCTCATTTTTTAAGAGCTGCCACTCACCCTTCTCTTTCCCTTCATGAAACAGGGGCATCCTGTTTGCTACTTCGCAGTACATAGCCTGCAAAATGTAGCAGCACACTCCCTTCCCTCCCCTTTTGGGGCCAGCACTCTCCTTCTGCCTTCTTGTTACAGTTGCAAACACCCAACTTTGCTTCCTCAGTGGCCTGACCCTCTAATTATTTCACACGTCAGACCAACACACCCCTTCATTCCACTGCAGTTGTTTTATAATCCCACTCCGTCCCGTAGTTTCAAACCCCATAGTGTTGCCAACCACCATTCTCTTCTTTGGTGGGCTAAAGTCTTCCTTTTCTCTCTCTGCAGGATTAACAATCAGTCAGTCAGTCAAAGATCTTTATTCGGCAATTGCCATAAAAGTACAGATAAAATCACATGTCCAAGTGAGCAGGCAACAGAATAAAGAACAAATTGAAACACAGCTCAAAAGATCATATCATACATAGATTACAAAAAGAGCACAAAATAGTCTAATCCAAATTCCTCTTTCACAGATATTCCAATAATTCTTATCAAAACATTTTCTAGTATCATAAAATATAATACCAAAGATTTAAAATACCCTAAAATATAATAAAAATCCATATAGAATAAGACTATCCTAAACCACATATGTAGTATAACATTTTAAACAAAACAGATTTTAAAAATAGCATAAATAGATTAATAATTACAAAATGTTAATACCGGTTCCTAATAGCAATAGATGATCTAATAAAATGTAATACCTGAAAACAAATTTTGACATTTGATAATTTCTGAACATATATCAAGGCTTCCTTATAATGGATGGGTCCTAATGTACGTAAAATTGGTAAGATAAAAACATTTCTAGGGGTAGCGTAAAGGGAAAAAAAAAGAAAAAAGTGGGAAGTACTCTCCTTTGAACTAGTATCGCAGGGGCAAGGTGGTAAATCATTTTGCCAGATACACTGATTGGGAATGGCCACCTTAAAATGAGTCAAATTCAGTCTAAATAGAGTTAAAAGAGCATATATTTTTGGACATGAAAACCAAGTCAAATAGGGTTCTATATGTGTGAGGCTGTAACAATCTGAGTATAGGAATCCAAATATTTCAGTTTCAAACAACTATAAAGTCTTATGTCTAAAGTATGCTCAGAATGACATGATTTCAACAGAGACCTTGCAGTTGTGGTTAGCAATTGTGGTTCTTCAAACATATACCTAAGTTCCAGCTTGTCAAAAGATGATCGCAAATACGAGAGTCAGGGAATCCTGTTCGAATTGGCCAACTGTATGCACTCAGTAATACATTCCTGCACAAGACTTGCTGCTGGATTCGTCCAACGTCTAATCCACAACAAAAGGGTGGCAATAGAGACCGTGTCCTCTAAAAAAGCATTGGCCCACCTCCTCGTGGCTAATGATGTTTGCTATACACGTGGGTACCATCAGTAATCTGCGCATAAATGTATTCTCAATACGTTGGAGAGTGGGTACTTTGATGTGACACCAGCCCCATATAGGGCTGCTGAGGCACACTTAGAATTATATAGCATCATGATCTGAGAAGACGGTCTATGACCAAGTTTACGAGTAAAACGAAAAATCGCTTCAATATTCCTTGCCATTTGTTGGGCCTTAAATTTAAGGTGAGTATTCCAAAGCATGGAAGAACTTATATGCATACCTAAGTAACAAACATTCCTCACCTTATTAATGATATTGCCCCCCATAGTAAATTGTTTAGATTTTGTCTTTCCGGGGGGCGCATGTCATAACAAATGTCTTGGAATAATTAACCTTCAAATCAAGGTCCAGCATGAAGTTCAAAAAGAGGTCCAACAGGCCTTGTAAACCATTTGCTGTGCGGGCAGTAAGTACAGCATCGTCTGCATATAATAAAACTGGGAGCAATCTCTGACCCATCTTTGGTACATCTTTCCCGTTTTTTATCAAAAAGTCATACAGCCCATTTATATATATCAAAAAAAGAAAGGGGGCTAGAATACATCCCTGTCCTACTCCCCTAAATAAGGAAATGGGGGCGGTTCTCTGTCCCGATGGGCCAAACTGAACTGAAACCTTTAAATCCATATGGCGGCGCTTTATAAGTTCCAATAGGGTTTCCATAATTTGCCATAACTTCTCCCTATTTACCAAGTCAAATGCGCTGGATAAATCAATAAAGGCAGGATTATCAGTCTTCTTTGGACCTACAAGTGCTGATATTCTTCTATCCCAGTGCAACCTGTGTCAACATCTTCCCTTATCTGGTGGTTGACAAGTTGCTTAATTTCTTTTATGGGTTGCCACAAACTGATAGGTGTGGTGTAAGCACCTGTGCAGCATCTGGCAAGCTCTCATTTATGCATCTGGTAAACCACTCATCTCTCTACCGTGATTCCTCATGGCGGAGAAGTTCTTCATCAAAACGTAATGCCAATGGACACAGTCACAGCTGGTTATGTGATGGTGATTGGTTGTTATTAGGAAGCACAGAACTTCCCTTTTTTCATTGTTCTGGTTTAGAACAGGTAACCAAAAGCACCAAGTTAGTACTGAGTAACAGTTAAAGGTTAAAAGGCAATTGTTTAAATAACTGAATAATTCTCAATGGCTGGTGTTAGAAATGGGGTCTTTGGTTGACACAGGTTACCCCCTGTTCAAGCAAAGACCCTCACTCTAGTCAGGGTAAAAGAGAATCACCCTCAGCTAACCCCTGCTTACCCCCTTGGTAGATTGGCAGAGCAGTAGGCTTAACTTCAGAGTGCTAAGTGTAAAGGTTTTGTACCAACATACACAGTAACTTAATGAAAACACTACAAAATGACACAACACCAGTTTAGAATAATAGGAAATATTTATCTAAACAAAACAAGACCAAAACAATAAAAATCCGACATACACAAGTCAAGTTAAGAATTTTTAAAGATTAAACTCAAAATTAGCGCATAGAAACACAAAATGCTTCGATGAGGTGTTAACACTGTGTCGTAACGGAGTCATTCCCAACAATTCGACACCAGCGGCGTCGGACACAGAGTCGCGTAGACTCCCAGGTACAGTACCTTTGGAGAAGTGTGAAAACAAGCCGATGCGCAAAGTCGGGGATTTCGGCGTCTATGCGAAACGTTGAATCCGCGCACTTCAAGCGGCGTCGGTCACGTCGTGGTGCGGCGCCTTCCATGGAGTCGCGGACTTCGGCGGGGCTGCAGCGATGTCGGGCCTGCGAAGGTTGTCGCGTTCCAGTAAAGATCACAGAGTCGGTTGCAGGCGGCGTCACGAGGTTGAGCAGCGGCGTTGGTCCGAAGTCGATTTCCTTGGATTTTCACCAGCCCTTCCTTTGAAGGGCCCAGGTACTGGATAGGGCAACACTTGTCAGAGCAACAGTCTCTCTAGAGACTCAAGGTGCTGGTAGAGAGAAGTTTTTGCTGTCCCTGAGACTTCAAACAACAGGAGGCAAGCTCTAAATCAAGCCCTTGGAAATTTCTTCACAAGATGGAAGGCACACAATGTCCAGTCTTTGCCCTCTTACAGAAACAGCAAATGCAGGATAGCTCCACAAAGCACAGTCACAGGCAGGGCAGCTCTTCTTTCTCAGCTCTTCAGCTCTTCTCCAGGCAGAGATTCCCCTTGTTTCCAGAAGTGTTCTAAAGTCTGTGGTTTTGGGTGCCCTTCTTATACCCAATTTCTCCTTTGAAGTAGGCCTACTTCAAAATAAAGTCTCTTTTGAATGTGCAATCCTGCCTTGCCCAGGCCAGGCCCCAGACACTCACCAGGGTGTTGGAGACTGCATTGTGTGAGGGCAGGCACAGCCCTTTCAGGTGCGAGTGACCACTCCTCCCCTCCCTCCTAGCACAGATGGCTCATCGGGATATGCAGGCTACACCCTAGCTCCCTTCGTGTCACTGTCTAGTGTGAGGTGCAACCAGCCCAACTGTCAAAGTGACCCAGACAATGAATCCACAAACAGGGCAGAGTAACAGAAATGGTATAAGCAAGAACATGCTCACTTTCTAAAAGTGGCATTTTCAAACACACAATCTTAAAATCAACTTTACTAAAAAATAAAAATAAAATAAAAATTGTGAGCTTAGAGACCCCAAACTCCAAATGTCCATCCACTCCCAAAGGGAATCTGCACTTTAATCAGATTTAAAGGTAGCCCCCATGTTAACCTATGAGAGGGACATGCCTTGCAACAGTGAAAAACGAATTTAGCAATATTTCAATGTCAGGACATATAAAGCACATTAATATATGTCCTACCTTAACCATTCACTGCACTGTGCCCTTGGGGCTACCTAGGGCCTACTTTAGGGGTCAAATTTACAGGTAAAACAGCACACACAGACATTGCAGTGGCAGGTCTGAGACATGATTACAGAGCTACTTATGTGGGTGGCACAACTAATGCTGCAGGCCCACTAGTAGCATTTGATTTACAGGCTCTGGGCACCTCTAGTGCACTGTACTAGGGACTTACTAATAAATCAAATATTCCAATCATGGATAAGCCAATTACATACATGTTTTGTAAAGGAGCACTTGCACTTTAGCACTGGTTAGCAGTGGTAAAGTGCCCAGAGTAACAAAAACAGCAAAATCGGAGTCCAGCACACATCAACAACCTGGGGAACAGAGGCAAAAAGTTAAGGAAGACCCCGCCAAGGATGAAAAGTCTAACAGCTGGTAATTACTCGCGACCTGAACCAATGTGTAGAGCCTAAACTGCTGTGCCATATCTTTGCAAGGCAAGCAACCCCAGCAGTGTTTCAACCTTGTTTAACCTCATCGGAATGGTGCAGGCTGTGCAGCTTTTCAGTTTATGTCCTACAGCTTGTCTGCAGAGTGCACCCCACTCCACAAAAAAGCATCAGCATCACTCTGGGACCCTGGTAAGTGACTGACAGTTAGCTCTGCCTTCTAACAACAGAGCTTGTGCAGTATGATACATAGCGGATGTCTCATGCAATTTGAAAGAGAATTATGCTACCTGAGACTGGAGTCTTTACAATATAAGAGTTACTTGAGGTTTTCTGTTCTGTGATAACCCTGAGTTTGGAAAAACTATGGCTATAGAGTGGTGTTTTCCCCAGAAGGAATGAATAGCTGGTGTGTGTGGGTACATGACGGTAGAGATTCTGTGCCATCAAAATTCTAATGGTTCATGTATGTACATTCCGGATTGTAATACAGCCCTGTTGATTAGATAGCTTTTTTTTAAGCCTCACGCACACACTTAGTTTAATATGTGATCCATTTGAGTCAGCCTGTGCCCATACTCTCTTAATCTCCATATTTGGAAAGAGGGAGGAAAGTGTATTATATGTGTGGTGTTCTTGGCCCATGTTAGCAAATTCTTTATATTATTACCTTGGCACTTGCTCTTTGTTCACAGTGATTGTACTATACCAACTCCCACCATAGCAAAAAGGATGGTTTAAAAGAAATCCTTTTATATTGCTCAACGTATTCAGTCCATAATATTTTGCCTATTTTGCAATATTTTCTGTTAGTAGATGCACAATATTTAAGCTATGGCTATATGTTTTTGATTAGTATGGGCTAAACGGTGAAAATCTCACCCTTTGTCCTTGATAGTGATGTTGATTGTATTGTGTACTAATTTCAGCATACCCTCCGGCCTTCTGTTTCTTGATTTTTAATTTTCCTTTATCATCTCTTATTGCATGTCTTAAGAGACCACTTCAAAATTTTTCATGCGAAACCTCACTTATAAAATCCCAGTGCATTGTTTAGCTTTGGCCTTTTAGTTTTTCAAGTGCATCAATTTGCAGTTTTTAAGTCCGTGCAAGCTCCCTCATGGTCTCCCAAGTTCTGTGTCAGGGACATACTGCTTGCAGCTATTTTAGCTCTGTATATGAACAAATAAGAATGTTAAACATAGCAATCTGTTGCATATTTTCAAGACCCTTTCACTGACTCCAGGTTGCCTTCTGCATCACAAGAATAGTGTGTTTCTTAACTGGATTAGGCACTCGATTTAAGTCTAATTCTGTATAATGATTTTTGTGGAAATGGAAAAAAGGTGCACTCTAGGACAGCCTATTACCTCTTGAAGGTAGGAAGGGCACACACTGTAAATGGACAGAGGCTTCATACACAATGTCACTAATACAACCCGAAACAGGAATGTGCCTATGAAGGAAATGGTAATCCACACACTTTATTTTGTCATTCTTTGTATTTCAGCTTGCAATGACTCATCCAAGCCATCACTTGAATTTTGGGATGAACCCTGACCACGCAAGGAACTCGCTCTCAAATTGTGGGATTCGGCAACCAAAGTATGGTGATAGGAAGGTTCATTACTTGCACACAAGAAAGAGGGGTATGGTCACAATTTTTGAGCTACGTAAAATTAAACTGCTTTCGCATTACTTATCTATAATAAGGCACCTCATCGATTGGAATAATTTGGAAAATGGATTTTTGTGAAGACTAATGTTGATCTACCTAAATATGGAGATACTGTTATTCTCTCTTACATTACTTTTTCCTTTATCTGATTTCCATCACTTTCTTATATGTTGCCCATTCCTCCATGGTCTTCCCACTCACTACTCTATCCTTTAGTCCTACATCCTTGCCTGTTTAGTAGGACATATTGTTAATATCCAAGCTTTGCGAAATTAGGCAAATGTACTTTCTACTCCCCCTGGATGCTGCCATCAGTCAGATATTTATTGCACATCACATATGTGGGAGACTCTGTCCATATTCAAACATTCTTCAACAAAATGTGAAAATCTGGAAGGAAGGGTTGAAGAAAACATAAAATAGGGAAACAAGAGAGCAGGGAATAGGCGGTCAAGGTAACCACAAAGCCTCTTGAAAAACCCACTTGTCAGTGCCTTCAACAAGCTCTCTCACCTACTAAGTAACATACTCATAAAGGGGTTGAACATCTCCTATCTCTTTGCTTGTGCACGTAGTGTCAGCCTACTGAATGCTGGAACAACATTTGCTCTCAGAGCCTGCACCAATGCCAAAACTATTACCAGTTACACTTACATTAACCATAATGTTATTGCCTGTCAGTTATTCCACCTGTTTGCAGTTTAACTGTTGATGTTCCTGAGAGGCCCTTCTTTTTGTTAAATTTGAAAGAGGAAAGAAAGAAGGAAGGACTCATGGAGAAAAATGCAGACTCTGCTTACAGCCTAAATGAGAAACACTTCCATTTCATACAGTGGGATAAGTACTATTCTCAAGCACCTCAAAAAAGGAAAATGGAGAGTGAAGAGAATAGAAATATTCAAAACACCCATAACAAACAGTACTGCCCTCATTAATCTCCCTGCTGGGTATGACATCCAGACCTACCTATAACTCGCATTAACTGGCTTTGTTTCTCAATGCAGCAAATGAGATCTGATTCTTTTGCAAAGATTCTTTATCCACACTGAGAGAAAAGTGTATTGCACCACTGTACTTTGAGAACATCTGCTATCTCCTCCACCTTCCATACACACTCCAGAAATGCCACCATAGCTCTCCTCCCTTAATGAGAAGAGGAAAATGAGCCACTGCTGACCTCACTAAATGAGGACATGTTGTAAGAGTGTGTGTGGAAAAGATCTGAAAAATAAGATAACCAGGATTAATGGGGATGATTGTGGTCCCAAAAGGATAACTAACATCTCCACCACATGTATACTGTCCCAGAATCTAAAGAAGGTCTCAGTCTTTTAGTGGAACCAAGACAGTTAAGGAACTGTGCAGCTCAAAGTTTGTCACCTTAAAATTGTGATGGAAGATATCTGGATATGTTCAAAAAGAGGATTAATTCCACAGCAGCTATTACAGTTAGCTAACTACCACGTGTAGCTCCATTGACCAAATATGGCATGGAATTTAATCAGTCCTTGTTTTTTTAATTTTTAAATTTTTTTATAATTCAAAAATGTATTAGAATGTTTTGAGCACACAAACAACTTTGTAGGTTGGGTTGTCATTGGCCATCACAAGACAGATCAATATAATAAGATACATATGGGCATTCTGGGGATTGACCATATACATTTCAACAGCAGAAAGAATAATCTCAAAATTATCTTCTAGAATCCTCATTTGGTCTGTTAGGGACCCTCATTTCCCTCCCCATCTCAGTAGTCTAGTTGAAAGTGTTCCTGCTATTCCTCCCATAACTTGTGGTGTTTTAGGTGAAGCCCTTGCCTCAGACCTGTGCCTCTCCATTAAGCAAAAACAACAAGGTGATGGATGGAATGTTTGAATTAACCTCAGCTACTGGCAATTGCTGGGGCCACATCCCAGTCGATCGTTTTTTAGCCCACCATGCCACCCCAGTTTGAACCCAGCCACAAGCAAATCAGTCCTGACCCTGCTTCCCTTTGGAACAGTCCAGCTTGAACTGCCAGGTCAGGTCCTCCCTGGACCAAAAACAAGCATCCTAGGACCGGTTTCCGGGTATCACCCATCATCAGCCAGGCTAGCTTGAATCCTGTGCCACAGTGACCACAGGACCCACGTCTGGGCATACCTGGTGCACTTTAGGCGGCAAATGCATACCTGTGCTGTTCCAATAAGCAAAAACACCCAGGTGATGGATGGAATGCTTGACTTAATCTTAGCCACTGGTGTAGGAAAGTACCATCTTGCCTGGCATGTTACCCCCATTTTTCACTGTATATATGTTGTTTTAGTTGTATGTGTCACTGGGACCCTGCCAGCCAGGGCCCCAATACTCATAAGTGTGCCTGAATGTGTTACCTGTGTAGTGACTAACTGTCTCACTGAGGCTCTGCTATCCAGAACCTCAGTGGTTATGCTCTCTCATTTCTTTCAAATTGTCACTAACAGGCTAGTGACCACTTTTACCAATATACATTGGCTTACTGGAACACCCTTATAATTCCCTAGTATATGGTACTGAGGTACCCAGGGTATTGGGGTTCCAGGAGATCCCTATGGGCTGCAGCATTTCTTTTGCCACCCATAGGGAGCTCTGACAATTCATACACAGGCCTGCCACTGCAGCCTGAGTGAAATAACGTCCACGTTATTTCACAGCCATTTTACACTGCACTTAAGTAACTTATAAGTCACCTATATGTCTAACCTTTACCTGGTAAAGGTTAGGTGCAAAGTTACTTAGTGTGAGGGCACCCTGGCACTAGCCAAGGTGCCCCCACATTGTTCAGGGCAAATTCCCCGGACTTTGTGAGTGCGGGGACACCATTACACGCGTGCACTACATATAGGTCACTACCTATATGTAGCTTCACAATGATAACTCCGAATATGGCCATGTAACATGTCTATGATCATGGAATTGCCTCCTCTATGCCATCCTGGCATAGTTGGCACAATCCCATGATCCCAGTGGTCTGTAGCACAGACCCTGGTACTGCCAAACTGCCTTTCCTGGGGTTTCACTGCTGCTGCTGCCAACCCCTCAGACAGGTTTCTGCCCTCCTGGGGTCAAGCCAGGCTTGTCCCAGGATGGCAGAACAAAGGACTTCCTCTGAGAGAGGGTGTTACACCCTCTCCCTTTGGAAAATGGTGTGAAGGCAGGGGAGGAGTAGCCTCCCCCAGCCTCTGGAAATGCTTTCATGGGCACATTTGGTGCCCATTTCTGCATAAGCCAGTCTACACCGCTTCAGGGACCCCTTAGCCCTGCTCTGGCGCGAAACTGGACAAAGGAAAGGGGAGTGACCACTCCCCTGACCTGCACCTCCCCTGGGAGGTGTCCAGAGCTCCTCCAGTGTGCTCCAGACCTCTGCCATCTTGGAAACAGAGGTGCTGCTGGCACACTGGACTGCTCTGAGTGGCCAGTGCCACCAGGTGACGTCAGAGACTCCTTCTAATAGGCTCCTTCAGGTGTTGCTAGCCTATCCTCTCTCCTAGGTAGCCAAACCCTCTTTTCTGGCTATTTAGGGTCTCTGTCTCTGTGGAATCTTTAGATAACGAATGCATGAACTCATCAGAGTTCCTCTGCATCTCTGTCTTCACCTTCTGCCAAGGAATCGACTGCTGACCGCGCTGGAAGCCTGCAAAACTGCAACAAAGTAGCTAAGACGACTACTGCAACTCTGTAACGCTGACCCTGCCGCCTTCTCGACTGTTTTCCTGGTGGTGCATGCTGTGGGGGTAGTCTGCCTCCTCTCTGCACTAGAAGCTCCGAAGAAATCTCCCGTGGGTCGACTGAATCTTCCCCCTGCAACCGCAGGCACCAAAGAACTGCATCACCGGTCCCTTGGGTCTCCTCTCAGCACGACGAACGAGGTCCCTCGAATCCAGCAACTGTGTCCAAGTGACTCCCACAGTCCAGTGACTCTTCAGTCCAAGTTTGGTGGAGGTAAGTCCTTGCCTCCCCACGCCAGACTGCATTGCTGGGAACGCGACTTTTGCAGCTACTCCGGCCTCTGTGCACTTCCGGCGGAAATCCTTTGTGCACAGGCAAGCCTGGGTCCACGGCACTCTAACCTGCATTGCACGACTTACTAAGTTGGTCTCCGGCGACGTGGGACCCTTTTGTGCAAATTCGGGTGAGCACCGTTTCACGCATCCTCGTAGTGCCTGTTTCTGGCACTTCTCCGGGTGCTACCTGCTGCTGAGAGGGCTCCTTGTCTTGCTCGACGTCCCCTCTGTCTCCTGACGCAATTTGCGACATCCTGGTCCCTCCTGGGCCACAGCAGCATCCAAAAACACTAACAGCACGATTTGCAGCTAGCAAGGCTTGTTGGCGGTCTTTCGGCAGGAAAACACTTCTGCACGACTCTCCACGGCGTGAGGGATCCGTCCTCCAAAGGGGAAGTCTCTAGCCCTTGTCGTTCCTGCAGAAACCTAAGCTTCTACTGTCCAGTAGCAGCTTCTTTGCACCCACAGCTGGCATTTCCTGGGCATCTGCCCATCTCCGACTTGCTGGTGACTTTTGGACTTGGTCCCCTTGTTCCACAGGTACCCTCGACTGGAAATCCATTGTTGTTGCATTGCTGGTTTGTGTCTTTCCTGCAGAATTCCCCTATCACGACTTATCTGTCCTTTGGGGAACTTTAGTGCACTTTGCACTCACTTTTCAGGGTCTTGGGGTGGGCTATTTTTCTAACCCTCACTATTTCCTAATAGTCCCAGCGACCCTCTACAAGGTCACATAGGTTTGGGGTCCATTCGTGGTTCGCATTCCACTTTTGGAGTATATGGTTTGTGTTGCCCCTATCCCTATGTGTCCCCATTGCATCCTATTGTAACTATACATTGTTTGCACTGTTTTCTAAGACTATACTGCATATTTTTGGTATTGTGTACATATATCTTGTGTATATTTGCTATCCTCATACTGAGGGTACACTCTGAGATACTTTGGCATATTGTCATAAAAATAAAGTACCTTTATTTTTAGTATAACTGTGTATTGTGTTTTCTTATGATATTGTGCAAGTGACACTTGTGGTACTGTAGGAGCTTCACTCGTCTCCTTGTTCAGCCTAAGCTGCTCTGCTAAGCTACTATTATCTATCAGTCTATGCTGCTAGACACCCTATACACTAATAAGGGATAACTGGACCTGGTGCAAGGTGCAAGTACCCCTTGGTACTCACTATAAGCCAGTCCAGCCTCCTACATTCACTGGCAATCGAATGAGGCCATACCCCAATCCATCATTTTTTTTGTCCGCCATGCCACCCCAGTTAGTGCCCAGCCGTATGCAAATCAGTCTTGACCCCTACTCCCCATGGGAACAGTCCAGCCGAAACTGTCAGGGTAGGTCCTCCCTGGGCCGGAAACAAGTATCCTGGTACTGGTTTCGGGGTATCACATCTCACCAGCCACGCTTGCTTGAATGCAGTGGCACTTAGACTTTTACAGCTATAGTAAATTCATTGTCAATATATGAACTAAATTGGGCGATACTGTGTGGAAATGGTCAGATCTATGTGAGCATAAGTGTGACCCTCCAGCCCTCTGTTAAGTTGCCCATGTCTGCTTCCCATGCATACTCCATAGGGCAGATAGTTTTAAAACCAAAGGGTAGCCTCCCCTTTAGCTTATCTTCCCGTTGATCAGCATTAAGGAAGTCTTGTTTTACTTAAAGAATAACCATTGTGGATAGTGCATTCTAGTTAGAGTGCAGCCTCCATAGATTTAATGCAGGGAGGATTGGTCACCCAGGACAGGTGAGAGGCCTGGTGGTGATGCAGGATGTCTATTTAACATAAATTGCAGTCCTGTGATCCTCTGGTACTTCTAACTATTTAAGCATGGCTAGGTGAATGGTCCTACCCTCCTAAGAAGTGAAAACGAAGTGAGGGAGAATTCATCACTGGTAGGTTTGAAGGATATATAACATGTTTGGGAGGGAGATCATCTGTGTAATTACTATTTTGAACCATCAAACTATTTAGGGAGGCATGATCATTTTGTCAAAGCTATTTGCAGGACCTCTTCCTTTGCTAATAATATTGACCCATATTTGAGACTATGAGTTGATATTAGAAACTGGGTTTCTGGTTGGAAGAGGTAGGCTCCCAGCCCAACCAGGAACCACAATCCTAGTCAGGGTTAGCCAGTGCACACCATAAATTAACCTGTGCTCACCCTCTTGTATCTTAGCACAGAACAGGCTGGCTTAACTTAGGAGCAATTCGTAAAGTATGTGTGCAAAACTTAAAAACAGTGAAAACACCACATAAACATATTCCACACCAAGTTAGAAAAATAATTCTTAATGGTCAAAACAAGAGCAAAATGACAAAATGCAATTAGTAGAAGTAGAGAGATGAATTTTTAAAGAACAATTGCAAATGCAGTGCATAGAAACTTGGAGCATGGCTGACTACAGGGACCAGCATTTTCCCTCTGAAACAGTACCTTGTGCAGAGTGTTGCGTCAGCATCTAAGGTCCTATGCGAGAAGCAGAGGAGATGACGTGCAGGCGCTGCATTGGTTACAATCAGTGCAATCAGTAATGTGTCATCGTCGAGGCGCGCAGTCGATGTTGTGTCCTCCAGGTGCAGTTTATGATAAAGGTGATGAGTTGTCATTGAGCCGTGCAACTGGCGATGCATCTGGGCTGAGGGCGATGCACTGTTTCAGAGCCTTGCTGTGGGTGCTGCAATGTCTTGTTCTCAGCAGCGATTCGTTGGCATGGAGGAGAGATGCAGTGGTTCCAATCGACACAGTGACAATGATGAGTGGATTCCTGTAGGGAACAGCTGCAGAACCCCCTTCCAGAGGCCCAGGACTGAATTGGCACCACTTGGCTCAGTAGGAGGTCAGACGCTGTAGCAGAGTGGAGTGAAGACTTTGTCCCTGAGACTTCAGAACAGGAGGCAAGCCGTTGGAGTCACTTTGGTTCTGGGGATGTAGAGATGCAGGTCCAGTTCTTCATGTTCGCTGGCAAGGAAGGCAGCAGGGACGGCACAGAAAAGCAGTAGTCCAGAAAGGTCCAACAGAGTACCCGCTGAGTGACAGGCCCTCTCAGTGGCACAGCAATCATTCTGGACAAGAGGATATTCTGCCGAGAAGTGTAATGATATGGTGGTGTTTGATGTCCAGTACTTATACCCAGTAGTGCCTTTAAAGTGGGGGAGACTCCAAAGAGAGGCATTTGAAGTGCACAGCATCCCTGCCCTTCCTTCCCTGGCTCCAGACTCGCTACAGGGGATTATGCAGCCCTTTATGAGGGCACAGGACCCAGCCTATGCCAGTGTTAATGTCACGTCCTCCCTCCCTTCCTTCCTTGTGTGGCTGTCTAGAGGGGAATGCACAGGAGCCCAGCTGTCACCCACCCAGATGTGTATTCTCAGACGGGCGGAGGCAGAGAGTGGGTAAAATAAGAAAATGCCAACATTCTAAAAGTGGCATTTTTAGACTAACAGCTTTAAATCCAACTTTTCCATCAGTTGTGATTTTATATTGAGAGTCCGGAGACACTGATCTTGAAATATCTGTATAGTCCTAATTGGAAATTACACTTAAAAAAAAAAAAAAGTAATATGGCAATGCCAATGTTAACCTATGAGCGAGCTAGGCCAAATGAATATAAGTGTTTTTCACTACCTGTGAAAAACATGTAAAACCTAAAAGTATATGTCCAACTTTTTAAATACACTGAACCCTGCCGTTGGGGTTGTCCAAGGCCTACCTTAGGAGTGACTTATGGAAGATTTAGACATGGGAATCAGGTTAACTTGCCAGATCGACGAGCAGTTTAAAACTGAACACACAGACTGCAATGGTGAGCCTGAAAAATGTTTGAAGGGCTACTAAAGTAACTGGCACAATCAGTGCTACAGGTCCACTAGTAGCATTTAATTTACAGGCCCTGGGACCATATTGTGCACTTTACTAGGGATTTATAAGTATTTAAATGTGCCATTTGTGGATAGGTCAATGTTACCATGTTTTAGAGAAAGAGAACATGCACTTTAGCACTGGTCAGTAGTGGTAAAGTGTCCAGAATCCTAAGGCCAGCAAAAACAAAGTCAGCAAAATAGGAGGTCAGAAGGCAAAAAAGTCAGGGGAAACATTGCCAAGGTTGCCAGGTCTAACAGGTGTTCATATAAACCCTTAAATATCTGAACCCACACAGATCAGCCTGGATTTTGAGGGACCATACTGTGTATTCTAGACAGCCTTGCACCAGCTGGACAAATTATTCAGTCCAGTTAACGCTCAGGCCCGAAAATCTTTGAAAACATTTCAGAGCCACAATCACATAAGAACGTAAGGTGCTTGTTTGGCTCAAAAAGATCAGAAGGTTGTCCGCATAGAGGAGGAGGAGGAAGTCTTCTATTTCCCCCAACTGCAACAATCTCTAATGGATCAATTTGAGCGTGCCAATCGGGAACAGTGTTAAACAATAAGCAGATACGAGAGGGGTGTGAGGGCATCCCTGATGAGTGCTCATTTCGTTCAAGAATGCGGGCATCTTTATTTGCTCAGACACTTGCTAATTTGCTGTGTATATAAATGACCGACATATGACTGAAACCTAGGACTGAACATCAGTTTAGTGAGGTCTTTGAGCATATGTTCCCGCTTGATTGAGTCATAGGCCTTCTGATAAGTGTACCAGTAGGATAGGGAGAGTACCCTCCTCTCTAGGATCCTAAATCGGAGTATTATGCAGGTGTTTGTGTCTGGTGGACTTCCCTGGCATGAAACCATTTTGATCTGTATGTACAATGGAGTTCTAGCATGGAAGCAATCAATTAGCCAACAGCTTCTGCAGGCCCTTCTTTTCTGCATTAAAGAAATAGGCTCATATCAGGATCGCTGGTCATCTGGCCTGGCTTGCTTTTAGAAGAATGGCCTCCATCAAGTCAAATGGAAAGATGCTATCTTTAACAGACGCACAAAACTTGTTAGTTATGTGTACTTTTAATTTAATAGAGAGTCAGAGGAACAACTCAACTGGATAGCTGATTGGGCCCTAGAGTTTTACCACTCAACATTGTTGAAATCGCTTCCCCTAGTTCCTCATCTGGGATTTGGAGATCCAGTTGATATCTATCCATCTCAGATAACTAGGGAAGAGAGTGTTTTATATCCCAAAAATCTGGGATAGTGTTGTGGCTATAAAGTTAATCATTAAAGAAGGCAAATACTTCTACCACATTTTTCGGTCTGTCTTGAGCTCACCGGAAGAGTGTTACACAACCTCCCCTATGAGTCTTTTGGTCTGTTCCTGCTTGAGCAGCAATAAGGTAGCTTCCTTGATTTGTCACACTGTTGATAAAACCTAATCTTAAATGGTAGCCAAAGGTCTATCATCACTAAAAGCTGTTTCACAGAGATACGAGCGCTATCCATTGCCAACCACATCACACGCTCCTTAGAACACCTAGTCTTCTCTAGGACTAAGACATTAAACTTGAAGGGAGGTATAATTTGACTTGTGTCTCTCTTGATTCAAAAAATGTATCCCATGGCAAGCAAGCTTAAGGGCCTCCTCTAGATTAGTACGTGATACAGTTTGAAAAGGTTAATTCACATCCCCCTTCTAGAAGTTGTGTATAAAAGTAAGACCTAAACACACCCACTTTTTCCCCAGTTCCAAGTCTTGTATGACAAGGGAAGGAGTGATCGAAGGAGTGCTATGCAACCTATGCTAGTGTCCGCCTCATAGCCAATCTCCCTGAGATGTGGGGACATAACCTGAAGTTTGAACTTTCTACTGGTGAAGCTGTGGATCAGTCCTGGAGCATCTCAAAGCAGTCTGCCTGCTGAGAGACCATCCAGGAGAAGTGAGGACTGTTTGTCGAAAGAGGTGTGCAGCTTAGTAATTTCCTTTGACCCGGGAGAGGGTTGTAACTGTTTTATTGTTATAAGGCAGGCTGGGCTTGCTCCTGTATATAGGTCCATTCAGAACTGTGACTTCCAAGGCTGCTGTCACCGGACCTGTGGGACCTGCTCCGGACAAGGCAGGCCATGTTACCACACTAGACAAAGATCAGCACATCTGGGCCTGCACCTGTTCCGGTCAAGGAGCTGCAACTTCTCCTCTCAAGTCTGAGCAGTCACACTGCTAGACTTGGCGTTCACCAGGCACCAACACTTCTGCATACTTGTCAGCTCACCGCTCACTGCTGTGACTGCCGAAGGCCTGGATGAGAGATGCAACTGCCTGATTGCTAGGGGACCAATGAGGGCTGTAACTTAGTGATTGCCATGGTCCCAGATGGGGGCTGTAACTGCCGGACTCCTCTAGGCCGAGTCGAGGGCTGCAACTGCACGATTGCCTTAAACCCATCCAAGGCTGTTCTGCTATCGGCCCAGTCAGGACTGCAACCTCCTGGCCTGCTGCCGCCCAGCCCGTGGTCTGTACCTTCTTCAGCCCAAGTAAGCCCATCACCACACCAGACAGCTAAAACCAAGGCTGGGCTCCCGCTCTACGAATTAGGAAGAGTTGCCTTTTCAGAGAAAATTAGAGCTAAGTGAGCTTAGTGAGTGCTTAACCAACCGTCCAGTAATCCAAAGCCTATTGCTGCAGCTTCTCCAACCAAGTCTGAGTGTGTGCTGCTAGACTGGGTCTGCACCACACTTGGTGGCTCACCGCAACTTCTGCCAGAAATGCAAGAGTGCTCCCCCGGTTCACTGCAGTGAAAGAGGACTCATAAAGTGTCAAACATAGGAGATTTAAGGCCAAATGCAAACTTAGTGCATTTGTGCGCATGTATAAACTGCACCTTAGCCTAATTCATACTACTTCTCATTTCAGTCCCTGAGAAGCCAGTGACTGCTCGCCCTCACTAGCCAGAGAGTCAAGGGTAAAAGCGGCTGTAAATCAAATCTTTTCTGAATTTGCCTGTGCAAAGAAATGGAATGTTAATTGTGCTTGTATCCAACTGAACTATTCCTGAGACAGGAAAGAGTGTGTCCTGAGCGCCTTTGGGCTCATTCCACCAGTGCGAAGTCCACCACTATGGTCTTGGCAAGGAGGGTCCCATTGTTGGATATCTGCCAGTATGCTAAATTGGCCTCCGTCCACACCTTTACAAAGGATTATTGCAGCAATTTTGAGGGCCACAGAACAGACGTTTTTGTCCCCTTGGGTCTTCCTGGTGTAAAGCCAGAGAGAGAACTGTCATAAGCACACAGGTGTGGCTTCTGTATGTGGCTGTGTCTCCACATCTGAAGACAGTGAAGAGGTTTACTGTTTAACCTGATGGTGTGTTGGAGCTCTGCAGACATTTCTGATTCAAGTCTGATGCTGTGGAGAATTCAGAAGGTAAGGAATCTGCACTTAGAGTATCCACCAGAAAGAGCATTATCAGAGGAAAGTAGCTTGTTCTTTCAAATCCTTTGGAGGCTCGAAACAGAATTATTCCAAAGATGTGCATATTGAATATCATTTTCTACAGCCACACATTAGACTTTATCAAATCTCAAAATCTGCAGACAAAAGAATCGCAGAAGCATGTAATAAAAAGAATTGTGTTTTTGAAACCAACTCGCTCTTAAAAATACCCCTGAAATTCACAACCTTCAGGTTAAATTCTTCCTTGTGTCTTCTGATCCAAAGCATCAAAGATATGCAAGATTAGTATAGTTGGCCAACAATATTATTCTGAGTGCTCTTGTCTAAGCTACAATTTGCATCCAAGATCTTCACCGAGTACATGGCTCCGTTTACAACCTTACTCAGATATTTCAAAGTTTTGGAGACTGACATCTGAAACAGGACCCAGGAAAGTGTGAGCCACCATGTTCTGACTTAAAACATTTTACAGAATTCGAGAAAGTTAGTGTGTTAGGAAAAATCGACTTTGCTGAGGAATTTAGAGAGATTTGACTCATTTTCAGTGCTCAACCAACCGTCTGGCAATCCAAAGCTGACCCTTCCAAAAACAAGGAAACACAATCAATTTCCCAAGCAAGAACTTTCAGAAAAAAACGTAAAATGTCTAGATAGGGCTTTCTAGAAGCAATGACCTGAATTCCTCTTATCTTAATCTGTTGTCTGCTCATCAGGTTGTTTCAAGAAAAGCTGTGCAAACAATGGAAGTCCGTAGACAGTGATTGGAAGCCTCAGAGAATCTGGCTTTTTTTTTATATATAAAAAAAGCTTTGCCTTGTAGGAGAATGACTGAAATAACCATGAAGTTTTCTCGTTCAGTCATCCTCTTGCTAGCTCATTCTTACTAAAGGTGCCTTGTAAGATGGTTGCGGCACACACTTACAAGAGCTGTTTCCTGCACTACTGGTCCACCAAGGTCAAAACAACTTAATATAGTTGATCAAAAATTGAGCCACTGCATTGGACATCCAGACATACTTTCAGTGTTTCAAGGCTGCACTGGGAAAAGTCAGGACAGTCAGCAGCATTCCTTTGTTGTGTTGAATCCAAAAACAAGAATAACAGATTGGCAGCAGAAGCACAACTCTTCTGGCTCTGGTCCATCAGTAATTGCATTTCAGTGATAAGAGCGTCTGCCAGGATTAGCGAATAACCTTACAAATGCATTTAGCGGAACCAGACTTCTGCCACAAATGGAAGGTGGGTAACCAACTGAAGGCTGGTTTCTGAAGTGAGGCAAGCCGGCGATTGCTGGCAGTATGGGATGTAAGGAAGTTGTTTTGCATTTCATTCCCAATTCCACAGTCGGGTCTCTTTGCTAAAAGCTTCCCTCTATTTTCCTTATTTCTCAAATGCCTTGCCAAGATTAAGTGAGACCTGTGCATGCTCATGGTCAAGTCTTTGATCAGCCCTTCGACTTACTTATATATAAGTCCCATTTGGTCTTCTGTCATATGTGTCGCTATTAATGATGGAGAGAGGGAAAGTCTCTCTTCAGTTGACAGCATTGCTTCAGAGCACAGGGATGTCAGCCTGGCGCAGGCTACTTATTACTGTGCTTTCTTCTGCGGTTCACTTGTGGACTTCATAAGAGCAGCAACATGGGGAAGCATCCATAGCTTCACAAAGTATGCCTGCCTAGATGTGCAGACAAGAGGGTGATCTAGAATAAGGCGGGCAGTGCTTTGGAACCTGTTCAGCTAAGGTACACCTCTTACAACCTCACTGGAGTATTTCAAGCATGTGAATGGATGATCTTAGTGCTGAAGAAGTTAACTTGTAAAAATAATTGTTCTGTGTAGGTACCTTTAATAGAATGTAGCCACAGTCCTACCACCTTCCTTATAACACTCTTCTTTATGCACATTAATGCTTAAAGTTTTGACTTGGGCACCTCTAGGGTGAATGTATTTGAGTGCCTGTACACCTCATTGGCTGCCATTTCCACATTAGTGTGAAGGTGAGTATGCTACTAAATTGGCACTGCCGCCGTTTTAAAATGCCTGTATGTTCATGCTCTGTTATGCTACTGTGCACTCTACAGGAGCTAGATTGATGTGTTTGAATCCGTAAAAAATTGTGGTAAAAATGAGGATAATTTTTATATTTCCTCTAAATGTATTGTTAATTATGGACTGTCTCCCTTATTGAAGTCACTTTTTTCCTTTTGTTTGCTTTTTAATCCTGTCCCCTATTCTCTCCTGACTTGCCATTTCCTATTTCCTCCACTATTCTGGTATTTTTTTCTTGCCCCAGTTCATTGTTCTCTTTGTGTGGCATGCTTTCACGCTGACCTTGTGTGTTCACTTTTTCATTGTCAAAAAGCATGCACTTGTATTTACAGCATCAACGCTTTCTCTTACAGGTATTAATACTTTGATCAGGATTATGGCAAGACTCGGACAAGATGATCCATCCCCTTCCAAGTAAATGATTTAGCTTTTTTACCTCTCATGCTTTTACTTATTGGTGAAGCTCTTACATTTCTCATTTTCTTTTTAATCCCAATAATTTGAAACAAATTAAATAATTGAAATGTTCACAGCATTTAGGAGCTTAACAATATTTTAAATTGTAAGGTAAAGGCCATTTTGTCATGCACCACCAGTATCATCAATCCCTGGGAATACTTACTTCAGCTTGAGATAAATGTTTATTACAGGCACACAGAAATCTTTAAAAATAATAATAAAACCTAACATTCCATGGTCCTGTCGGCAACTCTTGCAACAATCACCCAGATTTCCCACTCATTTTCAGTGACCTTGTCCTCCCTATTCAAACAGAACATGACATAAACTTACATATTTCCGTCTTTAAGAAAAGTAAACTCTTGAGACAACCTCTGACATATACAACCATTCCCAATAAAAGCCTAAACACCACCTCCTCTCCACTTAAGGAATCACACATCCATCACATAACTGTGCATAAGCGACTCATCAGAATTTCCTGGGAATGTGAGGGTCCGTTCACTGTCTTTCAGCATATGCAGCACTGTTGTTGTACTCAACAAAAATGTTCCCTTGTCCTAACTCTCCGGGTAATTTTCTAATCTCTTCAGTTGCACTGGTGTACTGCATAATCATACACATTCTCTTCACCTCTGCTTGTGGGAGAAACAGGTAAACAGTCATTCATTTCTGACTGGTCTGAGCCATCCCTCACTAGGCTGTTGTCTCATTGTCTTCTGCTCCACCTGAACCCAATGAACACCTTAATGCTCTTCTAAAGTTCCAGTATTTCCATCCCTTTGTCCAGCTACAGTTTTTTATATCCCACAACTTGGCATATTTGTATCTGCACTCGTAGACTCTAACTTTAAATCTTATAACTCTTTACTCTGTTTTAACACAACAAAGCTCCAGTCTTTTCAACGCCTTTATCGCTTTATTCTCACCTTCCATCTTCTGCACCATCATTCACCACTATCATCATACATGCAACACTACCTTCCTTGTCAACTCAGTATTTTTGGTAAAATTATCAGGGGTGCAGCTGCTCTCTTTAGGACTCAATAGATTAGCACTCAGTATATATCCTCACCAACAAGTTGTGAATTTATTCCTGACAACCAATAAAATTGTCTTATATCAGCCTCCATCGATCCATTCCACTATGTTTCTGATTGGCACATTCGGTAGGAAGTTGTCTTACTCCCTTTATGTGAAACCAGTTTATCCTGTCTCAGTAGCATTGCCATTACTCCCTCATTTCCTATGTGGAAAGCACTTGTCCTGCCTAATTCTGTGTTGAAGCTCATCCTTGCTTACACTGTCCCCCCACACTTTTTTTTTTACTCCTACGAGCACCACCTGGCACATCTAACATTGATCCTATACTACTCTCGCCCATTTAGGACTCCACCCCCCATGCCACTTCGGTGCTAATCATGGTATGCAAAGAGCTGTGGCATAAGGTTTTCACAGCATTTAATTCACACACTGAACGCAACTTGTACTCCTAGAGGTAGCCAGTGGCTGTGTACTAAGATGGTACGCACTTCCCAAAAATTTTCTTCTTTGCTGGTATTAAAATCCCCAAAAAGTACATATTATTGACAGTTAGACATATATAATATACGGAGTGCCAGAGTGGCTCCACACCCAGCCACAAGGTGTGTAGATTGTGATCCCAAAGGTCCACAATGAGTGAATTAAGTTGAAAGAACCACAGCACATCCAAGCATTCCAAATGTAAGTCCTTTATTCTTCTTGGGTATTCATTGAAAACAGCAAACGTTGTACCAATCCATGTATATACAGCCGACACGTGTTTCGTTGTGAAAACAACTTTTTCATGGCTCATTAAAGAATGTAAGTTATTTGATCTGTGTCACAATATGGTCGTCTTATAATATTCGGTGTAGAAGTTGCTTATCACATGTGTGGATATATCAATATATATTTGACGGTACACCTTGGTAATGAATCAAGGTTTGTACCAGGACCATGATAAGTCCAACAGTCATGTGTTCGATCCCGTTTCTTGTTTGTAGTGGTCAGAACAACTTGTACTCCTGCCACTTTGAACTCTGGTGCACAATACTAACTTCTTTGTAACTGATTTCCAGGTGATGAGAATAGGCAATCGGATTGTGATCTTATTTTTTTTTTTTAAGTAGGCACAACAGATTAATGCCTCAAATACTTCATATTGTATATTACCAGAAATAATCCCTGTCATCATTTCTGTTTGGGCTAACAGTTGTGAAGTATAAGCTACACAAGGCTTTATTATCCTGAACTCTTCAGAAAACACTGCCCCAAATCATAATTATTTCAATACAGAGCTGTATCCCTTTGTTTCCTTATATTGAAGCACCTCAAATAAAAGCCTCAAGTCTGCTGTCTGCGGTTCTTCTCCTTACTAGAAGACTAATAGAGCCTTTAAAAAAACAACAAAGTGCTTCCAACCAATCAGAATTTCTTGCAAATTTTGTAACATTCTTACTCAACTCAATATTGATGTTATTTATTGTTTGTCTTTGGGATGCTAAGAATCTCAAGCAGCTTGAACCAGAGAATACTTTGGTTTGATTCCATCTCCAAAATATTGTCTCACCAATAGTCCACCTGTTCTTTGATAGAGTAAAATGTTTCTTTAAGTGTAAGCACTCTACTGGTCAGACAAACGCACAGTTCTTCCAACATTTCAGATTACTTTATCTCATGAGTAAAAATTAAATCTCAATCTAGAAGTAACATACAGAGTAGTGCATAACTCATTTAGAAAATTAAATGAAGAGGCCAAATCTGAAGGCATTGTTATGAACTGAAAACTGGTGCACTGACCTTGTGCACGCTATTCAAAGGGGATTTTTCCCCATCTCTGGCCACCCCACCATTGCGAGCATGCACAGTAGTATGAGGGTGAGTTTTAAAAGCTGGGAAAGGAGAAGAGAGAAAACAGAGAAGTACCTGTAACTGTGAATATGTATATCTTCGTAATACCAACTCTCTATACTATGGAGCTGGTAATTCCTGAAAATTAAACATACAAGAATTGAACATCTCAGATATATGTGTAGACTAGCACTTCTTATGTTTTGAATATCTGCTTTAAGCTTCATCACTATATGCTCTCTTGGGGAAGATGATAGTTCCAGCTTGACTTCTGTAGTGCTGCATAATCAACAAGGTTAACACCCATTTGCTCCCAACTAAAGCTACTAGAACATTAATAAATTGTGCATGAAATTCATATGTACATATTTAAACCAGAATCTTTCAGAATGGTCGACTCAGTGCCAATGATCTTTTGGACTCGCACTTCCTCTACCTTTCAGAGTCACCAGATCCTCGGGGTCTGTGCACTTTCCCAACACTTCCACCACTGAACAGCTCCAAGACTCTGATAGATAAATCACAGACACTGAGAGAATTCAAGAGGGGAAGAGGGGATTAGATCGGGAACAGCTGGGAAGGAGACCTGTAGTAAGAAAAAGGTTAGAACACACAATTTGAAAATTATATCTCCTGAAATAAATACTAGACTATGATTCTAAGCCTAGTCACTCTGAAAACATGAACAACCTAAGAGTTAAGTTTAAAATGACTACGTTTCAAGATGGCCGGATACCTGTAGGGGAATCAAGATGAATTAAATGAAAAATTTCTTATTCAAGTACTTTCCTTTACATGAGAATCAGAAAAAACAAATTCTGACTAAATTTTAAACCAGTCATATAAATCCTGTTTTGAGAATGTATACTAGGACCATACAATACTGCATCTAGAAACTCTGGCCTTCTGTGTACTCTTAAAATGTTTCAACACAAATTGCGCATATTGCAGATATATATATATACCTTTCTTGGATATATATACCTTTATTGCCATATATATGTTCGATGGCATGTGTAGCTGCAGATACACATGCTGTGCATTATCCTGCCATCTAGTGTTGGGCTCGGAGTGTTACAAGTTGTTTTTCTTCGAAGAAGTCTTTTCGAGTCACAAGACCGAGGGACTCCTCCCTTTCGGCTCCATTGCGCATGGGCGATGACTCCATCTTAGATTGTTTTCTTTCCGCCATCGGGTTCGGACGTGTTCCTCTTCGCTCTGTATTTCAAATCGGGAAAGTTAGCTAGTTATCGAAAAATTGGACGGTATTGTTCGCGCTCGGTACTGGTTTAGTGTTAGTACATCGACACCGATAGAAGAAGCGCTCCGGCAGCCCTTCGGGGCTTCCACTCTCAGCGGGGCCTGGTCGGCCTGACCGCGTCCATCGTCGAAACTCATGGACCGGACCCCCTTCCGCTTCTGCCCCAATTGCCACGCCAAGTATCCTTATACAGACCAACACTTAGTCTGTAATCTGTTTCTATCACCGGAACACAGGGAGGATACTTGCGAGGCCTGTCGGGCATTTCGATCGAAAAAGACCCTACACGATCGAAGAGCCAGAAGACTGCAGATGGCGTCGACACAGGCCGAACAGAGCGACGTCGAGGAGGAGGAAAGAATCTCCATTCAAGAATCGGACTTGGACGACTCCAAAAGTGAGCTACCGACGGCACAACAAAAACTGTGAGTAAAACTGCCCCGGCCAAGACTCACTCCAAAATTATAAAGGCCAAGGGGTTGCCACCGCCAACAAGCCATGGCTTAACCCGAAAACACGGTGACCAAACATCGGCACCAAAAAAGGCCTCCCAACAGCCGAAGACATCCGACTCCGGTCGAGATACCGGCTCCGAACCATCTCGGCACCAAGAGTTCAACATGCCCAAGGTAAAAAAGGTTTCCTCGGAGCCGAAAAAGACTGTTCCGAAACCTTCAGTGTCAAAAAAGGCAGCCTCGGAGCCGCAAATAGGCTCCTACACAGAAGAGCACAGATTTGAGCGGGAATTAAGTATGGGAGACTCAGACCATACTCAAAGGAGGCTGCACATTCAGAAAGAGACTGGTAAAATTCGAACTCTTCCTCCAATAAAAATAAAAAGAAAGCTAGCATTTTAGGAGTCGGAAATGCAGCCAAAGGCGGCAAGAGGCAAAACACCACCACCAAGGTTTTCGCCACAGCCTTCTCCACTGCACTCACCACAGCTGTCCCCCGTAGCAACACCCCCAATGCAGTCACCAACACACACGGGGATGACACAGGATGACCCGGATGCATGGGAATTATATGATGCACCGGTCTCCGACAACAGTCCCAATTGTTACCCGGCAAGGCCGTCACCACCAGAGGACAGCACTGCATATATGCAGGTGTTATCAAGGGCAGCTACTTTCCACAATGTGGCAATGCATGCAGAGCCAATAGAAGATGACTTATTTAACACCTTGGCATCCGCTCACAGCTCTTTTTAAAGTTTGCCAATGCTCCCAGGCATGCTAAAGCACGCCAAACAGGTGTTCCAGGACCCAGTGAAAGGCAGAGCTATCACTCCTAGGGTAGAGAAGAAATATAAACCTCCCCCAACGGACCCTGTGTTTATAACACAGCAACTGACACCAGATTCGGTAGTCGTGGGAGCGTCCAGAAAGAGGGCAAACTCCCAATCATCAGGAGATGCACCACCGCCCGACAAGGAAAGTCGGAAGTTCGATGCTGCGGGCAAATGGGTGGCAGCACAAGCAGCCAATCAATGGCGGATTGCCAATTCACAGGCTCTACTGGCTCGCTACGACAGGGCACACTGGGACGAGATGCAACATATAATACAGCACTTGCCCAAGGAACACCAGAAACGTGCCCAACAGGTTGTTGAGGAAGGACAAGCGATTTCCAACAACCAGATAAGATCTGCACTGGACTTGGCAGACACAGCAGCACGGACAATGAACACTGCTGTAACCATTCGCAGGCATGCTTGGTTACGGAGCTCGGGTTTTAAACCGGAAATCCAGCAAGCTGTGCTCAATATGCTGTTTAACCAGGAACAATTGTTTGGGCCGGAGGTGGACACGGCAATCGAAAAACTAAAAAAGGACACAGGCATGGCCAAAGCCATGGGTGCGCTCTACTCCCCACAAAGCAGAGGCAGTTTTAGAAGACCACAGTTTAGAGGGTGTTTCGTTCCCAAACCGCAGAGCCTTCCACCTCACAAGCCAAACCCACCTATCAGGGGCAGTACCAGAGAGGAGGGTTTAGAGGATCATACAGGGGTGGACAATTCCCCAAAACAAGAGGAAAATTCCAAAGCCCTAAAGCACCTCAAGCCAAACAGTGACTTCAATGTCGCAAACCCCCAACACTCAACACCAGTGGGGGGGAGACTTAACTCATACTACCAAAACTGGACAAACATAACTACGGACGCATGGGTCCTAGCCATTATCCAACATGGTTATTGCATAGAATTCATAGATTTCCCACCAGATGTGCCCCCAAGAGCACACAATATGTCCAAACAACACTTAGACCTGTTACAGCTAGAAGTCCAAGCATTGTTACAAAAACAAGCAATAGAACTAGTACCCAACCATCAAAAAGGAACAGGTGTCTACTCCCTGTATTTCCTAATTCCAAAGAAAGACAAAACGTTGAGACCCATATTAGACCTCAGAACACTGAATCTCTACATCAAATCAGATCACTTCCACATGGTAACACTTCAAGACGTGATTCCCTTGCTCAAAAAGCAGGACTACATGTGAACGTTAGATCTGAAGGATGCATATTTCCACATACCCATACATCCTTCTCACAGGAAATACTTAAGGTTTGTAATTCAGGGCGTGCATTACCAATTCAAGGTGTTACCATTCAGGATAACAACCGCCCCAAGGGTATTCACAAAATGCCTTGCAGTAGTAGCCGCGCATATAAGGAGACAGCACATGCACGTATTCCCATACTTAGATGATTGGTTAATAAAAACCAGCACTCAGCAACAGTGTCTTCAACACACACAATACGTTATAGAAACTCTACACAAACTAGGGTTCTCTATAAATTACCAAAAATCACATCTACAACCATCCCAAATACAGCAATACTTGGGAGCAACACTCGACACACGAAAAGCGATTGCCACTCCAAGTCCACAAAGGGTACAAGCGTTCCAGAATATAATATTAAACATGCAGCCAAACCAACACTACCAGGTGAGGTTTGTAATGAAACTTCTACGCATGATGTCTTCATGCATAGCCACTGTCCCAAACACAAGACTACACATGCGGCCCTTACAACAGTGCCTAGCAAGACAATGGACACAAGCACAGGGTCAACTCCAAGATCTAGTGTTGTTAGACTGCCAGACACACTTCTCGCTTCAATGGTGGAACCCTATAAATTTAAACCCAAGGGCGGCCATTCCAAGACCCAGTGCCTCAATACGTGATCACAACAGATGCTTCCATGATGGGGTGGGGAGCACACCTCAACCAGCACAGTATACAGGGACAAGGGAACATTCAACAAACACAACTGCACATAAATCATTTAGAACTGTTGGCAGTGTTCCTAGCATTGAAAGCATTTCAACCACTGATAGCCCACAAACACATTCTTGTCAAAACAGACAACATGACGACAATGTATTACTTCAACAAGCAAGGAGGGACACACTCGTCACAACTGTGTCTCTTAGCACAGAAAATTTGGCATTGGGTAATTCACAATCACATTCGCCTAATAGCACAATACATCCCAGGTATTCAAAACCAGTTAGCCGACAATCTCAGTCGAGATCACCACAAACACACGAATGGGAAATTCATCCCCAGATCCTACAAGATCACTTTCTACGCTGGGGAACACCAAAAATAGACCTATTCGCAACAAAGGAAAACGCAAAATGCCAAAACTTCGCGTCCAGGTACCCACACCTTCTGTCCAAGGGCAATGCGTTATGGATGAGTTGGTCAGGGATATTTGCTTACGCTTTTCCCCCTCTCCCACTCATTCCTTATCTGGTAAACAAACTGAGTCAAAACATACTCAAACTAATACTCATAGCACCAACCTGGGCTTGCCAACCGTGGTGCACAACTCTACTGTACCTATCAGTAGTACCTCATGTCAAATTACCAAACAGACCAGATCTGTTAACTCAACACAAACAACAGATCAGACACCCGAATCCAGCATTGCTCAATCTAGCAATCTGTCTCCTGAAGTCTTAGAATTTGGACACTTAGACCTTACACAAGAATGTATGGAGGTCATTAAACAAGCTAGGAAACCTACTACAAGACATTGTTATGCAAACAAATGGAAAACATTTGTTTACTACTGCCACAATAATCAAATTCAACCACTACATGCTTCCGCAAAAAACATTGTAAGTTACTTATTACACTTACAAAAATCTAAACTAGCATTCTCTTCTATTAAGATACATCTCACAGCAATATCTGCATATCTGCAGATTAGACATTCAACATCGCTTTTTAGAATCCTAGTCATCAAAGCATTTATGGAAGGATTAAAAAGAATCATACCCCCGAGAACACCACCAGTCCCTTCGTGGAACCTCAATAATGTATTAACACGACTCATGGGACCACCATTTGAACCCATGCACTCTTGGGAAATGCAATACTTAACCTGGAACGTAGCCTTCCTGATAGCTATCACATCTCTTAGAAGAGTAAGTGAAATACAAGCATTTACTATACAAGAACCCTTTATACAAATACATAAACATAAAGTGGTTCTCCGTACAAATCCAAAATTCTTACCAAAAGTTATATCACCATTCCACCTAAACCAAACAGTGGAACTCCCAGTCTTTTTTCCACAACCAGACTCAGTAGCCGAAAGAGCCTTACATACGTTGGACATAAAAAGAGCACTAACGTATAACATTGACAGAACAAAACAGTTTCGCAGAGCAAAAAAATTATTTGTAGCCTTCCAAAAGCCTCATGCAGGGAATCCTGTATCCAAGCAAGGCATTGCCAGGTGGATAGTGAAATGTATTCAAACCTGCTATATTAAAGCAAAAAGAGATCTACCTATTACACCAAAGGCGCATTCCACTAGGAAAAAAGGTGCCACAATGGCTTTTCTAGGGAATATTCCTGTCTCAGAAATTTGTTAGGCAGCCACATGGTCTACGCCTCATACATTCACAAAACATTACTGTGTAGATGTGTTAACCACACAACAAGCCACAGTAGGACAGGCTGTATTACGAACATTATTTCAGACAACTTCAACTCCTACGGGCTAAGCCACCGCTTTTGGGGAGATTACTGCTTACTAGTCTATGCACAGCATGTGTATCTGCAGCTACACATGCCATCGAACGGAAAATGTCACTTACCCAGTGTACATCTGTTCGTGGCATGGGACACTGCAGATTCACATGCGCCCTCCCACCTCCCCGGGAGCCTGTAGCCGTTATAAGTTGAATGGAAATTGGAAATTTGTAAATAAATACTATTTTAATTAACATTATGTACATACATACTTACTCCATTGCATGGGCACATTTACTGTATTCACAACTCCTACCTCACCCTTCTGCGGGGAAAACAGTCTAAGATGGAGTCGACGCCCATGCGCAATGGAGCCGAAAGGGAGGAGTCCCTCGGTCTTGTGACTCGAAAAGACTTCTTCAAAGAAAAACAACTTGTAACACTCCGAGCCCAACACTAGATGGCAGGATAATGCACAGCATGTGAATCTGCAGCGTCCCATGCCACGAACAGATGTACACAGGGTAAGTGACATTTTCCATGTATAGTAAACACCATAAAAGGATTGTGCACCATGAATAACACAATATGGATTCAGGAAACAAATCACATAACTTGTCAACTCGAATATTACATAATAAATATCTTAGAATAGTAGCATACAATACACAACATGAATTAAACTCGAGCAGAGAATCGTGGTCTTGCCAATTCGAATGTTACCATGTAAAATACCAAGAAATGGTAGCACGCAATGAATATCAAAGTCAAATCATCATTAATCGAATCGCGCGTCTTGCCAATTCGTAAAACACAATGTAAATGTCAAGGAATATCAGCTCACAATAAATAAGATCAAAGTACAATGAAACGAATCGCGCTTCTTTTTCCGGTTCTTAAGCCACCATGTAAAATGTCAAGAAATGGTAGCGCGCAATGAACAACAAAATTAAATGCTCATGAAACGAGTTGTGCGTCTTGCCAATTCGTAAAACATCATGTAAATGTCAAGAAATAGTAGCGCGCAATGGACAACGATGTTTAAACACCATAAAACGAATCGCGCATCTTGCCGATTCTTAAGCCACCATGTAAATGTCAAGAAATGGTAGCGCGCAATGAATAACAAAGTCAAACCTTTATGAAATAAATCTCGCGTCTTTCCTATTTGTAAACTACTATATAAATGTCAAGAACTGGTAGCGCGCAAGTAATCTGTTAATCATTTAAGAATTTAAACCAAGAATATGAAAATTCGAAATAACGGTGTCGGGACAGTCCACCCACCGTCTTACCGCCTGGAACAATGATCACCAATGAAAGATTAGGGCAGAAGACTGGAAGATCCAAATAGGCCGCCGGGACAGGAGCTCAGGAAGAAGCTGCTGCTCTGCACCGGGACCTCTGAATAGTGAGCACTGGGAGTTGGGCTGGCTTTCTTTTATAGAGTCTTGGCCCAGCCCAGAACCAAGCCCAGGCATGTTGCAGGGAAAGTCTCTGGAAGGCCCTGGAAAGGGGCCACACCCTAACACACTCTGAAAGCCTGCAGCAATACATTGCAAAGGAACAGTATTTGTAAGCATATTAAAAATAAGTTTTCAGGATTGAACTCTGCAATGCAAAAGGTTAAACCACAACATATCAGCACAATGCATGAATTACTTTGTTTTGAGAGTACTGGGTTTTTGCATTTTTGTCACCAATAGAGCGCGTACTGCTCTGGTGTTGACACTACCCTATCTGGATGTCATCAGAAATGTCTGTGATTTCTTACATAGCGAGTGGCATTGAGTGTCCTATCTTTCCAGGCTTCTTGTCTGTTCCGAGGTAATTACCTCAGTAGTAGCTACTCTCATCGGTCTTGATTTCCACATCTCGCCCCAACTGAAGAGCTGGCATGGGAATTCTGGGACATCTGAGGCTTATGGAGTTCCTTCATTTGATTCTGAAGCTCTTGTTCAGATGTGGCTGTTATGCCAGTGTTCAGAAATATTGTCTAGTCCTCCTCCAGCACATTTCTTGATCTGAGCCTTCTGAATGCACAGTTAGTAGAAGTCTTTTCACTACTAGGAAGTTCACTTTTCACTTTTAAACCACTGTGTGGTGATGGCAGAGAGCCTACATATGATGTTCTCAGGTGTTCAGATCATCCCGTGGCATATCTAAGAATGTGCCAGCCCCAGTGCAGCCTTCTTCATTTGGTGGCCAAGTATGCATAAGCAATCAGTCCATGTCCTAGGCTTTTGAGCTGGCTGAATCAACCTTGTGGTGGTTCCAGTCTGATTCATTTTATTTTAAGATTGTGGTCACATATATTATCTTAACGTTGTATAATTCAGCCTATTGCTTTCAGTTCTGAATGACTTTTCCTTTTCTCTAGTGGTAATCCGAAACCTTTAACTGCAAAACTTTATTTCAGCAATCGAGACAAAAATCAAATGTGTTATCTGCTACTTGTGTATGGATGGGGACATGCTATCTCCTAACCCTTTAGTAGTTCATCCTGGGTAAGCAAGCACCAAGGTGCATTGCCTCAGCTGGCATTGGTGTGTTCCTTGCAAACAAATATGAATTCTTACTCCTCTCTGGCCTGAGAAGCAATCTAGAAACAGCACTTGAAAATGTAAACGCAAAGAAGCATGTCAGTTTTCAACATGGATATCTGTGACTCCTTTCTTTGAATCTGAGTGAATTGTGGCAAACTTTTCAAAGTCTGCTATACAAAGTCTCCTAAATGTTGCATATGTTTGGGGTTCCTTCTCTGTGAAATAATTTTCACAGATTTTTTCTCCATTTCTTTCTCATTCCGCTTACACACACTTTCTTTCTCTTTCTCCTTCCATGCCGGTTTATCCAGTCCTAGTTGGTGGGGGGGAGGGTGGAAGTTTGAGAAACACTCTGGTTGGAGGCAGTATAAGATGGGGTAGTTCAGGTTGTCTTTCAACTATGCCTAGAGAAGTGCCTCCAAGATGTAGAACTTCCCCACAAATATTGTTTTCTTGCCAGAACAGTATTGTATAACAACACTTCAATGGTTCCCTGCATTTGTTTCTTTCACTTAGTTAGCCTCATCCAGAGGGAGAGATCAATTTGGATCTTAGTATGTATGTCATATGAACTTGGGCCTTTGGTGTACTTAAACTGTGGTGGCGTTGAAGATTGTTTTTGTGATCATTGCCTTTTCCCAAATGAATAAACAGTTGTTGACTTTACACTGTTTCAACCCTTTCCTGGCTTTCATGGTATGCGGTTGTTTGAGACAAATTTCCCATAAGATCTTCTCAGATTTCCTTATCAACTAGGAGCTCTTATTTACTTCCTTCTTTCCTGATCACATCTCTGATCATAGGAGAACATTACAGACATTGATATATGTAAGTCTCTCAGATTTTACATGAAAAGGTCTAAGGCCGTTCACCAGTTGGGAGACAGGCTGCCTCTTATCTTGGGGGAGAGCCTTCTCCAGACAAGCAACCTTCTAAAACTTTCACTGCTCACCAGGTGGTGTCTTGCAACATAAAAAGCTATGCTAAGGTGTGTTTCCCAGCGAATCTCTGTACTCTTAAGGCAGTTTCTGAAGCTTTTCATCTCTATTTTCACACTTTTATATTTCCAGCACACAAGTAGCATAGGTTGCTCCTTATGCTTTTTGTAGGTAGTGATCCAGAGTGGATGGCACAAAAGCAGACACTCAGTTTAGTCAAACATGTTAGAAATGGGGTCTCTAGTTGGCAGTGTTTTGTACCCTGTCCAAGTAGGGGCCCTCACTCTCATCAGGGTAAGGAAGTCACCTAGCTAAGATAACCTCTGCTCTCCCCCTTTGGTAGCTTGACTCATGCAGTTATACTTATGTCAGAGGCAATGTGTAAAGTATTTTTACACACACACACACAGTAACACCACCACAAAGGTACCCATACCAGAAAAAAAAACAATATTTATCTAAGTAAAACAAGAACAAAACGACAAAAATCCAACATATGCAAGCAAAGTACACATTTTTAAAGATTAAATCTTAGAATAGCACTTAGAAACATAAGAGCTCCAACTAGGGCTATCACAGTTTCTTGACGGAGTCGCTTCTAGCAGTCCAACGCCACTCATGAGGGAATGCGGGCTAGTCATGGAGTCACAAGGATCCCAGGTACAGTACCTTGGAAAACGATGATGAAATAAAGATGTTGCATGGAGTTGGGAAGGTGAGGAGTTGCTAGTGCGGCATTGGTTCCTTATTGATAGGCAGCGGATGCGAGGTGTTGGCTCCTTACAAGAGAGGTGCTGTTGCCTCCGTTCCTTATCACAAGGTGGAGTCAATGAATCCAGCAGGTCAAGATGCGACGCGTCCACTTTTCAGTGTTACGATCCCACCACAAGGGCTGTAGCAGAGTCTGTGTCACAGACGTCAGTGACACGATGCTCGGGACTCGTGCTGTGACTGGACTTCGGAGGTGCTGTGGCGGCGGTCCAGTGTTGCAGGTCGCAGTTGTTGCACTCAGCGCGGACCATGACTGCAGTGCGGAGTCAGAGCGTGGCACCAGTTCCAAAGTTGATCTAGATTTGATGTGCCTAGTTTCTTCTTGGTGGCAGCAGCACTCAATTCCAAGGGCCCAGAATCTGGGTTTGGCACCAGTTGACAAGTCAGGACTCTCAGCAAGAGAGCCCATGTGCTGGCAGGTGAAGTCTTTGATGTCTATTATACTTCTTAACAGGAGGCAGGCTCAGTCCAAGCCCTTGGAGAAACTTGGAAAGCAGGATGTAGAAAGAAAAGTCCATTCCTTTCACTCTCAAAACATAAGCAGCAGGCCAGCACAACAAAGCGACAGGCAGAGTGGCAGTCCCTCCTACAGCATCAAGCCCTTCTTCCTAGCAGAATATCCCCATTCCAGAAGTGTCCTAAGTATGTGATGTCTGAAGTCCAGTATGTGTACCCATTTCTGTCTTTGAAGTAGGCAAACTTCAAAGATAAGTGTTTGTAGTGCACAAGACTCTGCCTTCCCTGCCATGGCCCCAGACACACTCCAAGGGGTTGGAAACTGCTTTGTGTGAGGTCAGGTCCTCCCACACACTCTCAGGAAGCCTGGTGGTGGGCCATCAGGATATGCAGGGCACGCCTCAACTCCCTTTGTGTGACTGTTTAGAGTGAATTCACAAAACAGCCCAACTGTCATCCTGACCCAGATGTGTATTCAGTAGACAGAGTTACAGAATGGTCAAGCAAGAAAGTGCCCCTTGCCCACTTTCTAAAAGTGGGGTTTTCTAACCTACAATTCAAAAATCAACTTCACCAAGAGGTGTATTTTTAAATTGTGAGTTCGGCGACCCCAAACTCTATCTCTCTATCTGCTCCCAATGGGAAATTACTCTTAAAAATGTATTTCAGAGCAATCCCCATGTTACCATATGGGAGAGAGAGTCCCTGCTGTAGTGAAACACACATTTAACAGTAGTTCGCTATCAGGACATGTAAAACACATCAGTACATGTCCTACCTTTTAAATGCACTGCACCCTGGCCATGGGGCTACATTGGGCCTACTTTAGAGGTGACTTGCATGTAGTAAAAGGGAAGGTTTGGACTTGGCAAGTGGGTGCACTTGCCAGGTCAAAATGGAAATTTAAAACTGCCCACACAGACACTGCAGTGGCAGGTATGAGACATGTTTACATGGCTACTCATGTGGGTGGCACAATCAGTGCTGAAGGCCCACTAGTAGCATTTAATTTACAGGACCTCGGCACTCATGGTGCACTATACCAGGGACGTACTCGTAAATCCAATATGCCAGTCATGGAAAAACCAATCATGAATACAATTTACACAGGGAGCACTTGCACTTTAGCACTGCTCAGCAGTGATAAAGTGCACAGAGTGCTAAAGCCAGCAAAAACAAAATTCAGCACAGGATCAAAACCAGGAGGTCAGAATCAAAAAGACATAGGAAAACACGCCAAAAGCTTGCAGGTCTAACACAAACCTTCCGAAATATTGTGTGTGGTTGAATTTATTATTTAAATAGGCTGCCATTCCCAGTTTGCATTCTCATGTTTTAAAATTTTGAAGAATTACTAGTTTAACAAGAACTAGATAGTCACCAAAGTGACTTTTGCTGCGGTAGTCCTTCGCCCTAACCTCGTCCATCTCACCAGACATTTACCACCTATTTCCATTCCTGCAAAAGAATATTCAGAGTAGTAGAAAAGTGGATGATTGTTGTGTAAGAAGATTTTAGGCAGAGATGGTTTTGAAACCGCCCGGTGCAAAAGGGCGCTGCTTTCTTCATTGTGGAATTCTTTCATTTTTTTGCAATCCAAAGAATTTTCCTTTATGCAGTCCTATATCTAAGACCTCCCATGAGTCTGTACAAAGGCTGAGGACTGCTGTGCAAGGTTAACTACAGTAATTAAGGATTGTTTGGCGAAACATGATAGAATGGTCCTACAAAACAAGAAAGCTTTTACATTTGTTTTTCTTATCTTGTCGGTGTGATTGATGCCTTGTGCCCTCTGCCCGGAAATTTTGGTACCACAAATAAGTTAAGCATTTCTGTTTAGGATTAACATTCTACTAGTACAGACTGTGTAAAAAAAAAAAACATTGCTCAATGTTTTGGTTTTAGTGTTTTTGGGTTCATGACAGTCTATTGCGAGTGACATACTATAATTCTTACTCACCTGGCATACTTGTCAAGTCATTCTCCAAAGTATTGTTTGTTACCTAATGAAAAGATTTACATATTTTGCAACAGCGGTGTGTAGTTGTTTTTAATGGGCCGTTTAAGTTTTATTTATTCTTAAAAATAAAAAAATGATTGTGTTATGAGTGGAAATTTTCATGCCTATTTTATTCTGCAGGATTAGCCACAATGAACGTTTGGAACTTTTAGGAGACGCCGTTGTTGAATTTTTAACAACGTAAGTTTTGTATTGACCTACATTGAAATTTTGTTCTAACTTTTTCTGTCACTCTATTCTGAGAAAAATACAATACACTATGTGAAATTGGGCATTTTATGGAATATACATAAAAAAGGCCACATTTATGCAGTGGTGCCTTCGGGTTAGATGATCCAGCCCCCACAAACTAACTGCTTCTAATTAGTCATGGGCTAGCGATCTGGGTATGTGCTCGCCTTTAAATATTTGCCTGGTTATAGTGACTGAATTTTCGATGGCTCTTAATTGGGGTGTGCTGCATGTAAATGAAAGCTTACTGTGTGTCTACTGCTACCAAATGATCCATAAATATGTATGTTATGCTACTTTAGAACCCTCTGATTAATATATGGTTCTCGTCATTAGATCATTACCACCAGCACCGTTGGCCCTTCTTAACATCTAAACATCATGGGCCTGATTTACAAAGAAAGGATACACAAAAGGGTGAAATTAGTTCGCTTCGATATAGTCATACTTTTGGAACAAATGTTCATCTTTATTGTAAACCTGAAACAATTAAAGAGGTACTTCTTTGAAACTGACATTCGAAGTTCTAAAGGAGTACTCGTATGCATAATGTTTATGCACCCAAAATGTATACCTGGTTCCAAGTCCACTTCTGGAAAAGTAATTCAAATATACATTTAATGTTTTTATATGTGTCCAATGGAAACTTTTTTTTCCAGAGAAGGCTGTCCTTCCCCCTATGTCCTTATAAATGTGGTTGTCCCCGTCTCCGGTTCCATCATGGAAATGCACTTCCAGCTTTAATTGGAGAACATTTCTTAGGTTTTTAAGGTGGAAAACCAGCTCCAAGATGTTAGTGAACATTCTGTATTTTATGCTTTTGTAGGTATTAGACTATTACAGGTAAACCCATCTAGGTGTGCCCAGAGAACCACCTACACCATCAATCTTGTGAATATTTCCATTTCATTATGGTGACAGCATTTCACGTTCATAATGCCTCTTTGAAAATGGAAATGTCTGCAGATTGTGAATCTGTGTGCAAAAATCAGACATTTAGACTAAGTGCGCAATTTGCTTTGAAAATAGAGTTCCTTTTACTTCGAAGTCTTCAGATGCACTTCCTTAACCCTATCCATGTGAGTGACTTGTCAGGGTGGTGGTGGGTTGGCAATGCGTAGCATGCACATGCCTTCTCAGCGTGACATTCATTTCAGAGGCACCCTGTTAACCTTTTTTTATTGTTTCATGAAATGTTGGTGTCTGAATGTCCCTGGAAGCAGGAAGTCTCTTTCTGAAACTAAACATGGGTTATGCAAAGAGCGTATAATTATCCATCTCCTTCAACACACCTTTCTTAGGAACAATTACAGGCTTTTAATGTGTCAATTCACCAGTAGTCACTTCTTTTCGAGCGCCACAATATGTCCCCTAAACTTTGTGTAGTGTTCACCCTCTACTTATTAGATCTTTGTTATTAAATACAGTTTTCTCACTTTTGTTGTTCCTCATTTCAGCGTCCATTTGTACTATTTATTTCCGGGCCTTGAAGAAGGTGGTCTAGCAACCTATCGCACTGCTATTGTCCAGAACCAGCATCTTGCTATGTTGGCTGAGGTACTGATTAAATAATGTACATATTTGTTTCAGTAAAATGTTCTTGTGCTGTAAACATGTCCTGTTTGCCCGGCCCTTGTACCCATCTATCTCCTGGATCATAGCATAAAAGCAGCCTTCTGCTTTTTGCATCCAGACGCTGTTTCCATGGATGTCGAAAACAAACCTAACTTGTTATGCTTTAAGAAAGTGCTTTACTAAACAGCCAGCTCCTCCCGGCACCAGAAGAATCATGTTCTACACCTGTCACCAGTTCATTTTGTTGTGTTGAGGTTAAAAACAAGGGAGGGGTCACAGTAGATATAATGCAGTGTTGATGTTATGCAGTGTTATCGTTCTACAGCATTTGGTCATTCACGTGCTGTGAATGTTCATTGGCAGTCTCTGAATCGCATGCATACAGTAGCTCACAAACAAATACAAAACAATAGTCTGCCTACATTATTTGTTTTTCTAGTTACAACCACTGAGCGGACTAGGCTTAAGTGCCTCTTCCTTCATGGTACATTGAGTGAGGGAGAATTCAGCTCTTGATCTAATTCAGATTTTCCAAACCTGTTGTTTCAGGCTGGTATTGTTCAGCAGTGTTTACTTTGTCCACCAGTTGGAAGTCACTTGCTACAAGTTACGAGGTGCTGACAGGTTGCTTGGCTTTTTTTTAGTATGACTTTTTTCTATAATGAGGAAAGGCTTCTGTTCATTGTGAATGGTCAGTAAATTCTTCATCATTGTGGCTCACTTAAGTTACATTTCTGTTTTTAAACATTTTGTTGTTTTCTATAGCATAAACACAATGAATCCTTTTTTTTTTGCCACAAATTGTTATATGCTCATTTCTGGCATTGTTTCCAGTGCCCAAATGCTTGGCCCATCATCCAAATGCTTTTAGACTTTGTTAGGACTTCTATAACTTGTAAATCACGTTTTGCCTGTCATGCACAAAGTTGCAGCTCTATTAGGAAAGCCATTGTTAAACAAGACTTGCCTGTAATTTAGCATTTTCTTTTTTGACCACCTTTAGTCTCTGATAATCTACCATTCCCTGATATCTGGTCATGTCTGCTGCCTTCCAGGCTCCCAGAATCTCAAGGGGTGCTGTTAAGTTTATAGTTCTCTCAGTGGTTGCCCCCAATTCTCACCTATGTCCAATTAGTATTTTATTAGCTGTGCACAGGTTCAGTGTGTCTAGAGTGCAGCACCCTTGCGTCAGCACTCCCCCTCCCCCCCAAGCATAAACCATCTGTTGCTCGTCTACATCTGTACAATAGTTCTCTTGTGTGGTATGTTCTGTGCAGGATTTTTAGTTGTACCCCCCAGCCCCTACTGAAGTGGTGCACTCAATCACATGCAAGTACATTCATTTCCCATCTACTTTTTATGGATGGTAAGTCTCTTTATGTATTGATCAGAAAGATGTACAAGTCCAGGACACAGCTTTTCTATACATGGGCTATAATAGTGTTATTTCTAAGAGTCAATTCTCAATTGTTCCATTATTTGTATCTATGCATGCCACCAATACATGTTTGAGTTGTAAATATCTAAACGTTTTCATTTTGTTTCAGCTAGTGTTCAATCTGTATGAAAGCAACCATTCTGTTTTTTTCTGATACATCAGCTTGTGTGCAATGTCAGTGCTGTCCCAAGCTTGGAAACCCTCTAACTCGTTTATCACCCTAAGTCTGGCAACCACAGAGAAGGGCTCTTTGCTCAGCCTCCATCCCTATTGTGTTCATGCCATGTTTCCCTAGAGCTCATGTGGCCGTTGGCTTTCCATTTTTAAGCGGGCCTCCACTGCCTAGCATATGTCTGTCAGTTCAGACAGCCATTGCTTCTGGGCATGTTCAATCCCTCCCATCGATAGTATCTAATTAGGCTGCTTTATAATATTTTTTTAAATTAAGGAATGCAATTTTTACCTCATGTATAACTTTGCAGGGTCTTTAGAGCTATTCTTGGGAACCCATTGTCCCAGAGTAGTGGTCTGGTCAGTTCTTCCATTTTTTTTTTTTTAACAATTCCTCCGGGTCAATGTATGAGGTGTTTTGTATCATGTATGTACATTTTAGGAACGCAATCATTTTGTGTAGGGCTGCTGTCCCCAATAAAAAGGCAAGTGTTATCAATGTGACACTTCCATCCAAAAGTTCACCATTAGTGTGCTAGATTGTCCTTAGAGAACAGGAGGTAATGAGTTGACACCAGGTTCCCAGATGTCTAAAATGCTTGCATTCTATTCTGAGTGAGATGGGAAGCGTCTTTATTTCAGTCCAATTTCTTAGTGGAAACAGCAACTTTCCCCAGTTAATGATGAGTCCTGGGTAGTTGCTTTAGTTTTTAAATATATGCTTGAGACTGGTGAAGGATTTGTCCGGCTACTCCACATACAACTGAAATTTCTCAGCATGCAACAGAGTTCTTTAATCCCGTTCTTGGGCTCACTTCCACCCCTCCCTAGGGTGTGTCTAAACATCCATTGTGCCAAATGCTCTATTTTGAGAGCAAATAGTGTAGGGGTTAGAAGACATGCCTGCGTAGGTCCTTGATGCATAAAAAAAGGTCCTGTATTGTGTTCCATTGATCCCGCCTCAGCCACCGCTGTCTTGTACAGGGACCTTGTTGAGGATAGAAAATACTTGTATAGCCCCCTTTTTTCAGGATTCGAAACATAAACGCACATTCAACTGAATCAAAGGGTTTGTTTGCATCAAGTGATTCTAAGGCTGTGGGTTACTCCAGTTTAGCATATGCTAGATTGTTGCATAGATGTGTTATACTGGATCTGGTGGATTTTTGTGCCTTCAAACTAGCTTGTTCTGGGTGAGCCAAATCAGTTATCAGTGATGTCTGCCTGTTTATGAGTACTTTGACTTTGATTTTTGTTTTGCTATTTAATTTAATGATGAAATTAAGCCACAAGAAGTGCAATTATACCTAGGCTTTCTTTGCTTATGGATTAGAACTGTCTCTGCTGTTCTCAGATCTGTTGTGAGGGTACCATTTTTTTTAAATATATATATATATATATATATATATATATATATATATATATATATATATATATATATATATATTTTTTTTTTTTTTAGAGTCTATACACCTATCCAGCATAAGTTTTGCTGTCATCTCAGCCATTTTTTGTGGATTTACTAGTTCTTCTAATGTGATGACTTCTCTAGTCCTAATCTTTGCTCCTAATTTAACCATCACATTCAATAGTCTGCTATGAAATCCTCACTCTGATGGATACTTCTTTTTTTATTTTTTTTAAAGATTTTTTATTTTTTTAGTCAAATACAAGAACATTACTTAACATTGACAGGATAGAGATATGCAGTTGGGAATATATATGCATAAAAAATATTGTACTTATAAATGCATATTAAACATCTAAATGAATTAAGCATATACAACAATATAGTATCAAAGACTCCAAGTTTGAATAAAGAAAGAAGAAAGAGAGAGGGAGAAGAGCTATAGGGATAGAAAAGGAATCAAGTGATAGCCATGTGGAGAGAGAGGTAATAGACATTAGTTACAGCGAATGTAAGATTAAATACGTATATATAAGAAGAAAAACAGGAAATATATTGTCATTTTTAAAAAGGAGGAGAAAAATCATTTTCCTTCGCAATGCGTGAGAGATAGTTACTTAATGGCAACCATAGCTGGTGATGTTTAAAGAAAGTTCCTGTTGAATCAAGCTTGTAGCTGTCAAGTCTATGATGATAACATACAGAATTCCACCACTGTCTGAGTAGTGTTCTCCGAAGATTTCCAGTTAGAAGTAATAATAGAGATTGCAATCGAAAGCAAAAGGTCCACCAATTTTCCAAGAGGCCTGAATGAACTCCAGATATCGTGTATGCCACCCAAAAACAGTAATTCATATGACATTGGTAAGGAGATCTGAGCTATTGCTGAAATGCAAGACCATATTGAGGACCAAAAAGTAGATAGGGATGGACAAGAAAAAAACATGTTAAAGTCAGTACCCTGCTGAGTGTGGCAGCGCCAACAATTGCCATTTTGTGCAAGTTTCAGTTTGTAAAGGCGTACAGGAGTGTAGAACAGTATATTATAAAAAAAATATAGGGTCTGCGTGAGGCTTACAGTGCGTGCAGTGGAATGTATCTGATACCATATTCTATCCCATAAAAAAGTTGGCCAAACAACACCAAGATCTGATTCCCACAATGTCTCAATAGGTGATTTGAGTCTAGGTGAAACAGACGTTCTTAAAAGTTTATAAATTCCAGCTGCCCTAGGATAATTAGAAGTAGAAAGAATGATATATTGGGATTTCATGCGAATAGGGAGATTATAAATTGCTGAGAGAGAGTAGTAAAAGGGATGAGAGAGTCTTTATGATATAATTGGGAAATGAGAAGAATACCTTTAATAATCCAAGCCTTTCAACACAAGGTTTTACCTTGTTTCCTAAGAGAACTATTGTGCCAAATAGGACTGTTAAGGAATTGATTAATGGGGATAAGATGCGAAATAAAAAAAATGGTTTCAGTAAGTTGACTGAATGGGAGATAGTGCTGGGCAACAAGAGTTTTGGGTGGTTAGACATAAATATAATGTGTTTATGGGAAAAGGGAGAAATAAATGTTTCTTCCAAAGAGAACCATAGCTTTTGAGGGGCATCATTGAGCGTAGATAAATAGGGTTGTATTTGCTTAATGCCAAAAGATTTGTAATAAGTTAAAAAGTCAGGAAAATTAACTCCATCTTGTACTTTAGGAAGTTTTAATTTCGAGAGAGAGATTCAGGATTGTTTACCGTTCCACAGGAACTTGGATAGAATTTTATCTATTGAACTAAAAAATAGTTTAGGTATCTTAATAGGAAGCATCATAAGGAAGAAGTTAATGATAGGGAGAAGCATCATCTTAATGGTGTCCAAGCAGCCCCACTATGTGAGATATAACGGAGACCATTTCTGTGTGAGATCTACAAGCTTTGCAGATAGGATTTCTAAATTAGTCTTTAATGTATCCTTGAGAGTAGTGCAGTACCATACCCCCAGGCATTTAATCTTAGAAGAAATCCAAGATAATCCTGCATCAAGGAGTACAGAGCCAGTGCAATTAGCATTAAGTGGTAAGACCACTGTTTTGTCTATATTAAGTTTATAGCCAGATACATCAGAATATAAGTTGAGCTTATGCAGGAAGAGAAGTGTCAGGGTGAGACATGTACAAAAGAATATCATCAGCATATGCCATAAATTTGATGTGTGCATTATTAATTTGAAACCCCGTAAATTGTTCAGATGTTTTTAATTGGTATAGAAAAGGTTCGAGAGCCAAAATAAATAGTAAAGGAGATAATGGGCATCCCTGACGAGTACCCCTTTTAAGAGGGAAAAAAGGAGATCGGATACCATTTGTTATAACCGAGGAACATGGTGAGGAATAAAGAATGGATATAAAATGTCGGAATTTAGTACCTAGTCCATGCCATTCCAATGCCCTTGACAAGAAACCCCAGTAGACCCTATCGAAGGCCTTTTCCGCATCCAATGATAAAGCTGCCAGAGGAATCTTAAGTTTAGATGCCTTGTTAATAATATTTTAAAAAGTACAGGAATTATCTGCTACATTTCTATTAGGGATAAAACCAGATTGATGAGAATCAACAAGGTCAGGCATATATGGGAGTAGACGGAGAGCTAAAACTTTGGCATAGAGTTTACAATCAGTATTAATTAAAGATATGGGTCTATAATTTTTACATTCAGTCGCATCCCGATCTTTTTTGGGACTAAGACAAAATATGGCCTCCAGTAAATGAGCCAGATGTAGAACCTGACATTATAAAGTGATTAAGTAATTGAAAGAATTTGGGGAAGAGCGACTTAGCAAACTGAATAAAGAATTCTACTGTGAAGCCTTCTGGGCCTGGAGCCTTACCCTTGGGGAGAGATTGTAAAGCTGTATATAGTTCGGTAAGTTGTAGGGGTTGGTCTAAAGATGCGAGGTCAATCTGCAATGGGTCTCTTGGTTTGATATTATAGAAATATTGGTTGATAGATTCAAATGTTGGTGTGTGTTCTGGAGTGTACAGGTCCTTATAGTAAGAAGCGAAATACAATGCTATATCTTTATCTCTAAAGTGTTTAACACCATTGTTATCTGTGATAGATTTAATAGTTGTTTTTTCTTTTCTTTGTTTCAAATATTGAGCTGGAAGAGAACCAGCTTTATTGTTGCCATCATAATATCTGGCATTTATTTTCAGGAGGGTTCTGCATGCTTGTTCAGTGGTATATTGGTTAAACTCCATTTTAGCTGAGACTAGTGCTTCAAGATGTGATTTACAAGTTTTGTGAGTACAGTATTCATGTTCTAGGGACTTTATATTTTCAAGGACGGAAGTCGATTTTTGTTGAGCAGACTTTTTTTTTGTGTGAGTGTAACTTATGATGAAACCTCTAGAGGCTGCTTTGAATGCATCCCACACAAAATGAAATGATAGTTGATCACTATTGTTGATGTGGAAGTATTCTTCTACAAACTTACTATAGGAAGCAATAAAAGTAGCCTCTGAAAGTAGAGAGTTATTAAACCTCCATGAAGATGTTTTAGAACCATTAAAAAAAAAGATCAAGGCCAGTAATCACAGGTGCGTGATCTGAGATCAAAATAGCACTGATTTCAGAGTTGACTATATGTTGCAATAAACCTTTACTCATAAAGATATAATCAGGCCTAGAATGAGAATGGTGGGTAGGAGAATAACAAGAGGTCGGGATTGCATATTCGCAAGGAATCAGAGAGAGAATGCTGTAAAATAAAGTTTTTAAAAGCTTTGTGGGAGGCATGTGGAACTAAACGTGACGTGGAACGTCTGTCCAAAAATGGATCGAGAATTTGGTTGCAGTCACCACCTATTAGTAAATTGTTTGAGGAATGTTCAGAGACAATATGTGAAAGATTCTTCCAAAAATTTGGATCTGGATGTTTGGGGCCGTATATATTTAGGATAGTAAGAGAAATAGTGTCAATTGTAAATGTAACAAGTACCTAGCGACCTTCTGTATCTTGATGCTGTGAAATTCTGGTAGGTTTGAGAGATTTATGACAGAGTATAATTACCCCATTTTTTTTTGTGGAAGGGGAGAAGAAAATGTCCCCCACCCATTGTTTTTTAAGCTTAATTGCCTCAGAGTCGTTGAGGTGAGTCTTTTGCAACAAAGCAATGTGGCATTTTAAACAAGCTAAGTGAGATAAGACACGCTGACGTTTAATGGGGTGTTTAAGCCCCTTAACATTCCAAGTAACAGTTCTAAGTTGCATAACAAGGAAAAAACTAGGCATGTCAATTTTGCAAAAGCAAAGAAATGGAAAAGAAACAAGATAGTAAAGAAAAAGAAAAGGAGGAAGATGACCTCCAGAAGTTGTATATACATGGATGTGGCAATACAGGGACTAAAGACCACGAAAGCTAAAGAAGACAAGATAGAAAGTGAATGCCCCGAAAGGTAGAGGGACAGCGGAGAACTTGAAAAGACAGGCAAGAGTGGCTTCAGAACAAGAAAAGTGATATTAGATATTAAAACATATGAAGGCGAGTTTCATGGAAGAAAAAAAAAAACGAAAAATGTACCATCAGGAGACCAAATAACGTAATAACTACAGTAAAGGAGTGTGACATGAAGAACAATACAAATCAAACCTTAGCAGTGGAACGTGTAGGAGAACAATTTGGATGGTGAGAAAGGATACGGTTGGGAAAGGAACATGAGGATTGCACAAAGAACCCTATCTAAAAAAAATAAGAAAATAAGAAGATGCAGAGAAGGAAAACCATGGATATAAATACTAAACATAACCATTACTATGAAACTGTCCATAAAAAAAAAGAAAGGACATTAAAGACACATTAAATTATATCTTCAAGTAATTGCAGATGCTCCTAGTTTCATTGCTTCTGTTTTGTGTTGGTTAATAAAAGTTTGTAGTGCCGAAGGTTCCTCGAACGAGTACGATTTGTCCTTGAATGTCATTTGGAAAAGGCATGGTTGAAGAAGACCATATTGAATATTCAAGGGTTTGAGTTGTGGACGTAAGTCCCAAAACTGTTTGTGATGTGCAGCTGTAGCAGGAGAGCAGTCTTGTGTGAAAAACACTTTATGACCTGACCATAGCAAAGAGCCCATCTTTTTGGCTTCCGAGTGTATTTGCATCAAGTCAGTAAATTGGAAAAAGAGAATAGCAATGCCTCTAGGATGTGCAGGAGGGCCAGTTGAAGTCTGTGGACCTAAACGATGTGCCCATTGGATAGAGCGGGGAGAGGTAGAAGGCAAGCGAAGAATTTAAGGTATTGCTGTTTGAAGGAATGCAATCGGATTAGAGCCTTCCGAACCTTCTGGAATCCCAAAAAGGCGAAGACTATTTCTCCTATTTCTATTTTCTAAGTTTTCAGTAAGCCTTTTAAGTTGAGCTATGTCCTTGGAGACCTGAAGATTGACAGTGTTACAGTCTTCAAGGTTACTGACTCTCTGTTCCAGAGTACAAATGTGTTGTTCGTGTTTGGACCATTGCTCCTCAATACTTGGCAAAGAGGCATTAGTGTCCATCATAAAAGGCTTTAATGCACACAATTCCTCCATGACATCATCTAGAGTAAGATGTGTAGGTGATTTTGAGGGAGAATCAAGGTCTTTTTTTGGGTGCTTGACGGAGGAGGTGTTAGATGATTTTTTCGCAATTGCGCCAGCAGCATGAGATGAAGAGGCGCTATCCTTTAAAAAGTCTGTAGCACTATCCATTGTTAAAGCTGATGGTAGAGAAGATTTAGTTATATGTGTGTGCACCACTCGAAGAGGATTATTAGACTTGGAGGAAGAGGATGACTGACTGCTCTGAGATTTATGTGGTCTCCCCATAAAAGCCAGCAGCAATTTGGTAATAAGAAGCCAACAATGTGAGGTGATGATGAAATTATATTACATGAGAAGCTGCTGCAAGAAGTTTCCAACAGAGCAAAATATAATAAAAAAATATATAAATAGAAAATCCTAAATTATTCTCTCAGAACAGGCATGGCAGAATACCACAAGAGCAAGGCACTTTACTGCACATAGTCAAACAATTGGTGACTAGTTTTAAGGGAACCTTCTGAAAAGGAAAAATCCCCTCCGTCAAAAGAAAGCATTTACCATGTTATGAAGAGCAATTTGAAAGAGCTCCTTGACAACAAGAGCTGCCAGTGAATACTGAAAGTTGAAAACCTCAGCTAAATGTGTTGGAAGAGAGAGGTCAAAAGTTCAGCTGGCTGTCAGAAGGTAATAAATATTCCATTGCAGAGGAAATTAGATTTGTAGAATGACATCCAGGCACGTTAAAAGTCAAATAGAAACATCTCTGTGAAAGTTTAGGTTTGTGCAGAGGCTTATGGAGTGAAACGCAAATGACGCAGATAAATAATGACCTCAGGCATATTTATGCAGCGGCAGAGCTCCTGTGCTCAAAAATGCTGGAGAAATTAATCATTTTGATGTGAAAACATCTCCTTCCTTCCAGGAAGTGCTGAAGCCTATGGATACTTCTATCCACAGATTCCTCACCTTTAGAATATCCCCAGGCACCAGACTATATCTGGAAGATTTTAAAACTGCATTGCTCCCACACGCTGATAAATGGTGCCTTGCGACTCCACATTGACTTTGTCCTGCCCTAGCGGTGACAGCGGAGCCACATATAAGCGCCTCCCCTCCATGTCGACGTCAGTTCCTTTTTTCTGTACCTTCTGATGTGGATCCGGAGATCTGCCTCCTCTTCCTTTGTGTTAGTTGATGAGATTTTTTTCACAATTGTTTTTTTCTTTAACCAGTGCAAGGGAACCATGTCCTCTCCAGAGCCAACAGTGTTGTAACCCTGTTGGGACTTTTGTAAACAAATGTCTATTCAGACCCGCAGGTGTGCCTTTGGTGTTTGTTTGGGCACAACTCTAGTCATGTGAGGAGTGCACTTTCATGAAGCTGAAGGTGATTCAGGAACATTGAAGTGAAGCTGTACACGGTTAAACATCAGATGAAACCACACGTCCTGCTTTTGGTCGAGGCCAAAAGCGCAGACTTGTTCCCACTCCTGAAGCTATTCCAGTGACACGTCCTCATCACTTGATAGCCTTTGGTAAGTCTAAGCCTAAATCTAAGTCAGAGTGGAAAAAGAATAAAGCCAAGCAAGTCCTGTCTCCAGAGAAGTTGCAAGAGTGTCGATGTGCCACTCATTCTGGCTTCTATTCCGGAGACGAGCCAATTCCTTAGCTGATCCTGATGCATCCCGAATTTCCAGGGTCAACATGACAGCAGCAAATTTAGGTCATGCTGAACATCATTGGCACTCTTATAGTTCCCTCTAGCATGCCTTTGGGCCCCAAATATTGGCAGGTTCCTCTAGTTTAGTTGGTGTTTGCCAGATCCATTCTCACTGCTGGCTGTAACCCTTGAACTTGCCTCAGGTTCCGGACTGAGGGCTGATTCACAAATAGATTTACGTGTAGTATCTTTGAGTGTGGAGTCTCTGCACATAAAAGGTCCTATCATTTTATGTGCACAGACTCTGCACTCGTAAAGATACTACTTGTAAATCCTTTTGTGAATCAGGCCCTGACTTCAGAGGCAACTTTAGTCGCAGTGCCAAGATTTGCGCCAGTCCTTGCCACATTGATGGCAGCCCTGGAAGAGGACCTTGCACCTACAGTGGTTTCTGACTGCTAACCCAGTATATTCAGACCTTGACTAGGCCACATCCTGAATACACTTTGTCATTCCTGGTTCCCATTCTGTCTGATGTGGCTCGAGCTTTATCATTGCTGAGGGCTGGCCCTAGGTGCTCAATCTGCTTTTTGAATCTGGCTCTGATCAGAGTTAGCCATTTGGAGAGGAAAATGGAGATTACTGTGATGAATTTCCCCCACGTTATGATGACAACAATCTGTACATGGAGCTACAAGAGGCCTGTGGATCAGACACTTCCCATCACACTGGGTTGAGTTACCCTCTTCACCTATGGAAGAGAGTACATCCTTAGCATCTGTGATTAGGCGTGCAGCTGAAGTTCTCAACCTACAGCTCCCCTCTATGGGTGTCAAAACTAAGGTGCTCATAGAGGTACTGCAGCTTGTACAGGCTTCATTTGAAGCCCTCCTATCTTTTAAAGAAATCCTCACCGATAAATTGCTGCGCTGTTGGGTAAAACCATATTCGTGTCTTCCAGTGATCAGGCGGTTCTTTTTTTATTGGTGCTACATCCTACACCTGAAAGTCTGATTGTCTAATCTTTCACCTGCAAGGTGAACCCATATGCATTTCTGAGAACTCCACTTGGTAGAGCATCAAAGAGGATTGAGTAATTCGAGAAAACTAATGTTCTCGTCAGCTAGCCAGCCTTGTTTTGAGGTTGCTCTTTTGCATGCATGCTCTTTGGGACATGGTCAGGAAGATTTTGCTAGCTGTTCCTGAAGACTTACAGGCCTCTCTGGCTCAAACTATGCAAGGTGGTCAGGATGTGGCAAATACGTAGTACAGTCTGGCTTGAACACTGCTGATTGCTTGGACCAGGCAATCTGCATGAGTGTGGTGCTCTGCCACTGACTTCCCTGGGGTGTCCAGACATCCTTATGGATAAACCATTTGATGGCTCACACCTGTTAGGCAAGAAGGCAGATTCTGCCCTGGAGTGATTTGGGGAGAGCCAAGTCATGGTATGTTCCAGGATACTCTCAACTATTTGACAACAGTTTCGACCATTTTGGGTTACATCAGAGGGTTGGCATACAGACAACGTCAAGGTTCAGTGCTCACACATCAGGCCCCTTAATCCTGTCATGATTGGGGTTCCAGTAGGCAACATCCAGTTCATTGGGGCGTACTGTCCTCCCAGTCTTCCGCCCAATGGCTGTGGCATCTAAGTTGATTTAATTTGCCGCTAGTGGCACATAGCCATCCTTTGGGGAGCAGGATCGGACATTTTCCCCCACTGGTAGCAAACCATAAAAACAGACAGCTGGGCTCTTCAGATATTGCAACAGGGTTCTACTCTTGCATTCCTTTTAGACCCTCCACGCAGATTCTAGCTACATCAGTGTGTCCTTCAGAGGGCCACCTGCCCATTTTGCTCCAAGAAGTTCAGGCTGCTTTGGTCAGAGGAGCCATAGAGTGTTCCAGTCCCAGAACCAGGGACTGGCTGTTTCTTCTGATATTTCCTTGTGCCGAAGAAGGATGGAGGCCTTTATCCTATTTGAGATCTCTGCCCACTGGATGCCTTTTTGCAGAAGGACAAATTGAAGATCCTCAAACAGGTCCATTTTCTGGGTGGGCCAGATCCAGGTGATGACTTTGGATCTGCAGGGCACCCACTTCCATGTACCCTTTCTGCAGTCCACAGATGCTACTTGCAATTCAGAGTGGGCCAGGAGCATTTTCAATTTGCTGTGCTCCCCTTCAACCTCACAAGTTCCCCTTGGGTGTTCATGAAAGTGATGGTGTGGTCACAGCACGTCTTTGGAATTTGAGGATTCCAGCGTTTGCCTACCTCTAAAACATGCTGTAGAAGGCGGGCTAGCCATAATCAGCTATAGACCACCTCCAGACAATGGCAAACTTCCTGACATCACTAGGGTTAACTCTGTATGTGTGTCACCTTATTTCTTTGCAGAGGCTCCTTTTTTTTGGTGCCATCTGGATACAGTGCAGTTTTGGGTCTACCCTCCATCACAACGAGTTCAAAACATTCAGGCTATGTGCCCGATGCTTCAGCCTCGGTCATCAGTCCAGTAAGAGTGGCTCTGAAGTTTATGGGCCTCTTGAAATCCTGAATCCTGCTGATCAAATACACCACGTGGCATATGCTGGTTCTGCAGTGGAACCGGAAAACCCAGTGGACCCAGCACCAGGGTAACTTGTAGGATTCTGTCCAGGTTTCAGAGGAGACTGTAAAAGGCCTGCAGTTGTGGTTCAGCCACAGTTTTACTCACAGCAGACCCTTCTCTCTGCTGTACATGGGAAGGTCATCTGAGAGAGGAGTTCAGAGAACTCTGGTCTCCAGCAGAGAGCCATCTCCACATCAGCCTGTTGGAGATGGGAGGCATTTGCTGGATGATGAAAGTCTTCCTACCACCCATCACAGGGATGCTGGTTCAGGTTCTCACACACAATGCATCCACCATGTGGTACTGCAGCAAGCAGGGTGAGGTGCATGCACTGGGTCTTGTGCCGGGAGGCACTTAGTTTTCGGTGGTGGCAAGAACATCTCAGCATTTCCTCTCTTGTGAACCACTGGACAGGATCTTTGTATGCGAGGGCAGACAAACTCGACAGGTGGTGCCTGGCGAATCATGAATGGTGGTTACACCCCAAGGTGGCACACAATATCTTCCAGCAACAGTGAAAAGCCTGGTTAGATTGTTTCACTACTGCTGAGAATGAACAGTGTTAAAACGGTTGCACACTAGAGTTTCCGGATAGCTTAGACACATTCCAGATACAGTGGAGCATGGAACACATGTATGCATTTCCATCACTGCTTCTCCTGCCCCACGTTCTAAACAATAGTGCATAAGTCATCCTAGTGGCTCCGGACTGAGCAAGCAGAGTGTGGTACCCGATACTTCTGCGCATGAACATCTGACCTCCTATCTGGCTACTGCTTTGGAAGGATTTTGTGTTGCAGCAGCAGAGTAGGGGGTCCTGCACCCAAAACTCCACAATCTGCACCTCCATGAAAGGAGACTGAGTGGCTCAAGTTGCTTTCTTTCGATCTTCCCCCTGAAGTTGTGGATGTCATCCTGGTTACCACAGGTACTTCTACAAAATCTATTTGCACCAGGCTTATGACAAGTTTGTAGCCAGGTGTGGCACATGAAACACTGACCTGTTACAGGCCAAGTGTCTTATTGTGTCCTTTATCTGTGGCCAAGCAAGGACTTGCAGGGGGAACCGTTTCCTGTTGGCCCTTTCGACATTTCTATGTTTACTGGCACCAACCGTTCAAGTCACCTATTATGAAGAGGTTTCTAAAGGGTCTCACTCATTTTCTTTTTTTTCTTTGACACCCTTCCTTATGCCACAGTGGGATCTTAATTTGGTGTTCACTCTTCTCATGCGCATGCCATTCAAACCAATGTAGAGCTGTTCACTGTGTCTTCTGACTTAGAAGATAATGTTCCTATTCATGGTAGATTCGGCCCTCTGTATGAGTGAATTCTAAGCTCTCTCGGTGCAGCCACCTTATACAACTTATTTTCCCCAAATAACGTGGTACTGAAGACAAGGGCAGCTGTTTTGCCAAACATAGTGACTGCTTTTCACATTGGAAAGTCCATCACACTCCCAGTGTTCTTTGCTCTGTCTCACCTGTTGAAATAAGCAGTCAGTCTCCATTACCTGGATCCTAAAAGAGCTGTCAGCTTTTACATCAGTTGCACCAAACAATATTGGGTGGACGCTCAGTGCTTTGTGGGGTTCTCTGAGGCGAAAAAAGGCAAGGCTGTGCAGAAAATGGTTCAGTTCTGCATTCAGTTCTGCTATGCTCTGGTCAAGAAGCAGCCTCTAGAGAGGTACTGAGAGACCATTCCACAGGCACTCCACATGCCTGCACAATGATAGCAGCCTCTGCCATTTAACAAAGCCCTAACCGAGGCTATTATAGAAACCTGATCCAAACCTTATTCTGTGGCACCTGAGAGCTGCTGGATTGCTCTGCTCCACAAGCTTGCTCCTGAGGACCCCTCCTTTCTGATGCAACATCTGATTCAACACAATTTTGTTGTTCAAGGTTCAGCAAGAAAGGTGAACCCTATTTTCGCTGTTACTCCTCCAGATAAGCAATCAAAAAAGATTGATGCCCTAGGTAAGAGGTTTGTTTTGGCCAGTTTGGCCCTGTGGTCATTGAACACAATGTCTCTTGGGCTGTCCACCAGCAGTACCAGATATTTTACTCAACAAGATTTGCCTACCTACAGAAACATCATTGTCAGCCTGACCTAGCATATTTGTGGCTCCACAGGGAGGGGTGGTGTTGAAAACATTTAAATCCAACCCTCATCTGCTTACTCACCTGCTGCAGCCACATCCACACTGTTGTACTTTCCCTTCATATGATCCTATGGGACAGTAAGGAGCAGAATTATATTTTGCCTGCCTGGCTGGCATGCAGTTACTTTGGACCAGTGGATCTGTAAGGTTTTTTTGTATAATTACATTCATCCCACTTTTTTGCCCATTCTTCCCCAGGCTTCACCATTTTGTGGCCAGACATCGGCAGAACATGCTGCCATCCTAGCCAGAGACGATCAGAGAGTGCTTTGTCAGTATGTGATTGAATTGTTTAACTGAGGTGGCAATGGGCATAGGATGTTACTCCTGATACTTCTTGGATGCATGGGGTCGCAGAGACCGATATTATATCTCATGGTTTTGAATACCTACCTCAGGAATGATAATGTAATGATGCCTATGCTAAGGCAGGTCCTGGTGTGGTGTTTGATCCTGGAGACTGGATGATGTTGGACCTTCAGGACAAGTACTTTGTCATGAGCTGATCGTTAAGCCCCACAGGCATGTTCTCTGGTTTGTAGTGGGGTTGGAGCACTTCCAGTTCTCTGTGCCACCCTTCGGCCTTACCCTAGCCACTTACAGCAGGCCTTACAGTCCTAAGGCAGAGTGCATTTTATTTTATGTAAGGACATATCTGCCTCAGCAGATATGCCCCTGTGATGTCTATTTAGATTACTAGATGTTACAAGTGACCAGGGATGCCATCTTAAGGTTGGTACTGGGCACTGGTCACTGAGTTAACCAGCTACATAATGGCTTCACTGAAACCATTGGTGTTTGATATCAAACACCTTGTCTTAATCCATACTGATGCCAGTATTGGATTTATTATGCCATGCACTCAGAGGGCAACTTAGGGTGCCCCCTAAAACTTATTAGTGCTCTAGTGTGCTGGCTGACTGGTATCAACCTTCCTGCCACCTTAGACAAGTTTTGGACCCCTGGGTGGGGGAAGGGCAGGGGGGTTGAGAGCCTGCACACTCAGAGGCCAAAAACAATTCCAGCTGAATGGCTAGTAAATCAGCAAATCTGGCCTGGGGGCTTCAAATCCTCTGCTGCCCTTTAAAATCTGACCCTGTATTCCCCCAGACCTGGGGAATGCCAGCCTCTGCCCTGAGGCCTATTTGGCACCAGGACAAGTGGGAAATTAGCTATGCAGTAGGCGTGTTGCACCTCCAGGCTTGGCACACCCCCAAAGGTAGCCTGCCTGATGTGCTCCAGGAAGGCAGGGTTCTTCCATCTGGTGGAATTAGGAACTGGGGGACAGGGTTATGCCCACTCCCCACAGGAAGTGGTCACCTGGAGGTGTAGTCACCCCAGGGGTAAGTAGCCCATTGGCTACTACCCTAGTATTTAGTTGCCCCACTGACACCAGGAATTTAAATTTGCCTGACTGTAAGAGAAAGGAGGACAAAGCAGAGCCAACCAGCGCTAGAACTGTGGACTAGCTGTGGACTTTGGTGCCAAACCTTGCCTACCTGCTCCTGTCCTGACAGTTGCAAATATCTGACTCGTCTTGCAGCTGTGCATTCTCCAAAAGCCTTGAAGGGACACCAGTACCTCACCAGCCAGCATGTCCCTTTAAGTGGAGGAGCCACTTCCCTTCAACCTGCAGGCACCAAGCGCAACGTCTGGTCCACCGATCTGCTGACTGCTGCGTCCACCGACACATCAGCGACCCAGGAGGAGGTCACCGTGCTTCAGGAGGACAGATCCATCTCCCCCCCATGTTTGGAGATGTCAGGACCCCAGGAGTCACCCTGCACAAATACTCGGGGTACCGGACCCCTTACAGCAACCAAGGCTAGTTCAGTGTCCAGCCCAGACACCAACACCAACAAGACCGACATGGGACGTAAGCACCAGAGAGTGGATCTGCTGTCCTGTTTGCCCCTCATCTCCAGGTCTCATCCCCAAAAAGTGAGAGCCCCCAACACAAGCCACCTGCCAAACAAAACACCTCAGCACCTGCACCCCACAGCCGGAGTCTGAGCCTACCGATGGTGCATCCTTGCTCAAGAGACCTTCAAGAACCAAGCTTTCCTTTGGGCGACGATGGATTTGTATCCAAGTCCCCACTTGTGGCATTTTTCTGTTTACAGGTTTCTCCAAAGACTTCAGCTGTAGCGTTCAAGACTACTCTTGTGACCAGCACCTCTGCACCCGGGTGCACTAGAGCAGATAGACTAAAACTGCTGGTGATTCTGAGGACCCGGGCCCCTACTTATCTTAAGGCCAGAAGAACAGTCTGGTAAGTTACTTGCAAGTACCCCTCTGCACTATATGTTTCTCTCGTAGTTTAACATTGCCGCATTCAAGGCTCATGGCTCAAATCTGACAGCTGTATTTCCTGTGTTTCTGAAAATCACTAACTCAAAGTACTTAACTAATCTCATAGATCTTGGTGACTAAATGAGGGACGCGCAGGATTTCCTTTGTTGCCTGGTGGTTGGGGGCAGGACGTGTCAAGCCCCTTTTTCTGACGTCGCGCGCCCGGTTTGCGGGTCTCGCACGATTTCCTTGGCTGCCTGGTGCTTTGGGGCGGGACTCTTCGAGCCCCTTTAAATTTGACTTCGCAGGATTTCCTTGATTGCCTGGTGCTTGGGGGCAGGATGTGTCAAGCACCTTTTTCTGACATCGCGTGCCCGCTTCACGGGTCGCGCAGGATTTCCTCAGCTGCCTGGTGCTTTGGGGGCAGGACTCTTCGAGCCCCTTTAAAATTGACTTCACTCGCTTCGTGGGACGTGGCGCTCGGCGCCTGGGCAAAGCTCGGGCCAAGGTGGGCCCGTCTTGCGCCCGCCATCGACCGTCAGAGGCTGGGCTGGGCCACCCCCCTTTCATCTTGTCATGGATAGTGAGTTTCTGTGTTTTTGTACCTTATTATAAGTGATGGGAGACCCTTTTGCCTTGAGAGACTGTGCCTAATTTTGACTCTTGTTGCTCCATCACTGGGGTGATACCGCTTGTTTAGATGGGGTGGAAAAAGGGCCAGCTACCTGGAGCTATGAATGGAGGGGGTTGTAGGCAGGGCAATGTAAACACTACATTGGACTCCTTTCTCGCTAGAGCTGTTTGGGTTGTGACTAAGGAAATTGATCTGGCGGAGAGGAGGTTATCCATGGAGATGGAGGATTGGCGTCATGTTTCAGTAGTTAGGGATCCCTCTGTGGATTTGGAGGAGGAGGGGGTGGTGGCCCATCCTGGAGTATAACTACGTGTTGTCCCAGAGCGTGACCTTGTTGAGAATTTAGGGTATTCTGGCGACCCAGGGCATTAAAGAAGAAGTAAAAGGCTCTTGCTGTCCTCTCCTGCGACCTGCCCTATGGATAAGGGCAGTCCTCCGCTGAGGAAGAAAAAGTCACTGAAGAAATCAGTCCATAAAACAAAACCATCTCTTGTGGTTAATTCCAAGGAGTTGTTTGGCGACCTTGATTCCAGCGAGCAAATGGGATGTGAGGCAACCAACTTATTGTCAAAGTTTAAGGAGATGATTGAGGGTATGCTGGCTCCTGTGATGGCAAAACTATCGGAGATAGAAAAAGCAGTTTCTCGGCTATGCGATTTAAGAAGCCAAGGGAGCCATTCTAGGGGGGGTCGTGAGGCCCTGTGTTGTCTGTCTCAACCAAGCGAGGAGGTGAACCTACTGGAGGAAGATGCTGGGTCCCTGGGAAATATACCTCAGATACTGGATAGTCCGTCTAATTCTGGGGGCCAAGGTGTCGGTGCTCTGTGTTGGTTTCATCTATCGCCCCACAAATGGGTAGGGGGGCCCTAAATGATTCCAGCCTCTGCAGGCAACCTGGCTATGATTCTGTGGTGGCTCGGGGGGTTTGCCAACAGCCGGATGGGAAGTTTAACCAGAAACCGCTGATTAAAAAGTCATTGTTGGCCTTTTTGGATCTCCCTCCGGTATGTGCCCCCTATGTGGTGGTGTTGACAAATGTCCCTGTTTTGGCCCCTGGCGTAATTGAATCTACGGCTCAACTAAAAAATAAAACTGGCCACTGGCTGAGCAAAAACTGCAATTTCCTCATGTTTGGATTTGGTGGATATTCTGTTTGGTAGAAGAATTGACTGGATTGGGCCTAGAAAAAAAGAGGGGAAAGAGGATTGTGTTATTATAAATGTTAGATACCCGGGCCTGGCTCAACGGCTTCTCTCCTCTTATAGTTCTGCCTTTTCAAGGGCAGAAACAATTGGTATGGCCCACCTGGGATATTTCTACAATCATATGCGACTGGGTGCTGATCTCTCTCCTGATTTGGGCAGGTTTCCCCCCCTAGGCCGGAATTCCCTGCACCCATTTTGCAGGGGTACAGTAAATAAAATAAACTCTGACTTGGCTGGGGTTGATTGACAATGCACCAAGACTTTGACTGTGTCGGGGGCTCGAAGTGTGATCTTATTTCTTGGAATATTGCGGGGTATGATGCCGAGTTATCTGACCAGGCTTGGGTGAGGTGTGTGGCTGATTATGATATTATTATGCTACAGGAAACCTGGTCTGATGAGCTGGCTGTGTGTGATGGGTTTGATAGATTTGCTATCCCAGCTGCTCAGTCCCTTGGAGGTCGTTCTAAAGGGGTCTTGGGTACCTTAATCCGTTTCTCTAAGAAACTCTCTAAAGTGGCAGCTTTTCAAATCAATTGTAATCACCAGGGTATATTGCTTGTATGGATAATTTTCTCAAACAACTTCAATGTTTTGTTGGTTAATTTTTATAATGCTGTATGGGGTGTCAAATTGGGATTCTCTTCTCCGTCCTCCAGGTGATGAAGTGTATAATGGAGGAGTTGAGGCTGGAATTCTGTGCTATTGTGTCGGGAGATTTTAATGCCAAGCTGGGTCGGCTTAGTACAGTGATATATCCTTTCGAGTTTGACTGTGTGGACTACTTGGCAGATGATGTTCAGGATGCCAGAAGCAGGGTTCTGATTAAGGAACTTAGGAAGATGGGCCTTTTGAATTTCCGGGACACTGAAGTAGTAGATATTCAACAGCCCCCAACATTTGTGGGTAGAGGGTCGGGAACCACAATTGACTAAATTTTTTTGTCTCCTCTATTGAAAGATCTGATAACTGGAGGAGAAGTGCTTGGGAAATGTATAAGTCATCATAACCCCCTCACAGTGTGTTTTAAACTCCCAGTGGCTCCAAGTAAATCAGGACGGGGTGGACCCGCAATAGTGAAGATAAGAGACCAGGTTAGGCGTCTTGGTTGGAAACAGGTAGATGCACAACGAATTATAGAGAAAGTAGGGGGGTTAACCTACCCCTGTTTATGGATATACTTTTGGGAGAGACTCCGAGCCCCAAGGAAGTTATGGATGCAATAGCTGAAGTAAATATAGTTGTTAGAGACTGTTTATCCTCAATAGATAGTCGTCCCACCAAGCACAGAGGTGGGTATTTTGATAAGGCCTGATACGATGCTAGGGCAAATATGAAAATGGCCCTCAAGGAATACCCCGGAGACAGGGCCGCGGTGAAAGCAGCAAGGTTTAAGTATAAAAGGGCCTTGAGGGAGAGTAAGGACAAATTTAAAGAAAAAGCCTGGGAGGAGTTGGAGCGTGCTACAGCCATGAAGGATCCTGGTTTGTTCTGGAAGGTGGTGAATAGAGGTTCTTTTGTAACAGAGACATCTGAGGGTCTGGGCTGTAATATTGCCTCGGAGGCCTGGGTAAAACATTTCTGTAGAATCTTTGAGGGAATCCCCCTAAGAACTAATTGGGATAAAGAGTGTGCTGTGGTCCCTAATTTAGCGATCAGGTTTTCGTTTCAGGAAGTCATTGATGCACTCCAGGGTTGTGCGAATAATAAAGCCCCGGGCCCGGACTCCATCCCTATGGATTTGTAGAAATCTTGTCCTCAGCTATGGGCACCTGTTCTCTTAAATGTTCTCAATGCGGCAGTTACCGTGGGAATTCCTGCTTCTTGGAGAAGGGCTTGAATTATCCCAGTTTATAAAAAGGGGGATGGGAATGACCCTAAGTCCTATCGCCCCATTTCCTTACTTGACTCTTCTGTGAAGATTTTGGGACGGATTATTTTAAGGCGTATTGAGGCTTGGATGCAGAGAAGGAAACTTTGAGCCGGGACCAGTACGGGGTTAGGGAGGGTCTTGGCACGCGTGAACAGTGCCTTAATCTTCTGATGATGATTAGGAAATATACGCAAGCCAGGAAGGGCACCCTTTACCTTGCCTTTATGGACCTCAGTCGTGCTTTTGACAAGGTAAATCGGTCCATACTGTGGGAAAGGATGTCAGTTAGGGATGGATCCTAATATTGTAGAGCTGCTCCGGTACCTCCACTCAGGATCGGTTGCAAATGTGAGGGTGGGGAGAAACGGGGAATGCTCAGATGTCTTTAAGCTTACTAAGGGCGTTCGACAGGGGGTGTGTGTTGGCCCCTACTCTGTTCCTTTTATATACAAATCGACTGTCTGATTTTTTGGTGGAACACTGTAGGGATGTCCCGAAGGTGAATGGTTCTAGTGTCCCTGTGCTGACGCACGCGGATGATGCGGTCCTTATGGCCCGCACTATGAATGGCCTCCGTAAAGTAGTTAGAGCTTATGTCTCTTACATGTCAGGCTTGGGTCTAGAGATTAACTATAAGAAATCGCATTTTATGGTATGTGGTAGACCTTTCAGTAGGGTGGGGGAGTTAAAGGTTGATGATCAAATTATTAGCAGGGTACATGAATTCCCATATTTAGGGGTGATCTTAGATGATAAAGGTTCATGGAAACCCTGTATTGCCAGGTGGACTATGCTCTTACATGCCTCAGTTGGTGCCACGTTTGATTTTGCTGTTAGAGTGGGAAGTAAACCAATTAAGCCCCTGCTTGAAATCTACAGGCGAAAATGTCTCCCTGTCCTATTGTACGGTGCAGCACTCTGGGGGGGATAGGGATACCCGAGCCCCCCCCCTTGTTGAAGAAAGTCGTTTCTGTAGAAGATTATTGGGTGTTTGTCAAAGTACCTCTGGTTTTTGCCTACATTTAGAACTAGATCTTGAGTGTGTGCAAGACACTATTCAGCTGGCTCCCCTCTTGTTATGGATCTCGATTTGGAGTAATGAATATGCCTCTTTTAATAGAGAGATCATATGGGACTATTTGGCCTGTGATAATGCTAAATATATTCCCTGGCTGACGTTTATAAGAAAGGTAGCTCAGGAATTGGGGCGGCCGGACCTGTTTAACACTCCTGAGGGTCTGACTAGCCGGGATAAATATTGGGTCAAGGAAAATTTATTAAGAATCTGGGGGGCTAAAAGAGAGGGGAAGGAACTAGAGAAACAATCAGTCAGGGACTTTGTTATGTTAAAGATGGGGGCGGGTCCTGAGCCCTACCTTTTAGCAATAAATGATCTGAGAGAAAGGACTCTCATTACTCGATTTTGCTTGGGGATCATTAGAAGTAATCTTTGTTTCCCGTTAGGTCAGTATGGTGGAAAATCTATTAGGCCTTGTCCTTATGACGGGGTATCCCTGCGTCTGCGTCCCCATTTTATACTATTTTGTGTCTTTTATGCACCTTTTAGAAGTCGTTATTTATTACCCCTGCTGAGGCCAAAGGGTTTCGTGCAATACAGTCCGGCTTTTTTGTGGCTGCAAATGGCTTCAGATGCATTGGTATGGAGGGGGTGGGACTGTTCCGGAGGGGAGCCATTACTTGGCGCAGCAAGGTAGAGTTTTTTTAAGGAACTTTTAGACTGTTATTTCAGGTAACGCGGTTTTATTTGTTTTTAATATTATGATCATTGATATTTTACTATGTTATTGTTATTATGGCTTATTTATTGTTATTTAAGTATTTTAAGGGTTGATTTATTTCATACTGAATAAAGTTTCTAAAGACTAAATGAATATAAAAATCTGTTGTTTCTCTCAGTTGGTCTCGAGTTTCTTCTTGTGTGTGCCTCATTTATTGACTGTGTACAACAAATGCTTAACATTACCCTTTGATAAGCATGAACTGCTCACCTGCACTACCACAAAGTGAGCATTTGAGATTAATAATTGAAGCCATGTAAGCCAATAATGGTCTACTGGACTATCTGCATGGTGTGCCCCTACATTGGCGTACCACATAGATTGCCAGCTTCCTGCACTGCCCCACCCAGAGCTCACAGTAGTGACAGAGTTTGTCACTTCGATAAGTTGAAGATCAGAGGCCTTTTGTCTCCAGTGGAACAGCATCACCATAACTTCTGCAGCTGTGGACCACATGTCCGGCCCTCAACGTCTGCTTGCCTTCCTTCAAGGAAGGTTGGTCCAGGTTCTAATCGACAACAAGATCACCATGTGATACTCCAACAAGCAAGGCTATTTGTGGTCCCGTGTCCTCTGTCTAGAAGCTCTCTGTTCTGGTAGTGACTGGTTCCTCAAGGGATTGCCAGGATGAAGTCACCTCGTGGATTCCCCAAACATCAAGGTGGACAAATGTAGCAGGCGTCCTCATGCTGATGACAAATGGCATTTGCTTCCACAGGTGCTCAGGCGTCTTTGCCCAGTGGACTGTTCATTTGGTAAATCTGTTCACTACCACTGAAAACGCTAATTGTCTGGTAAAGTGAAATGTTAGTGCATTATGTGTCACTTGAGGTTAGCTTTATCTACTGTTAGAATTTGGTGAAGACTAGATGGTGATAAGATATTTATTAAGTTGCAAAAACAGAATTTTAAGATTAACTGTATATGTGAATATACTGTAAAGTACATACACTCCGTTGCCTTCATCTGCATGCATTTTACATATTAACATTCTTTTTTTCGTTATAACGATGTTTAATTAAAACAACAGTAAACATGGTTTGTGGTAAATGGTGTTTTTTTAATTTATCAGTATTGCCACTGAAGTTTATTTTTTGGTGGATAGGATGGTGGGAATGGGGTATGTAAGCTCTTAGCCCTGATGTAGAAGGGCTTCGTATGTTTTGATTGACGTTCACTAGGGGGAATTCTAGTTTTTGGGGCTTTTGCTTTTTGAAAGATTTCGTTTAAAAAAAAAAAACAAAAAAAAACACACTGGCCAATTCTGATTATTTGTAATTGTATCGTAGACAAGCTTTTTAATTGGTAACCACACTGAACATTTTTGGATAGGTTATCAATTGTGCATGTTCTAGTTTCTTTTTTCACTTACACATTTTGATCATGAAATTGGTTCTGTTTATTTCAATTCCTATATTTTCCGTCCAGACAAGTACAGTTGGTAGATTTAGAATGAAGACATGAGCTGCATTTAATTTAGAAATACATTTGTAATACATTTTTGCAAGTAGAAAAACACAGATGTAGCTCCAATCTGGGTTAATCAAATTTGAAATGAAAAATATATGTCCCTCGAGTATTATACCATCTGGGAAGAAAATGAACTGATGTCGGGATTTTGAAAAAATAACCTCTAGGAAGTCAATTTAAAATACAATTAGTCTTAGCGTTTTCCATTGATTCTCTCCAGTAGTTTGCCTCAGTCTAAGAAACGTGGCATAACCTAGTAAGTGACGATTTTCTTTCTGCCAGATGTCTAATATGAGGTTGAATAAAATTTAGATTGTCCATCAATGGAAATGTGCATTTCAGGACTTGAGTTTTAAGGCCCCGAAGTTAAGAAGATGTATTTGTATTAGTCATTTATTCAAAGTAGATCCCATTCCGTTCCTGACTTTAAGAAAAAACTGTTCACAACAACAACAAAAAAGCTTGAATCTACAGTTGGAATGTGCAACCCAGGTCGAGGACCCTTGCCAGATTTTCACGTGAACCATGTGCTAGATATATATGTACATACAGTGAGTCTAAATGGAACCTTATGTGTGTGTTTCACAGCTAGTTCTAAATGGACACAATTATTCTGGGATGATGACCCTTCGGGGTAAGTGTCGTGGCGAAACACCTTTGTTCATGAATGCATTTTCTTAATAGGTTCCAAATAATGAAACGCATCATCAGTGCTCCACTAAGTGCTGTAATCGTGTCTCAGCTTCCCTCAGCAACTGCTATTTCCCCTCAATTCAGGAATAATAAGTGTTCCATTTTAGAGAAACAGGACAAAAATGGGAAGCAGATGTTATGTTCACACAAGTGCATTATATAAAGCTAGGGGAACATGGACCCACTACTCGTATTTCTTTACCTCATATAGTGACTGTAGGGTACTCAGTTCAATGTATTTATAGTCTTCAACTTGGTGCGGCAAGGTTGTAATAATTTATCAATTCTACCTGTCTTATGGAGTGCTACAGCCATATTTTTCATTGCCTCCAGTTATGGACCATATGGATTTTAAAATGGAAGTTCCATTTATCTATTTGATTGTTGGCATCTGGATTCTGCAATTAATTTATAGGTACAGATTTTTTAAGTGCTGTTGATAATGAAATCACACACTCATTCAAATCTAGCGTCTGTGGTATAACAGCAGTTAAGACCCTTAAGCCCATGTCCATTCCCCAACCACTACTGCAGCGAATATTAGTAAGTCACGCTGCCTGGCATCATCCTTCTTAAATGTTCCTTTGCATCAGCCTGGTGTATTCAGCAATGATTAGGCTTTCCAAATAACGTTTTGGGATTCTTCGAAAAGGTAAACACTGAAATTTGGGTTGTGCAATAAACTCTGAGAGCTGAAATGTCTTTAGTCGCTTGAGTGAACTTCAGTTGTGAGTCAATTTCTACAGCATGCCTAAAAGCATCACTTAGCTAGTAAATATGTATATGGTCATCCAGCCCCAACACTGCAGATTCATTGCAGTTGTGATTGTGAATTTGTTTGAAGTAGACGTGCCTACCGGAAAGTGGCCTGGGACCAAAAATTCATTTTTAAATAGCCTTTTATGTCCATATCTGATGGCATCAAATGCTGGCTTCTGCCACCCTGTGTCAAACTTTAAATGGTCTTCTTGTGCCAGAAGCTCTGTAGTGTTTTGCCAGGCAGCCCATCTTTAATTTTTAAAACATTACATTAATAGTGAGATAATGTATATGGATGATACTGAAGAGGAATTTCATTAAATATGTCCTGGCAGTTGTCAAGAGTCACTATTGCTTAAATTGTATTTGAGAAGAATATGAGGTTTTAGTTCATTTAATCTATTTTGGGTTTCATTACAAAGTCTTCCTTTATATTTTTTTCCCCCAGAAACTGGAGTTGGATCGGTTCATGCTGTATGCTCACGGGCCTGACCTCTGCAGAGTATCTGATCTTCGGCATGCAATGGCCAACTGCTTTGAAGCACTCCTTGGTAAAATACATTTATTAACTAAGCTCGCTGCTCTCTTGCCAGTTTAATGGTTGTAGAAAATTCTTTAGGCTAGGTGCCATTAGAACAAATTCTCTTGACCTGACAACTCTTTTCTTTGTATTGGGGTTGTGAAGAGCACCAGTAAGCTTGCAGTTTGATAAGGCTTGTTGAAGGAAAGGCTATGCTTCTTGATCAGAGACCTCCTAACATGCAGCTTTAACTACTGCCTCAGTGTAAGAGACGAGTACTTACATTCATGTGCTCAGAGGAAAACTTGAACACCAATGACTTGGAGGTATTCTGGAGGAGATACACAGAGCTTACGAGGCGTACTTGTGATAAAAGCAGTATCAGACCCAGGGAGAATATGTATTGAATCTATCAGTGAGTGGACCTGTAGGTATGGAAAGGAGTTTAGAAATGCAAGCCAGCCATAAGACTTGTGAAATAGCCATAGTGGAATAGTGCAAAAGTCAAGAACTCCACCTTCTTTATCAAATGCTCTTAATGGGTAATCTCTGATCTTAACTGGCTGACTAAAGGATCTGTTAAGAAAACTAGATCAGTGAGTGGGGGAGGCAGCACTACAGGTGAATGTTGGGATGAAGAGCATGTATCTTAACATAGGAGATGGTAACTACTGTAAAATGTGTGTTATTCAAAGAAATGCTTTCACTGACCCCAGCAAGTTATTGGGAAGCAGTTGCCAAAACAGTCTAAAATTAAAATAGGGTCACCAGCCCTTCCGGTCGCACAGGGAGAGCCATACCGTGTCCTCACATGCTCAGAACCAGCTGGGCACTTAGAGGTGCTGCCGGAACAACAGGAGCAAACTGCCTGAGTGTTGTTTTGGGATGAAGCAGCTGAGGTGAAGGCTGTCCCTTGAGCAGCAATATGGTGCCAACCACGGTGCTGCACAAGTAAGCCGGATGCAGCCATCTCATCACAGCCTCCAGAATCGGATCCCAGATGCAGACGGCAGTAGAAGCACAGCGCTTTGGCACCCCGATCTGAGGGCCTCTGGGGTGTGTTCCTGCTCTTACCACGCTTCGCATGACCTCTGGCCCTAGGAGACAAACTTGCTGTGGAGGCTGCACAGGAAATGGCGACGGGAGAGCATTAGCTATGGCAAGGCCTGCAGCTCCAACAGTTTGTGAATAGTGGCTCGGGCGTGCTGAGCCTGGGTGCGGTGGCACATGCGGGCAGCAGAGGGGCCCCTATAAGACTCTTGCAAGATTGAAGATCCCCGACTGCGAGAGAAAAGCAGCGACACCCTGCCAGTGGTGCCTGCAGGTGAAAGTACACTAACTACGAACTGGGTGCACTGACTGAGGCCTGCCATGGAGCTGCAGAGATTGCAACAACAACTGGGACCCTCCTCGCTGCCCTAGTTGCAGCCCCTGTGATGCCCACCGGCAGAGCCGGCCACAGAGATCCAGGACCTGAGGTGACCGGCCTCGTGCTTTCTGACTTTGCATCCAAGATGGCGGCGGCTGCAGCCTTGTTGGTGGGCAGCTGACTATGGCCTGGCATGGATTGCCCACTGTAGCCCCACTGCTAGGGGCCTAGGGCGATTGCTGCTTGTGACAGCGACTTCCTCTTAAACTATGGTGGATTATAAACTAGCAGAGATCAAAGGGAGGCTGTTGGCATACAACGTGAAAGTGGGAGATTACACCTGTACAGTGGGTTCCCTTTATGCCCCTAATGAGGGCCAAGAACGATTGATTCTCCGTGCGGTGGCGGACGCCATGGCCTCCCAAAACAGAAAGGTGCTAGTAGGGGTGGAGACCTCAATCTGGAGTTTGACAACAACTTGGACCGATAGGCACTGCTCTGTGGTCACATGGGGGCCCTGTCCCGTGAAGGAGTCCAATGGCTGTTGGAGATGGGATTGAGAGACCTTTGGCAAGACCAACACCCCCAGGCTCGAGACTACACATTCTACGCCCATGCCCACAAGACATTTGCCTGCGTTGATCCCTTTCTAGGGACAAAAGAGCTCATACCCTATTTACAGCAATAAGATCGAGTTGCGATATCTCTCAGACCACTTTGGAGTGTCTATTATCCTGTTCCTCCTCCCTCCTCAACGCGCTTTGTGGCCATGGAGACCGAGGGAGACATTAAACACCAACTTCCTGGGCATTAATAATACAGCAGACACTTCTGTCACTGCCCTCTGGGAGACCCTAAAAGCAGTCATTCAGGGGGAACTAATTGCAATATCGGCAGCTGATAATAAAATCCCTAGCGACAAGAGGGAGCATCTGCACTAGCAGGTACAGGAACTAGAGCGCATACACAAACGCACCGGATCTCCACAGGTCTGACGGCAGCTAGAGGCAGTGTGCATACAGTTAGCAGGACTGGATCTAGACAAGGCCAAATATACACTACTTAGACTCCAACACTCCTCTGATGCAGGGAGGGCAGATGTGGGTGTCTCTTAGCCTTAGACTTCTACCTCGAGGACGCGCACACCCCACGTCTGACACCAGACACTCTGGATCCCCCGATCAGGATAGAGGAAGTGATCTCAACTATTGCTCGTCAGAAACCCCTCAAATCACTGGGACCAGGTGGTTACCTAGCTGCACCACACTGACTCCAACTTTCACCCTCCTCTTTAATTCAATAACTGGCCCAGGAACAGTGCTACTCTCGATGATGGAAGCCTCCATTGTTGTCATTTCCAAATTGCGAAAGGATAAAAAAAAACTGTGTGGCTCATACCGCTCAATATCCCTTTTCAACGCCAATATCAAATTGTTCACTAGTATCCTAGTAGCACGAATAGGCCCACTCATGCTGGGTCTGATTGATGCAGATCAGGCAGGATTTGTCCCACACCAACAATGCAGTGATACCACCAAACGGATTTTCCACCTGATTGACAAGGCCAAATGTTCCATGAGGGAAATAATGCTCCCGGCCATGGATGCCGAGAAGGCGTTCAGCTGGGTGCATTGGCCCTACTTGGGGGAGACACTCACCCACTTTGGCTTTGGAATGCGATTCTGCACATGGATTCTTAGCAGCTACAGCCAACAGCAAGCGACGGTCCGAGTAAATCGTCAGACAACAGCTCCTTTTCTCATGTGCAGGGGAACGTGGTTGAGGTGCCCACTGTCATCCCTGCTGTTGGCTCTCTATATGGAGCCTTTTACTCAATGGATACGGTATAGTACGAATATCAGTGGGATCACCTTTGGTGGGAAAGCAACACACCATTATCCTTTATGCTGACAAAGTAATAGTGGCACTAGATAATCCTCTCGAGCACCTCCTGGCCGAAATAGAAGTCTTTGGTAAAGCTGCAGGATTCCGTATCAATATCCAAAAGTTGCAGGCCTTAGTCTTTCGGTCCCACCAGCAACGGTGGCACTGCTCGCCTCCCAATATCTGATACAGTGGTCGATTACCTCCATCCCCTATTTAGGGGCCCAGTTAGCCCCAACAGTGAAGGCGACTGCGGCCCTCACTCTACTTCAGCATTTTAGGAGAGACCTGGCTCAGTGGAAACAATAGCGCCTATCTTGGTGTGGCCATGTAGCAGCATTGAAGATGACTGCCCTCCTGAAAATCCTCTTCCTCTTTCAGACTATCCCAATTTAACCCCTTGAAGGTATGATCCAGTCCCTGTAAGGAGAGATGAGCTGCTTTGTTTGGGCAAATGGGAGGCCCTAAATGAGTCGAGATCAGAGCTACAGGCCTCCAAAGGAAGGGGATTTGGGGATCCCAAACCTACTACAGTACTACCAAGCGGCTCAGTTCCAATACGCAGTGGAGTGGCCTAGGGAAGAATCTGAGAAACACTCGCTATTTATGGACTGTGCAGTTCTAGGGTAACTTTATGGAAGGTCCTGTTCCTGAAATGCTCACAGAGACCATGAGGTATGTACTCCTCCCCTGTCACTAAAGCCACTCTTGAGGTATTGGATCTAGTGGCAACGCATAAGGGCCTATCATCGGACCTCCCCGCTAACATCAATCATTGGCAGTACTGACTTTTCACCAGAACTGGACGAGGCTGCATTAAAGCAGTGGCAACACACACAATGCTGCTCTATCAGCCACCTCTTCGGTGAGGAGAGCCCTCTCCCCTTTGAACAACTTCCTGCTGATTACACGCTGCCAGAATAAGAAAGAATGCACTACATTCAGGTCCAACATTTGCTAATGCATCCAACTGTAAGCAGGGGGACACAACACCCCCTTACTTCCTTTGAGAAGTGGTTGTTGATGAAGATCTCAGATAAGCGCCTCCCCACCGACAAAGACCTTTGTGCAGAAACAGTGAGAACTACAACTGGGAAGGGAGTTGACACATAAATAATGAGAAGAGGTGTACTATAGAGCTCTCCACACAGCGGGTAACACAGCCATCATTGAGACTGCTACTAAAATAGTCACATATTGGTATCTCACACCAGTGCGCCTACACAGTGGTAACCCTGTAAGTAGTGCAGACTGCTGGAGGCACTATATGTCCCCCAGTAAAGATTACTTTATCTGCTATGGGACTGCCCCAAACTTAAACAGTACTGGTACATCATCCTAAATGACATAGACGCCCACTTTAACACACAACTACCTCGATTTCCCGCATACCCTATCGTAGGACTGCCAAATGCTCTCATCTTCCTGCTTAAATCATGTAGAGGCGACACATTGGTCTTGCATTACGGGTAGCACTAGGGCACTGAAAAACTACAGACACACCTTGGTTGGCTCCATCGCCTTTGGCATGTAACGGGAATGGAGAAACATACTCTAGTGCTGACAGCTCAGGGCAACTTCTATAGGGAGGTCGGGCACCCATACATTGCTATCCTGTCCACAAAATTTTGAGAATTGACATGCCCTAAATATTTACACTTGTTGTGCTCCACAGATGCTGTCACCCTCGCACGGACCGAGAGGGCCGACCAGAGTGAGCCCAAAAAGGGTATATAGTGCCTTACCTCTCAAAGACCATTGGCTGCGAGTACTCCAGACAGAGGGGAAGGAGGAGGAGGGTAGATTTGTTGGACTTTATGTTGCAATGTGGTTTTTTTTTAATGGCAATATGGAGTGAGGTATCGCTCAATGTGCATACTGAAATGCAATAAAAAGATTTGAATCATAAAATTAAAATAGCTATTGTCTCCACTTCATAGTAAAGTCAGAATGAATAGCCATTTGTTGTACAAGAAAAAATCTGATGCATAGCAGGTAATATTTAATCTTATTAGTAGACACCTCTAACCCAACCAACCTTATATTGCTACCCTGAAGCTTAATTTCATGTTACCTTTCAAATTCGTCTGCGTACATTATTTTCTATCAGCAACATTACTACCATTTTTGTGTCTTTATGCTTGTTACTAATTGTCCATCATTGCCTTTACTCTTGAAGAATTACCCAACAGTTTGTGCCTAGAAAGGTCTAACAACAGCTTCATTTGGACTTGCATTAAAAATCATACAGTATGACTTTTGTCCCTTCTCTCTGCCTGACATCGTCCAGTCAGACTCATGAGGTGCTGCAAGGGGTTGTGAGTGTCAACCCCTTATTATAACTTGTAATTAAAAATAAGTGTTTTAAACTCAAAAGTGAATCTGAGCTCTTTTCTTCAGGAAAGGGCACTTCAGCCTGGCAGTTGTTGCTCAGTAGCCCATCTGTATCACAAATTAAGTCACATGTGCTTCCTGATATCACAGCACATTTAAAACCAGGAGTTTAATATACATCCCAAGAAACTTGACAGACCTCCTTGGGTTAGATGGCATGGCGTGCCATGCCACATTCAAACACGTATATGAAATACAAGACTACAAGCAGGAAATCAGATAAATTATTGAGCTAGTCCCTTATAATAAATAAAACATGTATTGTTCAAGGCATGTGTGGCTGTTGACACACATGCTTTGCACACTTGCTCCATCTAATGTTGGATCCGGATATGTGCAGGCTGTTTTTCTTCAAAGAAGTTTTTTGAGTCACAAGGATAAGTGACTCCGCCTTCTCGGTGATAAAGCACATGGGCAACAACGCCACTGTTAGATGAGTTGGCGTGTTTCGACCATGGCTCCTAGAGGGCCTTGCCCTTTGGGGCCTTCAAACTCATTCTCCAGCAGGTCTTCCATTGAATGCCCTCCTGGTAGTGGAATGGACACCTTTCCATTTCTGTCCTCGCTGCCACGCCAAATAATCACGAATCGACTCCCATCAGGTCTGTAACCTGTTTGTCACCTGAGCACAAGAGCGGATCATGAGGCCTGTTGCTCTCACTGCTTGAAGAAAACCTTCAGAGACTGCCGGGCATGCCAGCTCGGGATGTAGCGGATGCCCTGTATGGGCAGGAAGACATCATTGAAGAACACCACACTGAAGCTTCGGTAGCAGAAGGTGTTCTCTGTTGAGGGCAGTTTTGAATCTGACCCTGAATTCAAAATAACTGATATCACACTGGAGACTTGAACCGTGAGTACTGCCCCCCCTGCCCCTCAGCCTCGTGTTGAGCATTAAAAGAAAAACACAACATCTTTTGAACAAGGGACTTTGGGACCACCACTGCCATCAGGCCATGGTCGGCCCGAGAGACTAGTTTGGGCGCTGTGTCATCTGGCTCACTGCTGAAAAAACAGCCGAAGCCTTTGGCGCCAACAACCTCAGCACCTACCAGCCCATCAGTGCCAAGCCCAACCAGCCACATCCACCACTTCAACACCGAGTGGAACTTCAGCGACCAAAACACAAGCACGGCTCGGATCCAAAAGCTGTGAGGCCGACTCCAAAAGAGCCTACCGGAAAAACAGTGGAGCCTATTCTCAATAAATTACTGGAGAAATTGGACGCTCAACAACAACAGATACAGATTCAGCCTCAGACTGGACGTATTCTAACAAAGCCTCCGAGTACGATACCGCCATATTCAAAGAGACAGCTGTCTTTTCAAGAGGCACTTGATTCCGCTACCCCACTGAAAAGGAAGAAAATAGCCAAAGCCTCTTCCACCACCCTCACTACATCTGCTCCACCACCAGACTCAGCATCTCCACCAGTCTGTTGGCGATCCCATGTACATCTCACCTCAGGGATGCCCTGGTAATGATACAGGTGGACATGATACAGAGGATGACACTTTTGGGACACCACCACATAATGACCCCTGAGACACCTATGCTGTAGCTCATCCTGGGGACACTGACCTAGACTTGCACCCCAAATGTCCTTCCCCCCCCTGACGATTCCAGTGCTTATCAGGAGTTAATAAGTAGGGCTGCTACGTCCAGCGACGTCCAGCTCCCCAAGGAGCCCCTAGAACAGGATTTCCTCTTTAAAACCCTGTCACCTACACTTATGGGCACACAGTACTTACTTATGCTTAAAGGCATGTTACGCTACAAAGACATTTCCAAAGACCCTGTTAGGGCTAGAATAATCACACCCAGGGTCGATTAAAAGAAATATCACCTCTACATGAGGTCCCGTATATGTTTCCCAAGCTAGGGATGATGCCATGCCACCTGACAAGGAGAGCAAGCAGATTGACGTGGTAGGGAAAATGGTTGCAGCCCAATCTGCAAACCATTGGCTTATTTCCAACTCAGTGGGTTTGCTTGCCAGAGATGACCGTGCTCACTGGTACAAAATGGAGGAGCTCCACCAACATCTCCCACACGGCCACAGGTAAAGGGGACAAGAGCTTGTCATAGAGGGCAAACTTATATCTAACCCCTCAATATGTTGTGATCTAGACTCTACCGATACCACCGCAAGAGGGTTTAATACCAGCATTGTGCTCCGCCTACACAGATGGCTGTACATTTCAGTGTTTAAGCCAGATGTACAACAAAACCTCCTAAATGTACCCTTTGACAAAGAACATCTCTTTGGGCCACAAGTCGACGAGGCCCCTTCAGAAAATTTAAAAAGAGACAAACCTCTAAATCCATGGGAGCCCTCCAAACACCTACACCTTGAGGCTCCTTTCGTTGCTCCAGCTGTTGTGGGGTTCAAAAACTACCACTTCAGAAGCCTCCACCTCCTACCAAAGTAGCCAGAATCAATATTCCTCCTCCAAAGGTTACTATAGAGGGGCAAAAATGCCAAGTGTAGAGACAAAGGTGCTACCTCACGCGTTGGAACGCCCACCAAAACAATGACTTCCCTCACATTACCCCCAACCGTACAACACCTGTTGGGGTTGTTTACAGAAGTTTCTACCTGCATGGCAGTAAATAACATCAGACCAGTGGGTTGTGGATATCATCCAACATGGTTACTGTCAGGAGTACATTACCACGCCTACCTACATCCCACCTTACACCCACAGGTTATCACTGGAACATCAAACACTGCTCAAACAGGAAGTTCGAGCTGTTCTGAAAGGAGCTATAGAATCCGTCTCTCTACAACATCAAGGGTCAGGAGTATACTCCCTATACTTCCTAATCCCCCCAAAAGATGCATCTTTACTTCCCATTCTAGATCTAAGGCCCCTAATCCACTACATCCTGCCAGAGCGCTTTTATATGGTCACACTTCAAGATGTGATCCCACTCCTCCAACAAGGTGACTTTCTTAAAGCCCTCGATCTCAAGAACGGCTTTTTCCACATTCCAATACACTCAGCACACCGCAAATACCTCAGATTTGTTGTGTGTGGGAAACATTATTACTTCAAGGTCCTTCCATTCGGGGTGACTAATGCACCTCGATTATTCACCAAGTATCTTGTGGTAGTGGTGGCCCATCTACGCAGATAAAAGATACACATTTCCCTACTTGGACAATTGGTTTATCAAAGCCAATACTCTCCAACAATGTGAAAAGTGTACTCAGATTACAATAGATCTGGTTCACGATCAATGTTCTCAACTCTCACTGACAACCTCTACAGATAGTCATTCTAGTGGCCACCCTGATCTCATAATTAGGGACAGCTTACCCCAATTCTTCAAGAGTTCAGAATTTTCAGACACTACTATCTCAAGTTCAAACAGATCAGCAGATAACAGTGAGATCAGCCATGCGCCTATTAGGGATGATGGTCTGCTGTATCACAATAGTGCTTCATGCCTAATTACACATGTCTGTTACAGTAATGTCTACCTCAACAGTAGTCTCAGTCACAGGGTCAATTAGAGAATCTAGTGTTGTTAGATCGCCAAACTCATCACTCTCTGCAATGCTGGAATACCAACAACATGTTGAAGCAGCAGCCTTTTCTTGAACCTGATCCCCACATAACTCTCACAATGGGCGCATCACTCACGGGATGGGATGCACACCTAATGGATCTCACAGTATAGGGCATATGGGACATCAAAACACCAGAGTCTCCATATCAATTTCCTCGAGCTTCAAGCTGTTCACTTAACCTTAAAAGCTTTCCTTCTTCACCTCATTCACATGGTTGTTGTAGTCCGGATGAACAATATGACCACCATGAACTCTCTGCCAAAACAGGGGGAGGTGGGTACGGTCTCTGCAACTATCACATCTTTCACAAGCCATCTGGAAATTGGCTTTACATCACAACATTCATCTTCTAGCAGAATATCTCCCAGGCATGGACAGCGATTTTGCAGACCTGCTCAGCAGGATGCAGTAACAAGTCCACAAGTGGGAACTCGACTCGCAAGTCCTCCTCCCATACTTCCAGAGATGGGGATTCCCTCAAATAGAACTTTTTGCCACAGCAGAAAATGCAAAATGCCAAACTTGGCTTTCAGGTTCCCACACCCCACTATTCAAGGGCAATGCTCTACAGATGAGTTGGTCAGGGATATTTGCCAACGCTTTTCCTCCTCTCCTACCATTTCTGATTCGGAATCTCAGGCAAGCGTCTCTCACAATGATCTTGGTAGCTCCAACCTGGGCCCACCAACCATGGTTCACAACACTACCAAACCTCTCTGTAGTTCCCCATGAGAAGCTCCCCAACAGGTCTGGCCTTCTCACTCAGAACCACGGAGATATCAGGCAACCAGATCCCAAAGCTCTGAACTTAGTGATCTGGCTCCTGAGGTCTTAAGTTTGGTTACCTTAATTTACCACATGAATGTATGACCATTATAAAAGAAGCCCATAGTCCTACTGCTAGAGCTTGCAATGCAGCAAAATGGAAAAGATTTGTCTGCTGTCATTCAAAACACATTGACCCGTTCAAAGCCAGTGTAAAAGACATTGGCCCTCATTTTAACCTCAACGGTCTTTTTGCAAGACCACCGAGGTACCGCCATGCAGAAGACCGCCAGTGCAGGTGGTTTTCCGCACAGCGTATTATGACTGCTGGCAGCCCTCCATCCTTTTTCGAAAGGAGAGCCGCCAGCAGCCATACCGGCGGTCGGCGGGGAAGTGGAGGCTGCTCCACCGCCACGTCCTCAGAACACCACCCACCGAATCACGTCCCATGATTCGGTGTGGCGGTGTTCTGGTGACGGGGAGCTGGTGACGGAGCAGCCCCCATGGATCCCGTTCCCTCCCGGAGGATCACCGGACCAGGTAAGGTGATCGTCCGTTAGGGGAGGGGGTGGGGGGTGTTGTGTGTGTGCATGGGGGTGTGCGTGTGAGTGTGTAGAGGGGGTGTATGCATGCGGGGGGTGTTGTGTGTTTTGAAAATGTGTGCGTGCCTGTTTGCATGTCTGTGAGTATGTGGGCGTGTCTGTGTCTCTGTTGGAATGCCTGTTTGTATGTGTGTGGGTATGTGTAGTTGTAGTGTATGTGTGCGCGTAGGGGGTGTGTGTGTGTCGATGTTGGGGGGGGAGGGGTTTCCTGCCACCCTTGGGGGGGGGGGGGGGGCTCAGGGGTGTGGGGGGAGGACTCGGGGTGGGGGAGGCCTCTATCTGTGCCAGGGAAGGAATTCCCTGGCACTGATAGTGCCAACCGCCATGGATTTCGTGGCAGTACAGAACCCCACGAAATCCATGGCGGTATGCGGGGTCGTGATACTGCCGGTGGTGTAGTGACAGCCGCTGGTCTGGAGACTGAAGTCTCCAGCCCAGCGGTCTTTACCACCCTGGCGGTCGGAGTGGAGAAGTGGCGGATTAGCATGGCGGTCACCTCCATGCTTGTAATGCCATTTTCTTTCCGCCGACCTGTTGGCGGTATTACTGCCATTTCTCCACCGACCGCCAGGGTTGTAATGAAGGCCTTTGTCTATTACTTGCTTCATCTGCAAAAAGCTGGGTTAGCTTTCACATCTATAAGTTACATCTTGCCGCAATGGCTGTCTATCTTCAGAATAGGCAGCATGTCTCCTTATTCAAAATACCAGTCATCAAAGTCTTCATGGAAGGGCTCTAAAGAGTTATTCCACCACGAATACCACCAGCGTCCTCATGGAATCGTAATGTTGTTCTTACTAGTCTTATGGGCCCTCCAGTTGGACCACTGCATACATGCCCCCTTCAATTCCTTTCTAGGAAAGTGGCATTTTTAGTCACTATCAACTCAGGCTTTTTAGTGAGCTCCAGGCTTTAACCGTGGAAGTACCTTTCTTTAATTACACAGGGATAGGGTGGTTATCTGCACCAACCCTAAATTTATCCCTGAGGTGGTTTTGCATTTTCACATTAATCAAGCTATTGAATTACCAGTATGTTTTTGCCACAACCAGATTTAGCTGCGGAAATGGCTCTCCACATGTTAGATGTAAATAGGGCCTTTATGGTCTACATAGATAGAAATTAAACTTTCAGAACACAGAAACAATTGTTTGTTGATTTTTCACCTCTCCATAAAGGGAACCCTACATCCAAATCAGGCATAGCCAGATGAATAGTTAAGTCCATTCCAACATGCTATGCTATATTTAAAAGAACCGTACCAAGACCTCCTGGATCACACAATACTAGGAAGAAAGGACATCGTTACTAGGAAACATCCCAATGGCTGACATGGTCCGCACCACACACCTTCACAAAACATTATTGTGTGAATGTTGTAGCATCCCAACAAGCCAATGTAGGTCAGGCAGTGCTGCGTACTTTATTTCAAACAACTGCAACACCCACTGGTTAGCCACCGCTTCTGAGGGGGACTGGTTTACAGTCTGTGCAAAGAATGTGTATCTGCAATCACACATGCTTCAAACAGAATATGTTACTTATCCTGTAAACATCTGTTTGTGACATGTAGTGCTGTAGATTCACATGCACCCACCCTCCTTTCCAGACATCTTTTTGGCAGTTAGTTTTTCTTTTCACGTTTTTCATATGGACATTTCATTACTTTCACTTACTCTTCACTCCATTCTCGACCGCCAGCGGGAAAACAATCTAACAATAGAGTTGATGCCCAGGCGCAGTTTCACCAAGAAGGAGTCAATCTAGCTTGAAACTCGAAAGACTTCTTCAAAGAAAAACAACCTGCACACATCCTGATCTAGCATTGGATGACAGGAGTATGCAAAGCATGTGAATCTACAGCTCTACATGCCACAAACAGATGCTTACAGGGTAAGTAACATATTCCTTGTGTAGCATACTCCCTGTCAAATGTTGTTAAATGTATCATGGCATATTCTGTATGTGAACTGAACCATTTATAGAGCACACAGTAGTGCAGTGTGCACCCTCTCAGCACTAGTGTGTTTACTAGAGGAAGATGGAAGGCATAAGGACACCTGTAAGGAAATGCCTCCTTGGCATGGTTGCCCCCTGACTTTTTGCCTTTGCTGATGCTATGTTTACAATTGAAAGTGTGCTGAGGCCTGCTAACCAGGCCCCAGCACCAGTGTTCTTTCCCTAACCTGTACTTTTGTATCCACAATTGGCAGACCCTGGCATCCAGATAAGTCCCTTGTAACTGGTACTTCTAGTACCAAGGGCCCTGATGCCAAGGAAGGTCTCTAAGGGCTGCAGCATGTCTTATGCCACCCTGGAGACCTCTCACTCAGCACAGACACACTGCTTACCAGCTTGTGTGTGCTAGTGAGGACAAAACGAGTAAGTCGACATGGCACTCCCCTCAGGGTGCCATGCCAGCCTCTCACTGCCTATGCAGTATAGGTAAGACACCCCTCTAGCAGGCCTTACAGCCCTAAGGCAGGGTGCACTATACCATAGGTGAGGGTACCAGTGCATGAGCATGGTACCCCTACAGTGTCTAAACAAAACCTTAGACATTGTAAGTGCAGGGTAGCCATAAGAGTATATGGTCTGGGAGTCTGTCAAACACGAACTCCACAGCACCATAATGGCTACACTGAAAACTGGGAAGTTTGGTATCAAACTTCTCAGCACAATAAATGCACACTGATGCCAGTGTACATTTTATTGTAAAATACACCACAGAGGGCACCTTAGAGGTGCCCCCTGAAACTTAACCGACTATCTGTGTAGGCTGACTAGTTTTAGCAGCCTGCCACGAACCGAGACATGTTGCTGGCCCCATGGGGAGAGTGCCTTTGTCACTCTGAGGCCAGTAACAAAGCCTGCACTGGGTGGAGATGCTAACACCTCCCCCAGGCAGGAATTGTCACACCTGGCGGTGAGCCTCAAAGGCTCACCTCCTTTGTGCCAACCCAGCAGGACACTCCAGCTAGTGGAGTTGCCCGCCCCCTCCGGCCAGGCCCCACTTTTGGCGGCAAGGCCGGAGAAAATAATGAGAAAAACAAGGAGGAGTCACTGGCCAGTCAGGACAGCCCCTAAGGTGTCCTGAGCTGAAGTGACTCTAATTTTTAGAAATCCTCCATCTTGCAGATGGAGGATTCCCCCAATAGGGTTAGGATTGTGACCCCCTCCCCTTGGGAGGAGGCACAAAGAGGGTGTACCCACCCTCAGGGCTAGTAGCCATTGGCTACTAACCCCCCAGACCTAAACACGCCCTTAAATTTAGTATTTAAGGGCTACCCTGAACCCTAGAAAATTAGATTCCTGCAACTACAAGAAGAAGGACTGCCCAGCTGAAAACCCCTGCAGCGGAAGACCAGAAGACGACAACTGCCTTGGCTCCAGAAACTCACCGGCCTGCCTCCTGCCTTCCAAAGATCCTGCTCCAGCGACGCCTTCCAAAGGGACCAGCGACCTCGACATCCTCTGAGGACTGCCCCTGCTTCGAAAAGACAAGAAACTCCCGAGGACAGCGGACCTGCTCCAAGAAAAGCTGCAACTTTGTTTCCAGCAGCTTTAAAGAACCCTGCAAGCTCCCCGCAAGAAGCGTGAGACTTGCAACACTGCACCCGGCGACCCCGACTCGGCTGGTGGAGATCCGACACCTCAGGAGGGACCCCAGGACTACTCTGATACTGTGAGTACCAAAACCTGTCCCCCCTGAGCCCCCACAGCGCCGCCTGCAGAGGGAATCCCGAGGCTTCCCCTGACCGCGACTCTTTGAACCTAAAGTCCCGACGCCTGGGAGAGACCCTGCACCCGCAGCCCCCAGGACCTGAAGGACCGGACTTTCACTGGAGAAGTGACCCCCAGGAGTCCCTCTCCCTTGCCCAAGTGGAGGTTTCCCCGAGGAACCCCCCCCTTGCCTGCCTGCAGCACTGAAGAGATCCCGAGATCTCTCATAGACTAACATTGCGAACCCGACGCTTGTTTCTACACTGCACCCGGCCGCCCCCGCGCCGCTGAGGGTGAAATTTCTGTGTGGACTTGTGTCCCCCCCGGTGCCCTACAAAACCCCCCTGGTCTGCCCTCCGAAGACGCGGGTACTTACCTGCAAGCGGACCGGAACCGGGGCACCCCCTTCTCTCCATTCTAGCCTATGCGTTTTGGGCACCACTTTGAACTCTGCACCTGACCGGCCCTGCGCTGCTGGTGTGGTGACTTTGGGGTTGCTCTGAACCCCCAACGGTGGGCTACCTTGGATCAAGAACTAAGCCCTGTAAGTGTCTTACTTACCTGGTTAACCTAACAAATACTTACCTCCCCTAGGAACTGTGAAAATTGCACTAAGTGTCCACTTTTAAAACAGCTATTTGTGAATAACTTGAAAAGTATACATGCAATTTTGATGATTTGAAGTTCCTAAAGTACTTACCTGCAATACCTTTCGAATGAGATATTACATGTAGAATTTGAACCTGTGGTTCTTAAAATAAACTAAGAAAAGATATTTTTCTATACAAAAACCTATTGGCTGGATTTGTCTCTGAGTGTGTGTACCTCATTTATTGTCTATGTGTATGTACAACAAATGCTTAACACTACTCCTTTGATAAGCCTATTGCTCGACCACACTACCACAAAATAGAGCATTAGTATTATCTCTTTTTGCCACTATCTTACCTCTAAGGGGAACCCTTGGACTCTGTGCATGCTATCCTTACTTTGAGATAGCACATACAGAGCCAACTTCCTACAACACCTCTATTAATATAATGGTCTTTAAGTGAATTGCTAACTTTGGGGGGGGGGGGGGATTTTCCAGATTGCCAGGCACAGGTGGTGTGAGTGGCAGAATTCGGAATCCATTCCTTGGTGTTAATTCAAAGCTCTTTTACTCCCACGCTTAAGGTGCTGGAGAGAATATTTATCTAAAGTTTGTCAGCAAAGTATAGGGACAGCTACTATTATATGAGCTGTATGAAGAAAGTGGATAATATTGCATTTGATTCTATTGTTTACTGGAACGCTGTGGCGAGAGACTCATGCAGCAGAGTATTAATCTCTTTACCGAAGGCACATCATGCATAAATCAGCCTAGTGGTTGCAGGGACTAATCTGGACTCGAGAAACTGACTCCCTTAGGTCTTGAAATCTTGAAGAAAGTATACTAAAGGGTGAGATTTGGCAGCAATAGTTTGTAGAGAAAGATACATTGAATGTCATGGGTACACCAAGACTCCCAAATAGATTGTGGAATGGGAGGGGGTAAACAGCAGTAGTCTGAGTAGCTACAAAACAAAACCTTGAGCTGATTAATCACCCAGTAGGCATAATATGAATGTCCTGTTTCTGTCTTGAGTTTATTCCAGCTCAGCTGCCTCCTCCAAGAACTATTGGATAAGAAGTAGTAATTTAACACTTTATATTGATTGCTTTGGTCGTGTATGTCAACAGGAGCACAGTAGCATCTGAAAAAGACTGGGAAATGAGTTTAGGCCTAGTAATGGAGCCACATAAATATATTGGGACACCATTAGTGAGGAAAGCACAGTGAGCATGGAGTTGAAGGAATCCTGTTGCTATCATGCGGTATGTTGTTCATGCCCTTCCTTTCATAAGAATGCAGGTTACTTTTGTTGGTGGGGGGTGGGGGGCTGGACTCATACTATCCTATGTAGATGCAGCAAGTTCGTAGTCCAATATCTGAAAAAACTATTTTTGGCCTCTACTTTTCATCTCTGTCACATAAAATTACTTAATAATCTAGCTAATTAGAAAATAAAACAATTACAAAATACTCTGAGGGAAAAGTTAGTTTTTTAAATATAGATGTATCACATTTCAAATTATTTTATGTCGAATTATTGTGGCCCAGTACAAGTTTTTCTGCCACTGTGGACGATTTGATGTTTTACTGCCTTCTCCACTTTTCAATGGAAGCTAATTTGCTGCTTCATTTGGGAAACTTGAAAACTGCTGATGGCGCCTCATGTAGTTTCCTTATATAGTCTTGCCCTAGTACTGGCCTTGGCCTTCCTTTCCACCCAGATGAATCTTTGCAAGGGTAGTCTTTTCTAATTTTTATTTTGCTTGGACAGTTGAAACAAGAGCATTAAACCTAGTTTGTGCTTGGGTGTTGTTGGTTTCTACAATATGGTTGCGTTGTCTAAAAATGTACTGTTTTTTCAATATCCGTAGGTGATGTATGATTTGGATGGGCAAGTAGTAAAATATTGTTTCAATGTTTGGATTTTAACTTGTAGGGTTTGATCCTGCAGTGTCACTGTCTAAATTGATTTGATAGTAGTAAATACGCTAATGTTTCACCAAAGATGATCGAGTGTTGGAGAGACACCAAGTGCAAATGGGCACTGATATGTATGACCATTGTTTGGTTCTTTCCCAAAAACTTGAACAACTAACATATGTAGTTTGTGTAGATTTGGTGTTTCTGATTTTGAGGCAGCCTAGAGGTTTGGATCTCTGAAGCCTTCATACAAATGAATGTTGGCAGCTAAGCACTTCCCAAATTGCAATTAAGAATTAAACATGTTATTAGAGATGACTTGGAGACAAAAGGGCCACCTGAGCCAGCGAGAGGTGAAGGTTGTGCTCCGCCTTCCTGAGCTACCAAGGATAGTCCCCAGGTCTGCCCACCCCCTTCCTGACTTCTAAGGGCTGCCTGCCCTGCCACTGACAATGCAACTCAAGTCTGCCCTTTCAACCCTGGATAGTTTGGAGCCAAACCCAGGAAAGGGGGTAAGGTTAGACAAAGGATGCTTCCATCACCCACAGGCTTGTGCCAGGGATAAAGCAGCACCTTTAAAACCTCTCATTAGAACACTTCTGCATGTGTGAAAGTTTCAGAAGGACTGTCCTCCTGTCTGAAAAAAGAAGACTGGACCTGCTTGCCTTGACCGAAGGCTCCCCAGAAAGGACTTCAAGGTTCAGTTGTATGACTTGTTTGAGACCAAGGGAACACAACAAGCTCCTGGAAGCCTTCCTGCAATTTCTCAGTTGAACATCCTTAAATGGACTTGCTGAGTCCAGCTCCTTGCCGCTGCTTGAGTGAATCCTGATCCCAAAGAGGAGCCCTGATCCCCAAGAGAAGCCTCCCCAGGCCCTGAAACCTTGACTGGCATTAGTGTAATCCACTTGAAATCCAGATGAAAAATACTGATGTTTATGCGAACACATTGTGGATGCTTCACGCTGAACAGCTCTCCACAAGGACTTCTCAGCGCGACCTGCATGTCTCACTGACAGTGATGGCCTCCAAATAAAAACCTCCAGCAACATCCAGCTCATCACACCAAAACAGCAACCGTCCACCATACGCAACCTACTCTTTGCATTGACAACGACCTCCTCGTGGCCCCCACAAGCGCGAACAGCAGCTCCTCACAGACTTGAGAAGGCAGCTCTTCAGCAGGACGATCCTGGTCCCTGTATTTGACCAGCCTAAATTTTTAACATTACTCCAGACCAGTGTAACAAGATAACTGCGAGTGGCGCCTTATGCTTTCTATTTCCACCTAAAACTTTAAAAATTCATACTCCTGGTTCTATTGTTTGCATTTTTGTTGTTTTGATGTAATTTTATTTATCAAAGTTTACTCTTTTTTTTTCTAAATTAGTTTCGGGTTTTTTCTTGTGTTTTCACTTTATCACTGTTTCAGTGCTGCATAAATACTTTACACATTGCCTCTAAGGTAAGCCCAGCAGCTTTTATACCTAAGCTACTAAAGGGTTAAGCACAGGTTTATTTAGTGACTTTTTGGGTTAGTCTGACAAGGATTGTGGTTGTTACTTGGGTGGAAGCTTTCTCCCCTTTCAACTAATAACCCCATTTTTTAACCTATCTATACATTGTGGAATTGGAAACAAGTAAGTAAATGCTTAATTTACTGCAGCTTTTGTTGTAGTAAATTTGTGGGTTTGACATGTCAAATGCCATCCAGCCAAACCCTCCTCTCAGACACTTTATGGATGGCACTGTAGTCTGCTCTGTTTTTTTTACTACATTTGATGTAGGGGGTTATAGAGTCTTTGTTTTGTAAAGCTTGCCTTAGTAGACAATCCCTTTACAACTGACCAGGACTGCTTCTTTCACACATACCAGAATGCTGCAGTTCGACAAGCCAGACATTGTTCCTGTGGTCCTCCGCAGTTTCAGCTGTCTTAATGTCCTGACTTTTTTTATATCCAGAACTTTGAGGTAGAGTACTCCTCATGTGCAGAATGCACATGTTTGTAACTGCAGTTTTAGAGCTGTTCACTTCTAGCCTTTGGTACAAAAGGGTTAAAAACATTTTTTTCTTACGGCATTTGGACCAAGCACAACTTAACTTTATGTAGTTGTCAATAACTGGAACATGTGGTGAATTACTGTTCATCAAATTTTTTGTCCTGGCCACTGTTCCTTCTTTGAATTTTAGAATGACAGCGACGTGGTATAGAAAGGTGTACAAAAAGAAATAACATCAGATAAAATGAATGAATTAGTATTTCTTTTAAATATCACTCAACCTCATTGATACTGTTGATCTCTGGATGAAGTCCAGCTGGCTCAATTTACTCCACCCAATAACAAAGACATTTGCATGGCCTTTCAAAAATGCTGGCTAAATGTGTGGCCTTGAGAGTGTATTTGCTCTCTGTTTTGATCCTCCTCTGACCTCCACGATTAAAACCTTGGGTGTGGGGATCAACCTAGCCCACAATATCAGCATTGTTTCAGAACCATTTTTTCAAATGTGCAACTCTTAACTCTAGTTATGTTGTTCTTTGGAGTTGGGTTTACATCAAATTCATATAGCAGTTGTAAGTTACACATGCTGCTAGATTTGACTGCAGCGTCAATATTATTTATTTTTAATGGAATTTTCATAGTGCGGATCTAGCCACATGTGTAGCAGAGCTCTTCAAATGTAAGAGGAGTAAGAAGAGGAAATCACAAACTAGAACATGAACATTGCCATGTTGTGGATAGAATAGAAACAACACTATTATTTTAAGTGTGTAACCGGTAAATGTGAGTTCTTAAGTCGTGTTGGAAGGCTTCTGCATTTGTATTGATTCTGAGTTGATGAAGGTGGTTCCAGATTATTGGTGCTAGTCAAAAGAACGGATTCTAAAATTCTGATTTATTTATTTTTTTGTTTATTTTTTATTTGTTTAGAATCGGTGCGCAAATAGCACTTTCCCCTATCCAGGGATATTATAATTCTGTTGCTTGCTTGAGTGCGAAGATGAGTCACCTTCAGTGGTGCACATAGTCCTTACCTCTAAAACTCTATAAAATGATCAATGCCACCTCCTTTCGCAATTGAAAAACTGCCTCTTCTATCCCCTTGCAGTCTAGCCCTTGCACGCAAAGAATGCTAAGAAGAAAATTCCTTTTGAAATGTTAATCATTTTTGCTGGGGGAACAAGCAGTATAGACAGTAATGTGCCTTATAGAAATTTAAATTATGACCATAAATAGTTACGGATTTTGTGTTTTTTTGTTTTTCTTTCAAAGCATGTGTTTTAGTTTTTTCTAAATATGTATAACATTTTTTTATTTCTTCCCTAGGGGCAGTTTACCTAGAGGGCGGCTTGATAGAAGCTCGTAAATTATTTGGACGTTTGCTTTTTAATGATCTGGTTTGTATACTTTCTTTGACTGGAATTCTCACCATCACTTTACTGTCTCTTAGTGGCTACTTTTGAGTGATTATTGCCTACTAAACTAGCAATAACTGAAATGGAAGGAATGACTGCTTGAAAAATGTACAGAAGCATTCCAATTTTCACTGTAGTCCATCACAGTTTCTTTCCTCGTCTATGCTGTAGTGTCTTCCACAGCCTGGGTAGCTGCCAATGACTACGCCACACATGGAGCTTTGTATTACACATCTTTATTGGTCTGCTTGTAACCGCAAACTCAACATTCTAAACCTGCAATCACTTCACCATGCTCCAACACTTACATCACAGTTCTACAGTTCATCAGGAGCCAAAAGGGTTCTGTCATTAATAACTTGCACAACACTATATCTCCTCCACTGTTAAATAAAAATTATATATATTTTTTTTTTACAAAAATACATAAATCATTTTTTTTCTGTGGGCCTTCATGGCGATCTGATTACCCATCCCGATCGTTATATGGAAACTGGCAATAGAAGTGTTCATGATCTGCATTTGTGATGCAGGGGCAGCAGCAGTCAGGGATTTTTCAATTGTCTTTTCAGAACCAATCTCTACGTTGACAGCAGTATCTGACGAGTGGTGAGCTACATGTCGGAAATGCGAGGAATCTTGTTTAAAAAACTTCCAGGATGTTGGACAGTCACTGTGTGTCCTTTACTGGTTACGACACAGAATGACTCAGCATCGAATGGAGCATCAGACTTACATTTCCTCGACTGACTGACACCCACTCGATCTCCTCTAGTGAAAACACTGCCTTTTGCTTGTTGTCGCTTGTCTGCAAAGGCCTTCATTTTAGGTTTTATAATCCAAGTCTTTGGTATGGGTTTCTTCCTCAGTTGGTCCTTTATGGTAACTTGGTTGTAATGGCTCTCCCGAACATCAGAGTTGCAGGGTTTTCCCCTGTGTTTGAATGAGGGGCCGAACAGTAAGCTCACAGAGTAGAATTTAACACAGTTTTAAGGTAGAGCTTTTCTAACACAGCACAGTGAACAGCTTTCTTCAATGTATTCATGAAACATTTTCCAGAGCCTTTGGCCTGTGGCAAAAAAGGTGTGCTCTTCTGATGCTTCAAGTTAAGATGACTTAGAAAATCATCTTGAAAAGTGGGCCTTTGTCAGGTTTTAAGATAGCAGGAATACCCATGTCACAAAGATGCCGTCTAATCTCTCGATGGCTCCCTCTTGAGTGACAGGAGATAATCTATCAGTGAAAAACAGGAGTATTCATCAGCAATCGCCATTCGATGATGTCCCTTGTCAAGAGAACCGAAAAAGTCAACAGCAATTCTTTCCCATACATGCTTTTGCAACTTTGACATGCTTAAAGAGTGTTGAGTGGTTTTAGATGACAGGCAGTTGCGTAGATGAGAGGCCTTCAACTCTCTCATTGAGATGAGGAAACCAGACTCTGTTTCGGAGAGCTTGTCCTGTGGCAAAAATTTCACGATGTCCTTCATGGGCCACTTCAATAATCTGCTATTGTTGACTCTGAAATAATTCTCGAACCCCTGAGGATAATGCCTTCTTGAGTCACAGACAGTTCAACTTTAAAATTTTTTAACTTCTGGTATTCACTGTCACTGACAAGAGGTCGTGTTCCAAGACTGATGTGTAATGTGTCTTTCAGTTATACCATGTCACTAGCTTGATTTGAAGCAGTGACAATTTGCTCTGACAAAATGGCAGCTGATATCTTCGATTTCGCAATGAAATGTATGTGGGTTTCAGCTGTCTTGGAAGAGGAACCATGACACTGTATAGACACTCTGGAGAAGTAGACGGCATGGTTTTTATTTTCCCTAGACGGTTCACGATTGTGTAGTTGTATTTTTGTAATCGTAGACCCCAACGTTCAATTCGAGAAGGCATCTTTGCCTTGGGATTGCCAAAGATGGTGAACAGTGCATGGTGATCTGCCACAATCATAAAAGGCTTTCAGTATGACAACACGTGGAAATGTTTACAAACCCACTTCACTGCTAAACTTTCTTTCTCAGGTTGTGTATAAGCACATTCAGTTTTGGACAAACTTTTGCTTGCATATGCCACAATATGTCTTCGAACATTTGGTTGTCTGCTGTGCAAGGATTGCACCTAACCCGACTGGGATAACGTCAACAGCTTCTGCATGAAGCTTTCAATTGAAATGTACCATTCAGTAGCATTCCTGATAGCTTGTTTGATTCTCTTAAAGCTTTGCTCACATTCATGTGATCAATTAAAAGAAACATTCTTTTTCGTTAAGTCTCTCAATGGAGCGCTCACAGTGGCAAAGTCTTGTATGTATCTGGAACAGTAACTGGCCATGCCAAGGAATGACGTTAACATGGAAACATCTTGTGGGGGCTGGCAGTTGACAATGCTTGCACTTTAGCTGGATTGGGTGTCATTCCCCCTATCAGAAAAGATATGGCCAAGGAACTTTAGCTATATCTTATTGAATTGATATTTCTCAGCATTCAAAGTTAATCCTGCATCAACAAGTCACTGTAGTTGAAAGCATTCATGATAGATTGTATGACGCATAGATTGACATCTTGAAAAAGCTCTGCAGCTGATAACACACCAGAACGTAGTCTTTATATCGCAATAGACCACTGTGTGTAAAAAAGGTGGTAACATACCTGCAATTCTCCTCAGGTTCCAGCCAGTGATATCCTTTATTTAAATCAAGTTGAGGGAAGACCTTTGCACTATTCAGTTGTTACCATGTCAGCAGTGTGCAGACCTGGATGTCGTACTCTTTCAATTGGCTTGTACGCTTGACGCATATCCACACAGATGCGTACAGCTTCTTCACTATCCTTTTTTGATACTACCGCTATGGGAGAAACCTATTGCTTTGGACACGCAATGATATCATGTTTAAGCAGTGGGTCAAGTTTCTTTTCAACTGCTTCTTGTAAATAAAATGCAATCTATCTGTGTCTTTGAGCAACAGGAATGCACGTCCTCATTAATATGCAATTGCATTTTCTTAGTGTTATGTTTTCCCAAACTATGAAACAACTGACTTACTATTTCGTGATGAGCATTCATGTTGTACTTAACTGAGATCAGCCCCAAATCAGCAGCTGAGCTGAAACTGAGTAAACAGGCACTTGACACTGTACCTCAAAGCACATGAATGGGCGCTTGCACTTTTGTCTTTTGTTTCATTGTTGCTATGAATGAACCTTGAGTTTTCAATGGCATTGATGCAGCCCATGTATAGTCTTTAGTTTTTGATGTTGTCAGTTTTGGCAATGGAGATATGTAAGGAAATGCCTCCTTGGCATGGTTACCCCCTGACTTTTTGCCTTTGCTGATGCTAAGTTATGATTTGAAAGTGTGCTGGGACCCTGCTAACTAGGCCCCAGCACCAGTGTTCTTTCCCTAAACTGTACCTTTTTCTCCACAATTGGCACAACCCTGGCACTCAGGTAAGTCCCTTGTAACTGTTACTCCTGGTACCAAGGGCCCAGATGCCAGGGAAGGTCTCTAAGGGCTGCAGCATGTCTTATGCCACCCTGGGGACCCCTCACTCAGCACATGCACACTACCTCACAGCTTGTGTGTGCTGATGGGGAGAAAATGACTGTCGACATGGCACTCCCCTCAGAGTGCCATGCCAACCTCACACTACCTGTGGCATAGGTAAGTCACCCCTCTAGCAGGCCTTACAGCCCTAAGGCAGGGTGCACTATACCACAGGTCAGGGCATATGTGCATGAGCACTATGCCCCTACAGTGTCTAAGCAAAACCTTAGACATTGTAAGTGCAGGGTAGCCATAAGAGTATATGGTCTGGGAGTTTGTCAAACACGAACTCCACAGTTCCATAATGGCTATACTGAAAACTGGGAAGTTTGGTATCAAACTTCTCAGCACAATAAATGCACACTGATGCCAGTGTGCAATTTATTGTCAAATACACCCAGAGGGCATCTTAGAGATGCCCCCTGAAAACATACCCGACTTCCAGTGTAGGCTGACTAGTTTCTGCCAGCCTGCCACACACCAGACATGTTGCTGGCCACATGGGGAGTGTGCCTTTGTCACTCTGTGGCCAGGAACAAAGCCTGTACTGGGTGGAGGTGCTTCTCACCTCCCCCTGCAGGAACTGTAACACCTGGCGGTGAGCCTCAAAGGCTCACCCCTTTTGTTACAGCGCCACAGGGCATCCCAGCTAGTGGAGATGCCCGCCCCTCCGGCCACTGCCCCCACTTTTGGCGGCAAGGCTGGAGGAGATAATTAGCAAAACAAGGAGGAGCCACCCACCAGTCAGGACAGCCCCTAAGGTGTCCTGAGCTGAGGTGACTCTTACTTTTAGAAATCCTCCATCTTGTGAGTGGAGGATTCCCCCAATAGAATTAGGGATGTGCCCCCCTCCCCACAGGGAGGAGGCACAAAGAGGGTGTAGCCACCCTCCAGGACAGTAGCCATTGGCTACTGCCCTCCCAGACCAAAACACACCCCTAAATTCAGTATTTAGGGGCTCCCCAGAACCTAGGAAACTAGATTCCTGCAACCTTAACCAGAAGAAGGACTGCCGACCTGAAGCCCTGCAGTGAAGACAGAGACGACAACTGCTTTGGCCCCAGCCCTACCGGCCTGACCCCCAGCTTCGAAGAAAACTGCAACAGCGACGCATCCAACAGGGACCAGTGACCTCTGAAGCCTCCGAGGACTGCCCCGCAACCAAGGACCAAGAAACTCCTGTGAACAGCGGCCCTGTTCAACAACCTGCAACTTTCATTCAACAAAGAAACAACTTTAAAGACTTCACGTTTCCCGCCGGAAGCGTGAGACTTTCCACTCTGCACCCGACGCCCCCGGCTCGACCTGTGGAAAACCAACACTTCAGGGAGGACTCCCCGGCGACAGTAAGCCCGTGAGTAGCCAGAGATGACCCCCCTGAGACCCCGCAGCGGCGCCTCCAGAGGAAATCCAGAGGCTCCCCCTGACCGCGACTGCCTGTAACAAGGGACCCGATGCCTGGAACCAACACTGTGCCCGCAGCCCCCAGGACCTGAAGGAACCAAACTCCAGTGCAGGAGCGACCCCCAGGCGACCCTCTGCCTAGCCCAGGTGGTGGCTGCCCCAATGAACCCCCCCTGTGCCTGCCTGCATAGTTGAAGAGACCCCCGGGTCTCCCCATTACTTCCTATCTGAAACCCGACGCCTGTTTGCACATTGCACCCGTCTGCCACTGTGCCACAGAGGGTTTACTTTCTGTGCCTGCTTGTGAAACCCCCCCCCCCGGTGCCCTACAAAACCACCCTGGTCTCCCCCCGAGGACGCGGGTACTTACCTGCTGGCAGACTGGAACCGGGGCACCCCTGTTCTCCATTGAAGCCTATGTGTTTTGGGCACCTCTTTTGCACCTGACCGACCCTGAGCTGCTGGTGTGGTAACTTTGGGGTTGCCTTGAACTCCCAACGGTGGGCTACCTTGGCCCCAACTTTGAGACTTGTAAGTGTTTTACTTACCTGCAAACTTAACCTTTACTTACCTCCCCCAGGAACTGTTGATTTTTGCAGTGTGTCCACTTTGAAAATAGCTTATTGCCATTTTTACAAAGGCTGTATATGATATTGCTTTTATTCTAAGTTCCTAAAGTATCAAGTGAAGTACCTTACATTTAAAATATTACTTGTAAATCTTGAACCTGTGGTTCTTAAAATAAACTAAAAATATATATTTTTCAATATAAAAACCTATTGGCCTGGAGTAAGTCTTTGAGTGTGTGTTCCTCATTTATTGCCTGTGTGTGTACAACAAATGCTTAACACTACCCTCTGATAAGGCTACTGCTTGACCACACTACCACAAAATAGAGCATTAGAATTATCTAATTTTGCCACTATCTTACCTCTAAGGGGAACCCTTGGACTCTGCGCACACTATTTCTTACTTTGAAATAGTGTATACAGAGCTAACTTCCTACGTTGGTGGATCAGCTGTGGGGTCTAAGACTTTGCATGTGCTGGACTACTCAGCCAATACCTGATCACACTACTAAAATTCCAAAAATTGTTATTAGAAACTGATTTTTGAAATTTGAGCTATTTTTCTAAATTTTTAAAAGTCCTGCTAGAGTCTTGTGTTAGTCTTTGTTAGCATTTCATTTAGAGTTTAAACTTTTTGTAAAAGTTTGGATTAAGTTCTAGAGATAGTTTTAGATTCTTAAAAAGTATCCCAACTTTTAGAGAAATAATCTCTAGTACAGATGAGATGGTGGTGGAACTCATCCTCACCCCTTACCTGCATCTTAGGATGTCAGAGTTAAGGACTCTCTGTAAAATAAAAAAGATAAAAACTGGATCAAACCCTACCAAAGTACAGCTCCAGGAGCTTTTGGCAGAGTTTTCTAGAGATCACGCTTCTGAAGACAACCTTACAGAGGGGGAAACTAGTGACCAGGAGGATAATTTCTCCCCTCCTGTCCTAGTTAGGGAGCCCAGGGTTCCTCAAAACCTGACTCCACAAGTGATAGTTAGAGATGCTGCTTCTCCCACAGGGAAGTCCAGCAACTCTGGAAGCATTGAGGGCAGCCTCAATGAAGATGACCTCCTCTTAGCAAGGATGGACAAAAGATTGGCTTTGGAGAGACAGCTCCTAGCCATAGAAATGGAAAGACAAGAGATGGATTTAGCTCCCATCAATGGTGGCAGCAACTTAAATAGGGTCAGAGAGAATACTGACATGCTAAAAATCCCCAAAGGGATTGTAACAAAATATGAAGATGGTGATGACATCACCAAATGGTTCACAGCCTTTGAGAGGGCTTGTGCAACCAGAAAAGTAAACAAATCTCACTGGGGTGATCTTCTTAGGGAAATGTTCACTGGAAGGTATAGGGATAGACTCCTCACACTCTCTGGAAAAGATGCAGAATCCTATGACCTCCTGAAGGCTACCCTAATTGAGGGCTTTGGATTCTCAACTGAGGAGTACAGGATTAGGTTCAGGGTTGCTAAAAAATCCTTGAGCCAGACCTAGGTTGATTTTGTTGACTTCTCAGTCAAAACACTGGATAGTTGGATTAATGGAAGTGGTGTAAATGATTATGACGGGCTGTATAATTTGTTTATGAAGGAACACCTTTTGAGTAATTGTTTCAATGATAAACTGCATCAGCATCTGGTAGACCTAGGTCCAATTTCTCCCCAAGAATTGTGAAAGAAGGCAGAGCATTGGGTCAAGACTAGGGGGTGACCAAAAGAAAGGGTTCACAAAGACTCCCCATGGGAAGTGTGTTGAGACATCCACGGGAAAAAGTAAAGAGTCTCCTACAGGGCCCCAAAAACCTGCTCAGGAGGGTGGGTCCAAAGCCTCTTCACAATCCTCATTTGGGTACAAGGGTAAAAACTTTGATCCCAAAAAGGCCTGGTGTCGTAGCTGTAATCAGCAGAGGCACCAAACTGGAGACAAGGCCTGTCCCAAGAAAGGTTCCACTTCTACTAATACTCCAGTTAGCACTGGAATAGCCAGTCTCCAGGTGGGATCAACAGTGTGCACAGAGCAAATCCGGGTCCACACTTAAAGCTACACTAGTCTCCGAGGGTTGGGTGGACCTAGCCACACTGGCTGCCTGGTCCCCTAACATGCAAAAATACAGGCAGCAGCTCTTTATTAATGGGACTAGAGTAGAAGCCCTGAGGGATACAGGTGCCAGTGTCACAATGGTGACAGACAAACTGGTTTCCCCAGGACAATACCTGACTGGACAAACTTATCCAGTCACCAACGCTGACAATCAGACTAAAGTACATCCCATGGCAACTTTAGAATGGGGAGGGGTCACTGGCCTGAAACAGGTGGTAGTCTCCTCTGCTATACCAGTAGACTGTCTGCTTGGAAATTATCTGGAGTCCTCAGCATGGGCTGAGGTAGAACTCAAAACCCATGCAGCCATGCTGGGTATCCCTGAACTGGTATGTGTCAAGACAAGGGCACAGTGCAAGGCTCAGGGTGAAAAAGAGGTGTTGGAGTCTGGAATAATGGCCCAACCCTCCAAGAGAAAAGGAAAGAGGACTGGGGAACCAGCTTCAGCACAGAAAAAGAAAAAGAACCTCTCTTCTCAGGAAGAAGTTCTATCCCCTGAGGGAACTGAGCCTATAGAGTTGGAACCTTATCAGGTTGAGCTCTTGGGCCCAGGGGGACCCACAAGGGAACAACTGTGCAAGGGACAAGAAACCTGTCCCTCTCTTGAAGGCCTTAGGCAGCAAGCTGCTGAGGAAACCAAAGGAAATGTCAGTGGAACCCACAGGGTCTATTGGGAAGATGGACTCCTTTACACTGAGGCAAGAGATCCAAAACCTGGTGCCACTAGGAGAGTGGTAGTGCCTCAGGAGTTTAGGGAGTTCATTCTGACCTTAGCCCATGACATTCCACTTGCTGGGCATTTGGAACAAATCAAGACATGGGAGAGGTTAGTCAACCATTTCTATTGGCCCAACATGTCCCAGAAAGTAAAGGAGTTTTGTGCATCCTGTGCCACCTGTCAAGCCAGTGGTAAGGCAGGTGGCCATCCAAAGGCCCCCCTTATTCCAGTTCCAGTGGTGGGGGTCCCCTTTGAAAGAGTGGGAGTGGATATAGTAGGTCCACTTGAACCTCCCACAGCCTCAGGGAATCAGTATATCCCAGTAGTAGTGGATCATGCTACTAGGTACCCTGAAGCAATTCCCCTTAGGTCCACTACTGCCCCTGCAGTAGCCAAACCACTCATTGGTATTTTTACCAGAGTGGGATTTCCTAAGGAGTTGGTTTCTGACAGAGATACCATCTTCATGTCCGCTTACCTGAAACACATGTGGAATGAGTGTGGGGTGACTTACAAGTTCACCACACCATACCATCCACAAACCAATGGTCTTGGTGAGAGATTTAACAAGACATTGAAAGGCATGATCATGGGGCTCCCTGAAAAACTCAAAAGGAGAATGGGTGTTCTCTTGCCATGTCTGCTTTTTGCCTACAGAGAGGTGCCTCAGATGGGAGTAGGGTTTTCCCCCTTTGAACTTCTGTTTGGCCATCCTGTTAGGGGACCACTAGCTCTTGTGAAAGAAGGCTGGGCGAGACCTCTTCATGAGCCTAAGCAAGATATAGTGGACTATGCACTAGGCCTACGTTCCAGGATGGCAGAGTACATGGAAAAGGCAAGTAAAAACATTGAGGCCAGCTAACAACTCCAGAAGATGTAGTTTGACCAAAAGGCTGCTTTGGTTGAGTTTCAGCCAGGGCAGAAAGTCTGGGTTCTGGAGCATGTGGCTCCCAGGGCACTTCAGGACAAATGGAGTCGCCCTTACCCAGTGCTAGAGAAAAAGAGTGAGGTCACCTACCTGGTGGACCTAGGCACTAGCAGGACCCCCAAAAGGGTGATCCATGTGAACCGCCTCAAACTCTTTCATGACAGGGCAGATGTAAACATGTTAATGGTTACAGATGAGGACCAGGAAGCAGAGAGTGAACCTCTCCCTGATCTCCTCTCCACTGACCCTAAAGATGGCACAGTAGATGGAGTGATCTACTCAGACACCCTCTCTGGCCAACAGCAAGCTGACTGCAGGCAAGTCCTCCAGCAGTTTGCTGAGCTCATTTCCCTAACCCCTGGTCAGACACACCTGTGTACCCATGATGTGGACACAGGAGACAGCATGCCTGTCAAAAACAAAGTATTCAGACAGTCTGACCAAGTTAAGGAAAGCGTCAAAGTGGAAGTCCACAAGATGCTGGAGTTGGGAGTGATTGAGCACTCTGATAGTCCCTGGGCTAGCACAGTGGTCTTGATCCCCAAACCTCACACAAAAGATGGCAAGAGAGAGATGAGGTTCTGTGTGGACTACATAGGGCTTAATTCTGTCACCAAGACAGATGCTCACCCCATTCCAAGGGCAGATGAGCTGATTGACAAATTGGGTGCTGCCAAATACCTTAGCACCTTTGACTTGACAGCAGGGTACTGGCAAATAAGAATGGCACCAGGAGCAAAAGAGAAAACAGCATTCCCTACGCCTGATGGGCACTACCAGTTCACTGTGATGCCCTTTGGCTTAAGGAATGCCCCTGCCACCTTCCAAAGGTTGGTGAATCAAGTCCTTGCTGGCTTGGAGTCCTTTATTGCACCTTATCTTGATGATATTGCTGTCTTTAGCTCCAGCTGGCAGGATCACCTGGTCCACCTTGAAGAAGGTTTTCCAGGCCCTGCAAAGCAGCAGGCCTCTCTATCAAGGCATCCAAATGCCATATAGGGCAGGGTACTGTGGTTTACTTGGGACACCTTGTAGGTGGAGGCCGAGTTCAGCCACTTCAACCCACGATCCAGATATTCTGGACTGGGTAGCTCCAAAAACCCAGACTCAAGTCAGGGCATTCCTTGGCTTGACTGGGTACTCTAGGAGGTTTGTGAAGAGATATGGATCAATAGAACACCCCTCACAGAACTTACCTCCAAGAAAATGCCCAAGAAAGTTAACTGGACCGTGGAATGCCAACAGGCCTTTGACACCCTGAAACAAGCTATGTGCACAGCACCAGTTCTAAAAGCTCCAGATTACTCTAAGCAGTTAATTGTGCAGACAGATGCCTCTGAACATGGGATAGGAGCAGTCCTGTCCCAAACAAATGATGATGGCCTTGACCAGCCTGTTGCTTTCATTAGCAGGAGGTTACTCCCCAGGGAGCAGCTTTGGAGTGCCATTGAGAGGGAGGCCTTTGCTGTGGTCTGGTCCCTGAAGAAGTTGAGACCATACCTTTTTGGTACTCACTTCATAGTTTAAACTGACCACAGACCTCTCAGATGGCTCATGCAAATGAAAGGAGAAAACCCTAAACTGTTGAGGTGGTCCATATCCCTACAGGTGATGGACTTTATAGTGGAACACAGACCTGGGACTGCCCATGCCAATGCAGATGGCCTTTCCAGGTTCTTCCACTTAGAAAATGAAGACTCTCTTAGGAAAGGTTAGTCTCATCCTCTTTTGTTTGGTTGGGGGGGGTGATTGTGTAAGGAAATGCCTCCTTGGCATGGTTACCCCCTGACTTTTTGCCTTTGCTGATGCTGAGTTATGATTTGAAAGTGTGCTGGGACCCTGCTAACCAGGCCCCAGCACCAGTGTTCTTTCCCTAAACTGTACCTTTGTCTCCACAACTGGCACAACCCTGGCACTCAGGTAAGTCCCTTGTAACTGGTACCCCAGGTAGCAAGGGCCCTGATGCCAGGGAAGGTCTCTAAGGGCTGCAGCATGTCTTATGCCACCCTGGGGACCCCTCATTCAGCACATGCACACTACCTCACAGCTTGTGTGTGCTGATGGGGAGAAAATGACTGTCGACATGGCACTCCCCTCAGAGTGCCATGCCAACCTCACACTACCTGTGGCATAGGTAAGTCACACCTCTAGCAGGCCTTACAACCCTAAGGCAGGGTGCACTATACCACAGGTGAGGGCATATGTGCATGAGCACTATGCCCCTACAGTGTCTAAGCAAAACCTTAGACATTGTAAGTGCAGGGTAGCCATAAGAGTATATGGTCTGGGAGTTTGTCAAACACGAACTCCACAGTTCCATAATGGCTACACTGAAAACTGGGAAGTTTGGCATCAAACTTCTCAGCACAATAAATGCACACTGATGCCATGTGCAATTTATTGTCAAATACACCCAGAGGGCATCTTAGAGATGCCCCCTGAAAACATACCCGACTTCCAATGTAGGCTGACTAGTTTCTGCCAGCCTGCCACACACCAGACATGTTTCTGGCCACATGGGGAGAGTGCCTTTGTCACTCTGTGGCCAGGAACAAAGCCTATACTGGGTGGAGGTGCTTCTCACCTCCCACTGCGGGAACTGTAACACCTGGCGGTGAGCCTCAAAGGCTCACCCCTTTTGTTATAGCGCAACAGGGCATCCAAGCTAGTGGAGATGCCCGCCCCTCCGGCCACTGCCCCCACTTTTGGCGTTAAGGCTGGACGAGATAATCAGAAAAACAAGGAGGAGCCACCCACCAGTCAGGACAGCCCCTAAGGTGTCCTGAGCTGCGGTGACCCTTACTTTTAGAAATCCTCCATCTTGTGAGTGGAGGATTCCCCAAATAGAATTAGGGATGTGTCCTCTCCCCACAGGGAGGAGGCACAAAGAGCCACCCTCCAGGACAGTAGCCATTGGCTACTGCCCTCCCAGACATAAACGCACAACTAAATTCAGTATTTAGGGGCTCCCCAGAACCTAGGAAACTAGATTCCTGCAACCTTAACTAGAAGAAGGACTGCCGACCTGAAGCCCTGCCGTGAAGACGGAGACAACAACTGCTTTGGCCCCAGCCCTACCGACCTGTCTCCCAACTTCGAAGAAAACTGCAACAGCGACACATCCAACAGGAACCAGCGACCTCTGAAGCCTCAGAGGACTTCCCTGCAACCAAGGACCAAGAAACTCCTGTAAACAGCGGCCCTGTTCAACAACCTGCAACTTTCGTGCAACAAAGAAACAACTTTAAAGACTTCACGTTTCCCGCCGGAAGCGTGAGACTTTCCACTCTGCACCCGACGCCCCTGGCTCGACCTGCGGAAAACTAACACTTTAGGGAGGACTGCCCAGCGACTGCGTGCCCGTGAGTAGCCAGAGTCGACCCCCCTGAGCCCCTGCAGCGACGCCTCCAGAGGAAATCCAGAGGCTCCCCCTGACCGCGACTGCCTGTAACAAGGGACCCGACGCCTGGAACCAACACTGCACCTGCAGCCCCCAGGACCTGAAGGAACCGAACTCCAGTGCAGGAGCGACCCCCAGGCGACCCTCTGCCTAGCCCAGATGGTGGCTGCCCCAATGAGCCCCCCCCTGTGCCTGCCTGCATAGTTGAAGAGACCCCCGGGTCTCCTCATTACTTCCTATCTGAAACCCGACGCCTGTTTGCACACTGCACCCGGCTGCCCCTGTGCCGCTGAGGCTGTACTTTCTGTGCCTGCTTGTGTGTCCCCCGGTGCCCTACAAAGCCCCCTGGTCTACCCCCCCCCCCCCGAGGACGCGGGTACTTACCTGCTGGCAGACTGGAACCAGGGCACCCCTGTTCTCCATTGAAGCCTATGTGTTTTGGGCACCGCTTTGACCTCTGCACTTGACCGGCTCTGAGCTGCTGGTGTGGTAACTTTGGGGTTGCCTTGAACCCCCAATGGTGGACTACCTTGGCCCCAACTTTGAGACTTGTAATTGTTTTACTTACCTGCAAACTTAACTTTTACTTAACTCCCCCAGGAACTGTTGATTTTTGCACTGTCCACTTTGAAAATAGCTTATTGCCATTTTTACAAAGACTGTATATGATATTGCTTTTATTCAAAGTTCCTAAAGTATCTAAGTGAAGTACCCTACATTTAAAGTATTACTTGTAAATCTTGAGCCTGTGGTTCTTAAAATAAACTAAGAAAATATATTTTTCAATATAAAAACCTATTGGCCTGGAGTAAGTCTTTGAGTGTGTGTTCCTCATGTATTGCCTGTTCCTCTTTTATTCCCTGTGTGTGTACAACAAATGCTTAACACTACCCTCTGATAAGCCTACTGCTTGACACACTACCACAAAATAGAGCATTAGAATTATCTACTTTTGCCACTATCTTACCTCTAAGGGGAACCCTTGGACTCTGTGCACCCTATTTCTTACTTTGAAATAGTGTATATAGAGCCAACTTCCTGCAAGATAGTTCATTATATTTCTCCTCGGACATAATGTCTAGCGACGCACCACTGTAGATAATGAAAGGTATTGAACAACTGTTTACGTTCAGTGTAATCTTCGGACAATGTTTGAATGACTTTGGTGCTTTTTCATGTCAACTTTTCTTTGGTATTTTTCTTCATATGCATCCAGTCCAACATGGGCACATTCTTCTGAGAGGTAAACAATGACATTGCACACGCTTCTTCTTCACTTGATATTGATACTGAAGAACTTTTTGACGATTTAGATGACGATCGACTTTGTTGTTGATATTTCTCAACTGGTGTTGAATGGCCTTGTGGGCGTGCGTCGACCGTCGCTTGAGGAACGTTTGAGCAGCCATTTTGTCTTCTAGCCGTGACACACTTACTTTTTCCCTCTCCTTGCCATTACAAAAGCGATCTCCTTCCTACAGTCTTTGCATATCTGCCCAATGGCAGAACATTTATCTTCATGTGGAAACGAAAATCCACACCTAAAATACAACTTCTTTTTCTGTGGAGACATCACTTTGTGTCCTTCAGCCTTGTGCTTCTGTTTGCTTTTCATGTTCATGACTGACTCAATTTGAACACCTCTGGCCTCCATGTCACCAGCTTGTTGATTGGCACGCTCTTCAGCTATGTTGCAGCTATGAGTTTACTAAGATCAGCCCCATACCATGACGACCCATCCAGACTAAGGCCCTCATTTGGAGATGGTCGGTAAAAAATGGCTACCGACACGGCGACGGCCTCCAAATGACCATCGCCGCTGCTACCAGCCGTCCGCCGTATTATGACCACAGCTGGATTTCCGTCAAAAGAATGGCGGAAATCCGGCTGTGGCCATGCCGGCGGATGGCAGTAAGGTGGCGCTGCTGCCACAAGCAGCACCAGGCCAGTAGTCTGCCGCCAGCTGTATTATGACCCATAATACGCCCTAGCGGTGTTCTGCTGTCGGGCGCTGCTGGTGGCAGCAGCGCCCGTCCTGTCTCCTGCCCGAGGACCTCCTAAACACAGGTAAGTCGGGTCTCCGCTGGGGAGTAGGGGTGGGGGGTGTTGTGTGTGTGTGGGGGGCGTGTGTGAATGTGTGTGCGTGGATGCGGGTGTATGGTGCGTGTTGAATGCATGTGTGCATGTATGGCGGTATGAGTGCGTGTATGTTGTGTTATGTGAATGTGTGTCTCCGTGTATGTATGGATGTGTGTGTGAATGAATGTATGCATGCGTGGATGCATGTGGGAATGGGTGTGTGTATGCTTGTGTGTGTGCGTGAAGGGGGAGTGAATGTAGAGGGCGTGGGAGGGGGCTTTGGAGAGGTAGGGGGTGGGAGGGGCTAACTGGAGAGGTAGAAGGGGAGACCCCTATTAGTGACAGGGAAAGAATTCCCTGTCACTGATAGTGTCTACTGCCAGGGTTTTCGTTGCGTTAAGGAAGCCACAAAAACCATGGCAGTAGGTGGGGTCATAATCCCGCGGGCGGAACAGTGACGGCCGCGGGGCTGGAGATGGACATCTCCAGCCCGGCGGCTGTTACCGCTGTGGGGGTCAGTGTGGTACATTGGTGGGTTGGCTCCAGCAAACCCGCCAATGTCATAATATGGCGGTAAGTACCGCCATATTAACGCCGACCGCCGGGGTCATAATGATCCCCTAAGTTTCTCTCAGCATTTGTCTGAATAAATCTGATAAGCATCTGTAAATAACTGAGGTGTTTGCTTCCTCATCATTAAATTAATTGAACTTACAGTGTTTGAGCATATCCAGTCTTTCGAAAAATTTCTCTGTCCTTCTTGACTTAAAATGTGCCTTATGTGATTTACGTTTATCATTGAATTGAACTTGAGATTCAAGTCTTCTTTGATTAGACAATATGTAACTTTGTCAGCTTGTGGTATTTTCTTTATGACGTCTTTTATGCCCTCACCAGCAAGATTCTAAAGGTATTTGATAAGCTTCTTGTTTTCTTCAAATGCATCAATGAAATCATCAAATGTCTCTATTCAAGCAGTCTATCTAGCACCAATATTGTGGTTTTTGGTGGTATGAAATGGTGGTGGTGTTCTAAGGAATGCAGGGGCAGTATAACTGTTGACGGTTTGACTGACACTGAGAATGGAGCTCCCACCCATATTGTCTGCTGTCCACTAGGACCCACCTCCTCCATGCCACCTGTAAGGCCCTGTGATGTGCCAGCCTCTGGGTCATCTTTTATAACTGCAGGAAACTTGACCTCTTTTTTTGGCGTGAATTGGAAAAACAGCCTTTCACTATTCCAATGGTCGCTCTCAGCCTTTCAGTCTTCGAAGACCTGTGGAGTTGTTCCAAGCCCTTCTCAGCAGCTTTGGTGGCGTGCCATTTTGGGTATGGATGGCTCCGTAAGCACAACCCTGGGCACTTCTTACTGGACCACGTCCCCGGTGTTGTGTTATAATTATTCTCTTTAATTGGTCCTGGTAATCAGATGACTGTTTCTTTTATCTGAATTGCTTTGTCTTCAGGCATCCACCTGTGTGGTGTTTTTTTTAATTTTTTTACCTGGTTGATCTCTGCCTCGTAACGTTTCTAATTGCAGCATTATCTTACAATTTGCTGTCGCTGTTTGCTGCACTTTCAAAATCTTGTTGCATTCGCTTTCAGCATGTATAGCTTTATATTGCATAGAAGAGTGATACCTCTCTTAACTGCCTTGCCAGCACTTTCTTGGCCAACATTATTTAGACTTCTCAGTGAAGCTTTCTTTATCTTTAAATGCTTCAACCCGGCTGGAGTTGTGCTTTGACTCCACACATGCCAGACTTTGATTCCACACTTCAACAGAAGCACATGTGGCACGCTCAAGAAGTTTGCTTGGACCAAAGCAAACTCTCTAGGAGAGTACTGTCGATCTTTGGTTTACTTATCCCATGGTCTCGTCGCCAGGTGTAGCATCTTCCCCTGCCTCGGTACCGGCCAATGACTACGCCACACACAGAGCTGGTATTACATGTCTTTATTCATTTGCGTGTAACTGCAAACTCCATCAGGAGCCAAAAGGGTTCCGGCATTAATAACTCATACGACATTACATATGGTAGCCTTAACTTACTTGAAGTTTGTGATCACATACTTATTTTAGATGAAGACTTTTGGAGCCATTCCATGGACATTCTTTGCCCAGATAAGCGTTGTAGATTGTGTGCATACCTGCCTTTGACCTTTTAACATGTCTAAATGAGCTGTTGTTTCTTTTTCACTGAGTTGATTTGTACTACAGTGTGCTGTGGGTCTATTTCGAAATCCTGTGGGTTTTTTTCTATTAGTTTTGAAAACAATGTGTTGTAAGAATTGTATGTTATGACCCATGTAGTGCCTATTTGCCTTGTAAAAGAGATCTTCTGTTCTTCCTACATTGCTTCTTGAAGATATACATTTATTTTTGGTGGTTTGCAAGCCACCACCATCGGATTGTTTCAAGGCAAGATGAAGGTGCCCTACGTTTTTTTCTAGCCACTGTTAAGCTAGCAGATTCAACATTTGTTATTAAATGTAACATTTTTTGGTTGTACAGTTTACTTACGATAACATATTTGTGATAGTATTTCTCATTAGGAAATGTAGATCTGCATGTCTCGTGTTCTGACATAGAGTGGCTGTTAGACCTGACAGCCTAAGGGTGGTCGTCCCTAACTTTTTGCCTGACTCCCTCCACTTTTTGGACACTGTTTTTGCTGGTTTTAGGACTCTGTGCACTTTACCACTGCTAACCAGTGCTAAAGTGCATATGCTCTCTCCCTTAAAACATGATTATACCCAATTGGCCTATTTAATGTACTTATAAGTCCCTAGTAAAGTGCGCTATATGTGCCCAGGGCCTGCAGATTAAATGCTACTAGTGGGCCTGCAGCACTGCTTGTGCCACCCACTTAATTAGCCCCTTAATCATGTCTCAGGCATGCCATTGCAAGACCTGTGTCTGCAGTTTCACTGCCAATTCGACTTGGCATTTAAAAGTACTTGCCAAGCCTAAAACTCCCCTTCTTCTACATATACGTCACCCCTAAGGTAGGCCCTAGGTAATCCATAGGGCAGGGTGCTGTGTAGACAAAAGGCAGGACATGTACCTGTGTAGTTTACATGTCCTGGTAGAGGCCTGCTCCTTTTATAGGCTAACATTAGGGCTAACCTCATATACTGTTTGAGTGGTAGCTGCTGATCTGAAAGGAGTAGGAAGGTCATATTTAGTATGGCCAGAATGGTAATACAAAATCCTGCTGACTGGTGAAGTTGGATTTAATATTACTATTTGAGAAATTCCACTTCTAGAAAGTGAGCATTTCTCTGCACTTAAATCCTTCTGTGCCTTACAATCCACGTCTGGCTAGGTTCAGTTGACAGCTCCCTTGTGCATTCACTCAGATAAACCCCAAACACAGGATGCTCAGCCTCACTTGCATACATCTGCATATTGAGAAGGTCTTCCTGGGCTGGAAGGGTGGCTGGCCTGACACATGTCAAAGGACAGTAGCCTGCCCTCACACTAAGGACTGTCACACACCCTACTGGGACCCTGGCAGACAGGATGGAACTGAAAGGGGACCTTGTACACTTCTAAGGCACTTTTGAAGTCTCCCCACTTCAAAGGCACATTTGGGTATTTAAACAGGGCCCCTGCCCCTACCAACTCAGATACTTCCTGGAGAAGAGAACCTGAACCAGACCCTGTCAGGAAGAACTGCCTGGCTGCCCAAAGGACTCACCTTACTGCTTTCTGAGAAGGACTGCTGCCCTGCTGTTGCCTTGCTGCTTTCTAGCTGTGCTGAGAAGTGCTCTACAAGTGCTTGGATAGAGCTTGCCTCCTGTTCCCTGAAGTCTTAGGGCCAAAAAGACTTCATTCCTGCAAAAGAACTCCTTGTGCGGCGGAAATCGATGCACAGCCTGCCAGGAGCGATGCACAGCCAGCATCGCAGTGAGAAGATCACCGCACACCGAACCGGAACGATGCAGTCCGACTTCACATGGAGAAGATCGACGCAGCGCCAGCGTAGTGACCTGAAATTCGATGCACGGCCCACTGGATCAGCACACAGCCGAGCCGGAATGACACAGCCCGACTTCCTGAGAGGAATCGACGCAGCGCCTGCCGTGCGGTAGAATTTTCCACTCAACGCCCACCGGATCAACGCAGCCCTTGTGACTTCGTCCTGCCAGTGTCGGATTTCAACGCATCATCCCCGGGGTGTCCGAAAACCCCGCAACCCGAAGAGGACCCAAGTCCGAGCACCGGAAAGTAACGCAAAGCCTTCCCTGCGTGAAAAATAAATGACGCATCGCCATGTGCGGCCCGAGAAATCAACGCACATCTGCTGTCTTCCACGCATCTCCTCTTCTGCGGTTCCTTGCAAAGAATTTGAACGCCAACTAGATACTTTGTGCTTGCAAGAGACAATTGTTGCTTTTAGGAGACTAAAGACACTTTATATCATTTTTACAGTGATGTTTCAAAATATGCTTGCTGCATCTTAATCGTTTTTGACCTGCATCTTACCAGATAAATATTATATATTTTTCTAAACACTGTGTGTTGTATTTCTGTGGTGTTCTACTGTTTTTGTTTTTTGTTTTTATTATAAACACATTTTTATTGCTTTTCATGAGAAACATAAATAACACAAAAAGGAAAAACTCAACACAACCTGCACCGGTACAAGGGGGTATTACCAATTCTGGTATGCATTCATTTGATATAGAACACATAGGTTATTGTTAGTGCTACTTAACGTAACAAAAATAAAAATGCAGGAACGCCCAACCACTGGCTCGGCTTCAAACGAGTAAGCCCGTCCACTTCCTCCACACCTTCCCATGTTTGTGGGTACACCCCCTTGATTCATACACCACTTTTTCTTGTGCTGCGCACCATTCCACTCCACGCCTCCATTTCTGGAGGGAAGAACCCCTGGCGGTATTCCAGGCGGCAGCAATGTCCCTCTTTGCCACCAGCAAGGATGTTCCAATAAATGTTCAGTCCGCTCTAGAGCCCTCCAGCTCCTCCATCGTACCCAATAGGACCATTTGTGGGGACAACAGTTGTGCCTTTCCTAGTACTTCGTTCAACTCTTGATTGATCTTTCCCCAATACACCTGTATCACAGGACATGACCATACCATTTGGAAGAAACCGTCCGGGCCCCGAGCGCACCGCGGGCATTGGACAGAGGTCCGGAGGCCCATCTTACACAGTCTGTCAGGAGATAAGTATGCTCTGTGTAGGAAATAGAATTGTATCGCCCTCAACCTCGCCGACACTGCCAGTGACCGAGGGGCCATCAAAGCCTCCGCCCACTCGGCTTCGTCAATCGGCCCCACCCACCCACGCGTTGTTTATTAACATTCTGTAAATTTGGGATACACCTTTCCTCCCCAAGTTACCCATAAGCAGTTTAGCCTCAAGTGGGTTGAATTCCTGGTATTGGGTCCGCACCAGTCAGATGCGTACTCAGGGCATGCCGGAGTTGAAGGTATCTAAAGAACTGAGTTGGGGACAGCTGAAACTCATACTGTAATTCCTGGAAGTACTTCAGTGTGTTCCCTTTCCAGACGTCTCCCACCAGGGAGATGCCCAGTGTGTCCCACCTCGTGAAGCCCCCCAGTGTGGCCGTTTCACTCAGCCATTTACTTTGCCACAGTGGGGTTTGCTGGGTGACGACATTGTTCCATCCAGTGTGCCGTAGCGCCGCGCTCCATGCAAGAAAGACCGCTCTAGTTACTGCCTCTAAGTCTCGGGAAATGGGTGTGTCGTAGAGGAAGTCTAGAATACAAGGAAACCTCTATGCCTCTAGCTCTACCTGATAGGATGGGTCCGTCCATCCCCATTGAACCAATCATAAACGACCAGGAGTTGAGTCGCCAAGTAATACAAATATGGATCGGCCATGCCCAGTCCCCCATCGTACACCCCTCTACGACAGCTTTGCGATGCCACCCGGTGCCTCGCACCGCCCCACAGAAATGAGGCGGTGGCTCCCTCTAATTCCGGAACCTGGAGCGAGGGATCACAAACAGTAAGTTTTGGAGCACATATAGGAGTCACGGCAAGACCGTCATTTTATATAGGGCTACACGACCCAAAACATTTAAAGGCAATGTTTGCCACTGCTGGAGATCTGCCCTGACGCGAGACACAAGCGGCGTCAGGTTCAGAGCCCAGGACAGCTCCGGAAGCAGCGTGACCCATACTCCGAGATATTTAAAACTCAACCGGCGCAAGGGCACCACTTCCTGCCAGTCGAAGCATTCTCGTGACATCGCCAGGGGGACCAACACCAATTTGGTGGGGTTCATTTTGGGCCCAGAGGCCTCCTCAAAACAACGAAGGAGATGAAAACTTCGGGGTCCCGTCACACTAGGATTCTCCATATACAGCAGGACATCATCGGCATATAGGGCCACTCAGTCTTCATACGAAGGGCCCCCACCTCCACCCGCGATATATTGGATCTCCCCTTATCAGTCGTGCCAAGGGCTCGATGGCCAGGGCAAAAAGGAGAGGGGAAAGGGGCAGCCCTGGTGCGTTCCCCAATGGATAGAGAAGACTGAGGATATGGTCCCATTCATCTGAACACGCGCCGTAGGGTTAGCATACAAGGCCTGGACCATTCGGCGAAACCTTGGCCCGAAGCCCGCCCGCTGGAGTACCAAGAAGAGGAACCCCCCAGTGAACGGAGTCAAAGGCTTTCTCAAAGTCTATAAATAGAAGGGGGGAGATTCTGGGGCAACCGGTGACGCCTCGCAAGGGCCACGTGAAGCCGTCGTATACAATGGCACATACTGCGGCTAGCCATGAAGCCACACTGGTCTGGATGTATCACCAGGGACATCACCTATGGGTCAGTAGTCAGCACAGTGGAGGGTGGCTACATCCAACCCCTCTGGGAAGGAGCCCAGGTGGCCCACCTCCTCATACAAAGCCGTAAGCCGTGGCACCAGGTCATCCCGAAACACCTTGTAATATTCTGGTGGAAACCCATCAGGCCCAGGAGTCCTGCCCACTCCCGTCGCAGCAATGGCCTCTCTAACTTCCATTTCGGTGAACGGTTCCTCCAACGCCCGGACCTCCCCCAAGGGCAATGCCGGGAGAGGAACATCTGCCAATAAGTGATTGGTGTGGCCCGGAACATTCGCACCCGGAGCCTGGTACAGGACCCTGTAATATGCGTCGAACGCCTCGGCCACCTCTTGGAGCTTGGATACATGTTCCCCTTGGTCATTACAACTTTCGGGGACGATTCGGGAGGTCTGTTGCTGGGATGCCAGCCAGTACAGCAATTTCCCAATCTTATTTCCCCAACCATAAACCCTGGCCGTGGATGCACGCCACAGATGCTTAGCCGCTTCTAAAGATTGGTAACGGATTTCCTCTTGTATCAGCAAGAGTTGTCTGGTTACCCTTTCATTGGGGTGGACCCCCTGTTCCGCCTCCAAGTGTAGGGCCCGTGCCTCCAGCTGGGCAATGCTGGAAGTCAAGGAACGCTCCAGCGCGCGGACTAGGCCCCTGGCCATCCCCCTCAGCACTGCTTTACTCGCGGCCCATAGGATCGCGGGCGACGCCACCGAGCCCTCGTTAATATTAAAGCACTTAAAGTACCATGCATTCAGCCGCCACATGGGGCGGACCACCGAGTTCACAGGACCCACAATGAACCAGATTGGAGCATGGTCAGAGATCCCCCGTGGCAGAATCTCAATGTGTGAGAGGTGGCAGCAGTCAGTGGCCAGCATGAACACAAGGTCAATTCTAGATTGCGTACTGTGGGCCGCCGAGATATGCGTAAAGTGTCTGCGCCGCGGATGCCATATTCTCCAAGCGTCGCAGAGCCCCGCCGTCGACATCCACCCGGATAGACTACCAGCCATTGCTTGTCTGTGTGCCGATGGCGCCCTGCTCGCGTCCATCCCAGGGTCCGGAACTGCATTGAAGTCGCCCCCCAACACCGTGACCCCCGGGGGTAAGTCCAGCAGCAGTAGAGTCAGATCCCCTAGGGTCCCGCGCACCATTGTCGGTGGAGCGTATACGCTAACAACGTTCAGCGTGCGACCCTCTATTGTACCTGAGATCGTCACATAGCACCCCTGTGGGTCTCTCCATGCCTGGACCACCACCATGGGCAGTGAGCGGTGAAGCAGTATCGCCACACCCCGCGTGCCCCTTACAAACCTCCGTGGTATACCCTGTCGAATCCTTTACGGGCTAAAAAGGGGCAGTGGTTCCCTAGGAGGTGAGTTTCTTGCATCAGGAGCATATTGGGTTTGTGTCAGTGGACATATATAAATACAGCTGCACGTTTGATCTTGTCTAGAAGACCATTAACGTTCCAAGATACGATATGAGTCGACCCCATTCATCTCGTTTGTTTGTGCACGCTCACCTCGCCCCTCTCTCTCAGTTCCCTTTGTATGTCCCGAAACAAATACCACTTCCCCCTGTGTTGTGTGTGTTCCCTGCCATGACCTCTTTGCTCTACTACCCCCTGCAGGTGCGAGAGATAACAAATCAACGTTAAATTCAGAGAACATTAACAGCTGTCCTGGGGCAGAGCAAAAACTCCCATGCCCCCCAACTGCCCCCTCCCCGCCCATATTTCCCCGAGAAGCATCTGTGGCCCTTATCAAAACAGCTCACTCCCAATTATCTGAGCTGTGGTGGACCCCTCCATTTCTGTGGATTAAAGAGTGTTAAGTAATAAACAGACGTAATGGAACCACATCGCGTTTGTGGGCCATACTGGCCTCGTCCTCTCCCCTCCAAAGGGATTTACAGTACCGGACTCTGGGACAGATCGGTGTCCTCCACCGTTTCGGGGTGCAGCTGTGTCAGGTCCTCTGCTTGAGAGCCTCCCCCTTGCACTCCCCGGCTCAGCAGCCGCCGGGGGCCCCGAGGACAATTATCTTGTAGGTCCCACAGGGGAGCAGGATTGCGAGCCCCGCCGCTCCCTGCGCTTCCTAGAGCACGTTCTCCGGCGGGGGCCCCGCGGTCACTGCGTTTGATTGTCTGTTTGCCGCCTGACACGGGTTTGCCGCTGCTCTCCTCCGGCAGAGCCCAGCGGGACCTCCTCTGTTAGCCATGTCCAGGCCGCACCTGGGGTCTCAAAGAAATATGTCCGGTTATTGTGGACCACCCTAAGCTTTGCAGGAAAGAGAAGGCGGTAGGGCACGTCCATCGCTCTCAATTTTTGTTTCACTTCTATAAAGGAGCGGCGCTGCACCTGCACGTCCCTCATGTAGTCTGGGAACACCATGACTTTTGCTCATTCACATTGTAAGTCGCCCCTCGAGCGCGCTGACTGAAATATTGCATCCCTGTCCTTGAAATTGAAAAGGCAGAGAATCACTGGCCTTGGCGGAGAGCCCGGTGGAGACCTGGCCTGTAGAGCCCTGTGAGCTCGTTCAATCACAAACCACGGTGTGAGGCGGTCCCGGGGCATCCAGGACCGGAACCACTCCTCCAAGAAGGCGGCCAGGGAGGAGGCCGCTGTGTTCTCCGGAAGGCCCACGATCCGAAGGTTGTTGCGTCGGGACCTATTTTCAGCGTCTTCAGACCTGCGGTACAGTTCTGCTGTGCGGGCTGTTAGCGTTGACACCTGTGTTTTAAGGGCAGTCATGTCGTCTTCCACTGTGGAGATTCTGGATTCCGCCTCCGTGATCCTGGCTGTTGCGTTGTGGAGGTGCTGGCGTACTAAAGCCACATCCACCCTTACTTCTCCGATCTTAGCCTCGACCACTGTCTGGGACGCCTGAATAGCCTGAAGGATGGTCGCCGGTCGCCGCCTGCTTCCCACCGCCTCTGTCTGACGCCTGATCCTCTTTTCGAGCTCCACCTGGGCCAGTGGAGAACTGGTCTCTGCGCGTTTGCGCAGCGGATGGGCACGTCTGTCTGTCTTTGCCCATTACAACAGAGGCAATCGGACTTGCCGTCAAGCCTGTTCCTGTGCCTCACTTCACGGACCAGCCCTCGATAGTCCTTGGTGCTAGGTCCCTGCTTCAGCCGAACCACCACCTGTGGCCACAGCTCTACGACCGTGGGCACCTATGTGAGTATATCTTCACCCCTGCAAAATATGTCCTGCAAGGTTCACCCTTCAGTATCTGAGGTCTCAACTTCCTCTCTCGTAATGTAGACCACCAACAGCGACCGGGGGAGTCCCCAGGTTTGGACCCGAGGTCCTGTGCCCCCCTCCAGCAGCGGGGGGCTCCTCCATGGGCCCCGGCCCACCCCCGGTGCACTGCTTCTGTGCCTCTGGGTGCCCGGCGGTTCCAGTCTTGCCTCCAGCTCCATTCGCCTCCAGGGCCCCCCGCGCCAAGTAGGACAAAGGGGGAGGGACCTCGTCTCTTCCTGTTTCTCTCACCCCCCCCGTGCAAGTCTTCACATCAGCTCTGCTACCCTCTGAGTCATCCAGCGACTTTCATCCAGCACAGAACCGGTGCGGGGGGAATCGCCGACCGGAGCGGCACGCCTCCCCCGGCACCCTCCTCGACCCGGAAGAGGCCAGGTTCCACCACAGCCTCCACGCAATGTTTCCACCCGCCCGGGCGCCCTACTCCTCTGCCTCACCGCCTGCTCGGTTCCTCTCGGCCAACCAAGCGCCTCGCGGTCGTCTCCGCCTTCTGGGCTACACCCACTTGCAGGCCCACTCTCGCCCAGTCTTCCGCTGTTTCTCCCCCGTCTCACCCGCGGATCACTGCTGTTCTACCCGCGGCTCGGTGCAGCCGCCGACATCTCTGCGTTCTTGTGAGCGCGCCCGCCATTTTGGATGCACGCCGCTCAGCGCGTTCGTCTCTCCTGGGCGAGCTGCGGGACCCGGAGCACGGCCCGGGCGTCTCGGGGACCTCCAGCACCAAACACCCCCCCCCCCCTCCCCCCCCCCCCCCCCACCCCCCCCCCACCACCCCGAAGTCACTCTCTTCTGCCTGGGAGGGCGAGCGATAGGTGCTGCTTGGGCGGATGATGGAGGGGTCCGGAGCACTACGAAAGTGCGACCGCCATCTTGACGCCCAAGCGACGCCCCCGTGTTCTACTGTGTTACTGCATGATTTATTGCACAAATACTTTACACATTGCCTTCCAAGTTAAGCCTGACTGCTCAGTGCCAAGCTACCAGTGGGTGGGCACAGGATAATTTGGATTGTGTGTGACTTACCCTGACTAGAGTTGAGGGTCCTTGCTTGGACAGGGGTTAACCTGACTGCCAACCAAATACCCCATTTCCAACATTTTGTGATAGTGTTTCTCATTAGGAAATGTAGATCTACATGTCTCGTGTTCTGACATATAGTGGCACAGTACCCTGTAGAGATCTTTTAAGAATAGTGGTGGGTGACAGAAGTAAAAGACCAGCAACATGTCATGCTAATTACATTCTCTCCTCACTCTTAGTAAACGGTCCTTCCCCAAAGTCTTTTCATTGCTTTTCAATTCCTTCTCTACAAGCAGGGCAATTCTTCGTACCACCCCACCTGGAAGTAGGTTGTACCTGTCAACCTTCCTTGGCTGTTTACTTCGATATGCCTTTTATCCAGCCTGCCATCCTCCTTGATTTGCATTGATATATGTTACAACACTACCATTGTTCCCCCTCTATGCTCTCTGGCTTTTTGCCTATGCTGTTCTTTTGGCTCAATACTTTAGCTACTCGTCCATCCACCTGCATTCAGTATCCACCTACTCTCCATCAGACTAATGTGAGCAGTCACCACCCTTTCCCTAGGAAGTGTGTAAAGTTGTACAGATGTCCATGTACCTTGCAATGAAGAAAAAAAATTATAGTACTCTGGCTGCACCAAGTTAGGCATGAGGTACACTGGTTTGAGGTTCTGACTTCTCTTTAAGCTCTCCTTATCACAGACCTTCATTGCACCTGACGGTCTCCCCTACGTTACAGATCTTGGGAAGCAGCACTCTGGCAGAAAGTGAAGCATTGGTATTATGTTGTTGGACAGGCGGAAGGCCCTGACAATTGTGCAGAGAAGTTAGGGCTATGTGCTCAATTTTTCAGAGTTCTTGATGATGTTCGTCCTCTTGAGGAGAAGCCATTTCATGAACTGTCACTTTATCAAAAGGTTACTTAAGTGACTGTGAATTTGTGTAAGAAACAGATTAAGGTTCAAGATGTTGTGCTTGGACAGCCTATCCATGAATGTATGGAGGTTATCCTTGGTAGTTTCCCACAGTTCTGTGGGATTTACAAGCAAATACCTTTCCACGCTCCTGAATTTCCAATTCGATTAATTATAATACAAAGACAACCTTGTATTAAACTAGAGAAATTAAGATGTGAAACTTTTGGTAATAGCAGGTGAGATGTCACACCAGCTCTTGTCAAATGCAAATATGTAAGTAGAATATGTATTATTTGTTCTTAATAACTGTATTACAAACATTCGCTCTGACTTCTGCAGTGGCAGTACTAAACAGGTCAAGTGACTGAAAGGAGGATAACTGCTGTAAAGAAATGATGGAGAAGCCTGTTGGTGTGTTTTCGGTTCCCAGATATAGTGATATGCTCAGCCCAAGAGAAATTAGGGTTGCAGAAAATGGGGGTGGGGCTTCTTAGTATGAGCACTTTAGAGCAGTGACTGTAGTTTGTTGCATACTACTGAACAGTTATTATGATAAAACAAATTGCATTCATTGTTAAAGATCACATTTTTGCAAGTCCCTGGCTGATTTGAGAGTGAAACCAATTTTGTAGGCTGTCACATTCCACTTTAAAAATGTGTAGTGTTTTTGGTGCTTCTCGTTTACTGCTATACCTTTTGGAAATCTGAATTTGGAATTGCAAAAATGGCCGATGAATGAGGATGCTGGAGCAAGTGAGTGGGAGCGTGAAAAGAAAATGCTATGGCTTGGTATCAGAGCTAAGAGTAGGGAACTGGAAAAGGCCAAACAAAAATGGAAATTTTTCAGAGAACTGGGTGTAGACAAATGGGCACAAAAGTAGTGTGAGTGTAATGTTGTTTCTATTGGAAGACTGGCAGCATGTGTAATTTTTATGAATTTTAGATTAGGATATTTTGGATTATCTGTGTTAAAGAATTGTTTTTCACTAAGAGGTTTCAACGTATTCATTTCTTGGAACAGGAACTTAGGTATATATAGTGACCTGTTTACCAAAAAGGTAGCAAATTTGCACCCATAAAGTAATCCTTCAATGTATGCAAATTTAGATTTTTTTTTTTATAATTAACCCACATTGGCAGTAATGGGCTTGGAAAGTTGCATCCGTCTCATGTTTCGAGGCACACTACTGTGAATCAAATACCCAAAAGGTGATAGGATGAATGATTGCCATTCCCAGTAGCCCAGGGTAGCATTCTAAAAATACTTTTTCGTCCACTCTGACACTCTTCACTGAGGGCTTGATTTAGCATTTTGCAGACATCGTGTCTGAGGACTTTACATCCTCCATCCTGCCTTTAATTGTCCCACAAAGTTCAGAGATGTCTTTCTGATCCACTTACCTTGCAGACGTCTCTATACATTGGCAGGAGCTATCGTCATGGCGGCTCCTGTCAGTGTATAAAAAGCTTGATGGACAGCTCAGTCAAACATTAGGGCTGGCTGTCAAAGTCTCTAAAGCTTTTACTTTCTCAAGAACAAACTTCCAAAGCGGGCGTTTGTTTTTGAAAAGAAAAAAAAATCACTAAATTACTCCCACACATTTTTCTGTTTTTACTGTCCCTCATTGCCAGCATATCCTTGCTGAGACAGACAGTAAAAAAATAAATTGCCATCCGACCATCACTCTAGGGCGGACGATTGGATGGCTTACCTCAAACGGCACCTACTCCGTCAGGCCTTCGGAGGAAGTTTTACGACACAGTAAATTATAATCCGTTAGCATGAAGCTTGTGGTCCACCCAACTCAAAATCAGGTGGGTGGGCCTTGAATTTGGCTGACTGGATACTCCATCTCCGCTGAAATGGAGTACTGTCACCAAACTCTGTATCAGCCCCGAAGCCCACCTACTGCAAATCAATACTTCTCCCTGTTCCTCATGGGAACAAACATGCCCAACTTAGTTCATCACCAGCATTCACCCAGCGGTTCATTGCTTTTTCTAGTTGGTAAATTTGAATTTCACCCCCCTGAACTGCGCTGATTAAGGTAGCCCCTTGAGAGTTATGCTTCCAAGCTTCTGCTCTTTTGTGCATATTTTAGTACTGGTTTGGCTTCTCAGAATTAGATCACTTGCAGGTCTGCGTAGCCTTTCGGAAGTCTTGCTGTCTGATCGTGCATCAAAGCCATTTACTGCAACAACTAACCTTTCCGAAATAGATTTGCCTGTAGTATTGAATTTGTTGCGTGTTGTCACCCTCTGAAATGGCTTCATATTTCATGCATTGACAACGTATTCAGTGTTGTGGAATTTGTTAAATTGCTCTCCAGAGAATTAAAGACATCTTTCAATGTTTGCAGAACCTGCAGGAAGTATGGCTTCATTACCCACAGCATCCACTCCAGGTAAGTGAATGTGTTTCTTTGCAGCTCATTACCAAGCCTTTTTTCTAGTAATGCATTTTTTCTCGCTTTCCTATGCCTCTTTCTACTTTGTCTTGGTGTCAACAGCACATTTACTCACAAGCTCATTCATTTGATTGTTTTTTTGTGAGTTGCATGTGCAACATCTCCAAGACTCCCGTTACTTGCTTTTGGTACAGCAGATATGCAGGATTTGTTTGAAAATAAGCAGCTTTTTGATATTTCTTTTTGTTCTTCTTTGATTTGTTCGAAATTAAACACTAGTCAAGTTATTAATATTAAAAGCTGTATTTAGTTCTTGAAATTAGTTTTCGGTGAAATTTGCATGTTACCTTTGTGGAAATAACTCTAAAAGCCCCCCCAAAAAAGTAAAACTATATGTTATGCAAAATGCCAGCTCCCACATTTGAATTTTTTTGATGTGCAACGCATGGTTTAACGTGGGGTCATATTTCACTCTAAAAAAGTGCTAAATGATGTGGCATGAACAACACCTGCTAGCGTTCTGCTCATTCACATTCTTCTTCTGCTATAGTGTCGGGATTTTTACACAAAGTCTCAATTACACAACATGTCTTAATGGCTTGATCTCAGGCATTTTGCGTAACAATTGTCAAGTGAAATTCTGGAAATTACACAAGATTATGTTGAGGTAAATAAAAATTACTTCCAGGCCAAATAGAAAGATATAATGGGGCTATTCACATACTGCATTTTATAGTACATTTTGTAATACTGCAAAATAGTATTCACAAACCTACATGTGAAGTTTACATCTCCTCCTCTTGTATTAATACATATGCAGAGATCTCTGCTCTGACTGTTTAGGGAAACATTTTAGTAGTAAATGTTGGAGGGACTCAGGAGTGGCTGTAAAAATGGAGAATGCTTACGAATAAAGGGGAAAGGATACTGGGGGGTATTAAGGAGGGGTTTAGGGAAGGTCGGGGAGGGGATAAAGGAGGGACATCAACCCACCTACAAAAGAGTAAGCCTATAGCTTTTTACAAACTGTACTTCTATAGTTACTACAGACAAATAGGGGTGCATAGCAGTAAAAAAGTACTCTAGCTCAGAACTGGAGTAAGTCTAGCAATACACATGACCAACTACTGGTATTGCAACCCCCTCACATAGAAAATAATGGAGTTAGGGAGTTAAAATAGGAAACCTATAGAAAATAGTGGTCCATTACATTATTTAAAATAGTAAAAACAAATGCATAAATATAAATTACTGTAAAACATTATTAATAAAAATAGTAAAAATGTTTAATTGTAAATTATTTTAATAACTTTTAGTATTTAAAAATATATAATACATTTTATTAGAATATAATTAAATGACTTGTAATAGATTCTGTACATTGCTTTAAATTATTCATTCATAATATATATATGTTTTTACTTTAGATGAGAATTTATTTTTTAATTTAATCTTGAGAAAAATGTTAAAGTAATTTCAATTTTAAACAAATTAATAATTGCTTAATGTAATTTCATTTAAATTGAATTATATTTATTAAAATGTATTGCTATGCTTGTATGGTTATTAGAATGTTGATTAAATTAACTATATACACTTTATATATTTTAACATGTTTATTAATTTAACTATTAGAAAAAATTATTTAAATTAATATTATTTCATACTATGGGTTATGTTTAGGTGTCTGCATCTGTTATTTTCTGTGGGAGGGTGTTGCAGTACCAGGTTTGGCCACATGTGGTACTAGAGTTACTGATGTTTTTTTTTTTTTTTTTTTTTTTTAAGCAGTACTTTACACTTCAATCAATCAGTCAATCAAAGAAACTTATAGAGCGCGCTACTCACCCGTGAGGGTCTCAAGGCGCTGAGGGGGGGGTGGACGGGAGATCACTGTTCGAAAAGCCAGGTTTTAAGGCCCTTCCTGAAGAGTAGGAGGTCCTGGGTCTTGTGGAGGTGGGTGGGGAGGGAGTTCCAGTCTTTGGGGGCCAGATTAGAGAAAGATCTGCCTCCAGTGGTGGTGTGTTTGATGCGGGGAACTGTGGCGAGAGAGAGGTCGGCGGAGCGGAGGTGGCGTGTGGGAGTGTGGAAGGTCACTCTTTCGTTGAGGTAGGTTGGGCCGGTGTTGCGGAGGGATTTGTGTGCATGGATGAGAATCTTAAAGGTGATCCTTTTGTCTATGGGGAGCCAGTGGAGGGATTTGAGGTGTGGTGAGATGTGTTCATGGCGGTACAAGTCAAGTCAACACAAGCTTTATTCGGTCATAGTAACCATCAAAGCATAAAACCACAGCAATCCAAAAATGACATACATATTAAATAAATGGATAAGAAAGGTTACAAAAATCAGTCACTAATAAGAAAACATTTTAAAAGACAGGTGCGTGTGCGCCATGCGGCCACAAGGAACTTGCTAAATGCACAGATTAAGGCAAGTGAAGTATTGCTCCTCAATATCCTAAGGGCGACACTGCATTGTCTTATCCCCGTATTCCGGCAAGCTGGACGTATCCATTTACGCCGGGGAAGGGCATACGGTGGGCAAAAGAACATAAAATGTTCAACAGATTCAGAGACATGATTACAGCCAGGACATAACTCAGATGCCGATAGTGGTCTCCAACTACTGGTTAAGGACATTAACGGTAAACACCTGAATCTGAAACGAGCATACAGGCTCTTACCCAATAGGTCAGGAATAAAATCTAAATAAGTTTCAAACTGAGGATACCATTTAAAATCAAGGAATTGAGTGGTCAGTCGTCCATATGATGTACATAGGGAATAATAATTTCTGACTTAAGACCAATACACAGATTTCAGAGATTGTTTCTGGGCCTTTCCCAAATTCTGAGGGTTCTCCCAATAACTCCCAAGTCCCAGGGTACGAAACCATTTAGACACATACCTGAGCCAGGGGATAGAGACTGCATTGGGTCTATTTAGAATGTCAAGAAGGGAGTCCCTATAGACAGTAGTCTCTAGTGTGGTCCAAATCCTTACCCAGAAAAGTAAGGGTCTCAGGACTATCACATCAGAGATGCGATTAAACCCGAGATCCAAAAAGACCGGAGTCAGGGGTGTACTACGTGGACATACAAGTAGAGCTCTGGCGAAATTATTTTCGCCCACAGACAAGTTGTTGGTATTAGAAGAGCCCCACACCTCAGCACCATAGACTGCAGCACTCTGCACTTTTGCCAAATAGATCTTAATAGCCGGAGAAACAGCTTTCGTGGCAGTGCTGTTATAAAAGCTCAGAATGGCGCCTGACCTGTGCTGAAGAAGTGATACACTTTTACTAATCTGGTCCTCCCAGTGCATGTTGTTTGTGATTCTTACTCCCAGATAATCTATTGAACAAACCTTACTCAAGGGAGCCCCATCTAAAGTAATAGTACATCTCCTAACTGGTCCTGAACTAAGTACCATCAGTTTGGTTTTACTGGCATTAAGTTCCAGGCCATGGTCTGCGCAGAAAGCATTAAACCTATCATCAAGGATCTGGAGACCCATAAGGGTTTTAGAGATGAGAAGAGAATCATCTGCGAAAAGTAATATGGGAATTTTTTTGCGCATTAAGGAAGGGAGCATCATTTTGACAAGAGGACACAACATGCACCACCTCATTAATAAATAAAGTAAAAAGAGTTGGTGTAAGAACACATCCTTGGCGAACCCCCTGCTGGATGGCTATATGATCAGTTAACTCTCCCAGACTACCCCATCTCACCTGGGCATATGTGTTCTCATGCAACCGTTGTAGTAGATAAATTATATTAACAGGGGTGCCTATTCTGCACTGAACATCCCAGAACTTTTCTCTGGGGACCATATCAAAGGCAGACCGAAGGTCCACAAAGACAACATATAAATTTTGCTTTGCCAGGACAGCATATTTCCAATATAGGAGGGTCAGCCTGAAGACCTGATATATTGTGCTAATTTTTCGGGCGAAAGCCCACCTCAAGTGGGGCTAACACCTGATGGTCTTGTGCCTAGTCCAAAAGCCTATCCAAAAGCTGCTTAGCAAAAACATTTTGAAGATTGTCAATAAGGATGATTGGTCTATAATTAGCAGGGGAACTCGCATCACCCTTTTTATAAATGGGGATTATTTCAGCCCCTTTCCAAGTGTTGGGAATTGGACCTCCTGCCGCTATGGCATTTGATATCATATTTATATACCAGGACCAAATTACTGGTTCAGATTTAAAGAGATCCCCTGGTATCTTGTCAGGGCCTGGTGCTTTAGCAGATTTTAAAGAATTAATAGCAGCTGTAGTTTCCGCCAACGAAAAAACAATACAGTCTTCAGAACTAAAAATATCTGTTCCTTGATCAACAGGCTTATGACGCATTTTAGCCAGCTGCAGAGGGAGGGGTTCCTGCAGCTCAAAGATACTAGGTGGTGCAAAAAGTTGGGAAACGTACTCCACCCATCTTTCAGGTTGAATATACGTACGGATTGTACCGTTGCCCCCTCTGTGTCTGTTGGACAATAGCTTCCAAAATGTCCCATTGTCATTATAGTTAAGTGCATCAAGCAATTTCTGCCAAGTTATGTCTTCCCAACTTTTCGTTGCCTGAATTAAGATTTTATTATAGGCAAGTCTAGGTATTCTAATCGCCCCCTGTGAGCGAGTTATAATGGCTGATTTTGGAGCTGATTTAGCATTAAAACAATCCTTGTTGAACCACTCCCTAACTTTGAGATTATCAGGGGATTGCTTAGTAGTAGTCTTCCAATAAAAAATATCCTGTAAATTCCTTACCATTTCTTCATGTATGCCAAGGATTGGAATGTCACTAACCTCATGCTCCTCATAGCCGGCCATAACATCTAAAAATAATAGATAGATTTTCCTAGTCAAATAGGGGTTAGACATTACTTTTGGCCAACTGACACAAGTATGACTATTGTTCAGGAAAGGGCCTGGAACCACTGTAATATGGATATTCTGCGATCTCCTAAATACATTACTGTGCAAGGTAAGGAGCAGGGTATTATGGTCACTCTTGTGGCGAGGGTCCACCTTCATGTCTATTGACAATGACCAGATCCTAACATCCACTAAGAAAAAGTCAATAACACTAGAAAACAGCCCTCGCTTAAAAGTAGGTGCAGTATTCAAATCAGAACAGGTGCGTCCATTACATGCTCTTAATCCATATTTAAAACAAAGGGAAGTCAACTGTAAGGCAGCATGTGAGCCAGTACACTGTGTATTTTTCATTAGTTGAGGAATACTCTAAAGTTCATCCTCTTCAACTCTCAGATCACTACTACAGAGAGGTTCGAAAGTGCAGTTCATGTCCCCTGCAACCACTAATTTAGTTGAGGGATGCAGTGTGTCCATATTCAGACAACTGAACCAGTGTCTGAGACTCTAGTCCCTGGGAGACCGTCCTGGCGTATACATTAATAATAATCATCTTAAAATCAGGGTCAAATGTATGCTGGACCCCCAATAAATCGGGAGAGTCTATGTTTAAAGCAAAGTGATCACACTGTAAGTTCTTATTTAACAGTATCATGAGTCCTCACCCCTCCCCCTCCTAGAGATAAAATTGAGGTTTGAACCTAACTGACTGTCTGTCCACCTCAAGAATATCAGCACGAATAACAGAGAGACAATTTCGCTGAGCTCGTAGCCAATATATGACCTTATTTATGATGGAATCCTGGGTTTCCCAAGAGCCAATAGGTAGCTTTGGTACCCCAACCATATAAATAGTACCTCCTTTACTCCACGAGCCTCGACCCTCATTCTTAACAACAGGTCTGCTCGTTCCAACCCGGTATAAAGCATCACCAGATAACTTAAAGAAATCAGTAGAGGAAATAGTTGATCCAGCATGCACCTGAGTGCCAATAGTCCCCCGAGAGCCCTTAACAAAATCAATAGACTGAGCTTTATGCGGCCTCTCTGGCCCACATGTGTTCCTGTCCTTGAGACCAGAATTGTAGTTCCGGCTAGCAATTGCTGACACAACCGGATGATCCTCTGCACGGGCTACGGACAAGCTACCAGGAGGTGTCTGCATCTGTTATTTTCTGTGGGAGGGTGTTGCAGTACCAGGTTTGGCCACGTGCGGTACTAGACTTACTGAATTTTTTTTTTTTAAAGCAGTACTTTACACTTGTTAGTTAGTCTCCACCCCCTTTTTCAGGTGGAATAGATGTGTATTTCTAAGCTTTTGAGTAACTTTACATTTGGATCTTGTGAATAGACGAAAGTAGTAAAGTTACTTAGCAGTGTAAGACTAAATTTACACTTGCAAATTGCTCACAAGACCAGTACTGGCATTTTTCATCGCCTTCATCACTAATTCACCTGTCTGTTCATTGCATTGCCTCCTCTTGGAATGTAGGTGCCAGTGGAGAAGGATATTTCCTTTAGAGGCCCTGAGTATAGGGCTTGCTAGGGCCATTGGCCTGTGCATGGGATATGTTTCCACTTTCGGGCACCTTTGTTGAATATCTTTCATGTCTGCCCATATGCTGGGGCTTCAGAGTTATTAGGCAAGGGTCTGAAGGCACGATTGACCACTGTGGAGTGAAGCAGTTTCTTTCAGGAAGGATCATGCACAGTTCTGACAGCACCTGCATAATCGACACCGTGGCTGAAAATGTCGAAGAAGAGCATTCTATGTATACACAAAAAGAGAGCAATGGGAGTGTTTGCTAGCCCACACCGCCTCCCTATAGAAATTATATCATCACTAATGGTGTGGGGTAGTAGGAACTGAAGGTCAGACTAGGTCAGTCTTTTTTCAGTGGTGTTGGTAAGGTCACTGTAGATCCTCAGGTCGGGAAGTCATTGCTGGAAAAATGTCCAAGCTAAGGGGTGCTGTGTTGCCTACAGGGGGATGGGGGATTTCCCTTACGGACTAGGTGGTCTCACACACATAATAGTGTCTTGCTTCATCAAATGACCACCTAGCCCCACCCAAATAAGATGTTACTACTTGGGCGGACTCAACCTCGTGGTTAAAAGAACCCGAGGGAGTGCTAAAATTAAACTGGCTGGATAGTTACATTGATCCAGAAGGGGTGAATACTAAAATTACCAAGCATGTCACCAATAGCTTCTGCTAATTTTAATGAAGGTGCATGCTGGTAAACCTAAAACTAAAGGGGAAAGGCTCGTTGGAGAGTAATGTCTCTTGGAGTCTAAAAGAAAAAGTGGATAACCAACATGTTTCTGCCCTCACTCAGTGCTGGTAGGTCAGGGGCATTCGTCAGGGTCGGAGCACACGCAGTAAGTGGGGTGCTCAAAAAGTGAAAAATTTATATGGCCTACCTGAACGGGTAGTTCACAGTGGGGTAGGCCTGTAGTAGATAAGAATAAATACATCAATAGATCCGCCACTATTAGTTCAGAAGATATATGAGGTGAAAAACGTGGCAAACCACTGCAAAGCACACAGCACAATGTGAACAATTCGTGTCAGGCACTCACACACACATGCAAGTGTGACTTACCCCAGGGTAAGGGGCAATCTACCTCTGGTCTGGCTAGTGCCGGGGGGGTTTTCCCTTGTAGTCACACTCTGGGGAGATAAAGGGTTTAGGAAGGATACAGATGAAGGGTCATAAAATGAGGAGAATGAAGAAAGAAAGCGCAAGACTAAAGGGAAAAATAAACCACGAGTGGGAAAAATAAACCACGAGTGGGAAATATAGAAGAGAACGAAGCTTAAGCCAGGGGAAAGGAAAGTGGGAAAAGAGAGGAAAGGAAGAAGGAAGGAAGGGGAAAGAGAAAAAGGGGTAAAAAGGAGAAAAGAAGGAAGAAAGAAGGAAGGGAAGGGAAGGAAAAGGAAAAAGAAAAAGAGGAAAGAAAAGGGGGAGAAGAAAAAAAGGGGGAAAGAAAGAGAAAAAGGGGGAAAAAGAAAGAGAAAAAGAAGGGGTAAGGAGGGGAACAAAGGGCTGCTACAGGGAGGGGAAACAGGGAAATAAAAGGAAAAATAGAAAAAAAATATATGGCCCCCAAGGGGGCCACACTTACCACTCCAAAGGGAATACCAAGGGGGGTTACCTACATGCCGGAGCCAGGCCGCTCTGGTACTGACTGCATGGTTGGTCTAGAATATATGTGGACCAAGAGCCAATCGGCGGGGGGCTCCGGGCGGAATCTAATTAAGAAAAAATCATCAGGTGTGACGGGCGTCCTAGTTACGGGACCACGCCCTGGATCCGGCCGCACCCCCTCGGGGGCTGTGCCGGTGTGAAATGCTTTAATGCGCCGCCCGATCGTTGAATTGGGCCATCAGTATTGGAACCGCGGGACCGTTGCGCTAGAGAGGCCCGCGGGGTGGATTGTGCCCAGCATTGTAGAAGTAACGTGTTTGGAGAGGGCGCCTGCACCGCAATGCGGTTTGCAAAAGCGGTGAGCGCCCTATGATGACGCGTCGTGAGGAGCGCGGCGCGTCATACGGGCGCACGGGACTCTGGGAATTAGAGTCCCGTGATGCAGTTGTACGGCGTCCGATAGGACTATATGGTACAAGGGGGGTGAAAACAGGGAAAAGGAAAGGGAGGGCACACAGTAGAAAGGGGGGAAAAAAAGGAAAGAAAAGAAGAATACTGGCAAGAAAAGAAAAAGAGAGAGGGAAAAGAAAAGGGGGGGGGTTGGGGTTTTGGGAAGAGAGGGTGAAAGGACCGAAAGAAGAGAAAAAAGGAAGGAGAGCCAAAGAAAACAGTCGGAAGAGGAAAGGGAGAAAACACGAGAAAGAAGAAAAGAGAAAGAAGATACAATAGAAGGCCTCCACAGGCCTATAAGGGAAAAAGAGGGCAGAAAGAAAAGGAGGGGGAAACAGAGGGGGGCAGGGGAAAGAGGAGGTGGAGAGCACAGGGCAGAGGAGGAGGGAGAACTCATAATAGGGAGAGAGAAAAAGGGGGGGCAAAGGGAAGCTGGAGCTAGGATACGGATATGAGGATAAGGAAAGGAAAAGGTGTGAGAGATGAGGGACAATAGCTTCAATGGCAAGGGTTATGAAAATAACTCTGAAATAGATGGATGCTACCCAGGTCAGAGATAGTGACATGGGGTATTGGTAGTGAGATCCCCGATGGGACCTTAGGAGGAATCTCGCATGGGAAAGGGTCGCTGTGGTCTTAGTTCTCATCTTAGAGCTGACCACTGTATATTATCGTTCAATCCTCTAATGTCCGTTTGCAACCTCCATATCCACCTTTGTTCATACAATAAAAGTTTTTGTGTGGCATTAGTTGCTGTTGATTTTAGTTGGTCCAGCACTACCCATTGCATGTGATCAGGGTGGTGATTGCTGGACACATAATGCTCGGTGAGTCTTATGGCATCTCTCTTGCATCGGATGGTGCTCCTATGCTCGCAGATGCGTGTACCCACTCTTCTTGTCGTCATCCCAATGTATCTTTTATCACAAGGGCATGTGATCATATTCACCACGTTTTTGCTGTTGCAGTTCGTGAGTTGTCTAAGTTCCCAGGGTGTCCGAAGTCCCACATCAAGTGTAAGAGTTTTTTTGGTAAATGCGCAGACACTGCAGCTGCCACATGGAAAGTGGCCTTTAGCGGGAGGAAGGTCCCAGAGTGTCCTCTGTTTGTTCGGGGTGAGGTTTACCCGCGGGCGGGTGTGTACAATCATGTCCCGGATACTTGTAGCTTTTCTATAAGCATTCATTGGGGTTTGAAAGGGAAGACCCCCAGATGTGAGGATTTTCCAGTCTTCGTTGAGTATCTTTTTTATCACATTGGACGCTGGGTTGAATGTAGTCACACAGATCAAGGGGTCTTTCTTGCTGGTTCTGCTGCTGGGATGCAGCAAAATTTCCCTAGGGCTCACACGAGCACGTTTGTCAGCCCTCCTCAGTAGATGGTCTGGGTACCCTCTGGCTCGAAGTTTGCTTGTGAGCTGCTGAGCATGCTTCTTGTAGTCCGTTAGTTCGGTACAATTTCGCCGAAGGCGGAGATACTGACCTACTGGGAGGTTTTCCCTGAGGGAGCGTGGGTGGAAGCTCTGGAACTGCAGGAGAGTGTTTCGGTCAGTAGGTTTATAAAAAACCTCTGTTATCAAGGAGCCATTTTTTTCGGATATTACTAGGTCAAGATTGGAGACAGCTGGGTCACCCAGTGTGGCTGTAAATCTCAGAAAGGGGTTCAGGGTGTTTAACCAAGAGATGAAGGAGGTTGCTTCTTCCCTTGTACCTCTCCAGATAATCAGGATGTCATCGATGTATCTTTTCCATAACCTGATCTGGTTGAAGTACGGGTTCTCTTCAGTGAGAACCATTTCTTTCTCAAAGTGATCTACATATAGACATGCTAAGCTAGGTGCGAAAGTGCTCCCCATCGAAGTGCCTTGGATCTGTAAAAAGAAGTTCTTATCGAATTCGAAGAAATTCCTGGTGAGGGCTAAAAGGGCTAAGTCCAGGATGAACTCTGGGGGGGTGATGTAATTCCATACACCCCTGTTCAGAAGGTCACTTATCACTTCCAAGGTTGCCTCCTGTGGAATGTTGGTATATAGTGATTCTACATCCAGTGTCATGAGATGTTCTTTGTCTTTGTCAAAATCTAGGGTATCGATAAGGGAGAGCACGTCTGTTGTATCTTTTAGGTATGTGGGAATTTGTTTCACGAAGGGTTGGAGGAACCAGTCGCAAAATTGGGATAGTGGTTCCAGGATGGAGCCAATCCCAGAGACAACTGGTCTTCCCGGGGGTGGATGTTTATTTTTGTGGATTTTCGGCAAAATATAGAAGTATGGGGTTTTGTGGTTGGGTTGGATGAGGAAGGCGGCCTCATGTTTGGTGATCCAACCGTTGTTCAAACCCTTCTCGATCAGGAAAGCGATCTCTTCTCTGACCTCCCCTGTCGGGTCCCTTGATAGTCTCTTATAGTGATGGTCATTGTTTAGTAAACGTAGTATACTATCGGACGCCGTACAACTGCATCACGGGACTCTAATTCCCAGAGTCCCGTGCGCCCGTATGACGCGCCGCGCTCCTCACGACGCGTCATCATAGGGCGCTCACCGCTTTTGCAAACCGCATTACGTTGCAGGCGCCCTCTCCAAACACGTTACTTCTACAATGCTGGGCACAATCCACCCCGCGGGCCTCTCTAGCGCAACGGTCCCGCGGTTCCAATACTGATGGCCCAATTCAACGATCGGGCGGCGCATTAAAGCATTTCACACCGGCACAGCCCCCGAGGGGGTGCGGCCGGATCCAGGGCGTGGTCCCGTAACTAGGACGCCCGTCACACCTGATGATTTTTTCTTAATTAGATTCCGCCCGGAGCCCCCCGCCGATTGGCTCTTGGTCCACATATATTCTAGACCAACCATGCAGTCAGTACCAGAGCGGCCTGGCTCCGGCATGTAGGTAACCCCCCTTGGTATTCCCTTTGGAGTGGTAAGTGTGGCCCCCTTGGGGGCCATATATTTTTTTTCTATTTTTCCTTTTATTTCCCTGTTTCCCCTCCCTGTAGCAGCCCTTTGTTCCCCTCCTTACCCCTTCTTTTTCTCTTTCTTTTTCCCCCTTTTTCTCTTTCTTTCCCCCTTTTTTCTTCTCCCCCTTTTCTTTCCTCTTTTTCTTTTTCCTTTTCCTTCCCTTCCTTCTTTCTTCCTTCTTTTCTCCTTTTTACCCCTTTTTCTCTTTCCCCTTCCTTCCTTCTTCCTTTCCTCTCTTTTCCCACTTTCCTTTCCCCTGGCTTAAGCTTCGTTCTCTTCTATATTTCCCACTCGTGGTTTATTTTTCCCACTCGTGGTTTATTTTTCCCTTTAGTCTTGCGCTTTCTTTCTTCATTCTCCTCATTTTATGACCCTTCATCTGTATCCTTCCTAAACCCTTTATCTCCCCAGAGTGTGACTACAAGGGAAAACCCCCCCGGCACTAGCCAGACCAGAGGTAGATTGCCCCTTACCCTGGGGTAAGTCACACTTGCATGTGTGTGTGAGTGCCTGACACGAATTGTTCACATTGTGCTGTGTGCTTTGCAGTGGTTTGCCACGTTTTTCACCTCATATATCTTCTGAACTAATAGTGGCGGATCTATTGATGTATTTATTCTTATCTACTACAGGCCTACCCCACTGTGAACTACCCGTTCAGGTAGGCCATATAAATTTTTCACTTTTTGAGCACCCCACTTACTGCGTGTGCTCCGACCCTGACGAATGCCCCTGACCTACCAGCACTGAGTGAGGGCAGAAACATGTTGGTCATCCACTTTTTCTTTTAGACTCCAAGAGACATTACTCTCCAACGAGCCTTTCCCCTTTAGTTTTAGGTTTACCAGCATGCACCTTCATTAAAATTAGCAGAAGCTATTGGTGACATGCTTGGTAATTTTAGTATTCACCCCTTCTGGATCAATGTAACTATCCAGCCAGTTTAATTTTAGCACTCCCTCGGGTTCTTTTAACCACGAGGTTGAGTCCGCCCAAGTAGTATCATCTTACATGGGTGGGGCTAGGTGGTCATATGATGAAGCAAGACACTATTATGTGTGTGAGACCACCTAGTCCGTAAGGGAAATCCCCCATCCCCCTGTAGGCAACACAGCACCCCTTAGCTTGGATATTTTTCCAGCAATGACTTCCCGACCTGAGGATCTACAGTGACCTTACCAACACCACTGAAAAAAGACTGACCTAGTCTGACCTTCAGTTCCTACTACCCCACACCATTAGTGATGATAGAAGAAGAGCATTCACCTGCATCGGCCCAAAGGCCATGACATCAGCCGAGCCACTGTTGAGCTCCAGTGGTCCAGAGAGGTATGTGACTGCTGTCCATGGCCGACTACGGCAGATGCTGAAGCCTGAGGGTGCAAGGTCCCTGACTGAACTACGCCACTGACTCCTACCATCATTTAGCAGTTAATGAGGGGTTGAGCCCACATGAGTTGTGAAATTGTGCCAAATACAAGCAAAATAAATGTTGGCCGCTAGAATGATAATGTTTAGCAGAACACACTGCTTGGGCCTACAGACTATTTAACTGACCTACAAACTAACATGTGATCTGCATCTGTGCCTACTTTATGTGCATTCTTGGATCTTTGCCAGCATTACCCTAGAGCATGGACATTTTGTAAGAGAGAGAAAGTGGAAGCAGCACCCTAGATATTGACATTTCACTAGGCCTTACACTATATTACTACACAGCAACTGAAATGGCGTTTGACGTGTGTAGTTTGTGATACCCAGGATTAAAGTACTTTCTATTATAAAAAATGTAAGCAACTGGGCTAGACATTCACCATATTATTGTATGTGTTGGTTGACTTTTGAGTTCTCAGATAAATTCCCCCCACATTACCTCCCTGAGAAGCTGCTGAGTGGTTGTGCATGCTACCCTGACAGTCAATTGTCTAAAGTGTGTACTTGGCCCAGTTTGCACAGCCATAGTAGGGCAGACTCCAAAATACCAGTGACAAACTATCTCAGCCACTACGGGTGAGCCCCATTAGCCTCTGTTTGCCCTGTGGCCCCAAAATGGAGTCTAATAGAAGAGCCGAATGAAGACCTGGCACAGGAACGGAACACAGGAAAGGTAAAACAGTGCATCACACTTCACAGTCTCTCTCACTGCTGCAAAAGCCTAAGTCTCTTTCCATTGATTCCCTCCAACCTAGAAATAGAAAGTGCCAAAAACTTGCAGACAGAACCAAAAGCCCTTCTGATGGGAAGATCTTCCAAAGATTAAAAGCAGGATCTAAGGTAGTCATACCAACAGTGATGTTGAAAAGACAAGAATCTGAGGGAGGCCAAGGAGGAGAAGAAGAATGGTCCTACAGAGATAGAAAAACAATCTGAGGGTGAAACCAAAGAACCTTTCAACCCATAACACCACATTACGTTTCACCTATAAATATTTGATTGACCAATTTGCACCTTATTCAACAACACAGCATCATCACTACGTACTGTGCGTGCCTTCACTTTGCACAAAGGCTGTCTGAACACCAGCCAGAAAATGAGAACAAACCATTTCTGAGACTGCAGACCCACATCCTCTGTTGGCAAGATGTGCACAAACGTGGGATTCCAAAAAACTTTATCCCAATTCCAAGTTTTTCTTAACCAACGTAGGGAAAGCTCCAGAGCATACTAAAAGGACTGCTGTGCGGCCTGGGCTGGTGTCTGCAAGACAGCCAGTCTTCCCAGAGGTGACGAGAGATCAACTAAAGTCTCAAACATGCTGAGGGTCTGCCTTACTACCTAGAAAACGTTGCTTAGAGAGTAAAAAATGGCTACTGGCCCTACAGGAGAAAAAGCTGAAGAGTAGGAGAATGTCCAATGTGGGGAACACCCAGAAAGAGCAGATTAGCTAAAGGAAGTGAAGTCAGTACTGACACGACATGTGAGTGGCCCGCTGTCTCACAGTTTAGTTCCTGCAGCAAGCTGCACAAAAAAAATGTCTACCAAATCATCGCTTTCCAGCCAACAGCCATTAAGGCCAAGTGCTGCCTACCGTTGAGACTAAATCTAATCTACTAACTGAAATACTCCGACGAGGGCCATCTTCTTCTGAGCTTCTGCTGCTCTTTGATGAGGCACTCGTAGATGCCCACATGGCCACCTGGTCAAAATCATGCTCTGCCTCTAGTCAGTTTACTTGTGGCCAGACGACACAGATCGGACAGTGGTGACCCTGATTTCCTAACGAGACACCCTACACCTGCATCCCTTTTTATACATCAAAGTAAATCCCAATGTTTTTCCTTCTAATGCAGCAGACCTGGATTTCAATCATATTGACGCTTCTGGTGAGATATTTTTTTTGTCAGTCAAAATGGCCCTATGCTCCTTGATTGGTGTGGGGGGGGGGGGTGTCTACTGGACCGATGCACAAACTCATTGTAGGACATGGCCAATGATATCTTGCCAGCCATCCTAGCCAGCTGTCTTAGAGGGTGTCAGGGAATCACTTTCGCCAGCAATTCAGAATGGAGTGAAATATTACTGCAATCTTACCTTGACACCAGTGATAACATAGATAGCTCTTTTGACACCAGAGTAGTGCCTAGCACTCTTGGATGCAAGCAGTTGGATTCTTTGATGACATCCAGGTGTCCCTCGTTGGTTTGCCCTTTCATGAGTTGTAGAGTCATCGAGCAGAAGGCTGATTCAGCACTTATGCAGTTTAACTATAGTGATGCCATTGCATATTGCATGATCCTGGGCAGCGCAAGTTAGCCTCAGAGCCACATGGTGCTACCTTGCAGACCGCGTGAGTCATTGCTGTGAAAAGTCTTTAGTTCCACTCTTGTGCTTGGGTTCTCTTAAAAATGATGAGTCTGCAGTTAAAGTGTCCCTCAAAAAGAGCATTCCTGAACGTAGCATGTTCATTTTTCCTTTAGAATATAGTTTCTAAGTGAATGCACTGCATTATTTCTGTTTCTTAAACTAAAAGGTGTTGGAAGTCCGTATTTGGTTAGCAAAGTAGTTGGGGTATACGTTTGCACTAGGGATAAATCAGAGATCTTTTTCCTCCTGAAGAAAGCTTTATTGAGATTACATCTGGTGGCTTGAAAGTGAGATGCAGGGTTCGTCTCTTTGTAAGGCATACTATGTGTATCACATGAGCAAAATAATCCACTGTGTGCGTGTAAATTTTATTCCAAGGGCAGTCTGACGATTTAATGCTAACTAGTCATTTCTAGTACTTGTTTCTTTTTAGCCACTTACCTGCTAAATGAGACCTCAACACACAAGATGGTCAATGGGCAAGGAGCATTTCCATTCACAAAACAAAATGTTTGAGGGCAACTGAAAACTCTTTAAGCATTTGATGCCTTTCACAATTTCCTTCCACATCACAAGGGCGATGAGTTTTCACCAAAGTAATTTAAGGTTGTACTACTACAACCACATGATTTGGATCATTGGTGTAACACTGCTTATAGGCCTTAGATGGCATTGGGGCCATAAGGGTGGGGGGGCTGCATCACAGGGGCTTACATTACAACCCTGTCTTGGATGCCCATGTCATCATGCGGGTGAGGTGGGCCAAGACATCCTTCATAAGCTCTTATGTTCCTTAGAATACCTCAGAGGACTCATGTAAGGTGCTCCTTACGGATCGCTTTTCTAAGATTTGCGCAGCCAGTTCTCCTGCGTTGGGGTCAGTCATAAAATGAATGTGCATCTCAGTGAGGCCTTCACTGTATTAGTTATGAGACCAAGCTTTGTGTTTCTCTCTATACTTCATGCATTTAAATTGGTCAGAGGGTCTGCAGCCATTTTGTGGTCTCTTTGAGCAACGTCAGTAGACTTCAAAAGGAAGCAATGATTGAATTATACTAAGGATATATTGAAAATATGCACATCCACGAAACAGTCCGAACACTGAGAGCTCGTGTAATATGATGACATTTCTTCATCAAGGTTGGCAGCATTTATTTGCTTTTTGTTTAGGTACAGGAACCAAATTCTGACAGGCAGCTTATTGAGACTTCCCCTGTGCTCCAAAAACTGACAGAGTTTGAAGAGGCAATTGGAGTCAACTTCAACCACATTCGACTTCTTGCCCGAGCATTTACCCTGAGGACTGTTGGATTCAACCACCTGACTTTGTGAGTATAACTTAACTCCTAGCAGTTCCTTTCAGTGTTTCTTCAGAAGGACAAGGGCTTGCTAAGTAACATGATAAATTCCTGAGTGACTGAAATGGGTCTGCAGCTTTGTTACTCAAATGCTTTTTTTTGGTCTGGATTGATAGCGTTATTGATATTAGTTCTTTAACATATACGTAGAATAGGCTTTGGTTCCATCCAGAGAACCATTACTCTGTGATCTCAAAATGTACACACAATCACCACGCTGCTTGTCTCGTTCAGATCATGATCTCACATACGGATTCTAAAAAGAGTGCAGTCTTTTCTTGCTACTTTTTTTTCTAGCATTGATACACTAAGAGGGCAGGTTTTATTACGGTAAACAGCATTTGTACATGCAACGCATATATAAAAATAAAAAATAAACTACGAATGGCTGGGTTTCCATGCGTTACACATTATAGAACTATTGGCTTTGCCAGTGTCTGTTTTACCCTCATGGTAGTCTTAAGTACATCTAAGTTGATACCCATCGCTTGGTAACTGTCCAGTGAACATTAGAATTGTTTCTCTCCTTGTGGAAGAGGATCTAACCTCTCTGGGGATCCCAGGATGTGCCGTTATGTGAAGCTTTCCCTAAGAACTGGGCACAGTAAAGTCTAAGTTGCTAGTTTTCCATTGGAGCCCTATGCTCCGTGTATGCATTACTGATGGCTAACAGCCATATTATTCGCACACAGCAAAGCATAAGCATTGTTTGATGTGGCTATTCTTATTCAGGTGCATTTTGTTGGACAAGCAACGTTGACGGACTTAGAATTAATTTCTGTTTTCCCTGCTTCATATTTGCAAATCCTCTTGAAAGTCTTTCAAAAATGTGCCGCGATGCACTTTTGAAAATGACCCTCCATTTTAATTTGCTTTTTCCTAAGTGCTTATTGATCTCTCTTGCATCAATGTTTCTTTTTTTTTTCTCCAGAGGTCACAACCAGAGGATGGAATTCCTCGGTGACTCCATAATGCAATTGGTGGCCACCGAGTACTTATTCTTACATTTTCCTGATCATCACGAGGGGCACTTAACGGTGAGTGTCGCATAAATCAGCTCTCCGACAGGGTGGCTGTAAGGCGGAAACAAAACATATCAGGCCATTTAGTGAATTATTCGACATTTGATGAATAACTGGGCCCTTCGCTGCCTCTGCTCTTTGCCGGAGACCTGCTGATTTAAATACATGCGAGGTTTGCATGGCGCGGGGAAAGCTTGATTTATGCGGCCAACGTAGAACACACTTTGCTATGTGATTCCTCAGTTAAGCGGATCAATAGTGTAATTACAGCGATGAGCCAGGTGTGCTTAGATACAGGCCCAGCGAAGCAAGAAGTAGATAGAGATGTTCAGCATCTGAGAGCGAATGATGGTAGCGCGCTTAGGGCCGTTGCACCACCGAAGCCCGGAAAGCCTCATGCTGTTGACACAATTTATTTAAATGCTGACAATATTGTCAGGATGGTGTTCATGTGAGGTTCCCGGCATGTGTAATGATTTTGTTTAAAGCCCTACGCCTGAGCATAGTTATCCTGTCCTCATAAAGTTCACTTCTTTTTACAAGCCAGGTCCCTCTCGGTATAGTTTTCCCCTGGAGATCTGTCAGAAAGGTGTAAATAACATCTCCATGGTTAAATTGGGCCCTCAACCATACGTGGTCATTGATTGTCGTAAGCCTCTCTGTGGTTTAATTTGCGTACCATTTTTTTCCCCACCATGTCCTGCGTTTGTGTCTGCAGGATGTAGATGTCTGTGTCACGATCCTTTGAGACATATCTAACTTATTACATCCGCTATCTAATTGAATGGCTGTATTATGCCACAGCAACACAGTTTTAGAAATCAATAACCTCTAGATTTTATGCCGTTGAGAGGGACGATTGGCTGGCTGATCTGAAGTTTGCTCATTGTGGGCGCGTAAAACATGGATGCATCACTTGTTCATTTAAATATGCGTTTAAAAGGGACTGCATGGCCTTCTGATGCACGTAAACAGTTTTATATATAGTATAATAACAATTATTGCTACTGAAACACTTCTCTTACGTCTTTGAATTATTTCACTTTCATTTGCTTTTACTGTTGCTTTATATGAATGAAACAATTGATTTTCTTGTGCCTTTGTGTTTTTTATTTGTTTGGTACAATATATTTACTCCTTTAAAAACTTAAATATTCTAACTTAAATAGTGAGAAAATGTCAAACATGCACCAAATAGTATATTGAGAATGCTGAATTATGCGCATTCGATGCTACTGTTTCTAGCCAAACAAAAAGTGCCATCATTACCTGAGATAGACAGAGCCCCCTTTGTAGATGGTTTGTCTGTGAAACATTCACCCTTCCAGACGGTAACCCTGAAAACAGTATTTTTACTCCAGTTCATGGCATCATGGACCTTTTTTTTGGTCGCAGTGCGTCGCTCGGGCATTGCTGATAGGTGTGATGACATCCTATTTTATAAATGGTGTCATGCTGCTCAGTTCCCAGGTACATTAAGCCATAGAAATGTGAAAGGTTAGGAATTTGAGACAGAAGAGGGTGGGCGATAAAGAAACTGCCGAGAGAGCAGTATGCGTGCAACTAGTGGTTTTGTGAACCCCACCGGTTTAGCAGCTCAGATGGGGGTAGCGTTTACACCCGATGGCGGGAAATCTGAGTCCAACTAAAAGTTGACGACTTATATACTGGCACCTCCTGTCTGCTCATTAAACGGCTCTAAGAGAAAAGCAGGACAGGGCTGAGAGGCGGTGATCTAAGGCTGCTGAGAGAGCCAAGTTCAGCAAAGAAGACGGACCGAAAAAGTGAAAGCTTAAAAAAAAAAAAGCACAGGGGTCAGCATATAGAGAGTAATGGACAACGTCTGAAACGAAAGAATGCTCGTAAACGCTGGAAAGGAAGGAGAGAAGAAAAAAAAGGTCAAAGAAAGGGAATATAGAAGGAAGAAAAGATAAACAAAAGTCAAAAGGAGCGTAGGGCTGAAATAAAAAAGGAAGAAAGGGCTTAAGTCTTAATGTTTAGAAGGGTGGGAGAGTGAATGGATCATTTGGCGAACAGTGAACGTAATGGTGTGGGTGCATGGGCGGAAAGGGTGAAAGGAGGAATGAATGGAAGAGTGAATGGATCTGAGAGTGAAAAGATGGATGGATTTGTGAGCAAAATGTACTTTGGGAGGATGGCAAGCTGTAAAGGTGAAATGGTGGATGGATGAATGTGTGAACGGATGGATGGAATGTCAATGAATAGTTGGAATAATGGAAGGATGGATTTGAAGGTGTGATGTAGTGAATGGAATGGTTGGAAGACGCATGGTTAGGTGGGTGGATAGTAAGGGTGACGGGAACTGTCCTGTGAGGCGTCAGGCTTAATTGTTTTTCTCCTTTGGTTTCAGAAGTTTGGTTCAAAGTGGGGGGGGGAGGGTGCCGGGGGGGAGGGAGTTTCTGTTACTCTCTTGCATCTAACATCTAATCCAACACTGCTGATGCTGTGTAGCTTTTTTCTTTTACTGTTCTATATGCCGTGTGTTTGAAATTGTTCCCTCACAGTATTTAATCACTTGTATGAAGTCTATGGATAGATTACCTATTGCACTGCCTTTAGTAATGATGCATCAGAGGGCTTCAAAAGAGCATCCATTTCTGTCATGGTAATCTAGGCAATACAAGCAAAGCCGACTATTGAGGGCCCTGGCTAATCATTTCCTGCAAAGTACACCTCACATATTACTTCCAATTAGAAACGTTGTTATTCCATCCCACACTCATGTCCAATATACATGGCTACCCTGAGGTGAAGCTTTATGAGCTCCCCTTCAGCAGAGGTTTAACCTCCATTTATAACTTGTTTTGTCACTGCCGTACCCTTGGAAGTGGATAGGCCACAAAGAGTTGCCTGCCCCTTTGCAGTTTAGCCTTTCCTGCACCAGAACTGCTGAGTTCTTTGTGTGCCTGGACTTTTCCATCTTTATGTCCAAAGCGTTAGTTGTGCCAAGAGTGCAGGTGCTTTAATGAACTGTTTCAGTTGAAAGCCTTTTACATCCTTCGGCAGAAATGTGATTTCACTGTTGGTCATACTTCATCTGTTTTAAGATAGCGCAGTATATATTTGTGTAGAACCAGTAGTCAGAGGTACGCTCTCCAGCATATCAACCCAGTCTTTCATCCTCATGAGGTAGATAATATGACCTCTGTTAATTCGGGTAACTGCAGTGCCTGGGCATTTTTTCACACGTGATATTTTCTGTTTAATATAGAGCAAAAGGCAATTCAGCTCGTAAAGCCCCCGATTTGTTGATTCATTTAGCCAACGTTTTTGATGTCACAAAATCATTTTTAAATTCTGGTATGTGGAGTCACACCTACAGAGGTGCTCAGTTGGTGGAGCCTTTATCGTCAGCAACATCTACCTTTAAAGGCATCTAAGAAAGATTAACTTTTTTTTGACTAGTCTTTTCAAAATCTGAGACCACGAGGACCTTAGAGAATGAAGATTCAAGTCTCCTCAGTAGATGCCATCATCATATTACCTCTTACAGTAGATATTTTTGCATCCTCTCCATAGCTAGTAAAAGGTAAAACAGAGAGAATCCCATAATGTAGAAAGTAGATAAAATAGTCTCAACCATCTCCTGGTGAAAGGGCTTTCTGAAGTCATACTCGCATCTATAGGCTATCGGACCTTGGTGCTGTCCTCTTTTTGAAATTAGCAGGAAGGCAACACGGAAGGTCTTTTCGATCAACCTTACCTAAAAACAGCACATTATACTCTCATCTGCTAATTAGACTTAATATTGTTCAACATTTCATGAAACTGTTAAGCATCTGTATTTTTAGAGCTTATAGAAGAGCACTGGCTTGTAAAAAAAATCCACTTTGAACACCACATTGCAGAATTTGGAAAAGACTCCATGATGCAAGTTTTGATTTGGTGACATTTTATGCCGTCGTGAGAGCTTGTGCAGGTGTATCACTGCAACTAGAAAGCTCTGTGTACTGATCTGGCCCGCTGGGTTCTGGGTAAATTAAAAGAGGGAATTTCCTGCTACACTGTTCTTGACATTGAGCTCCTTGTGCTATATTCTCAGCACCACTTTTCTACGTGTTTGATGGTGGCTCTCCCTCAAACGCCCTGCACCCATGGGATCCTGTTATCGGTGAATGACTGTCTTCCAGCCCTTTTTCAAACCTTTCTTTTTGTGGTGTTTTACTGCTTTGATCACCCACTTCTGTTGTTCCTCTCCATCCGCTCTTCTGCTTCTTTGTGATCTGGGGTTTGCTCAGTGGGTTTTGTCCTCTTACTGCCTGTTAGGGTTTTCCACTTTCTTTGCCACACTTACTTGTCGCTTTCTGCATCTTCTGCTGCCATATTGCTGCCACCTCCCACTACTAAGTGTTAGCAAATCCAGAGTTAATTTTCTTCTTTTTGGACCACAGGATCGGAGTCAGAATGCAAGGACCTTACTACTACGAGTGTTCAGCGTGCAAAACAAGTCACAATGCCACAGTGCCACTGCATCTATGTCGACATTGTGTTATTTGGGGTTCTGCTCTGAAATATGCTTTTCCTGTATTTGTGTGGTAACGATAATGCTATCACCCTGAGCTCCAGCAGAATTAAATAGTCTGTTTCTCACTACAAACATCTAAGACCAAGATTCACCTAGACAAGTACAGATACATCTGTCTGAAAAAGCAAACTCATGCCCTTCAAAAAATTTGTCACCTGTGTCTATCACTCTGATTCTGGCACACTTTCATGGTTACTAAAGTAAATGGGACAATGTGCTGAGGTATTGTGACTATTGCGTTGGTAAGAGCCACCCACTGCAGGGATTATCACGTCCTTAGTGAAAAACAATCCAGTCCCAGGAATGACAAAGTCTGCTATCTCCTGTCTGAAAAGAGAAGAGGCAATGTGGGCATGTCCAGCCTATATTTATTTTGATAATTTATTTATAAGTTGATACGTATAGGGTAACCATCAATTACCCTTAGAGGTCAAAACGGATCTTTGGACTCCGATAGGAGTGAGATGGTTAACAACAATGATATCAAATCAATAAACATCACTTTTCAATATTGAAGTCAGTAATTTATACGCACCATGACCCATGTGGCTGTGAATCACCTAACCAGGTTAGTAAAGTTCAAAACATTTATTGCCCTTTAGATTAGCAATGCTAAGATCATGTAGACCAAATGCAAGACCAAATGATAAAAAAATACATGAATAACACAGGCTGACCAAACCTTTGAAAGAATCCTAACCTAGACAGAATATTTATCACTAAGCATTCAAGAACCACCATGCAGAATAACAACAATAGCAAATAATTGTTTCCAATCAATTTCTATAAAACACTAAAATTTAGAATGTGGCGTTCTTGACTATTACTCTAATGTGATAAACATGTTTGGGCTTCATGCAAAAATACAAAAACAAAACAAAAATTAATTTGGAAAACATCTGATTATGGCGCTAACCAAAAATAGTGGTTGGGTTTCTAAAAGAGTGAACATAAAAATCTACAAGAAAAATAAATACTGCAAGAAAAAAATCACGTTTTGGTTATACCCCTCCTAAAAGTGATATTGCTATTGCTATACCATGATTGCATAATTAATCAAAATCGTTGCAGTCAGTAATTTTCATAAATGGTAAAATTGTTAGGCTGAAAACAACCAACGGTATTTCTAACTCACACAGAATAAAAACAATGGACCCTAGCCAACGTGTAGGAAGTCCTCTTAAAAGGATGGCTGTTTCATCAGGGGTGATGATTACTTAAAAAGTGCCTCTCGCATTCCGTGCTGTCCGTAATGTTCTGCATCTAGGCTGAGGGTACAATGAAGGAGGTTGTTTAATCTTGAGCTGAATATCTCCCTCCGTTTCCAGAGTTTAACACATGCTTTAAAAGGAGTTCTGCTTTTACTATGAATTTTGCTACACATGCCATGAGGTGAGATGTCAGTCCTTTGAGACAAAATAAGATGGCTTGTCTGCATAGTCAAATGTTATTTGCCTTAAACATGTTTTTGAGGAACAAATTGCCCCAGGGTGACAGTGCAGGGCATATGCATAGAAGGTGTAGAAAGTCTTCCTGATGAAATGCACATAGCCTGCATTTCCCGTTTTGTGAGGGATTGCGCCATTTTGGGACCATGTCCAGTGAGGGGAGAAGACCCAACCTGGCATGCAGCACCTTTATTTTTAGGATTTTTATTTTTTATTTTTTTAGACTTTCTCCCAGGTATGCCTGTGCTGTCGGTGTCTTGTACATGTTTATAGTCATCCATGAGTGGGACCGTGATCTGAACTTGTCTTGTCCTTGCTCCATGATAGCTGTTTAATCTGCTTATTTATTAGCTTTTTAAATGTTTTATGTAGTAAGGACTTTTGCCACAGCTCTTCTGCCTGAAGTTGCTTGATTGCCAAGGGAATTTTGTTGGACCATGAATTTGAGTCCCCAGGCGAGTTCAGGCCCAATTCCTCCCTTGTCTTAGTAGAGAGGTATATTTGAGGATAGCTCCTTTCTGTACCAGGGCTTGGTCTTGTAGCCCGAATTCCAGTCTGATTTGTACTGGTGAGGAGCTATGTGGTAGGTTGAAGAGATGTCAGAAAACTTTACTCTGAGCGATTTTCACGAAATCATTTAACTTGCTGGGATAACTTTCTAAGCCGTATGTCAGGGAGGACAGGAACTTTGCTTTGATAACTGTGAGGAGCGGCTTCCATGTTGAACTTTGCAGATTCGTCAGTTGTTTTGTAAGTGCTGCAAGTTGTGATGCCACTCTGGCTTTCAGGGTGTTTAAATGCAGGCGGTGAGACCACTTTTCCTGCAACCAGACTCACAAATATTTATAGCTATTGCTTCTGTCCACAAGCTGGTTTCCACAGAGTCACTGCTTTATCTTTGTTATGCACTTGCCGAAGATAACTACCTTGGTTTTCCCCAAGTTAACAGCAACTTGTTGGATTTGCAATACTAATCCAGGGTGTTTAGCAGTTTTTGCAGCCCTTTGCCTGATAGGTTCAAGAGGACAATGTCATCTGCATAAAGAAGTGTGGTTAGGAGTTGGAAGCCTAATTTGGGGGGGGATGGGAACTGGCAGAGTTCAGCTGTGCACACAGGTCTGCAAGATACAGATTGAATACATCGGGGCTAGGACGCAGCCTTGCTTTACTCCTCTTCCTATTGGAATTTTTGCAGAGACTCTTCCATTGCAGCCAACTTTTACCCTGGCCCAGTTGTCAGAATATAAGAGCTGAATTCCTTTTATCAAGTTTGGTGGAATATTGAGATCCTCAAATCTTTTCCACAATCTGTGGCGTTCTACAGGGTCGAAAGTTTTAGAAAGGTCCACAAAGCAGATGTACAAGGCCATTTTCTTTTTTGTATATTTTGCCACCAGCAATGCTAGTGCTACCAAGTTGTCAGTGGTGCTTGATGAGGGACAGAAACCTGTTTGGTTCAGTGGGATTAGGTTCTGTTTTGTAGCCCAGTCTTTTATCTCAGCTAGTAGGCACTTTAGAAAATATTTGCATTAGTGTTGAGGAAGGCGATCAAGCGATAGCTGTCGGGGTTCCCACATGGTCCTTTCTTGTAAATTTGATGGAGAATTGCCCCTCTCCAGGAGTCAGTGATTTTATTTTCTGTAACGCAAGAGGTGAACAGATTACTAAATTAGTTGGACCAAAATTCCAGATCGTGTTTTAAGACCGCAGTCGGGAGCCCATTTGTGCCGGGAGCACCATTGGTTCTGCAGTTCCTAAGGTGCCCTTCGAAATGTTGTACTTTCAGGGTTAAGTGATTTGGCTCCTGGTTTAAGCACATGTTGCGTTCCACCGCTTCCTGACAATCATATAGTTCAGAGATGTACTCGATCCACTTTGCTTCAGTCACAGTGTTGCGAGAGGTCCCTAGCGCCCCATGTTCCAGTTAATTGATGATGGACCAAAGGGGGCGGCTGTTCTTTTGTTTGCATGCCTCCACAACTTTGATCCGTTCCTGGTCTCAGTACGCCTGCTTTACTTCCCAGACTGCCTTCTTGTATTTCTTTCTTAAAACTTGGAAGGAACTGTGTTGTCTGGTGTCCATGTGTTATTTCTTTAGAGCTATGGCAGCTTTGTTGAGTTGTTGCCTTTGTTGCTTTAGAGATTGTGTGAACCATTGGTTATTGTTCTGTGGAGGTCCAAGTTTGTGCAATTGTAAGGGAGCTAGCTGGTCCCTTAGTGAGGTTAGCATTGCTTCCCATCTGATGATTATATCCGACTGGGTCCCTGGATTGGACGATGAGCTCGATTTCCAAGCCTCATATTTTTCCATGCACAGGTTTGACCATCTTATTTGGCGACATGGCTACCTGGTCCTGTGCCCCTAGGTTGTGCGTTTGTGCCATGTAATGATTGTTGTTCGTGATTTCCATGACTTGCGGGTGATGATGACTTTCACATCTTACTTCTGTGCTAAAAACTTGAATGTATTTGAAGAATGTTATGGATGTAAATGTGTAATCCAGGGTGCTAGCTGATTTCTTTGATATGTGCGTTGGTATAATTGGGCTGCCTGTAGGGAAACGACCGTTCATGGCCCTCAGTCCTAAAGCCTCCAAGGCTCTCACCAGTGGGTGATCGCATTTGTCCATGTTGCAGTAGCGTGATACTTGCTTTGGAATGCCCAGGCGTTGATCTAAGGCTGCTTCTCTGGTACTCCTATACCTATGATTGGCCATGTTTAGGTTGAAATCGCCTGTGATTAGCCAGGATGCACTCCCATTCGAGGCATTTAGAGATTGCAGTTCGTTTTCCGTAGTGTCTAATAACTGCAGTTTGTGGGTTGCATTGGGGTTGATATAGATGTTTAATATTATGACCAAGGTTGATTCCTGGTCTGAAGCCAGTTTTCACTGATGACGGCTAACATGTGGGCAGGAAGCTGGTCGATTTCCCTTGCCTTTAATGATTTTCTTGTGCTTATATAGATGGAAAAGGCCTCCCTTGGGTGTCCCTTGCATTTTGCTTTTGTTGCTGGGCTAAAGAATTCTTGAAATCCCGCTAACGGATTTTCCTCACACGCCAAGTTTCTTGTAGGCAGATGATATCAAGGTTTCTCAAAAAGGAATCCAGGTTTGGGTCATGAGTGATTTTGTTTGACCCTGCTATTTTCCAAGATATTATTTTTGTGTTGCCCAGAGCATGTTTGGGCCATGATCCAGAGTTCTTCTGGTCATCTTCATTGGACAGTGACATAATAGGGAACAGTTCAGTAAATGTTTGGCCTTAATGCATCTGAACTGTCAATAGCAGAAAGCTAAAACACTGCATATTATTACACTGGCTAAATAAAAGAAATATGTTAACAGCTGAGAGCTGCAAGGCACACAGGAACAGAAGAGACTTTCAACTTGCATCACCAAATTCTGTTATAATATAATCTGAGAAAGTAACTAGCCAAAACTCTATTGGTCAGTCTATGGGGTGTTTTAGGTCAGAGCCAATTAGCTTTTCTCCACATTCTCAACTGTATGCTTTCTTCGTTCACAATTGGTTAATCTTCCTTCTTAATGGAGTCACCAGTTTCTGCAGTAGAATACATTTGCTGCAAAAAGCACATCTACAAACTGAAAGTCATTGTTCTCTGCAGCAAATACTATCTTGCAGGAAGGCAAACAAATGTTACAACATAAGAACATAACTTTGCACAGTGAGCAAGCTACACAGATGGTTAGAAAAACATTTCACAACGTTAACATTGCTGCTGCATTTTTCTACCATGAGGCCTTTTTAAAACAAATGCTAAAATATTAAGCATTAAATATTAATAACATTTAAACTATTAATCCTTTTAGTACATATTAATATTCGTTTTTCAGTACAATTAATTATAAACACACAAAATACATTTCATTAGACAGTTATTTATTATGCCAAACTAGGTTATGGCTGCCACCAGAGTGGTCATGTTTTCCAAAACACACGTTTTCAGTATTTCACATTTTAAACATATGTTATTTCATTTTGTTTTAGTAGCACACTTTTATTAATAATGTTTGTGCTCCAACAGCACCATTTATTTTCTGTTATTGTATTACCTGTCCATGGGAGCATAAAGTTGTTCTCCTGCCTGGTATCCTTTTAACACTCAAGTAGTCTGAATTCATCAGGTAGATACTATTGAAGGTTTTCCTAGATTTTTAAAGTAAAAAACAGGTTCCATAAGACTCATGGATTTGCTAATTAACCATCGAAAGAGAGGCTTCCTTCACCAGCTACCCATCTAGGTAATTATATACTTTTACTCTTGATAACTGCTTCACACATTTAAGGTGCAGTAGCCTGGCAAAGGAGGACTTACCAGTGCTTGGTGTTCAATTCTGAAAATCTCTGGAAACTTTTGAGAGTTGGCAGGATGGTCAAGTTCAGTCTCCGTACTGCGGGTGAGCCTGAATTTTTCTGGCACAACATTTTTAGTCTTGTCTCAAACATGATGAGAGCACAAAATTCTAAAAGGGGCATCAGTGTTTTCCGGAAAGTGGCGGCATAAGTACAAGATAGGCACGCAAGAGTGAAATCATAGAGTACCCACCATATTGATGAATATATTTTACTAGAGGTCCAGATGAGGTCATGGACCTACCTACCAAGTTATCAAGATTTTCTTTCTAGCTTAAGTTACTTAAAGAGGTTAGACCAAGGTATTTCATCTTCTCTTTTACCAGCAGGATATCAAGAAAATGTAGGCAAAAAGGAGTTTCCTTAGGGTAAAATGTAAAAGGGTGAATTAGTGTATGAACAACTATAATGACCATATGCATTGGCATATGTAAGTTTGGGTCACTGAAAATTGTGATTAAAGAGATAAATTGTTCCATACATCTTCTAAGTCCACCGTGTAATTTGATTCCAGAAAGAGAGGTAGGACTGTTAAAGCCAAGGTGCATGCATTTGAGGTACTGATGCTACAGTAGTTTTGCTTGTGTATGGCCATAAGGTAGGTGTTAGGAAAAGAAAATCTGAGTCATGAAGTTGTAATCAGGCACAGGCAGTCAGACAAGGTTATGAACTCAGCGCAAACTCTTTATCAAGGACTTGTAATGTCTGCTAGACAGATCTCATACCCCGGGTCTGATGCTGAATAGCTCATAAAGAAAAAGCCTATTGCATACTGTTAGAAATAGGGTCTTTGGTTGGCAGTCATGGCAAAGGAGAAACACACCTGGTTAACCCCCACTCACCCCTTTGGTAGCTTGGCACAAGCAGGCAGGCTTAACTTAGAAGCCATGTGTAAAGTATTTTTACCAACACACACAGTAATACAGTGAAAACACTACACAATGGACACCACACAGTTTAGAAAAATAGGCAAAGACCAAAATGACAAAAATCCAACATACACGAGTCAAGATGTGAATTTTCAAAAGAATAAGAATCTTACTCCATAGAAAACAATGGAAATGATTATCTCGCACAAAGTACCTGGTTAGCGTAAAAAATAAAGCTGCATGGACCAGCATGCATTGGAAAAGTCAGCGATGTATCGATTCCTTCCTCACAAGGGAGGCCGTGCATAGTTTTTTCTCTGGTCGGGTCAGCGATGCGTCGTTTTTCTCCCTCATAAGAGAGCGATGTGTTGATTTCCGGACGGGACACCTCGGATCCACGCAGAGTCAGGATGACTTTGACGCCCAGGGACGATGCGTGGAAAATCCAGTCACTCAGTGTTAGAAAATCACGCTGCATGGGGCTTGCATCATTAGCAGCAGCCGCAAACAAATGTTGCGTCTTGTTTCTCCAGCTGCGATGCGTCGATCTCCCAGCCGCAATGCAGGTGGAGAGGCAATTTCGCCCGCAAAGCTGGCGGCTCGTCGTTTATCAACTGCGTTGCAGATGGTGCGTCAAATATTTCCCTGCACGGCGTTCTGTGCGTGTATTTTTAGCTCTTGTTCTGCCAGCTTCACCCAGCTTCACCTTTCAAGGGCCTAGGGACTGCAAAAAGCACCACTTGGCAGGGCAGGAGTCATCAGAGAGTCCAGGTGCTGGCAGAGGAAGTCTTTGATGACCCTGAGACTTCAAAACAAGAGGCAAGCTCAGTTCAAGCCCTTGAATATTCTTCACAAGCAGGATTATACCACAAAGTCCAGTCTTTGTCCCCTTTCACAGGCAGAAGCAGCAACTGCTGAATAGCCCAACAAAGCACAGTCACAGACAGGGGCAGCACTCCTCTTCAGCTCGTCTCCTTGGCAGAGGTCCCTCTTGGTTCCAGAAGTGATCTAATTTTCAGGCGTTTTGGTTCCAATACTTAAAACACTTTCTGCCTTTGAAATAGCCATACTTCAAAGGAAAGTGTCTGTTGTTCACAAGATCCTGCCCTGCCCAGGCTAGGTCAGGCCCCAGACACACACCATAGGGTTGGAGACTTCATTGTGAGAGGGCAGGCACAGCCCATTCAGGTGTAAGTGACCACCTCCCACCACTCCAGCACATATGGCTCATGAGGAAATGCAGGCTACACTCCAGCTCCCTTTATCTCACTGGCTAGAGGGGATTTACAAACAGCCTAACTGTCAAACTGACCCAGACGGAAAATCCACAATCACGCAGTCACAGAATGGTTTGAGCAAGAAAATGCCTACTTTCTAAAAGTAGCATTTTCAGACTAACAATCTAAAAACCAACTTTACTAAAAGATGCATTTTTAAATTGTGAATTCAGAGACCCCATACTCCATTTTTCTATCTCCTCTCAAAGTTATTTAAAGGCAGTCCCCATGTTAACCTAAGAGAGAGATGAACTGAATTTAGCAGTATTTCACTGTTAGGACATGTAACACACTTCAGTACATGTCTCACCTTTAGCATACACTACACCCTGCCCGTGGGGCTACCCACAGCCTACCTTAGGGGTGCCTTACATGTTGGAAAAGGGAAGGGTTAGGCCTAGCAAGTGGGTACACTTGCCAAGTCGAAATGGCAGTTTAAAACTGCACACACAGACACTGCAGTGGCAGGTCTGAGCCATGTTTACAGGGCTACTAATGTGGGTGGCACAACCAGTGCTGCAGGCCCACTAGTAGCATTTGATTAACAGGCCCTGGGCACCTCTAATGGACTCTACTAGGGACTTACTAGTAGATCAAATATGTCAATCATGGATGGCCTATTACACATGCATTCTACATCAAAGCACTTGCACTTAAGCACTAATTAGCAGTGGCAAAGTGCCCGAAGAATCAAAAACAGAGTCCAGCCCACATCAGCATCCTGGTAAGCAGAGGCAAAAAGTTAGAGGAGACCACGCCAAGAATGCCAAGTGTAACACATACCAATGACCTAGTCATTCTGCTTTTCAATAAAAAAAACATTCAGTATAATCTTAATCTCCTGAAAAAGTGCTGCAGATCATGGTGCCTAGCAACACCAAAGGATGATGGAAGGGTATGCCCATACGTGGGTCCCGTGCTCACTATGCCACTGGATTCAAGCTAGCCTTGTGGATGAAGGGTGATACCCTGAAACCGGTCCCAGAATGCTTGTTTCTGGTCCAGGGAGGACCTGGTCTGGCAGTTCGGCTGGACTGTTCCCATGAGAGGAACAGGGTCAAGACTGATTTGCCTATGGCTGGGTCTAAACTGGGGTGGCACTGTGAGCAAAAAACGATGTATTAAACACAGATCTGTGACCGGGGTGAGTGTTTGCATTGTTCAGCATTCCGTCCATCATCCTTTTGTGTTGATCATGGTGCCTGGTAATACAAATAAAATGAAATGATTTACATCACCAGTGATGTGATTATTAACAGGTTATAAAGTCGATTCACAATTGGTTTTTTTTCTCAAAACTTTGAGCTGAGTCAAGTCTCTGGGTGGGAATAATAGGAAAAGAGTGTAAGCCAATAAGAAAATCATGTTGTGAAATGACCAGGGAACATGGATGCAATATTTTCCAACCAGTGCCCAATGGGTCAGATGCTAAGTGGTGTCTCATCCGCAGCACCTCCCTGAAGTTATCAAGGAAGCATCATCCACAGTATTCTGGAGACTCAACTACACCACAATGATCTTGCCCACAGTTCAAGAGGGTAAAGGAAGTTTTGTCACATTTAGGGTAATCACAGACAATTTGTTTCAAGCACTGGCTTTTCTCTTACACTGAAACCTGATAGCAACAATTTGTAATTAGTTTAATGAAAGAAAATTAAGGCTACAGCGCCCATCATGCATCTGGTTTTCACATGATAATACAGGGCTTTAAACACAGGATATGGAGGACCACCCAAGCGCAGGTGAGATAACACCGCCATCTCCCTCTTGCTAGCCTGTACAATGGAATGAGACAAACCACAGTATCTGCGATAGATGAACGGTCTAACCAAGCCAGGCTGTCTTCAATGCACATGGCAAGTGCTATGCACAGTGCCCGGGATCTGTCACTTTGCTTCATCAGCCATGCTCTTGTGATTGAGAAGTCTGACCCACATCCTATGTTGTGTTGAAAGTAGTTCACCCTGCCGAAACAAGTGTCCTCTGTCCATGCACAATGTGTTCTTCCGGTCCTGTTTTTTCTTTGAGTTCTGGGACTTTGTCTTGTTTGAGCATAGGGCAGGACTATGGGTCCCAGAATTCAGGGGAGAGCACCTGGAGTGGAGCTGCACATCGCTCATGGAGTAAAATTGGCTGCTGTGTTCATCTGGTGAGGTCTCACCCACAGCACAGGGCTTTCAATGTTCCTAGCTCCATGCATGATTGGCTCAGCAACTTCAGATTTGCTTTCATTGCATTCTGGGTCTCGTAGTTCTAATATTATAAGTGTCTCAACAGGACTATGAATCCCAAAATGCAAACTAAAATATCTAGACTGTTTGAGCTACTAATGGACAAACATGAGAAACTTCAGAGCTCTGGCTTCATCTGGTCGTAGGCTTCATCCACAGCACCCTGGATGGTAGTCGCCTACATTGGCCTGGGGGAAAGGTGCATGTGTCTCATCTACAGTTCCATATGGGCTGGGATCTCAGAGAGTACTCAGGGAATATTCTCAGCCATAGTCGAGTTTTACAAATGTGAGGTTGTTCTCCAAAGTAGTGTCTCAGGTCGTAGCTGCCATTAGGTTTTCAGAACAAACCATGTTTTCAGGATATCATAATTCCATTCCTGACTTCCTTTTACAAAATACTGTTTTCAGGTATGTTCATCTAATTGAGTCAGTTGAAGGGGACCCACACTAGGAAGAGCTGATGGTATGATTCATGGTGGCATTATACAGTTATGTACATGCATATATAAAAGTTATGGACCATAACAATACTAAGATCAGCAATTTGTAACTTATGCCTCTTAAATTTACATAAGACCTATCCGCTATGAGGGTTGTCCATCACAAGCACTGTACAGCCAAAGAAAAGGACATCACCAAATCAACAGGCATGAAATAGCTGGAGAGATCTGTCAGACTTTAATGTAGTCGACGACTGCAACACCCAAATATCTATACAGTCTGACTGCTTCTTTACATCTCACAAAGACACACAGATATGGGTTGATAAAAAATGCCCATTGTAACAGCTCTCCCTGCTTCTCTCTCCCTCCAAGCATGACAGCTGAGTATCCACATTTATAAACAAAATCTCAGATTGGACATCCCAGTGCAGTAACCAGCTAAGCAGACTGTATCGGAAGAAATACCATAACAAGACCACCACAGCTGTTTAAAGATACCAGGATACTGAAAAACATAAAACTCCACATCTGTCTATCACCATCACCACATTACTACGTCCTATGACAGGATAACCACACGTTGGTGGTGATCACGCATGACATGAAAACACTTTATACATAGTACGGTGTAGTGTGCTACCCATCTAGGCAAGCACCTCAATGACCCACAAAAGGGAAGTGCTATATAAATGCTTCAATACAATGGCTTCTGTATTTTTGTTTTTGCAACTCTTGTATGTTTGACTTTTTACATTATGTGGTAACCCTTGAAAAATCTTTCTTAGTAATCTTGTTTTAATTTTTATTCTGGATTGTAGTGTGTTGCAAACGTCTTCAATAGAAAGTTGCATCCCTGTTGCTTGAAATGCAGGGCCTCCAGGTATAGATCACCCTCTCCTCTTCTAAGAACTAATTAAACACAATCCTTGTCTCTCAGCCCTTCCTGTAGGGTCTAAAGTACCTTACACATAATCTTGTGTGTCCCTTGTTTAGAATTCAAACAAATTCAATTGTTGCTTGTTTTTTTTTTGTATTGACCAAGTGCGGTCCTCTTATTTTTATTCATTAGTATTCACAACAGATCTGAATTATGAACTACAATGCTTTTTCTCTGCCTGCTAAATATACACGCCAAGGACAGATACAGTAGTGCCACGGACTGTAAGTGAATTTGACCAGACTGTGTGACTGGGGTCTCAGTCAGTGGTAAGGGTGTTTTGAGCTGTTAGGCAAGGAGAAAACGAACAGTTCAACATGGCCACTGGTAGGAAAAGGCATGTTGGCGAGTCATCATGCCTATCCTTCCCTAATTTGCCCTCCCTGCTTGGTTCCCATATTTCAATCAATCAATCAAGGATTTGTAAAGCACGGCTAATCACCCTTAGGGTCTCATGGCTCTGAATGAATGTGTGCTGCTCAGTTGGGGAGCCAGGTCTTGAGGTCCTTCCTGAACGGCTTCAGTGATGCGTTCTGCCTGAGCTTGAGGGGAAGTGTCTTCCATGTCCGGGCTGCTAGGCAGGAGAAGGATCTTCCTCCTTCTGTACTTTTATGGATTTGGGGATGGCTGCAAGGGTGAGCTGGGAGGAACAGAGACATCTGTTGGGTACCTAGAAGGTGAGGCGGTGGTTGAGGTATGCTGGTTCTATGTTGTGCAGTGCCTTGAAGGTGTGGATTAGGAGTTTGTTTGTGATTTGCCTGTTGATTGGGAGCCAGTGTAGGTATCTGAGATGGATGAAGATTCTGCTCTGTCGGGGGATGTTGAGGATGAGTCTGGCTGCTGCATTTAGTCCAGTTTGCTGGTGATGAGTGTGTGGGTGACTGTCTACTACCTTGTGTCGGAAGGAATCTTTTTGAAGATCTTCTGCAGGAGACAGAAGGTGTGGAAGCTTGAAGAGGAGATGGCGTTAACTTGGCAGGTCATCAATAGAATGGAGTCCAGGATGATGCCCAGGTTGCGCGCATGGTCCCTGGGGGCGGGGTGTTACCCAATGCGTTGGGCCACCAGGAGTCATCCCAGGCAGAAGGGGTGGAGCCAATCACAAGGATATCTGTCTTGTCTGAGTTGAGCTTGAGGCAGCTGGCCTCCATCCAGGCGGCGACTGCTCTCATCTCGTTGTGGAAATTCTTCTTGGCTTGCGCAGAGTCCATGGACTGGGAGAAGATCAGTTGTGTGTCGTCAGCGTGGAGACTGTTTAGCTCGTGTTGTCTGATGATCTTGGCGACTGGGGCCATATAGACATTTAAAAACGTCAGGCTGAGTGAGGATCCTTGGGGCACTCCACAGAAAGTGTCTTTAGGTTCTGATGTGAACAGTAGTAGTCTGACCTCCTGTGTTCTTCCGGTGAGGAAGGACCTGATCCAGTTCAGGGATTTGTCTTGGAAGCCGACGTCATGAGGAGGGAGAATGTTAATTTTGGATGCACGACCGAGGCAGTAGGAGTCTGATGCTGGTTTCACTTGGGTGTTTTGGTGGAGGGGCAACCTGTGTTCTGACAGTGAATTGAGGCAGGGGACTGGTTTTGCATCAGTGATTTGGGTGATTGAATGGGAGTTGCTATAAGTAAATGAAAACGAACCTTCATAGCTGAATGAGTGGATCAAACACTGTAGGACTTACGATGTGCAGTAGTTTAAAACTTTATGATTTTAATTAGGTGGGGAATGCATTTTGGTATAGGGTGTGGCAATGTGTGGAGGGCATCGATTATGGAGTTAACTGATGGGGTTTAAAGATTAGTGCAGTGACACAGAGATTCTGGACAGTTAACAGAATCATCTGTGACACTTAGATCATGTTTCACTGTGGAGTATATGTGTTACACATCTGGCATGAAGCAGACAGGCGAGGGTGAAAATAGGGTTTCAGGTTTTAGGGTGGTTCAGGTAGGATTTCTGTGTGGTAGGAGTAGTGAGTTTTGTCACAGTGGCGTATGACCTCAGTGAAGAATGGGTTGAACACTGGGTAACATAATACTGGGAACCACCTGGTATGGATGTGTAGTACAGGTGAGAGGGGGATGAATTTTAAATGGCATAGACCAGTTAAGGCCCCTTCTGGCATGTTTACTCCCATCTTTTTGGACTGATGCTGCTGGATGTTTGACTCAGAGTGCACTGAGACCTACTCACTAGACCTCAGTGCCAGTGTTCTAACCCCTTACAAAGTGCATATCAAATTGGCTATACCCAATAGGCAAGTACTGACCAACTTATCAGTCCTTAGTATGTGTTACCCAAGGGATCAAGGGCATGAAAAGTCGAGTTTCCATCCAGGGCTTTAGCACTGACTGTGCCACCCTGTGTGTGACAAATTACAAAATGTCTAACAGCCTGCCACTACAAAGTGGAAGAGCAGTGATCCCACTGCTAGTTCGACTTTGCCGTTGAAACTAATGGCAAGGCCACCACTTCCCTTAACATTATACGTAATCTCTCCCAAGGAAGGCCAAAGAGCCCCATGGCTGGGAATTATTAAGTAGGACATATATTTTTCATATGTCTTAGGAACACTTCAAAATTGTGTTTTTCTTTGGAAAACGTATTAGTCCCGTTGGGTAACACAGGGTTATCTGAATGGGAGTACCTAACTGGGTACTGTAAGGTATCAAATTAATCATGACATTAAACCTGACCTGATGTCCAGGTCGAATTTATTGTCATAATTAAACCAATGCAACTGTTATAAAGTTGCCAATATGTGACCCAGTGGGTCCACTGGCCTTACACAGGCACTTCCCAGCAGGCAGCTTTTTGCCCACTTGAGGAGTCGTATGAACGAGTCCCAGGCTTAGAAACAATTGACATCCTCGGAAGGGAAGGTGTTACCTCCCCTTCAAAGAAAGCCGCTCAAGGTGTTAGCCCAGGAAAGAGGAACTGCAAAGGGGAAGCTGCCTTTGGTAGGCAAATGGTAATAACACACCTGAGGGTCAACTCTTTGTGCAAGTAGACTGGCTGGAGACAGGGCTAGAGAGGGAAGACCAGTGCCCAAACTATTTTTTCCATGGGCGTGTAGCCTCTAGGTAGCCCCAACTATAGCGTGAGCTACCCCAAGATCCTCACATCAAAGGAAGGTTCAGATATCTTGAGAGTGGCTAGAATAGTGCACTCTGAGATTGCCAAATGCCACACATCGCCAGAACTTTGTCACCTCAAGGGAGGGACCTAGTAGCCCATTGGCTGGTGACCATGTGGTCCGCTCTGGACACTTCCCTGGGAAAAATATGACACTCCTGCTACCGTTCCTTGATGGCCAAAAGTTGCACCAAAGTCATCCCGACCCGGGAGTGCCATCAGAGTCCAGATTGGTTGCTCAAGAGATTCATCAGCCTTCACTGAAGATTTTTGCCCTTACTGCTGTGTAAGGAGAACGGTAACCCAGCATATGCTGGCCTGCTACTGCACCGAAGATGACGACGTGGGACCCTGATCTTTGTGGCCAAAATCACCCCACATCACCTGTGGACTGATGAATCACCACAAAGGCGCTCCGGTCCCACAAATACTGTTCACAACTCAGTCCCAGATTTTAAGTGGAAATATGTGTTTTTTCGTTATATAAAAATAAATAATGCTTCAAGGTAGCTTATCATTCATCGTTGCACCATGATCATCTCAGTAGTTTTTTTCTGGGAATTTGAAAGTTAATGCATTGTGCCATTTCAGCTGCTTATTTTCGGTTAGTCAAGTGAAAGGTTATATAAACTCGAGCTTTTACATGTTTAAAATGGAATAACATGTAGTTGAACTATCTTCAATACAGACCCACTTTATGACAGCCTTCCGTCTCTTACCATGTTCACCCAGCATTGTCAATTTAAATGTAGAGCTGGCATGCCCATCCACGTTTTGGAGCACCGTCTCACATCTTTTTTTCATGGTCACTCAGGAGTGTGGGGGCGAAGGGAGGAGTTTGAAGCTGTGCAGAATAATCTTTTCCATTTATCTTGATAACTGGGAAAAATAAACTATGCATGTCTGATGGTCTAGCAGTCAAAACGTATCTGATAAGCACAGTTTGTAATCATTTAGAGTGCTCAAATAGAGTTCTTTTAAATAGCTGGGCCTAAAAACTGGGCCCATTGCTTACCAATAGAGCAATGTGGTTTCAGAACTCTAAATCCAGTTGCCAATCCTGTATTGCACAAAAACATGATTCCCAGTGTAGGTCCTAACAGCTCTTGTGCTGTCCATGACACTGTGCCTTTTGTAATGCTGGCTGAGACGTGTGCCAAACCAGGAGCTGTAGGAGCACAAGCGTGAGCGGAACAGGTAGAGCCATATTTGTTTGTGTGTATGTTTGCGTCTATGAATGTGTGGTGTCTACCACAGGGACTTTGGTAACATGACCGTTCTAGTTTTGCCATGCTGTGTGGGCATGGCAAGTTGGTGTTATGCCTGCCTCTGGTAAAATATGATCACTGGTGTAATTGTGATATTTTATGGCATATTTTGTGAATTCATTACATAGTATAATGCTGCCTACACCATATATTGGTAATTTCTTCTATATTATGAGTATGCAGGTATGATGGTCCCTCTGGGATAAAGCAGCCCTTGTATAAAAGTGGTATTTATTGGAATAATTTGGGCCTCAAAGGCATCATACAACCTAGCCATTCCATAATGCTGACTTTTGCATAATAGTGGTAATTCCTGGCACATTGTTTGAATTTTTGGAATGCGATTGTGATACATGTGCATGCAAGGCTTAATGTATTCAGGTGACCCAGTAATAGGAGTGGGTGGAACTCGCAGAGTTTCGCGTCGGAATTCCATGGAGTTACAGAAAACCTGGTGAGATTCTGCATAGTTACACAAATGACCAGAATTAGGAACATTGCTTTGCCCACGCTGATTTTTAGCGCAGGGAGCTCGGTCTGCGCTGAAAAATCAGTGCAAATGACGCCACGTGGCATGTCAGAGGGTGCTGCTTCTCAAGGTGATTTTGTTGCAGCTTGAGTAGATTTTCTACTCAAGCAGTAGTTTGACTGGGAATAGTTACGACTGCCCGTGTTGGGGAAATTTCACTGGATGCCCTCCTAGCGACCAGAAATCACTCTAGGGGACGTCAAATCATGATTGTCAACTTACCATTGGCAAGCTGCACACAAGAAAAAGCTCTGCATTGTGGTGGTTGGTGGAATTTGGCCAGAACTCCATGTTGCATGCGTAATGCAGAGTGGCCAAAACTCTGCCAGCAGAGCAGAATTTATCTCCCATCCCTAGCCAGTAGTAGATGCGAGTGAGTATTTGATGAAAATGGCAGATTCATATTTGAGCACCAAACATGTATTCACTTAAAATGAAAAGCTGACTTTTCCGCTCAAGAACGTTTGTTTTCCTGAAAAATGACTATAGTTTGTTTAGACCAATTGCATTTATATTTCCAAATCAAAAAGATTATCTTTGATAGCAGATTGTATTGTATTATCAGAAACTGATATTTATGGGTTAAACATTTGCATTTCCATGTATGTTGAAAGTTGCTATTTGTGTGTTATAGCATAACCTAAGTGAATAAATGAGGAGGAAGAAAAGACCAAGGAGAACGAAATGTCCTCTTATTCATAGTCACACAAGAAAGAATACTCCTGAGAGCAACACGTATGTCTGAGATGTGTAGGTTCAATTGAATTCAAGGACAAAAGCCCTCACCCAGCCAAGGGTGGCATGCTTCATCATAGGGGTTCTCCTCCCACCCACTCCATATGTGGTGCTGGTGTAAGCTACAACCCTCCAGAAAGGGGAGCTCTTGGAGTATAAGAAAGTCAGCAGGGCATCCTTTATGGGGATTCATATGGGTTTATGAGGGGACAATATGTGCAGAGGGGAAAAACAGAGCTGTTAAATCTACCTCCTGGTTTACACTTAATTTTATACTTGTCCCCAGTGGACAGAATTTTCCCTGTGAACTGCTGGTTTTTGACCTTCATATGTTTGAAATCTCACCTCCACACAATCTCCAGACAGGACGTGGGCTACTTGAATGCTGCCACCACTGGGGCTAAAAGTGCCATTTGAACAGCAATTAAGGCCCTCATTACGAGTCTGGCGGTCTCAGGACTTCCCACACCAGGTTGAGTTAATCCTGATATTCCCTTTTTATTGTTCACTAAGGCAGAGATCAAGGGGCAAAGCAGGAAGGTTGCTATCCCTAATCAATATTTCAAAATGTTGGCTAGAGATACATGAAACATTCTTCAGTTTCTTGCGAGCACCCCATCCTGAATTACGGTTTGTGGCTTTTGATGTATGTTCATGTGGACTACTGCCTTGCATCTTTTGAATCTTTCTTAAGATAAACTCTTGAGATAGACACTACTAGTTCAAGAGAGAATACACGTCTTTTTGATGCAAGAGAATTTACGAGATGCTTGACTGTGTCAAACAGACCATGAGAAGTGTTCAGAGCAGTAGCGCTTTGCAAAGACTAGAAATTATTTGCCCCCGCCCTATTTTGTAACATTTATTCTTTCTTCAGATTCAGGATGAACCACTTACATTTCATAAATGTGTTCTTCTATAAGGGCCATGTCATCTGAAGCACAAAACTGAGTCATTAAAATGTTTTAGCTATACAGATGGATCTAAGGCATTAAAAAGACAATCACCAAAGTGTTTAAATCATATAGTGAGATCGAAACTGGGGCTCTTGTCTCATGAATAACTTTCAACCGATCAAGATGTAGAGTGATTAACCGTAATACTTTTTTGAAACCATAGTATTTTAAGAAGAATTAAGAAAGTAAGAGAATGGAGGCGCACACGCCATCAAATCAGCAGATCCATTGGAGAAGATTCATCCGGTTTGGATGCTGCTAAAAAAAGATCTAGTGCATTAAAGGTCCTGTGGGAGGGGTCAGTGACATCCTGCTTCAAATTAAAGGTGTCCATTTCAGTGCAGAAACTAAGATAACTACTATATTCTACCCACAAATCAAAATCTCCAAGAACCATCAGTTTGTCAAACAAGGAGATGACATGGAATAAAAGGCACATATTAAAGTCTTAAAACCGAGAATCAGAGTGATGAAGGAACATACACAGTCTAACAGTACTGTCTCACTCTAGGGATGTGACTAGAACTTAAGCTCCCTGAAATCGATCCCACGAACATAAAGGAGGAACAAGATTACCCTTGAATATTACAACACCGGTTACTGTTTTCTCTTTGCAGTCTTGTCTGAGTATTTTGCAGTTAAGAGGGAACTGTTACTGGGGGATAAGCCTAAGATGACCAAGGTTCTGTAATAGAGAGAACCTGTAAATGATGGTCAAGTGTGCTGTTTCTATTAAACTGTGTTCTCTAACTCATTTCAAGGCTGTTTGTGCTCATTGTTCAGTAAACACAGCAGGAGGCTGTATAGGAGATCTTTGAATTTCCTTGTAATTTCACACCAAGTGCACACAAAAGTGGAGATCCACACGTCTGAGGGCATGCCCTTTGCATTTGTTATCTTATGGCCCCAGTTCATCGGTCATCATAAATCAAAAGTCATGCTCCCTGTGGTAGTCATCTTTAAGCCAGTGCTGACTGGCATTTGAGAGAGCAGACATGTTTCTGCCCTGTTGTACTTTACTTTTCAGTGAGTGGACACAGGCTGCCACATCAGTGCTCCATGGAATGGAGCAGACATAGCAGTGTGTTAGCATTCTGACTGATAGCATTGGTGAAGGATGCTCTAAAAAGGAAACGTGCATTAATGAAGTAGTATACTGGGAAAGGAGTGGGTGGAAGCGTTTGGTTTTGTCAAAGTAAAAGGCAATATTACGCCCAAAATAGACTTAACTAAACCCAGAAAAATATAGCATTATTTTAGGATGATTCTGTCCATGAGGTAGAAATCGTGGTTCAATCAGTCAGGAATTTGTAAAGCGCACTACTCACCCGTGAGGGTCTCAAGGAGCTGAGGAGGAGGGGGGAGAGGAGAAGGAGAGCTTCTGCTACTGCTCGAACAGCCAGGTCTTGAGAAGTTTCCTGGAGGTAAGGAGGTCTTTCCTCTGGCACTGGTGGGTGGGAAGAGTGTTCCACATTTTGGCGGCGAGAATGATCTACTGCTGGTTGTAGTTCTGTGGACATGTAGGACGGTTGCGAGGGCGAGGTTGGTGGGGCGGAGATGCCGGGTCAGGGTGTGGAAGGAGAGCCGTCTGTTGAGGTATTCTGGTCCGGTGTTGTGCAGTGCTTTGTGAGCGTGGGTGAGGAGTTTGAAGGTGATTCTCTTGTTAACGGGGAGCCAGTTCAGGTTTCTCAGGTAGTCTGTGATGTGGCATTGGCGGGGGATGTCCAGGATGAGGCGTGCAGAGGCGTTCTGGATGCGTTGCAGCCTTTTCTGGAGTTTGGCCGTGGTTCCTGCGTAGCGGGCATTGCCGTAGTCCAGTTTGCTGCTTACGAGGGCTTGGATGACACTTCTTGTGGTTTCAGTGGGTATCCATTTGTAGATCTTTCAGAGCATGCGGAGGGTGTTGAAGCAGAAGGAGGAGATGGAGTTGACTTGCTGGGTCATGGATAATGAGAAGCCCAAGATGAATTCTAGGTTGCGTGCGTAGTCGGTGGGAGTCGGAGTGGCTCCAAGAGTGGCAGGCTACCAGGAGTCCTCCCATGCGGAGGGGGTGGAGCCGAAGATGAGGACTTCCGTCTTGTTGGAATTGAGTTTGAGGCAGCGGTTCTTCATCCATTTGGCGATGGCCTTCATTCCTTTGTGGAGGTTGGTCTTGGTGGAGTAGTTGGTGAGGGAGAGGATCAGCTGGGTGTCGTCGGCGTATGAGATGATGTTGAGGTTGTGGGATCGGGCGATGTTAGCGAGCGGGGCCATGTAGACATTGAAGAGGGTTGGGCTGAGGGACGAACCCTGGGGTACGCCACAGATGATTTTGGTGGCCTCCGAGTGGAATGGGGGGAGGCGGACTCTCGCGGTTGTGCCGGTGAGAAAGGAGTTGACCCAGTCCAGGGCTCTGTCGTGGATTCCTGCATTGCTGAGGCGTGAGCATAGGGCGTGGTGGCAGACAGTGTCAAGTGCAACTGAGAGGTCCAGGTTCTGATGTCGTTGGTGGCGGCGATGAGGGCGGTTTCAGTAGTGTGGTTGCTGCAGACTCCGGATTGGGAAGGGTGTAGTTCTCCTCGAGGAAGAGGGTTAGTTGTCTGTTGACAGCCTTCTTGATGACTTTTGCCAGGAAGGGGAGCAGGGAGATAGGCCGGATGTTCTTGAGGTCCTTTAAGTCCGCCTTGGGTTTTTTGAGGAGGGTGTTGATCTCGGCATGTTTCCAGCTCTCCGGAAAGGTGGCGGACTTGAAGGAACTGTTGATGATCTTCCGTAGTTGGGGTGCAGTGACGGAGCTTGCTCTGTTGAGGATGTGGTGAGGGCAGGGGTCAGATAGAGAGCCAGAGTGGATGGAGTTCATGATTTCAATGGTGTTGTTTTCGTTGACGGGGGTCCAGGAGAGCAGGAGGTTGGTCAGAGGTGAATCTGTGGTGTTGAGGTTTCTGGGGGGGGGGAGGGTCTGGGTGCTGAAGCTGTCATGGACGTCTGCAATCTTGCAGTGGAAGTAGGAGGATAGGGAGTCGCAGAGGTCTTGGGATGGGGGGATGTCGTTGGCGTTGGAGCTGGGGTTGGAGAGTTCCTTCACGAAGTTGAAGAGCTCCTTGTGGCTGTGTGCGTTGTTGTTGATTTGGTCTTTGAAGCCGGTTCTCTTGGCGGCTCGGATGAGTTGGTGGTGTCTGAGGATGGCGTTTTTGAAGGCTGTGTGGTTGTCCAGAGTCTGATCTTGGCGCCACTTTCTTTCGAGTCTTCGGCAGGTTTGCTTAGATTCGTGGAGGTCGACGGTAAACCAGAAGGCCTTTCTGTCGGTGCGTCTGTTGGAGGGATTCTTGATTGGGGCAAGAGTATTGGCATAGGTGTCGACCCATTGCCTGAAGTTGCGGACAGCTGCATCAGTGTAGGTGGTGTCGATGGGTGGGTTCCGGGAGAGGGTCGCGATAAGTTGGTCTTCAGTGACCTTGTTCCAACTGAAGTGGGGGATCCGTTGTGGGTGGTGGTGTGTTGTGGGTTTCTTGAAGGAGAAGTGGATGCAGCAGTGATCTGTCCAGTGGAGTTCGGTGGTGTGGCTGAAGGAGACATGATTGCTGGTGGAGAAAATAGGGTTGAGTGTGTGTCCTGCGGAGTGGGTCGGTGTCATGAGGAGCTGTTTGAGGCTGAGGTTGGAGAGATTGTCGAGCAGGGTGGCGGCGTTTTTGTCGTTGGTGTTCTTGAGGTGGTTCAAAACATTTGATGTGTATCTGGGGTTTCAAGTTCAAAATATAAATAAGGGCAGTGAGAGGGCTTTGAGAAGACTTAAACACAGTGTTGGGAAGTATGTGTGAGCAGTGATTACATTACCAGTTGAGCCTACAGTATGATTATAACCCATAAACTGAGCAATGAGTTGCTTGTTAGCATGGACCTTTCACAGTGTGAATCAGCCATCCTGGATGGATGGACACCTTTTGCAAATAATTGGTTAGCTGTACAGTATGTTCTTCAGAGTAGATGTTTAAAAAAAAAAAACTGGACCACAGATCTCATTACCATCAAGTAGTCTTGGCTGAAAAGTCACACTATCTTATGACTTATGTCTTTCTAGATGGCATGTTCCAATTGGAGGATGCTATTTGGCATAATCAGCAGTTGTATGTTCTTGTACATTGAGTTAAAATTCTTAATGGGTCTCCTAAGGCAACAGTTGTGTCTGTGGTGAGTCTCAAGAGTTTGAGAAAAGTGCTGTGCATGTTGACATAAGAGCTTCATAAAAGGCAAGTGTATAATCAGAGTAGCATAAATGTAGTCCTTAGGACATAAAATATCAGTGTAGTGCATAAAGTGGAGACCTCAATTATAAAGGACTAATTGAAGAAAAGACAAACCTGAAGAACAGAGAATAACCCTTCATGGCTTTACGTAAATTGTATATGTGAGAGAAACTTCTAGCTGCAGACTTCTTACCTTTGAACTCTTCCCAGGTCAGACTGGATCTGGAAGATTTTGTGTGAGAAGTACCCCTGCGCGTCAGTAGGAGGCGTTGATTAGCTCTGCGTTCATTGGCATAGTCAGTGCCGGTAGCACCATCCAGGTGCACCATCGTCAGTTCTTTGCTTTTCACGCCATCCAGCGCTGATCTGAAGAGAGCTACCCCTCAGTCACTTTTGGTTGTTTTTTTGTTTTTTACTTTTTGTCGAATTTATTTTTTAGATAACTCCAGGTGTGTGAAGGGATGTCACCTAGGAAGGCAGTTTCAAGTCCTGTGGATCATGTCATCGGGTACATGACAGATCCATACCTCTTGTGCTTGTGGTGTTTGGAGCGTGACCACAACCCATAGTCACGCTCTGAGTGCAGGGCTGTGTATCGGAAGGCTTTGAGGTAGAGGTCCCCAAAGCTGATGGCGACCCGTGACTCCATGTAGGCTGAGGTCTCGGTCCAGAGGAAGGCCCCGGGACCGGTTGCAGAGTACAAAGTCATTGTCATCCCACTCAAAGTCCTCAGAGCAATCAGGTAGGTCGAGGCATAAGAAAGAGTAAGAAGTTTCAAGCGCTCTTTGACTTCTAGTTGGCCGACACAATGACCCAGCATTGTCATTCTAGGCCTCGTTCTTTGGAACCTGCGTCTGGGCTGACTCCATGCATCTCTGAGTTTCCGGGAGCTGGAGCGACCCCATCCTAACTAAAATAATTTTATGAGTCCATGCATCTCCGTTTGGAGCACCTTCAGACACTGCACCTGGTTCCGCACCAGCAGCTTTAGTGCTGATGGGCTCTCAAGGATCCAGCCCTGGACCGGTGCCAGTTGTACCACATTGACCTTTCCCCAACGCCGATCTCGATGTCGGCACCCACTGGCAGCACCATCCCCATTGTCATCCCCAACTCCAACACGGAACCCGATGGGTGTTGTCCGACTCCGGCACCAGAAGGAGCTTTGACTCCTTGTTCAGATCCTGAACCCTATTCTGCTGGGCTAGGCCTCGGGGAAGAATAAGAGGGGTCGCTGGTCCCTTTAAAATACCAACCATATGAAGAAGAAATAGACTGGTGTAAGGACTTGGGTTTATCGGTTGGATTGGACTCATCTCCAGGTGCTGGTTTGCTTTCTCCCCCTGCTGTGGCTATGGAGGAGGGGAGCATTTTATGTAATGGTGGTGAGGAGAACGGCTGAGGTCATGGACCTTTAGCTACCCTCTGTGGCTGTCAACACTACTCTCTTGACAGAGGCACTGCAACCAGGAGCTTCCACCTCCAAACCTCTACTCCTGTTCAATGATGCCCTCACAGACGTCATTCTGGGTACCTGGTCCAAACTGAGCACAGGGGCCGATGGCCCACTGCCATCGCCCCACAACCTGGGGACCCAAGTTTCTTTATGCAACACCCCACCCCACCCAACCCCTTGGAGGTTGGTGGTCCAAGCCTCTGCTTCAAGTGGCACATTCCCTACTGCTCCCTAGATAGGGAATTTAAAATGCTGGATTAATTTGGGAAGATGATGTTTTCTTCGACCAGCTTTGCATTGCAGTCTGTGAACACTGCATGCCTTTTGGGCCATTATTCCAACACACTGTGGAAAACACTTGTACACATCCTGCCAAAGGCCCAGGAGGAGGCCCAGGCTGTACTTTATCAGGCTTTTGCAGACGGGAGAGATGCAGCAAAGGTCATGATCCTTTGCAGACTGGACACAACCATTTTGCTGGGCAGAGCGGTTTCAATGACAGTGGCCCTAAGACACCACTCCTGGCTGAGGACATCTGGCTTTTTGGAGGATGTCCAAGCTTCCTTGATGGACATGCCCTTCGATAGCACGTGTCTGCTTGGAGACCAGGCAGATTCGGCGCTTGATTGCTTCAAGGATTGTCGTGTTACGGCCAAGTCCTTGGGCCAGTACCCTTCCAGCCACTGTGCCACGCATGCCACCGAGCCTCTGAGTGTCAGAGGGCACGGGACCTACTGACCTGGTAAGTCAGGTGGCTTACAGTCTGGTCAGTGTGCTACCCCTTCCTTTCTCCCCCAGCAGCCTCTAACCCTCCTAGTCTGCCTCTCCTCCACCAAGGACAAAGAGTGAGCAATAGGATTTGTGATCCCCTGCCCCAATGGCAATGCTGTACTTCGGACAAGTGTGTTTTACTGATGGTCCAAAGGGGCTACTACCTCCCCTTCGAGACTTGCCCTCTAGCCTTGTCACCACCTTATGACCGGATAACAGAGAATCATTTATCCATTTTCCACAAGGAAGTTGGAGCTCTCTTGGCTGAGGGAGCCATAATGAGGGTTCAGGACAAGTAGGCTGTGGTTACTGCTCCTGCTACTTTCTGGTCTCCAAAAACGACAAGGGTCCTTGCCCTATCCTAGATCTTTGAGCACTTAATCTCTTCCTCAAGAAGAAGTAGTTCAGAATGCTCATGTTGTCTCAGGTCTTTGCTGCCCTGGACCCAAGAGACTGTATGATAGCATTGCAATTGCAGGACGCTTACTTCCACATCCCCATCTTTGTCCTGCCTGCCCACAGACGTTTCTTGTGGTTCACAGTAAGCCACGAGTACTATCAGTTCACCATGTTTCCCTTTAGCCTTACCAGTTCTCCTCAGGTGTTCATCTTGGTGATGGAGGTGGTTGCATCTCGTCTGTGGAGATCAGGGGTATCAGTCTTCTCCTATCTCAACAATTGGCTGTTGAAGGCAGGCTCGCACCAGACTGTTGTCTCCCACCTCCAGACTAAGGCGAATCTCCCTAATTCACTGTGGTTCACTATCAATGTGCTGAAGTCACACCTGACTCCTTCTCTGATACTTTCATAGCTGTTCTGGACATAATGTAGTTTCGGGCTTATCCTCCCGAGCGGCGAGTCCAGGATATTCAGGCTACAGTACAGATGTTTCAGCCTCTATTCTGGATTCTGGGGAGACTGACTCTGCATCCTGCTGGTGAAATATGCCAGATGGCAAATGCAGACTCTGCAGTGGGACCTGAAGTTCCAGTGGGCACAGCATCAGCGGGAATCTCTCTGACATGGTCCAGATCTGGTGGTGACACATGCCAGATGGCATATGCAGATTCTGCAATGGGACCTGAAGTTCCAGTGAGCGCAGCATCAGCGGGAATCTCTCTGACATGGTCCAGATCTGGTGGTGACACATGCCAGATGGCATATGCAGATTCTGCAATGGGACCTGAAGTTCCAGTGAGCGCAGCATCAGCGAGATTCTGTCTGACATGGTTCAGATCTCGGAGGGAACAGCAAAAGACCAGCAGTGGTGGTTAAAGAACTGTGATGGGCCATAGGCAGATCGCGTTCCCATCCCCAGCTAGAACTGACAGTAGTGACAGGTGTGTTACTTCTGGGAAGGAGTGGCCATCTGGGGGAAGTGGAGATCAGAGCAATCTGGTCTCCGGCAGAAGCGGGACTCCATATCAATATGCTGGAGCTCCGTGTGATCCAACTGGCATTGAAAGCATTTCTTTCCTCTATCAAAAGAAAGCTAGTGTAAGTTTTCACACCACCACCACGTGTTACTGAAAAAGCGGGGTGGGTTTACTGACAATATGTCAAGAGGGTCTTCGCCTTTGGACATGGAGGGAACAGCAGGGCATATCCCTGTTGGTTCAACATCTGGCAGGCTCTCTGAATGCCAGAGCAGACAAATTCAGCAGAAAATGCCAGATCATGAATGGCGTCTCCACCCTGAGGTAGCGCAAGGTCTCTTTAAGCAGACGGGAGAGCCGTGGTTAGATCTGTTCGCCTCCCCTGAGAACACACAATGTCAGCAGTTTTGGGTGCCGATTTTCAAGGCGGCACTCGCTTGGAGATGCTTTTCGTCTCAAGTCGAAATGAATGCCACCTGTATGCCCTGCCCACGCGTACCACTCCTACCCAGAGTTATCACGAAGAGCAAGAACGACCAGCCCAAGTAATCCTTGTGGCTCCGGACTAAGCACAGATAGTCTGGTATCCCGAGCTGCTGAGCATGTTCATGGATCCTCCAATCAGACTTCCCCTTCAGGACCATCATCTGTCTCTGCAGCGGGGGAAGGTTCTCCAGCCAAATCTATCTACTCTCTGCCTTCTTGCATGGAGATTGAGCAGCAGCATTTGGCCTTCCTTCCGAAGTCTGTAACGTCTTCTTGGCAGCCAGGCGTCCTCTACTAAAACGGTACACCCCTGTCGTTGGAAGAAATCTGTGGCATGGTACCCAGACAAGTCTGTTGATCCCCTTTCTGCCCATCTTTCTGAGGTACTACTGTTCATTCTTTCCTTTGCCCACCGGTGCTCTGCTTTGGGCACTCTTAAGGGATGTTTACCTGCTATTTCTGCCTTTTTGCCGTTGCCTGATCAACCCTCCTTGTTCAAGTGTCCTATTGTACATAGATTCCTGAAAGGTCTTACTCATCTCTCCCCTCCATCCCTATTCATTATGCCCCAGTGGGATCTTAATTTGGTTCTGACCTTTTTGATGTGTACTTCTTTTGAGCCTCTTCACAGCTGTCCCCTCAGGCTTCTCACATTGAAAACAGCCTTTCTTGTGGCGATTACATCTACCCGCAGAGTGAATGAGCTGCAGGCCTTATCATCTAAGCGCCCTACCTTTCAGTTTATCCCGACAAAGTGGTGCTTTCCACTAAAGCCTATTTTCTGCCAAAAGTGGTCACCTTGCATACTTTTTATGCACCTCTACCCCCATTTAAGGAAGAGGAGAGACACCAACGCCTGGACCTAAAAAGAGAGTTGTCATTCTACCTTGATAGTACCAAAAAGTTCTGACTGAACAACCAACTCGTCATAGGGTATGTGGATGCTAAGAAAGGTCAGGCCGTGCAAAAGCGAACCATCTCCAGATGGGTTGTACTCAGCATTAAGATCTGCTACACACTCGCTAAAAAGCAACCCCTGAGGGCTTGCACGCTCATTCTGCCAAAGCTAAAGCTGTGACCACTGTGTTAGCACACACAGTTCTGGTCCTGGACATCTGTCAGGCAGCAGTATGAGTACCAAATTCTACTACCTGTACAGTCCGAGCACTTTGATCATTTGGTCCTGCAGGACTTTCTCGTTTGATATTTGTTCACAGACCCACCTCTGGGAGGTATTCTTTGGGTATCTATTCAAAGGTAAGGAATCTGTAGCTAGATGTCTATATCAGATGGCAAAGTTATCCTACATTTGGTAACGCCTTATCTGGTAGATTCTATATCTAGTTGCAGATACCTTACTGTGTCCACCCAACTAACCAACCTCCCTGCTTTGCGAATAGATTTCTAGGAGCAGGGACTTCTCTTTCAGGGCCCTAGTTTTGACACACCAGTGGTCAGTGTTCTACATGGCTCAGCGCTTATGACATAGAAAATCGTGAAAAGAAACTGACGGCGTGCCTTGGTGGTGCCTATACATGAACCGCAGCATTATTTCCAGACGCAGAGGCGATCTACGCCACATACCGGCATGCAGTCTGACGCGAGGGGAGAATTTAAAGGTAAGGTATTCTTTAGCTAGATATAGTCTACATTAAATAAGGTGTTACCGAAGGTATGTAACATTTCTGAGAAGTTTGTTTAGGCCTTTGCCTCAATAACTGAATTATTGAAAATATAGAAGGACACTGTGATGTGGAACAGGATTAAGCTTTTAAACGTGTGAAGGAATGTTTACTAAAATCACCTACATTGTATCCGTTCATACATGGATGCAAAGTGAATGTGATAATTGTTGCCAGTGACAATGGCCTCGGGAACATGTTAGCAGTGGGTTCACAATTAATTTTGCTTCTGAGGATACATCTTCCTTGTAATCCTCACCATATAATTCTCTATCATGTACCAGTCTAGATCTGGAAACCTTTCCTCCCACCCATAGGTCTCTATAATCACCAGGTGGTGCAATGCAGCTTCCGCTGTTATTCTGCCTAGTCTATGAGTTCCTGTTTTTCTGCACCTCACAGGCATGGGTCCTGTAATTGGCCAGCGTTTTGACAATGAGTAGGTCAAATGTCATCCCTTTGAAGTTTCAGATTTAAACCTTGTCTCAGATGTCACATTCTCACCTACCTAATATTTGCATGTGGTGTCTCAGCTACGAATATGACTCCATAGCTTTCGACTTCTGTTCATTGATGCTCCTTAAGGCAGTCAGTGAGCGGGAGCTTCAAGAGAGATGCCAAGATGTGTTCCCCTCACCTTGTGGTAAGTCTCCTGACTGGGAATAATTGCCACAGGGAAGTAACGCAAAAAGGCATAGGAAGAAGTAGTCCTCTTCCTCAGTTAAATGGTCATGTTCCAAATACCGTTTGGACCCAAGACACAGTAAACCCCCCCCCATTACAGTCTATGGCTTGTCTTTTGAGCTGATTTCACAATTGAGCCTAATGAAATTGGAATTCCTGACTCCGTTCTCCAATCCATGGACAGATTAAGGACTTCTGGTTGGCTGAGCTGGACTCTTTCAGAACAGCTCCAGTATCTTCTTGGCTATCTTTAGAGAGGGAGCCCACTCCTGCAGGCATGGCGATTCTGACGGCGGTGTCTTTGAATGTGATACCCCCTGATTCAGTGTCTCTACAGTCTCCAACCCTGGCGAAGTCCAAGAAGTCAGTGCCTTTAAAGTTTCCCCAAAGTTCCCTCCGTGCCACCATCAGAGCATCTTTCATCGCTACCGTAGAAGTCTGCTTGAAGGCTGGGGTGGCCTCTGACCACCACCACCAGACTGCTTTGAAGAGCACATTTGGTGCTCTCCTTGCATAATCCAGTTTCATCAGTTGAGGAACCCCCGATTCCCTCTCTGGCGTGAAACCACACAAAGGACAAGGAGTGACCACCCCCTGTCCAGCACTTCCCCTAGGGAGGTGCACAGAGCTCTGCCAGGTGGTCGGTTGATTCTGCCATCTTGTAAACAAGTTAGGCAAAGGCCCCTGGGAGCCTCTGACTGGTTAGGCCAGGTACATGACTTCCCTGACCCTCTCTGATAGGTGGGTCACTACAGAGAGTGACCAACCTCCTTTTAGGGTTACTTAAGGGCTGCCCTTGAAGTGTCTTGCTTGACAAGTCCTCAGATTCTTCAAGTAACTCTCTTCAAGACATCTTCTTCTCCTGGCCTCTGGAACCGCTGCTGGTCTAATTTTGGAACTGAATCAAGCATGCACTCTGTAACTCCAAGATCAAGTTCCACTCTATGACGTGGGACTCCTGTTTTGTTGTGCTGCTGAGGCCTCCCTACGTCTCACTGTGCCTGCTGCCAGGGGGTCACTTGTGGGGGCTCCTCCGACTGGCTTTCTTTTCCTGCTGAAGGCCTGCCATGACTCCCCTTCAAGGATCGAATCACTAGGACCTTGCTGGTCCCCAAAAACCTACAATCTTCCTTGCAACAACTATATGCGTTTACCAAGGCTTGTTGATGGCCCTTCTGGCCACCAACCCTCCTGCAATCCGGCAATAGACGTGGGACAGCTTGTGGGTGAGTCCAAGATCTCCTACATCCCCAGGACTCTGCAGTTGGACTTCTTCCTTCACTGTCCTGGAGAAGCTTCACCTCCAAGAGGGTGGGCATTGCCTACCTGCACAGCCTGGAAATCTCCGAGTGGTCTGGGCACTGTCCCCTTCTTTTTCAGGTTCTTCACTTCGGGAATCCACCCTTGGGTTCCACTGACCTGGTCCATGGGTTGCGACAGCAGCTGGACAACCTAGGCTTCCATTGACTCCAACAAGGGTTTCCAATTCCATTTCACCCCTATGCACCTGGGCTCCCTGTCTTCTGGGTATCAGCGGGTGAGGGCACTCTCCATCCGGCTTTGTGCCAGCTGTGATTTCCTCTGGGTCGTGTCCTGAATCCATAAAAATCCAACTGCGAAGTTCCTGTGTTAGCCTATGGGACACCCAGCTCGATAACAGTTCTGCACCGGGCACCTGTGAGATTTCTGGTACCTACCTTTGGTAATTTCTTACTCCCTCTGCCCTTGGGACTCTAACACACTTATCTTGGTTGGGCACCTCCATTGTTATATCACTTTCTTTGTATATGGTTTGCCCCTCCCCCCTATTGGGGTCCCATGTATTTCTATGCTTTTCCTGCTTGTTGCTAAGTGTATATTTGTGTGTAGATATCTCCAGGTGGAGATAAACCAATGTGTGTGTAGTCTTAATGTTGTTGTAAAGGATACTTTATTTTTGCAACACCTTGAGTGTTTCTTTCTTGTGTAACAGTTATCGACTGACTCTTGTGGTATTGCAAGTGCTTTACGATCCTCCTGGATAAGCTTTAACTGCGCACCACTGCTACCCCTAGAGAGCTTTTACTATCTGGACCACTAAACACTATTGTTAAGGGTTGGCTGGACTCAGTATAGGGTGCCACACAATAGGTGTACACCATAAACTGAGCCTGCCCCCTACAGTGTGATTCCCTAAGTTTGGCCTTGCTGCTTCATGTTTTGCATCCATCTGTTGTGAAGGGTGTTAAATTTGAGATAGAATGTTTTTCTTCCAACTGTCTGTGGTCCTTTTCTAAAAAGGGTCTTGCTTGGTCATGAGCTGTGTGCTTGATGGAGCAGATGCATTGTCATTTTGTGAGCGCAGTGAGCTCTTTTTTTCACCCTGCATAAATACGATTTCCTTTTTTGCTTCCATCAGCAGTTTCACTTTCCTGGCTATTCACGCACACTGTGGTTGTTTTGGGCGGGTAGCCTTATGGTGCTACCTTTGTTAGGTCAAACTTTTTCAGAAGGTTGTGTTGGCCTGTGGGGTAGACGAGGGGCCCTTGGGACACCCAGGTAGACGTCCTATTAGTAGCCCGGTGTTACAAAAGCAGTGCATTTTGCTGGAGTTAATGTAGCTGTGATGTACTGTGGGTGCTGTGATTCCCTTACACCCGTGTTTCCCACATGATGGTGTGTGTTCTGATGCAGGGTGCCATGTTGGGGATTGATTCTCCCACACATCCAACATTTCTGCTCACACTGGCATTTGGTGAGGCAGACCATGGCTTGTTGCGGCTGAACCTCTTCTTGGTTTGGTGCTCTGTGGTAAGCTCTGGTCCTTTTTGGCCCCTTCCTTTGGTTGGTGTACGTGATGTGTGTGGTATGTATATAAAATTTCTGCTGAATTCATCTGCTGGGCACTCAGTGTTCGGGCTAGTGTCTTTGCCTTCCATGGCTAGTTCCATCTTCATTCCCTCTTCATTTTCACATCAAGTCTGTAGAGCAGCTCCATATACTGTACCACAACTGTGAAAATATCCTAGTATCTCGTTTGGACAGAGTGGATGATCATCTTTTTGTGGGCTTTGTCAAAATCAAAAAGGACAAGGTGGTGACACAAAGCATGAAGTCGATTTGAGGTATTGTCTGTATCAAGGTCTGCTATACCTTGGGCAGCAATGATCGTCCTGCTGTCATTCGTGCCAACTCTTCTGGGGTCATGGTTCTCACCATCGCAGTCAGGTATATGGCATCTGCCATGAATCCACATGGTCATCCTTGCATACTTTTGGTAAACATTATTGCCATAAGGACCAAACCTGCAATGACTGATACTTTGCCAGGGCTATGATGGATGATTTTCTTGGCTATCTGTCACAACTCGTTCTTGCTTCCTGAAGGATATTGCTTTGGGATTCATCCATAATGTGAGCAATCTAGCAGAAGATGTATCCATCAGAAGAAAAGGTTACTTACCTTCTGTAACAACATATCCGGTTAATGCATTAGCTGAAGCCACATGGTGCTATCTGGCAAAGCCGGACTGTTGCAGAGGAAAGGTTTGAGTCTAGTCGGGCTCTTGCAGGTTATTCATAAAGTGAGAAATCTCCCTGAAATTTATATATCGATCAAAAACATTGCTTCTGAAGATAAGTAACTTTTTCTTATCCAGTACTGGATCTTTCATAGATTCACATGCTTGAGTCTTTCCCGACGTCGAAGTGGGAGTCCCACGGTATCCTACCAAGCAGTGCACAACAATAACCATAGAGTTTACCATGTAAATAGGCCTAAAGTTGCTAGTCTGTTCATGTCATTTTTTTAAAAATGGACCAAACTTGAACCATAGCCAAACAGGCGACAGCACCCTCTAGAACACTCCCAAAAGAAGCTCCCATCCTCAGACTTTCACCACACGTCGAGTGTGAAGGGGGTTTCCCTGAGCTCTGCTCAGTTCTTTCCACAGTTTTCTTCAGAGGAGGTTTGGACTTTCTTTACTAAATGATATCTGATTCTAAAGGCCTCTTTCGTCACTACAAGACCTGTGGGAAAAAGAGTTCATGTGGATGATCCACATAAAAACTGTATCTATTGCCTTTTCCCTACTCATATTGCAAAAGAATTCAAAATCTGTCGTACCTTCTCACCAAAAAACTCTGAGAGACAGAGAAGGCAGATTGTTGCTGTGGCTACAGAAAACTAAAGCCCAGAAAACATCATCTGATGAGGACAGTCAGTGACTCTGTTCCTGAATCTCACAAGAGGGCTAGATCTCTAGAGGGAACTTCGAGGAGAGCAGGAAATCCCTCAAAATCCATCATCACTCTAAGGAGTCAAAACCCTCTTCAGAGGTGGCTTCATCTGCTTCAGCTACCCCCTGTAAGCCACTAAAACAACAGGGGCAAAAACTAACTGTTGTTTCGCCATCGACGACGAAGCCACGGTCAAGGCCAACCTCGTCGACGACCACCATCAACACTATCATCTACGAGACCATCCATGTTGACGAGGACGACAACATTTTCCACGCTGGTTCCAATTTCATCTACAAGAACTTCGCCAGTGGCGCCGTCAACAGCATCACCACTGGTGACGCTTCCATCGTCGACGCTCCCATTGATGATGCTCTCAACTTCGCTCCCACCGACGACGACTCCACGTCGACTATGTCACTGTTAGCCACACCGTCGGCGGTACCTACGCCGACGCTACCATCGACGAGGATCATAATTAAAACTTGCCATAAACCCACCATTGCAAATGCGGCAAACATTTCACCTCTTCTTCCAAGTCACCTTTTAGACATGGAGGACTCGGATGATGAAGGACCTTTTGGAGAGGCTCATAGTCCTTCGGAACTCCATGTGAAATATCAGGAAGAGGAAGAAGACAACAAATATTATGAGGATGATTAAGGTCAACAGGTTGAGGAATACTATTGCACACCCTCTACTCAGAAATGGGCTGAGCACCACTAATATCCGGACTACCATCACCCGCAGGAGCAGGCATTTATGCCTTGTTCACTTATAGAGGATCTTCAAGACATGTTGGCGGATTACAGATGGCGCTTTCTGCCACAGACGGAGGTACCACCATCTACTCCGCCAAGTACAGCTTCTGTTCCACCAGCAGAGATTCCACCTCCAATAACACCCAGATTGACGCCGCCACCACACGCTGTTCCTCCGCCTAGGGACTATCCTTCCACATCGGAGGATGAAGCAAGGGAAGAAGGTGAACTACCGTCTCCGCATGATGAATGGCAGGATTATGTTATTCCTACTCCATCTCCTCCTCAGTACCCTACGGCTGATTCCCCTCCTGAAGACATTTGGGGGTTTCATTCTATTATGGAAAGGGCAGCAGAGAAATTTCATCTACCCATCACAGTAAAGCACTCAGATTGCTTCTTGTATGATTTCATGGATCAAGCGCGAAAATAAGTAAGGTCTATTCCTATCATTGACCACCTATGGCAGGAGGGCGTCAAGATTATGAAGAACCCCGCTACGGTGCCAGCAGTCCTGCCACGGATTGACAAGAAATACAGGGTTCTGGATGATGCTCCTGCATGTCTCACAGGGCGCGCGCGGCCAGACTCGGTGATATCACAGGCTGCACAGAGACGATCTTAAAATCCAGCAGCCCCTATCTCAGTGCCACCAGATAGAGATGGTCGACGCCTTAAGACTATAGGCAAAAGGTTTTTTCTCATGTCAGCCGTTACAGTAAGAGCTGCTAATGCTTTGGCTATCCTGGCACGCTATGATAGGCAGATGTGGTCTGACATCAAGCCTATGGTTGATCTCATTCCTGAAGAGCAGAGGCAGGAAGCAAAGAAGACCTTGCAGGAAGGAGAAGCGAGCCTCTTCTGAGATCATTGACAATGCCATGGACATAGCCTCAACTGGGTTTCGGCAATTGGCACGCGCTGCTGTTCTGAGGCGTCAGGGCTGGCTGAAAGCCACTTTATTTCCACCTGAAGTGCAAACAAAGATTTTGGATACTGCATACGACGGGGATATGCTTTTTGGCAAGCATATAGATGAGGCCCTTCTTGCCATTAAAACGGACACTGACATTGCTAAGTCACTGGGCTCTTTACAATATAGAAGGCTACATTTCCGAGAGGCACGGGGACGTGGCTCTTCCTCCTATAGAGGATCTTACTTCTGTTCCCAGCCGTTTTAGCCTTACCAGCAATACAGACCATCACAGTTGTATCACCAACCAACTAGGGCTGGTTTCTCTAGACAAGGAGCCCGTTGGAAGCCTTTGCAACAGCCCAGAGACACAGGTCGCAAGCAATGACCCAGTAGAAGTACCAGCTACTCACCTGTTCCAGCATCAAATAGGGGTAAATATATCCAGATATCTCCACAATTGGAAAACTATCACCTCGGATCAATAGGTGTCGGACCTAGTGGCTTATGGCCACACCCTAGAATTCACTATCAAGCTACCCAACCACTCCCCCAAAAGGGGTGCATTCCCCTCATCTTCACTTATTGAAAAAAGAGATCAAATTGATACTTCTCAATGGAGCAATAGAAAAAGTTCCAATGGCTCAGAGAGGGAAATAATTCTATTCCCGTTTTTCCTTGTGCGAAAGAAAACAGTGGAATGGAGACCTATTCTAGATCTTCGGCATCTCAACAAATACCTCCGCAAACAAACTTTCAGAATGATCACTCTTTCAGACATATTAAATCTCCTGAACAGCGGAGACTAAATGACATCTCTAGACTTGGAGGATACTTATTTTCAAATCCCCGTCCATCCCAAGCATTGCAGATATCTTCGATTCACAGTGGCTGGTACTCACTATCAGTTTCAAGTCCTTTCCTTCGCATATTCACCAAGTATCTGGACCCAGTAGCAGCTGCTCTCAGGAAGCAGGGTCACCAGGTCTTTCCATACCTAGACGACTGGCTTCTGAAGGCGTCAACTACGCAATAAACATTAGCAGTGACAAAAGATTGCATTACACTTTTTCAAAGACTAGGTCTCACACTCAATGTCAAAAAATCTTTCACAATACCCACTCGGAGGATGACTTTTCTCAGAGCTATCCTGGATACGCATCTGAACAAAGCTTTCCTTACACAGAAACAACAGGATAGGTTAGCATCTCTGGCCCAAATAATATCAAAAATAAAGTTCATTTCAGTGAGGTCGTACAAATCGCTCCTAGGTATGATATCTTCCACCATCAACCTGGTACTAAATGCATGTCTCAAAATAAGACAGTTGCAGGAAGAATTGCAAGTTAAGTGGAACCAATCGCATGGTTCGTTCGAGGATCGTATTCTGGTTACGTCAAAAATAAGGGCATTGGGCTGGTGGGCTCACCAGTCTCATCTTTCACAAGGCCTCACGTTCATTCCGTTAGTCCCACAATTTATAATTACCACGGACACTTCCATGGAAGAATGGGGAGAGCATCTCCAAGATCTGCAAATCCAGGGGAAATGGTCAAGCCACAAAAGGCTGATGCATATCAGTGGCCTAGAACTCAAAGCTATCTTTTTCACGTTTCAAGCATTCCTCCCGAGGATAAAAGGGTCTTGAGTGTTGGTGCGGACAGACAACACAACCAGCATGTATTACATAAACAAGCAGGGAGGCACGAGATCTTTAACAATTCCACAGGAAGCTCAGGTTTTATGGGATTGTCTCACAAATCACAACATCTCTCTGAGAGCTGAGCATGTCCCAGGGGTGCGCTTCACGCTGGCGGACACCCTCAGCAGGACCAACAGCGATTGTCACAAATAGGAACTGAATCAAGCCCAACTAGACAAAAGTTTTGCAACATGGGGGAAGCCAACTCTAGACCTATTTGCAACAATTTTACGCAAGTTGTTATCACCTCCTAGGGTCTTGGCGGAATGCACTTTCGATGCTATGGTCCGGGATCTATGCGTACGTTTTGCCCCCCATCCCATTGATTCCCAAGGTCATAGCCAAGATGAAGAAGGAGTCTTGTCTCCTAATAATAATCGCTCCCAAATGGCCCGACAATGCGGTACATGGAGCTTCTTCTAACTTTGGAAACCGTACCAATACGCCTTCCTCCAGCTCCAATGCTACTTTTAATGCATCAAGAGGAGATTCTACATACAGACCTGACGTCGCTGAACTTGCATGGCTCCAGAATTCCAACATCTCAGAATAACCCCAGAATGTAGAACTATACTTTTTAAGGGGAGAGCAGACAGCACAAACAAAACGTATCGATTTAAATGGAAACGGTTCTGTTGTTGGTGTCAGCAGCACAACCTACACTCTTATGAGGCCTCTCTGGAGCAAATTTTACCATACCCGTTAATGCTGGCAAAATATGGGCTCGTGGATTCCCCAGTGAAAGTGCATTTGGCAGCAATTTCAACATACAGACATGGCCTCACTTTGCTCGTCAAGTTTTATTAAACAGTTCATTAGAGGTTTATTCAGGGCTTTTCCTGCAGTAATGTTGCCTCCTCCTGAATGGCACCTTAATGTTGTACTCTCACAACTAATGAAACCTCTGTTTAAACCCATACATAAAGCAGATCTTAAGTTCCTTACGTGGAAGGTAGCTTTTACCACACAACAGCCTTTTCTGCGTTTTACTGACGATTTTGTCATTCTCAAGACAAATCCAAAGTTCAGTCTTAAAGTTCCTTCTCAATTTCATCTGAATCAACCAGTTATTCTAAAGACATATTTTCCTAATCCGATATCTCCAGCGGAAAAATCCCTCCACACATTGGATGTGAAGAGGTGTCTTAAGTTCTATCCTCAACGAACTAAAACTTTTTTCGCAAATCCGATCAGTTATTACTTTCCTATGGACCTGGGAGTCTGGGTTCTTCAGTAACAAAGTCAACAATGGCAAGGTGGCTATCGGCAACTATTCAGTTCTGCCATTCTGCAGCAGGAAAAACTCTAAAAGACGGCCTAGAGCGCATTCAACAAGTTCAGTTTCCACCTCCGCGGCTCTGTTTGCTGGGGTTCCGCTAGATCAAATATGCTACTTGGAAGAGTACCCACTCCTTTGCAAAGAACAATTGCCTTCAGGCCACCCATAGGACGGATGTGTCCGTGGGCCAGGCAGTTCTACGACATCTGTTACAGTAAAGGTGAGCCTCTTGGTAATGTAGAATTTTGTTTTTTCAATTGCTATTTATTATATCAATTGTTCCTGTATTTTCTGGTTCCTATTCAAAGTTCAGCATCTCTACATACAGTATGGTGTTACTGTGATTTGCATGTATACTTGATTATATGAATTTAAAAAAAAAAGCAGGAATGAGAAACATGATACTATCAATCATCATCTGCTTAGTGCTTGTTATTCGGATTCAAGCATGTGAATCTATGAAAGATCCAATACTGAATAAGAAATTAGTTACTTACCTGTAACTGCAGTTATCCAGTATTGTTATCTTTCATAGATTCACATGCGACCCGCCCTTCTCCCCTTAGAGGCTCCCTTTTACTGACTCAGGTAATATAGTTAACTCTCACACTGAAAATCTGAGGAAGGGAGCTTCTCTTGGGAGCGCTGTCGCCTGATTGGCTATGGTTCAAGATTGTTCCATTTTTTTTTTATAGAAATGACATGAACGGACTAGCAAATTTTTACGCCTGTTTGCATGGTAATCTCTATGGTTATGGTTGTGTACTGCTTTATAGGATACTGTGGGACTCCCACTTCGACAACAGGAAAGATGCAAGGAAATGCTAGCAGGCACTTGTGCTAGCAGCAAAGTTCATTCGTACGTTTAGGGTATGCTTTTCACTGTTAATACATACTGTAAGCCATTGGCTTACATTCTTTTTTTATAGAAAACATTTTTATTGTAGTAGTTTATTCACAGTATATGTTAATAAACATGTATATATATATATATATATATATATATCAGATGTACAAAATATAAAAATCCATTGCAATATTTAAAATGTTTAAATACGAAATATTATCATTTAAAACTTCCTACCGGTAAAACAGATGATTGGGACCATCAAATAACTTAGTGATATAAAGGAACGTTCATTTTCTGACTTAAAACCAACTAACAATACAGATACAATAGTTAATGTTGACAATTGATTTAAAAGTGATCAATAGCGCCTACGCCAAAGAGTGCTTACATATAATGCACAACACATACAAAAAGATACTGTGAACACAATTCACTCAGTATTTTCAGAACACAGTAATCGCCTAGCTACAGTGAGTCTTGTTATTGAGAGTCGCTGACAAACTGGAATTACCCATCTGCTCCCAGGTTTTCACATGGGCAGGACACAAAAATATAAAGTGTGCCATAGTTTCAATGCTTCAATTACATAAAACACAAAGTGGTGATACAGTAATCATCCGTCATTTACTTTACATTAATTGGTAGGATCCCATATCTGAATGTTAAGTAGGTGGGCCTCGCCAATGGAGCTTGGAGCTTCTTTCATATTTAGAAATTGTTCAGATGATAGCAGCTATGTTGCAAAGACATTATCCCAGTATCTACACTTCGGTTTAAAAATCATGCATTTGAGCAGTTTATCCGGGTAGTCCCATGCATCATGTAGTCTTATTTTTATATAACCACATCTTAACTTGTTTAAACCATGGAATTTGGCACATTTTGTCAGGCAGTTTAGCTTCAACAACTGCCTGTTTAATTGGAATCTGGACCTTATTCATCCATAGCTTAACCCAGTAGTCTAAGGGTTTAAGTGTAGATGTGAAACATTTTTCAGGCCTAAATCTAAGCGTAGTGAAATAAGAGGGTGTTTCGGGACATGTTCCATAGTGATCTATTAAGTCTGTTTTCTACAGTCTCCAGGCCTTTAGTCTGGCTAAATCCTCAAATTGTTACCACGTATAGGGCAGCCCCAAGAACCCTAGCCCAGTAAATCTCCAACAAGGGCGATACTGTCCGATAAGTAAATCTGTTCAATTTGCTAACAGTTGCTGCTGCCCCCCAGGTATTGCAGAGTCATCTGGCTTTCCAAAATCTGAGCAGTCCATGTTAGATAATTAGCCAGTCTTACGCCCAGATAGTGGAAGTCTTTAACCTGTTCCAGATTCCTAGGTCCAAGGCACATCTTCCTCTAAATGTGTTGTGGGGCTGAAAGGTCATGAATTTGGTTTTAAGAACATTCATTTCCAAGCCACGTTTTTCACAGGTCACTGAGAACTGATGCCAAATATTTAGTAGCCCCATTGATGTTTAGATAATAACAATGTGTCATTAGCAACAAGGAGGGCAGGGATTTGCTGGCCCACTAGTTGGGGCAAAGGCACGTCCTTGTCGGACCCCTCTGGAGATAGCTATGCGTTCAGTTAACCTGCCCTCCTTACCACACCTCACTTGTGCATAATTTTCTTTATGTGAACAGGTTCTTAAACATAAAAGATCTAGCAGCATCCCATTTCCTTAATTACCCATCTCATTGGGAATTAAGTCAAAAGCTGTTTTTAAGTCAACGAACACCACAAAAAAGTACCGCTTATTGATAATGATAACTTCCCATACAGTCAGCAGGTGAGAAATACCTGAGCTATAGTGCTCGTGTGCATGTTAAAGCTCACTTGCAAATGGGATAAGTCTGTATCTTCACCAGGACCTGCTTACTGAAAATGTTATGACTATTATCTATCAGACTGATGGGCCTGTAATTACCCAGGTCTCCTTTGTTCCTTTTTGGAAATCTGAATTATTTCTGCCCCCTTCCATGTTTCTGGTATCTCTGCCACCATCACCATGGCATTGGAGATTCTATTTAAAATGTAACCCCATATAGTTGGCTCAAAACTATATAGGTCACCAGGTATTCTATCTAGTCCTGGCGCTTTACCTTTTTCCCAAGCATTCAATTGCTGCAATTGTATGTGACAGGGAGAAGAAAACATTATTCCTGCTACCCAAATCCTGTACTTCATTCAGGCCTTTACTGCTAGTATCAGATCCTCCTACTGTCTCTTTGATGGAATGAAGCTTGCTGAAGTGCCTTTCCCAGGCATGCAGCTGTATGTAAAAATCATCTTCCTTTACAGTGAAAGGTACCCCTTTGGCAAGCAAATGCCAAAAGGACCAACTGTCTTTCATTGTGGCCACCCTAGCCAATTCATACCAGTTTTCCTCCTCCCAGCTCTTCTTGGCATGAGCCTGGGCTCTATTGTATATTGGAACATTGGAATGTTGGCATGTCCATTGAAGACAATGGACTGCTGCGGGCTTTTACAGGCCGGTAAAAGCCCGCAGCGTCAACATTCCAATGTTCGCTTTGTTCACAGCAACAGCTGTGAACAAAGCCTCACGGAGCCCGAGGGGATTTAAATCCCCTCGGGCTCCGTGAACATTTTTTTTTTTTTAATAGAACATTCTGCCCTGTGTGGCAGAATGTTCTAATAGCCTTAGAACCCGCCGTAGCGGGCTCTACTGGCTATTAAAGTCCCTCTCCCTTGTTAAATGCCCTCGCCTTCGGCTCGGGCATTTAACGCAGGGAGCGGGCCTTTAATAGCCGGTAGAGCCCGCTACGGTGGGTTCTAAGGCTATATTTTCCTTTCTTCAGCTGTGGATACTTTGAAGTCGCCTTTTACAGCAGACATTAGATTGCAGATTGCATCTGTCTTACAATCCTTGCTGTACCATTCTGCCCCTACTCATCTAGGAATATTAGTCTTCGATGCTCTATAAAAACACGCGTTGATAGTGGTAAATAGGTTATTAAAAAAGAGCATAATATCTGACTCTGATTGGACTTGGCCATCCATTGACCTTAAGGAGGAATAACCATCAGTTTATATTGAGGCAAGTATTCCATTGGCCGATGTACACAAGGCCATTTCAATCTCCTGCCATCATTAGAAGATAGTATTGTTGTTATGGGGAGATATGGAGTGTTCCTACCTCAAGGGCCAATGCATTGTGGTCACTATCAGTTTTATCAGTGACTACCATGTCCTGTAAATGGGACCAGAGATTCAGTGCCGTCAATATATCATCTTTCCTGCTTCTGGAACTTGCCCTTTGGAATGTATACTTGGAATCTCTATTTGATATTGTGCGTCCATCACAGGTGCATAATCTGCAGGTTAGAGAGATGGTTGCAGTTTCGAAGGCCACCTTAGAACTTCTCTTTATAGGGTAATTCAATAACCTGGGGATAACCCTTTCCTCGTCTTCCTCTAGTGTGAGATTTTGGATGATTTCCAAGGGCTTGAATGTCATGTTAAAGTCCCCAGCTATAACAAGATGGTTCCCAATTTTGGAATTTTCCAAAAAATCTGCTAGGGCTAAGAAAGTTTCAGTCTCACAGTTTTTGCTAGTAGGACGATTGTAGATGTTCAGCAATCTTAAATCAAATTTCTCCTGTGGAGAATTAATGTCAAGTCCCAAGATATCACGGATGTTAAGATGAATCCCTTATATTGCATACCAAGTTAGTCTTAATCCAAATTGTCCTCCTGAAGGGCTGCCTGCAGTAGATGGTCTTGCCTCTACGCTGTAGTCCATGAAGCCTGCCCTGAATATTGGTTGTAGGGCCCAAGTTTCTTGTAACACACAGGCATGAAATGTATCATTTTTATTAGCTTTTGAACACAAACAAAACAACACATAATGTCCTGTCCACACAAGGAATCTGCAACAAAGATCCATAAAAGACAGTGTATACCTCTGACATCTCCCAAAACTTTCAAGATCCTACAAGACCATAATAGGACCCCTGTTTGCCCCACACTCTGCCATGTTTTTTTGGGCATCCCCTAGCAATACAAATAGGTCCCTCCACATTAGCTCAGTGACCCATCTCCATTCTCGAAGCAGTGGGGCTGACGATTTCTTCCAGTGTTGTGAAGTCTGTCTTTGGCAAGGTCATTGGTTTACATTCTTATTGCCATGAATTTTCATTTGAGAATATGTGATGCAAGTTTGACTAGGCTTGGTTCAGAACGGTTGAAACATGATTTTGTTGAGGACCATGCACCAGGAGCTAGAACTTTGAGAGGAAAATGCCGAGGAGAAAAGGGATGTGTTGAAGAGGATGCAAATTTTTTGTGAATCTTATTATGTGGGTGGAAGTAGGTTACATACTTAAGAGATTGGAGTAAGGATTTTACTGAGATTAAATGGTGCCCCAAGGAAACACTTTCAGCCACGGTGTTTGCAAGCTTACTAGAAAGTCAGTCTGTGGCTTCTCATAGAAGATAAGCTGATTCTGCCTATGGAACAGAAGTCAAAGATGGTGGACCTTGCACTAAAGGTGAGTTAGTGGTGTGACATAGAATAAGAAGATATTACACAGACGGTTTTGGTGGCTTTCATGAATTTGAGTACAAAGTAGAAGGTGTAATGTGGGTAGGACCAGTGACAAACGACAAAAAGTCAAAATGAAAGCTGTGGACGAATTTGGGTAGCCAGAGGAGATTCAGGAAATATTTTGCATACATTTATTGGACAACTTTAATGTATTGCTGGTAGAATACAAACTTGTCATTGTTGGAGCAGAAGGAGGTGTTTTTGTTAGGGACCTGAACACAACGTGTTGCTAAGATTGAAGCTGAATGTATTTTCAGAAGTAGGTTTTCCAGAGGAAATAATGTCTGACAGTGGAATCCAGTTCGTTACCTAGGAACAGTCATTTAAAAAAAATTATAAATACAAGCATTCGCCATAATCATTGTATTACCCATTATCCTCTAGGCAGTGGCATGACATGGCTGACAAGTCACTGATTGTGTGAGGTGGCAAGTGGCTAATGTTAATCTGCTATTTAAAGTGATGAGATCAATAATTTGGGACTGCCATAACACGCCTCACAGCTCCACTATGAAAAGTCCCTTTATAACTTTAGAAGGAAGAGTTGCCAACACCCTTGTAAGTCTGGCCTGCTTGAGAATGTGGAGAGAAAAGAATGTTAAAGAAAAGGGTGTCAATCTGCCAGAGGAAGAGCACAGTTGAAAGTTCTAGGGTCACTTTTAATTAAGGATGGATGTAGGGTGAGATTGCTAAGAAAGGTTTAGAAAGAGAATCCAAGATGTTACGAGGAAATGGTTGGACACTTAAAGGCAAAAGTAGTGCAAGTGTAAATAGGTCGGTGGTGGGATTTAGAAAGGGAAGCAGTGTTTGGTAGAGACAGTATGGGAAGAAGGAATGAAAGTCTGAAGACGGGAGGTCAACCACAGTAAAAGGAAGTTACCAAACATTAGTTTACATTGTGTCAAATATTTTCTTTTTAAGTTGTGTGAAAAATGGAGGCTGTGGTGTTTGCTTGCCTTGTGCCATGTTCTATTTATTGGCTAAATGGAATAACATCGGCTTCGTAAAAAAATGGTTGCAAGTTATGCAAAAATGTTTTGGAAATCCAGTGAGATTTTGTGAATCGACCAATGCAATATTACATTGTTTCACAAAATCACCATTCAGAATGGGTAACAATGCAAACCTCATGAACAATAATGAGGTCAAAATTGTGGCGTACTGCAATTGGATGCCATTACTGCGACGGTGACCTGCTGGGGTCACCAAACCTCCATAGTCATGTTTAAAATAGTTTTTTGTTTTTGTTTTTAATGCAGAACGTTTTCCTTAAAGTTTGTTTGAGATTTGCCAGTGGCCCCCTGAACTCTACTCCTTTGCGAATGGGTTAGCCTCTCTTATGAGCTGCTGGTAATCTTTGAACAGATGGCGACTAAAATTGTGGTCGTGAACCATTGATACATTTGAAAGGTGTGTGCCTTAATACACTCATTCCAAATTGTGACTAGTCATGCATTTCTAAACCCATTTTGCAATTCTGCAACCATTTACAGTATCACAAAGTGGGTTTAGTACGTAGTAGAAAGCCATTTATCTGTTGCAACCCCTGTGATTTCGTCAGTCATAGGATGGGCAACTGTTAAATCATGTAGTACATCTGGCCCCGAGTTACTTCATTTCGTTACAGGCTGCTGCATTGTTGAAGCTTGCTGTGGAATGGTTGTGAATCAGTTGCTGAGACAGGAATATGGTCCCTCCATTTCTCCCTTATATGTGGGGGAAATAAAACTCTTTCTGCAGCATCTTGGTGGTGTTGCCTTTCACTAACAGTCACAGACAGTAGAATTTTCAAATAAATGATGATACCATTAATAGCGATGCATCGGAAAGCCATGTTTAGTGTGTGATGTTTTATTGCAGTCATATCCCATATTTATTGTATTCTCGAGTCTTGATTTATATATCTGCTGATGATGGCGTACCAGCGTGATACCCAAACTTGCTTACAATTTGTAGACAGTAATGATTTTTTTTTTGCCTTTTGGTGCCTACCTTGATCAAAATTTGAATCAGCTAAACTGTTTCTTCCTGAGCGTGCCTTTGTAGGTTTCTGGTTGATTTTATGTATTTCCTCGTGTGTGATAAATTCTGGTTAACAAGGCGAATTGTAATCCACCGGTTGGTTAATGTATTTCCTCGTTGTGTTAAATCCTGGTTAAGAATTTGAATTGTAATCCACCTTTTTGTTCACCTAGCTGTTGCGGAGTTCTTTAGTGAACAACAGGACTCAGGCCAAAGTAGCTGAAGAGCTTCGCATGCAGGAGTTCGCCATCACCAACGACAAGAACAAAAAACCAGTGGCACTGCGGACGAAAACCCTGGCTGACCTCATGGAATGTACGTGCATGGTGAAACATCAGCATCGACAGATTTCTGCTTTCTCACTAAATGTAAAAGTTGAATTGAAGCGCGGAAGTGTCATGATGTACTTTTCTTGGTTTTGGCGAGTGCAGCAGTTCTGAGCCCCGAGTGCCATTCTTTCATTAAAATTATTTTTTCAGTGTCAATTAAATTGTTCCTAGGGCTATTCTAAAATGAGGTGTTAAAGAATTCCATTCGCCTATTATTAAAGCTGCATATTTTAATACTTTATTTTGTGATTTTGTATGAGTGCCATTTTTAAGAAATTGACTTTGCCCACCAAGTATCAGTTTTATGCTGATGGAATGTAATTTTATTTCTAGCCTTCATCGCTGCCCTTTACATCGATAAGGATTTGGAGTATGTTCACCGGTTCATGAATGTTTGCTTCTTCCCACGTTTGAAGGTAAATCTACTCATCTTCTTCATGGGTTACATGCTTTTCGTGCTGATTTCAGATTATTTCCAAAGGCTGGATTGTAAAAATGTTTGCCATTACGAGAAACGGGTTATGTGACCTGCAGTGTAGGTATCTGCACACTGGACCTTTCAGTGGTTGGTTCTTTTCCTCCTGCTATTGGCAATCTTATATGTTCCATTTGTTTTTTATATATATATATATATATATATATATATCTGTTGTAGGTTTTATACTGCACACGCTACAGACCTATCTTTAGACATATTTCATTTTAGAACATTGAGAATGCTGCTGCTCTCACCTCTCGGTAGATTTAGGCAGAGTAGTAATTTTAAGAGTTATTTTTCACCAAGTTAAGGCGGAAGAGATCCCAAGTGATCAGCTAGTTCAATACATACAGGAGATTGAGATTTAATGTGATTTTGTGACTAGCTTATCAGTGAATCTTAAACGTTCTTTGGAGTAAACCTGCAGTTTTAGTTCTTATGTAAGCCAGAAAACAGAATGCTGCTGGAAAGGTTTACACCTGATCAGGATGGCGGGATAGGTGAAGGAAAGGATTTCTCTAAATTACCCCGGCTGAAATAAAAATATTTTATTAACTGCACCTTTTTACTGCTTGAAGTGTTTATTGCAATTGTGTTTTCACCTATTTGATTTGCAAACGTATTAAATGTGAGACGTGGTCAAAGCAGGTCAGGTTGGTGAGGCCATGCATCTGAAATCGGGACTTGAGTAATCATTTTACAAGGCAAGACCGTGGACAAACTACAGACCTATCTTGAAATCTCCAAGACTGATTCGAGTAGGTCAAGGATGCAATTGGACAATGTAGGCTGCTGTTTGGTTACAAGTGCCTTTTCAAGAGCCTCCATGAGTATGAGAAGCCAGACTATTATCCACCTGCTGAGTTTAGTGAGGGTTTCCTGAGGAATGGCTTCAGGTTTGTGACCTGCTGGGTGGGATAGGTTTGACTGCATCATCTGGTTTGCCAATAGTTCTGCACAGGAAATGTCCTGCTTTACAAAGATACATCTTCTGAAACCTTGGATAGCTCCTAGCATTGGTGCAGAGTTCTTCTGACTTGCAAGGGAAGTAGAAGTAGGTGCCTTCATGCACCTGAGCCAAGTAATTGAACTTAACGGTAGTAATGTTTTGGATGACTTGTAGCCAAGTATATATTTCTACCTAATAATTGAGGTTTATTCACTATTCTCCAGCATTGTGTGTTGTACTTCACGTAGGCCAATTTTGAAATCCCCTTAATACTGCACATGAGTTTTGGAGTGGGTTGTTTTGGGGATCTTCATTGCTAGTAAGTCTATTGCTGATTCTCTTTGCAGTAAAAGCCACAAGCTTACATTTATGGGAGCTTGAGCTAACTTAGAGCACTTCCCAAAGGTTTGTGGTGTGTTTGGGATTAAACCCTGCTCTATTTTAACTTTACTTGCCTGGCCAGAAAAAAAAGTAATTTATTGGACAGAATTTGTGCAGCATGGATTAGCTCCCTCATCATTAGAGAGTCACCCGTAGTCTCTGTCCAGAAATCAAACCCAAAGTTGTAGAATTTTACATGGCTCTGGGATGGACCAGGTAATGAAGAACCAAAGTGACAACACATCTTCCAGTGACGTGGTGCAGAGAGAAGAAAAAATATGGAAAAAGTAGATTGGTTTGTGTCAGGTGAGTCTTGATGTATCTGGAACAAATACATGTGTGCTCAAAGACAAGTACTCAAGGACAGTTTTCACATAGTCCAGTCTGGGTCACAAACCCAGCTTGAATCAGAAACCCACACTAACCTATGAGCGCATGATGTGCATCAGTCGGTGATTAAGGAAAGTATGTTTATTCAATTTATGTTGCAGTGCACAAAAGGGTGGCAAAGCTCTTCTGAGAGCAATAGGATGGAGTAGCAGAATCTGAGGTTTCTGGTGGCGGCAGTTGTTATTGGCACTTTTTAATTACCCTCAGAGCTCAGTTCTCACATTGTTGCTTTTTATTGGCCATGCAGAAATGGTTGGGCAGATCCTTTACAGGTTTGACTCTTGTCCCTCTCTAAACTGATGACACACAGAAGGCATGTGAGGGCTGTCAAAGGTTTAGGAATGAATGAAGACAGCCTGTAAAACTTGAGTTAAACTGCAATTGTAAGTGTAAGATCAAGAAAAGAAGAGACTGTTAAAATTCTTCCATTGGACCAAGGAGTGAGTGTCTCTTAGGACTGATGGTCTGTTAAAGCCTTGCACCTTGAGTTAAATGCGTCTGCCATTGTCTGAATTTTTCTGATACTGTTATTTTCAGAGGCCACATGTAGGAATGCGTTGCCTACTTAGGTTTTGTCTCACATTGTACATGATAAAACTCCTTCTACATAGTACTCTGTTTAGCTACAGCAGATTTTACAGGCTCAGAAACTGGGTGATTTATTTCAGCTGAAGTGGTTACATCAACCGCATTACATTCTCCCTCTGTGATCTCCAAAGAGTGCCTGTGACCTGCTCTGTTTCGTTTACCGACATCTGTGGGCAGTAAATGTTTAGAAATCAACTTGCTCCTGGCTAAATATAAAGCAGGCTAATGCTGGCATACATTTGGCTGGTGGTTAGTTTCAGCTCAAATACATATTTTAATCTGTCCTTAGTTTGCCACTAGTTCTTGAGGGAAGATCACTCTTGAGACATTTCCTACTACTAGATGTCAAGATGTCACTTGTAGTGAGTTTGTATGTTCTGATGGATGAATATTACAGCAGATTCTCCACCACATGAATATGCTCACCTGTGCGCTTATATTAGTTGTGATTTTTCCACATCTCATCAGTGTAAATCAGAGCTCCCTTTCAGGTTCTTTCTCACTAACACAATTATCTCCTTTAGTGACTAGGACAGGTGTCTCCTCAAAGGTCCCCAGATTTTAAGCCTTTCTGGTCCCCCACATCATCTGTATGTTGTGTCTGAAATCGGGCATGATGCTGTGGCTTGTGACTCTTTTTCCTCCATGCACCCAAAGGGCATTATGTACTAGGAAGCCATGTTATTTTTGCTGAGGCCCACAGGACAACCAATGCAATCTCCCTCTTCCAAAGATAAGTCACCCTCAAGGAAATTTTTAAAGAAATCTTCCCAAAAACAAAGCAGAAAAAGTGCAGTAATTTTTCCTTTGGGAAGAGGTCCAGTTCAACGTTTTGATGCATTTCTTCAATGCTGGATGAATTACCACTCACCTAAGAAGTAGAGACCAGAGTCTGTAGATGACCCGCAACCCTCTGAGCCCAAAAGTGGATCTGTTGCTGCAGGTATGGCCATTTCAGTGGTTCTGACCCTGCCACTGAACACCTGTGTTTCAGGCCCGGCACATAAACTGAAGTCAGATTCTACAAAGACACTGACCGTTGTTGGTTCGGGGTGCTCTTAGGCTTTGACTCCAAAGTCTATGGTATAAGGAGAGAAATCAAACTCTTTGTTCAAATGCCTGAAGAAGGGTTATTGCCTCAGCCTCCTCCTCTGCTTGCTCTGCCCCTTCAAATCCATCTGACTCCTCCCGCTCAGAGCACCATCTTCAAGTGGGAGGTGACTGCTGGGTCATTCAGATGATCTGCTGGAGCTGCACCCTTCCCTTCCTACCCTCCTGCCGGGGCACCCCTTAACCCCCTTCTTATCAGGGCATGCTCGCTGACTTGTGCTTCGATCTTCAAGGCAGTAGTCACTGACTTACTGGAAAAGGAGGCCATAGAAGTGGTGCCTCCAGAAGAGAAGGGCATCAGTTTTTATTCTGTTTGCTTCAAGGTCCCGAAGAAAAGATAGAGGAATAAGGTGGATCTCCACCTTTTCAAACTATTCATCCAGCATGACAAGTTCAAGATGTTGTCCCTCAGCGATTAATTGGTGTAATTGGAGCTCCAGGACACACATTTTCATCTTCAAATCGTCCCCATCCACAGCTATTACTTGAGTTCTTTATTGATGACAGCCCCCATATGGCTTTGCATGGCAGCTTTGCTGCAGAGATCAGTATTTCTGTACAAGGCATCTAGTTGATCAAGGCGGAGTCCCTGTTGCTGCTCGAGGAACATCTCCAGGTGACAAAATATTTTCACTACCATCTGAAGTTTTTGTCAGTGTCCAGAAGTTGTATCTGCCGTCCATACATAGGCTGACTCTTGTCCTTCAATCCTTTATGGAGGGCTTCCTTCCCCCTCAAAGATGGCAGGTATTCTTGAGACTATTCAGATGTGTCGGATTCTAGCCCGGTTCCTGGCCTGGTAGGTTTGGCTCCCAGGCCTCATAGCATTGGTCATCTTGTTAATCTGTCACTCCAGATGGCAGATTAGAGTCCTTCAGTAGCGTTTTGGCTGGGGGTGCTTGCAGTACCAAGGGAGGTGTTGCAACCACAGCCTCCTCTTCCAGCTAGTGCAGCAGGATCTGCACTGAGGGATCGCCCTTTCAGCCCCCACACAAGTTCAATCACCAGCCTTGCCCTGAATGCTTATCTGAGTGACATGAGAGCACAAGCATTTTTGTCATCTTGCAGTACCACCTGCACATAAATGTGTTCGAGCTATTGGCAGTCCGCCTTGCACTGAAGGCCATTCTCGCTTCCTTTTCCCTTCTACCACCATCCATTATATGAACACATATGGCAGTGTGGGGTTTGAACATTATGGTAGAAAGTGATTTACATGTGTGTGATTCATGGAAACAATTTGGATTCTTCCCAGGAGCTGCTCACCTTGGTGTCTCCTTCAGTGTGAAGGTGAATACACTTGGGAGGACCACTAGTGTGAAATACACCCTAAGGTGATCAAGAGTATCTTCTCCAGATTGGGGTTTCACTTTGTGGATCTCTTCGCCACATCCTTGAACAGGTAGTTTCCTCAGCTTTGTGCCTCACTGTACACTTAGATTGCTTCTTTGGGAAATCGTTCAGGCTCAACTACTCTCAGGTCATGGTGTAAATCTTGCTGATGATTTTGCTTCTGCTAAAAGTCCCGTGGAGGCATGGGCACAACAACCACAGCTGATCATAATCACCCCACACAGGGAGACAAGGTTCTGGTACTCTGATATTTTGGTACTCCATATTTGACATATTTGACCACCGTTTTATCTTCCAGGCAAGCTGGATCCATGAGTGTCTGGTCCTCCACTACAGTTTCAAGGATTGCTGCTGCATGCATGGAAATTGAGTGGTGCCAGCTAGAGTCCTTTTGCCTCCCTGATGAGGTTGCAGACATCATCTTGCCAGCTAGAAAGTTTCTGCACTAAATTCATCTATTCAGGCTGCTTAAACAAGTTTGTGTGGTGGTGTGAATTGGGGAAAAATAATTTGTTCATATCTTGCTTGTTTGTAATAGGATTTTATTGTACCTAGCAAAGCATGGTACCCTGGTGACTACTTTAAAGGCTACCTTGCAGCTGTATCTTCATTTCAGTGTCTTCCTTATCAACCTTCTCTGTTTAAATCATCACTAGTGGCAGATTTTCTGAAACGCCTATCGACTTGCATACTTTTTGTTCCTTCCCGCTTCATTTGTTATCACATTTGCACCTTGTTTAACTTTCTTGATGGCATTTCTGTTCAAGCTGTTGCATAGTTTCAGTTCAACTTCTTACTCTCAAAACAGTGATGTTAGTGGGCTTTACTTCTACTTGTAGGACCAAAAACTTCAGGCCCTTTCATCTCGCCCACCATTTACAGTTTTATCTGGCTAAGTTGGTTCTTCACACCTGCCCATCCTTCGTACCATAGGTTGTTTTGGTCTTTCATATGGCCCAGTCCATCTTCCTTCTTCCCTCCTCCACATCATACCAAGAATGAAAAACAACTGCATAGACTAGATTCCTATCATACGTTGACAACACTCAGCAGAACAGGATGGTGAATCAGCTCTATGTTGGCTTTGCAGGAGCTAAGAAGGGCAAGGTGGTGACCACGCACATTATTTGTAGCTAGGTCATCATCTATATCAAAGTATCCTATGTTCTAGCCAAGAAAGACCTGCTGGAGGCCATTCATGCTCATTCCATCAGTCACATGGCTGACTCTGAAGCTCTTTCCAGAGGCATTTTCTCAGTTGCTGACATCTTCTGAGCAGCTCAGTGGTCATTGTTGTATAGTCTTTCCAAGCGCTACTCCCTAATGTCGACAGCTTGCAGTGACTAGTACTCTGCCCAAGCTGTCTTGCTTGACTCCCTTGGTTAATGGGTACTGCTTTGGGACTCATCCATAAGGTAAAAAATGTGTGAGGAAATGTATCTATCAGAAAAGAAAAGTTACTTATATTTGCTAACAATATTTCTGGTGGATACATAATCTCCCTGCATGTCAGATTTCTCAGCGTCCACCTTTCTCCCCGATGATCTAGTACCATTAATAATAAGATCCCAAGGTATGCAAAAATATTGTTGATGTATTTGCACTGCTGTGGCTCTCGGTTCCTCTCTGCACTCCTCTACGAGGAGTGGAAAAATATCGGGAACGGATGTGCTCGTGCAAGAGAGCCACGGTCATTCTCTGGTGACATCACGCCTGAAAGCCGCGTCATACTGGAGCCATGTGGCACCACCTTTAAACATAGTAAAGTCATTGCTAGTAAGAATGTTTTCTGGACCAGTCTGATGCCTGCAAAAATAATAAGGTAAGGAATCTGTCAGAAACCTGTGTCCACCAGAAATATCGTTGCAAGTAAGTAATTTCTTAAATGAAAAAGCAAAAAGGTTGATGCATCCCTTAAAAAAAAAGTGTTATTTTCTTCAGGAGTTCATTTTGAACCAGGACTGGAATGACCCAAAATCACAACTTCAACAATGCTGCCTAACTCTCCGAACAGAAGGAAAGGAGCCAGACATTCCTTCTTATAAGTAAGATTTTGTCTGATGCAGGTCTGATTGTTGGTCTGTAGTTGTTTAGATATTGTTGTTTAACTGTTGGTATGGATATGGTAAATGTAAGGCTCAAAAAATGTACTGAAAGAAGATTATCCACTGTTCCTTCAATGTCTTTAAAATCCAGTTTATAGTATAATGATTCTGCGAGTAGTGTAATTATTTTGTTCAATGATTTCATCACCAAAACAAAAACACATGGGGTGGACATGGGTGACCAGCGCCATTGTAAATCACTGGTAATGCTGAAGACCATCAATTGCAGCAGTTTAAAGAACAGTGTTGTTGAAGTTTCTACCATGCTTCAGCCTGTCTTTATTATTATTCATAGTCTCAAAACGAGAACTTCAAATGTAGGTCTAATAGGGCCAGATCCATGCCACGATTCCAGGATGACAAGTGACTATAAATTTGGATTGAATGTTGCGTTAAGGGGATATCCTAAAAATATTTCATAGTTTGGGTCGTCCGGATCTTACGCTGGATGCCCATGCTTTGGAGCCACCACTAAGTGCTCACTCAAAAGATTCCTCATAGAGTTGTGTGCTTTGGCATGGCCCCTGTCTCTCCTTCCAGTTGCCAAAACGGTATCCCTTACACTACTTCTGCTGTCAATCTTCCTCCTAAATAAAAAAGCAGCTCACATCCCTAGCATGCGTCCGATTACTGCCAGAAGTTCTATGGATATTTGTTGTAATCATCTTCTGTCTTAGACAGAAAATATTGTGCAAACACACTTTCGAAAGTTGGATGTGTGCTCACAAATGGCTCAGTTGAAGTTTGATTCCCGGAAACTGAACTTAACTGAAGCAAAGTAACCTCTCATTCAGTCGAATGAATCACACTGCTGCTCTTCTCTTTTTTCATTTAATTATATATTGGGATATATTCATAAAAAGAGCGTAGCCTGTGTTGTCAGAGTTCATGCATACTTCCAATGAAGGAAGTGTAACTCATATTTTTGAATTATTGAATGCAAAACCATAACATGTTAGTTCTGTTTTTTAATGATAAAATATTAGTATGTAAATATAGAAAGAACACAAGAGCAACTTTGAGCTGACAATGTAAATTACACGTTTAAAGATATTCCATTTTTCATAACATCTGAATCATCATAAGAGTGCTGGACATCGTATGGTTACCTGTGCATGACTCATTAATGGTAAATACATTATAAGTGTTGTCCTCTGTACAGATGACAGCAGGTTTCCTGTACAGTCCATGTAGCATCACTAATTTCGTTTCTGATTGGACAAGGTGCACAGCGAGACAGTGGATTAGTTGTGCATGTATGCTCAACCATACTTATCCTCGCATTGCAAAGACCCTAAAGTGAAAAAGTAAACTGCAGTTGTAGTGATTTACTTTCCAAGTTCTGTGTTCTATGTATTCAATTAATATTGTGTATACAACAGTGTGTGACTGGACAACATGTTTTTTGTTCCAATGCACATTGGGCGGCACAGTAGAAGCCTGAGAATTGATGGTATTTGTTTTAGGTAGTAGTTGTGTGCAAGTAAAGATGGGTACCTGTCTATTTTTCCCCTTCTTATCTTTCTTGCTAGCTTCAGTTGAATCCACAATTTAATATTAGGAATAGATTCTAAAAAACGACACCTCCCTTCAGTCCACCTAACACCAGCCCTGCCCCCAATAGTTTCAAAATGTGGGACTGGCCATGGACTTCGCTTTGTATGTGTACATCCTAAAAAATCATCTGTAAAGGCATTTGCGCATCGCACACTGAGGCACTTGTACTTTGATGAAAGAGACAATAAAATTGTTGTCACTGGGATTTGGAATATCAGCTTCCCTTCTTTGTCTTGTCCCATCTACATGATCTTAGGCCTAGTAGTGCCATGTTGGGTGCGAGGCTGGGATAGATTACCCCATCATGCTCTTTATGACCCTCAGAACTTCTTTCCAGTATCCTAGAAGCAGTGAGCTGTGCCACCAGATGTTGACAGAATAACCTCTCTCCCTACATTCCCACCAATATCAGTCTGATGCTCCAGGAAACATGTGGCTTATTTATCTGGGATCAAGTACTAGTCTGTCAATTTCATTGCCAATGAAATTGTGATTTAATGCATTTCAGCAGATTGTTCCATAGTTCCTCCTCCTTTATATTCTTGCCTGTGAACTCCTCCCCTCTTAACGTATTTTTTCATGTACATGAGTTCATGGGGGTCACGAGGAATGGGTATAGTGTGAATGCTATACCATCATGACCCTTGAATTGATTGATCACTATCTCAAAGGGAACCCCTTTTTGCTTTTTTTGTTTACAGTAGAAATAGGCCAGTGTCTGGGCTAACATTATCTGAATGGGACTTCCTCTAGTAATGTAAATGCCACTTACAATTGTTGATTGATCTATTTGGCCATGTTCAAGCAGGTGTCCCGGCATAGAGCAGTGCTCATCTCTTCTTTTTACATATGATACCCCAAAGCAGTCGGCATTAAGTCTGGATTTGCATGCATAGGTATATTTGGGAATGGCTAACTCGTAAGCTGTGTTGGCAGTGCCATTGAGTCCAAGGTATACAGCAGCATGGTGGTAATTTGAGTGAAGTAGATTCTTTTAGGCCTGCTACACTTAAGCATCCCCATTATGTCCCGGCAGCCCTGTGCTCCAATGACTCATCCATGAACAGCCAGTGCCTGTTTGAATATTTGCAAACCCACTCTCTCAGTACGGAAAGCTGACATGCTCAACAGTCACGAATATCTGGAAATCCTAAACCACCTTTCCTGTTTCAAGCTTTTCACAGTTTAACAGACAATATTGGTAGTCTTCCTTGCCTGACATGCACAGAAAGTGGTTCCCTTTGAGAGTGATTAAGGCTATAGACAATTAGGCTCAATAAAACCTGCATCATTATTAGCTGTACTTTTTGATCGTTTCTTTTTGTCATTGGTTCACAACAAACTGTTTGTTGAATGTCCCCAGTCTTCTTTACCTGTGTTTGGAACACTGCATGTTATAACAAGACACACAATTGTCTAGATGTGCAAAAGAAATTTTATACAGAATTTGTTTGGCACCCCGCATACAATTCAGTTAAATACAGTTTCCAATCTCTTTTTTACATAAAAAAGTGCTGGTACATATAGGGGGTCATTACGACCTCGGCGGTCTTGCAAAAAGACCGCCGAGGCCGCGGGAGACAGAATACCGCCATTGCCAGCGGTATTCCTGGCTCCCTATTATGACATTTCCGCTGGGCCAGCGGACGGTAACAGTGTTACCGTCCGCTGGCCCAGCGGAAATGTCACATCAACATTGCTGCCGTCTCGTAATAGAGCCCGCGGCAATGCTGATGTGCAGCGGGTGCAGTAGCACCCGTCGTGCATTTCACTGCCCGAAATGAGCGACGGGGCTATGCCTGGGGGCCCCTGCACTGCCCATGCCAAGTGCAGGGGCACCCCAAGTCCCCTTACCGCCGTCCTTTCAATGGCGGTGTGTACTGCCACGGACAGGCTGGCGGTCGGGGACTCATAACCCCCAGGGCAGGGGTGCTTGCACCGCTGCCCTGGGGATTATGACCGCCAGGCGGAATCTTGGCAGCATATTGGAGGGGCCGGCGGTATGGCCGTGGCAATTCCGCCACGGTCATAATTGCTGGCGGAACACCGCCAGCCTGTTGGCGGTGTTACCGCCACCTTACCGCCGGCCGCCAGGGTCGTAATGACCCCCATAGTGCTGTAATTACACAAATGTGTTTCCAGTACCATAATCCTTTGTAAACATTCATAGGGAGTGTATGCACATATTTCTACTGAAATACACTGAGGTAGTAAAACAGGATATATAGTCCATGAGCCTTAGTCATTAAAAAGCTCTAATCTCTATCTTGTAGAGCAAATCAGTCCCGCAAATCCAATTATTTTTTTAGTGGTGAACTACTAAAAAATGTAGGGGTCAACACATTTTGGTCTAGTGATTTGAGGCCTCTTCATGACAGTGTTATATGGAACCACGTGATACACAGCCTAAAGTAAATAGAAACAAAATCTTGAAATCTAATTTGAGGTCCCACTTTTTAAAAACATTTTTCAGCATTCCTTTAACCTCTACAAGTTGCTGTATTTTTTTATGTTACTCCACTTTTAACTGTCATCTTATATATGTTAACCTTGTATTGCATTACATCACATTGATTGTTGAAGGCATCTCTCTTTAGGTAGGTCCCCTTGGACAATGCCGAGTAAACTTGCCATAAAGCTGTCTAGTTAGAAGCTGAGTATGGGGAGTATCAATTTGTGCTTTTGTACCTATTGGGAAGGCGAATAGTGGTAGGTTAACCTGAGACAATCCAGTGATAGTTTTAGTGGCTCATATTGTGTTCAAGCGGTCTTGCTAGTATTTCACCATTTCTATTGTGTCAGTGCACATTGGAATAAATATGCTTATATATCACCTTTAATATTGCCTCAGTGCATATTAGAAAAAAATAAAAAAATAATATTCCCTATGTGTGCAGATTAGAAGTGCTTAGACTGTGAAAAGCAGCCTTGGAAGAACATTCATATTAAAGGCTGACCACCCTGCCTAAAGATATACATGCTCTTTCATCTCCTTAGAATGGTTCGGATTTCACCTATCATTTTCAGTATGTTGACTTAATAGATGTTCAGCAATCTGAGTGTTTTATTCACCTCTAGAAATGTTATTGACCTTTCTGCTTATCTGAATAGGCTTATTTTGTTTAAATGCCTCTGCCCATTTAATTGGCAGGAGAATTCATTATTCAGCATTGATATTGCAAGCAGGTACACCCCAGACCTCCCCCACAACCCCTCTTATTTCTGCAGGGTAGATAGGACATGCAGTGAGTTGGGTTGGTCCTTTAATGTGAGTACTACATTGTCTGGGAACAGTAAGATACTTTTCAGTTATGCAGAGTCTCTTACAGCCTTTCCAGGGGCTCTAAGGCTAGTACAAATGATGTGAGGGAGTAGGCACTCTTGCCTAGTTTATCTGCCGAAGTTAAACCACCTGGCATGCAATCTATTTATCAGAAGTTGGGTACTTTATAAACACTGTTTTTAAGCTGCTCCTAAGCTGAAATCTTCTCACTGGTTATGGCTGCTGTTGTAATAAAGCGAAGAAAGAAAGCATAATTGTCGCTTCTGTGTCATTAATAGAATTGAAACTTTCCATTACAAAAGCTAGGAAATATTATATTCTGTGTCAGGACAATAGCTGAGGATTATGCTAGTTCAAAGCTTATTCACCACCAAAGATACCATGGAATGAATCAGTTTGAAGTAAAAGCTCTGAAGACCAATCCTCAGTGTTCATGATAGCTTCCATCCGGGTACCCAAGGTGAAAGCTTTAAAGGCATACCCCTTCTGGTGAAGTGGGCGCAAAACTCCTTAGTGTTAATGCCAGCTATTTGCATGGCCCACTTCACCCAGGTGGCGATCGTTGGAGAAGAGACTGCCCTGTGAGGTTTTGTAAGAGCAATGAGAAGTTGACTTTCTCCAGGGGGTCAGAAATCTTCCATTATAGATTTGTTGGATTTAAGGCACTCAACCTCACACAGCTTCGGGGAACTCTAAAAAGCTGGATAAGAAATTACTCTGAAATCCATTCTCATCCTTTTTGACAGATAAAAGGTAACTCCCTCTGGAGTGAAGACCCTGCCAGTAATATCCAGAGCTGTGACATCATAGACTCTTTAGCAAGGTAGCAAACATAAGAGAGATGCTAGTTTAGCTGATAATTGCTTGAAGGAAAGATCCCTATTTTTCAGCCAAGAGAGGAAAAGGTTCAACAGAACATTCACGTCCCAAAGAGACGAATTGGGAATGGAGAGACAAACTCCACAAAGGAGATCCCGAGTAAGTGGATATTCACCCACTTGGTAACCATTGATCTGAGGATAACCTGCGGATAGTGCTGAGCTGATGGTGTTGATTGTCCTGTAACCCATAGCCTCTGTGGCTAGAGAGGCGAGAAAGTTCAAAATATGGACAATGGAAGACCCCAATGGATCCACATTTCGCTGTCGACACCAAGCTGACCAATACCGTTAAAGAATGTAACGTGGGACATGCCAACATCCCCGGCAATCCTACAGGCCATTAGAGTCAGCGAGCCTTCCAGGAATAGATGGTGGGTATTCCCGGACAGATGCATGAGAAGATGAGGAAACAGGGGTAGACAGATTGGAGAATCTCAAGAAAGTTCCATCAGAACTGGAAACCACATTTGAGCTTTCCAAAGAGGAGTGATCACCACAACCTCCGTCTGCTGGTGATGCACTTGGGTTGATAATCTCATTATCATTGCGAAGGAGGAGAAAGTGTAGCCTTTCTCTTTCTCCCGAAATTGCTGGAAAATGTCCGTAGGCTGAGCTAGGGGATTCAGTCTCCAGCTGGAGAACCTGTTCAGTTGATGGTCCAGGCAAGATGCGAATAGGTCCACCGAAAAGGGGCCCAATTGATAATTCAACTCCCGGAAGATGGAGAGATTCAGCTTCCAGAGGCTGAAATCTCGCAGGTAAGTGGTTTGTCGGAACCCAGAAGGTGTTCTGCCGTGACTGAAATCTAGTGCTCCAGACAATATTCCCAAAAACTTCTGGCTAGGTCCGACAGAGTCTTGGAGCGTGTCCCACTCCAGGCGATTGATGTAACGGACCTCCTCTACATTGTCCATTTTGAGGAGGTCATGGCACTGAACCCATTCCTTCGTCCAACATTGGACTGCAAAGGAGCCAGCCAGTAGCTCCAAGCAGTTGATGTGCCGTTTTCCGCTGGTGGTGAACTCCCCACAACGTGCACCCCATCCAACCCCACTGACTTTAGGCTCTATAACGAGATCAGTATAAGACCTGAAAATGGCACAATCCTTCCAAGCCTCTATGTGCGCTAGCCATCTCCACTTTCACCTCTCCGTCAGAAGGATGCTCTGAGAGTAAGTCAACCCCTTCCACAGATAGGATATTTTGAGGCAATGAGGAATCCGCTAATGCAAGGGACTGGGAAAGATGGCCTGAGTGGAGGATGAGAGAAGGCCTACCACCCAGGCTATCCATCAAAGAGATGTCGTTGTGCTGGCCAGGACGCAAGCAAGCTTGTGGTGCATCTTGGACACCTTGCTGGAAGGAAGACTGAGGGAGGTTTGGACTGACCACAAACCCTAAACCTCAGGAATACAAAGGACTGTGAGGGGAGCAGCAGGTAAAGTTGAAGTGTCAAGATCCCTCCCATCCTGGTGCATCAAGAAGATATCGTCCACGTAGACGATCAGATGGATGCCCCTGAGGAGTTCCACCACTGGACAGAGAAGTTTGGTGAAACACCATGGGGCAGAAAATAACCCAAAGAGAAGAGTCGTGAACTCGTAGATGACGTGGCGCCATTGGAATTAGAGGAAGCACTGTTGGGATGGGAGATATGTAATTTAAATTAGGCATCCTTTAGATCGAAGTCACCAGCCAATCATCGAAAAGGAGAAGTTCACGTAGGAGATGAATGCCCTCCATTTTGAAGTGGCTACACCACCCATCCGTTGAAGGGCTTGAGGTTGATGAACGGGCATTTCCCGCCATCGTGTTTGTCCACCATGAACAGGTTACTGAGGAAACCATGGGTATGGGGAAATGTAGGCCCATGATTGGATCGTGTAGTCGTAGAACTCTCTCCAGAACCCCCAAAATGTCTGTATGACCGAAACATCGGAGGTCAGGGATTGCCAGTTGTGAAGAAATTGTGCTATCCTGCCCCCCAGCTATACACTGGAAAATGAGAGCATACTCAATATGTGAGACTTGTTGTTGATGCCTGCCACGTGCCGTCTCTGGAACCTCTTTGCCTGGGGTACCGGCAGGTGGGGTAAAAACCTCCGAACCTGGTTGGATCTTGGTTATGCCTGCGTTGAGGGGCTGGGCATTCGGAGGAGGCCCGTTGTTCCCCACGGCCAACCGAGTGTGCCCCCCTACCACCCCCTGCCACGAGCAGCCCCAGTAAAAACCTGGTAGGGGTAAAGATCTTTTTGATTGAGGATTGAGCTTTTTCCAGTTAATTGAATATGGTGACAAATTTGCTAAACTCCCTAATGAAAGAGTCATCAAACAGGCCTCTGTGTGCCACAGGACCTGCCTCTGAGGTGACCAAATCCCTTAGATTGGGGTCAATTTTAATCAAGAGAGATCTCTGTTCTGTGGAGAGGGCACAATTAGCCCTGCCATGAAATATAATAGCCCTTTGCTCCCGGCCCAAAAGGGTTTCAGGAGAGATCAATGCCCCTTAAGGCCTTGCCATCCTTCGCCATGTCCACGATTTTGTGAGAGGACCTGCTAAATCCAGTTGTTTGTCCTGGCAGGAGCGCCAGGACCAGTCAATCCCTTTTTTTGGTTTCCCTAATGTATTTTGCTAGGAGTGTTGCTATGTGTGGGTCTATGTCCGGGGTCACTGTCACTTTGCCTGGAAGGGATGAGCAGAAGGCAGTTCTGAACCTCCATGTCAAGAGGTTTCCTTAGTTGTTCTCACATAAGTGGCCTCCTTGTCGGCCAGAACCCAATTTGGGGAGCGTGGGTGAAGGAGCTGATCCGGATCTAACCTATCCGAGTCTGTAGGCGTTGAATGCTGAATGCTGCCTGAAGGAGGGGGGGGTCAGACTGTGACACCAGGGCCTGTCAGGCTCCAGATCCCCTTCGGAGGCTGGGGAATCAGCGTCAGGGAAGCGGGAAGTCGAAGCCATGCTCTGGCCAGGGAGGGGGGAGGAAAGTGATAGGTCAAGAAAGACATGCTTAAGACGGGCAAAGGTCGACGCTGGCATGCTTCAAGGAGTGTAATGGTGTCTCCGGTACGCTCGCAGGCTGGAGGGGAATAAAACCCCTTTGGGTCTGCCCTCCGGTCGAGGGGTCTAAGTTACTGCACTGCGAGATTCATAAGCTTATGTTTCAGTGGCACCATGGCTTCCGAGACCGCCTTACAGATGGAAGGATCCATGATGTCCCAGAAATGTTCATCAATGGGGAGGTAAGTAATAGCTTCCTCCTCCAAATAAGAATCATGAATTTCCTTCATAGTTAGAGCTTATATAAGTAGCAGCAGAGCCAGAATATTTTGGGGGGGGGGCAGAGGCACCAGTTCGTGTGGGGTACACTTCTGCCTTAGCATCAAATGGCTCAAAGGAAAACACTGGAGGCAGGCAGACCTGACCCACCAGTACCGGTAATGCCTTGGTGGTGCCTCCCTAAGAGAAGGCGCTAACACACACCAGGCACAAGGCCACGGGCCTCGGGATACCGACCCTGGCTTAGGCATAAACAAGCAAACTGGAGGGTACAGACCACTTATCCAGACCCTGGAGACAGACGCCTGCTGCAAGAAGGCGCTAGCGCACAACAGGCGTAAGGCCACAAGCCTCACCATACAGATCCCAGGAGGGGCTTAAACAGTAAAGACCGAGGGTCACTGACCCATTTACAGACCCCAGGTGGGGGCGTAGCTGTTTCATGAACTCGCGCGAGAGAGTAGAACCAAGTCCAGGCCCACGCAGGCAATTACTATCTCCTTTATGGGGTGTCGCACTCCAGGCCAACAGGGATATTAGAGATGCTGGTCTGAGCATCTGTCTCTCTGCAAGCGTATCAGGATAGCAGTTACCCCTACGCGGATAGACGCTGCAACAGCAGGAGAGAGAGTCTCCATAGAGACATGCGGGCACCCTTTAGCGGTCAAAGGACCACACCGCACAGCCCAGATGTGCTTCACGGAGACAGGACCACCTCGTAAAAGCAGATACGCTTCTGCGGAATGAGACAGCCAAGACAGTTCGCAAGGAAAGAAAAGGTTAAGCAGCAATGTAGCCATATATAAACAGTACAACACAATAGAAATAAAGATGGAGACAAAGCCCAGTACTTACCTTACAGCTGTGAGGAGCAACAAAGAAAGAGCAAAGATCTAGATTGACGAGGACCTATATGGACTTGGGACATTCTGACTGGTGGATTTGTTGTGATGAAACCTATCATGATGTTCATTTGAGATGTAGTTTTGTTTCATTATGGCTGCTGTTGTACTAAAGCGAAGAAAGAAAGCATAATCCTCGCCTCCAGTCCAGAGATAGAGTTGAAGGCTATGCTCCTTGGATATGAGTTACTCTTAGTTTATTGTCGAGGGTCCTATTTTTATAGGTTGCATGTATATTTTAAGCACTATATTGTTGCTGTGTATTTATTTTTAATTATAGTATAATATATTTGCCACATAGTTTTAATGACTTTAAAATTGTTGTGCCATTCTGTATACAGGTTTACATAATGTATTTTTAGCATCTTGTTTTTGAATACTGTTGTGCTGTTGTGTGTTCAGGCTTATATATTGTGTTATTGATTTTGTTACTTTTATGGTCTCTGACCAATATAAAGTGGCTAATTGAAATGACACATCTTGTTCTCTAATAATTTACCATCTCTCCAAGAGGACTTTGCTGACTTTGGTGTTTAAGACTTGCTGAAAGATTTAACCTCCTGAGTTACTTTCTGATTTCAGATCAGTCAACTCAACTGTGACATTTGCTTGATGGAAGTGTCTTGACAAGGATACAAAAAAAAAACTTTAACAGGGCGCAATGACCTAACATGGATACATTTAGTTTACTCTAGTGTAAAAGCGTGCAGTAGAGCAAACTGAGATATCTTTACATTTGTGATGGTAACAAATTCCTTGAAAAATTGATGCTTTTTAAAATCAGTTTTCAACATAGCAATCATAACCATTGTTTTATAGTTAATATAATTCAGAAGATTATATTATGCAGTGGTTCCTTATCGCCATAACTATCAAGCAGTTGGAGATGTTTCAAAATTTAGATCTGATTGCTTGTGCGAGCAGCTTTTTTTTTTTTTTTCTTTAGGTGAGGTGAGGGTTGAGGAGTGGGTCTACAGACGAAGTAGTGCCCTGGGTCTGATCCATGTTTGTCCTTCAAACAAAGTGCGAGCCTGTGAAATGTGTTTAGTGAGTGGTATATTTTCTCACAAATATGAGCAATGTTGTGGGTATGTTACGAAAGATTTAAACTCCTCAAAAAACAACTTAATTGTAAATCTGCATCTAAAAGGCATAATTAGGCTTTGTTAAATCACTGTCCCTGAATTAATTTATTTAAAAAACATGTTTGCCTCACACGGTTTGGCATGGTTACTTTTCTTCACTGTAAGATGTACCCATATGTTAGTGATACTATTTTACATGCTACTAAGATGAAAGGCAAGATGTTGAATGAAGTCCAAAGGTTGCTATGACGTTTTTGTAGGCTAAGCTTGCTTTGATTGGTTTAGCATGTGCTTATCTAACCACAATTTGTTCAGTTCATGGAAAAGTGACAAAAATATCTGACCATCTTTGGTACTTACTCTTTAAATGTAATAGGGTTAGCCATTTAAGATAGGTGTCTGAGGGACCTACTGTGCTCTGGAATAGTTAGTGTAACTGGGGACTTTGTTTAGAGATTCATCATCATGAATCTGTATTTTGTGGTAAGGAACTCAACTCTTTGCATGCTGCAGTCAGTCTTTCATATCTTTCTTGGAAGATGGCAATTATTTTTGCTAATATTATTCCATGCTTTCCCTTCATTATCCCCCTTGACCCAAAAAGGTGATTACAAGGATGTTGCAATGTCTACAGTATAGGAGAACTCATTCTTCCATGCATGCATTTTATCAACGTTCACATTTTTCTGAACTCCGCACTAATGGCTCTTTGCCTGTCTCTTCTTTTTAGGACGCTAGAGACTGTTGGTCCTTCTCACTGTCGAACATACACAGTTGCAGTTTATTTCAAAGGTGCAAGGATCGGCTGTGGTAAAGGTCCAAGGTAATTTCAGTGTATCCTTCCATTTATAAAGTCAATGAAGCAAAGATTTCCATTAGATCTGGAAAATTTGAGAATGGCCATTTCGAAACTATAGCAATTGTATGTAAAAAAAAAAAAAAAAACAGAAGAAAAAAGCCTTTAATTTTTCTAGAAAAATGTTTCTTCCATACGGCATGGCATTTCATGTTGAGAACATCAGAAAGGGGAGGATGAAGGTATGCTGTCCTCTGAAAAAACAAGCGCAGTATCCATATAAATGGTCAGTTGTCCAAAATTTAACCCAGCATCTAATGTATATTTAGCAGTCAGCTATTAGTGTCTTTCACAAGTGACGTTGTGCGTTTCCAATCCATTCGCATAAACAGTCATTCATTATAAAAGATACTCCATGGAGTGGTTGCTGTCGGATGTAGAGGCATGGGCCAGAGAAATATAAAAATATGTAATATTTGTGCCACTTAGGTGCTATTTATGTAAATAAGGGGCGATGTGCAAAGTATCTAGTATAAGAGCCTCATCATAAAATGAGTATACATAATGTAAATCTTTGTAATATGTACTGACTGGGCACCCTTCTGGTTGCTTGTGAAGTGTGCATAAAAATGCAAAATGTGGGATGTTGTAACCTTTTTGGATTCTCCTGATGTATGTTGCTACAGCTGTAGGGTGTGCCAAATGGTTTAGTGGTATTCAAGATTCTGGTCTCCTGTTCTCCCCATGTGACCTTCTGGTCCTTCCATTCGCACTTACTATAGAATTCTGTGAAGTAAAGTGCAGCTGCCTGGTTTGAACTTTCATCATATAGAATGGAGGACCTATTGTTGCACTGGGCTGGACCAAACCAGTTCCAACAAGTCAGTCTGTAACTCTCCCCAGTCCAGAGCAACACCTGAGCAAATGAATGGCCCAAAGTCAGGGCCATCCCCTGTATTCTGTGCTGTGTTGCTGAGAAGAGTCATGTGGAAGCAGTTTAAAGGTAAGGGTGATTGTTAAATATGGCTTGAAAAATGGGCTTTCAAATGATTGGTCCAAAACCTTCGGTTTTGACTGGGCAGTTAAATTTGGACCTACAGCATATGCAGTGCTCGCCTTCTTTAAAGAGATCTGGACACTATTTAGGAAGAAGGCATAGACCAGAGGCAAGTAGAGAATGCATATGGTGCATGCCCTTTTCAGCCAGAGCCTGAGTTCAGCATTCAGGATCATACTGTGAGGACGTTGGAGACAGAGAGACAAGGACCCTACAACTGCTGTACAGCCCAAACTATGAGCTCGCCCTCAAGTGTCCTGTCAATCCTGCTGCTGCTATCTGGTAGCCTAGCTTCTTCAAATCTACAGGGCCCTGCAACACATCACCTTTCTTTGCTGTTATTATCTGATACAGACTTCTGGCTGCATGTTCCTTACCTTTGACTTCTCCCCAGGAGACAGATTGGATCTTGAAGGTTTTTCGTGAGCAGTACACCTTCCTGCCGGTAGGTGTTGTCAATCGGCTCTGCATCCATTGTCTGCCCCATCTGTGCTGGAAATTAAGTCATGGTTCCTATATAGGCGCCATCCAAGTGTGCCGAAATCAGTTCTTTTCTTTCTGTGCCTGCATCGATTAGAGAGAGAGCTATCCCTCAGTCATTTTTTGACTGCCGTTTTTCGACTTTCTGCCAAACTTTTGTGAAGTTTATACCACCTGGTGTCGAGATTTTGTCATGGAAGGCGGGTTTTAAACCCTGCGGATCTTGTCATATGCCGATATCTGTGATGGATCCAGACCTCGTCTGTTGTGCTCCGAGTCCCAGGCCATGCATCTGAAGGCTTTGGGGGAGCGGTCCCTAAAGCTGATTGCGGCACAATGTCGCACAGGTCGGAGTCCCAGCTGAGAGAATGGTCCTGGGACCACTCAGGGAGTCCTAAGTCGTCATCGTTCCACTCCAAGTCCTTGGGATGATTGGGTAAGTTGAGGCAGAAGATGAAAAGCAAGAATTCGAAGCGGTCCTTGATTTCTTCTCGTTTATCGGTTGATGCCATGAGGGAGAGTCATTATTGTAGACCTCATTCTTCAGAACCTGGGCCAGTAGCGTTCCTCCCTAAGTTTCCAGGAGCTGGAGCAACCCTTACTCAATTAAAAGACTTTTATGAGGCCATGGTTCTCATTTTTGGGTAGTCTGACAGGATCTTTCAAGCACAAAGTACATGGTTCGCGTGAAAAATCTCCGCAAAGAACCTCAGAGGAGGAGAAGCGTGGAAACAAAGGGGTGTTTGTCGATTTCTCAGGCCGCACACGGCGATGCATCGTTTAGTCTTCACGCAGGGACGGTTGTGCGTCGATTTCCGGTGCTCGGTCGTGGACCCTCTTCAGGTTGAGGGGTTTTTAGACGACCCGGGGACGGTGCGTGAATTTCCTGCGCTGGCAGGATGAAGTCACAGGAGTTGTGTCGATCCGGTGGGCCTTGCGTTGAAATTTTCACCGTGGTGCAGGCTGTGCCTCGTTTTTAAAAGCAAACAAAGTATCGTTTCTGGCAGGCTGTGCGTTGAATTTTGCCGAACAAGGAGTCCTTCTTGAAGAGATGAAGTCTTTTTGGTCCTGAGACTTCAGGGAACAGGAGGCAAGCTCTATCCAAGCCCTTGGAGAGAACTTCTTCACCTTAGCCAGAGAGCAGCAAGGCAGCAGGGCAACAGCAAGGCAGCAGTCCTTCACAGAAAGCAGTCAGGTGAGTCCTTTGGGCAGCCAGGCAGTTCTTGGCAGGATGCAGGTTCTGGTTGAAAGTTTCTTCTCCAGGAGGTGTCTATGAGGTAGAGTATCTACCCTAAGAAGTGTCTAAAGTCTGTGGTTTTGGGTCCTCTTCTTATACCAGTTTTGGCCTTTAAAGTAGCGCTACTTCAAAGAAAGGTCTCACTCGTTTATGAAATCCTGCCTTGCCCAGGCAAGGCCTCAGACACACATCAGGGGGCTGGAGACTGCATTGTGTGAGGGCAGGCACAGCCCTTTCAGGTGTGAGTGACCACTCCTCCCTTCCCTCCTAGCACAGATGGCTCATCAGAATATGCAGGCTACACCCCAGCCCCCTTTGTGTCACTATCTGGAGAGAGGTGCAAACAGCCCAACTGTCACACTAACCCAGACAGGAAATCCACAAACAGGCAGAGTCACAAAAATTGGTTCAAGCAAGAAAATGCCCACTTTCTAAAAGTGGCATTTTCAAACACACAGTCTCAAAATCAACTTTACTAAAAGATGTATTTTTAAATTGTGAGTTCAGTGGTCCCAAGCTCCACATTTCTATCTTGTCCCAAAGGGGAGCTACACTTTAATCATGTTTAAAGGCAGCCCTAATGTTAACCTATGCGAGAGATAGGCCTTGCAAAAGTGAAAAACGAATCTGGCAGTATTTCACTGGCAGGACATATAAAACACAATAGTATATGTCCTACCTTAACCATACACTGCACCCTGCCCATGGGGCTATCTAGGGCCTACCTTAGGGGTGTCTTATATGTAGGAAAAGAGAAGGGTTAGGCCTGGCAAGTGGGTACACTTGCCAAGTCGAATTTACAGCTTAAAACTGCACACACAGACACTGCAGTGGTAGGTCTGGGACATGATTACAGTGCTACCTATGTGGGTGGCACAATCAGTGCTGCAGGCCCACTAGGTGCATTTGATTTACAGGCCCTGGGCACCTCTAGTGCTCTTTACTAGGGACTTACTAGTAAATCAAATATGTCAATCATGGGTAAACCAATTAATAGTACTATTTACACAGACAGCATATGCATTTTAGCACTGGTTAGCAATGGTAAAGTGCTCAGAGTTCAAAAGCCAACAAACCAGGTCAGGAAAAATAGGAGGAAGGAGGCAAAAGGTTTGGGGATGACCCTGCAAAAAGAGCCAGGTCCAACAAGCTCCTTTCGTGGCTACAGAAGGGGCTTCCAACTGTGCAAATTCCCGGCTATCCACAGTGCTGTGCGTGGTGCCCAGCCCCATCGTGGACGAGAGCACTGGACCCATCAATCTTGTGGGTCCTGTGGCCAGCTGTCTGGTTAATTCTGATGCCCCTCCTCTCCTTGCAGCAGCCTCTAAGCTCACCTAGTCTGCCTCTCTACCACAATGGGCACCCAGTTTGCAGTAGGATTCGCCATCACCTCAGACAGGTAGGCTTCCAGATCCTCCGAAGGAGCTACTCCCTCCTTCCCCTTCAAAACTATCCTTCTCTCCATGCCACCATCTCACTACTGGATGGCAGAGGATTATCTGTCCCTTCTCCACAAGAAAGTTGAATTTCTCATGGCCAAGGGAACAATAGAGGGTGTTCAAATGCCAGAAGTAGGTTGTGGTTGTTATTCCCGCTAACTTCTGGTCCCCAAAAAGGACAAGGGTCTTCGCCATATTCTGGACCTAAGAGCCTTCAGCCTCTTCCTCAAGAAGAAGTTCATAATGCTCACATTAATTCATGTCATGTCTGCCCTAGAGCCAGGAGACTGGAATGTAGCGTTGGACTTGCAGGACGCTTATTTCCATGTGCCTGTCCTGCTTGCCCACACACATTACTTGCAGTTCATGGTAGGCCACGAGCACTTTCAGGTTACTGGGCTTCACTTTGGAACACCAGTGCCCCTCGGGTGTTCACTAAGGTGATGGCAGTGGTTGCAGCTCATCTGCGGAGATCAAGGGTGTCAGTCTTCCCCCTATATGACCATGGGCCCGCACCAGGCTCTCATCTCACACCTCCAGACTACAGTGAATCTCCTGCATTAGGTGAGGTTCACTATTAACATGCAGAAGGCACACCTGGTTCCCTCTCAGATGCTCCCTTTCATTGGATCTTTTCTGGACACAGTGCATTTTGGGGCTTATCCTCCTGAGAAGCGAGTCCAGAATATTCAGACTATGATACCGATGTTTCAGCCTCATGGCCTCCTTCATCCTGCCAGATGGCATGTGCAGGCTCAACAATGGGACCTGAACTTCCATTGGGCGCAGCATCAGGGAAATCTGTCAGATATGGTCCAGGTCTTGGAGGGAACTGTGCAAGATTTGCAATAGTGGTTAACGCACCACAGTTGGATCAGAGGCAGATCCCTTTGCCTTCCCCAGCCAGATCTGGCAGTAGTGACAAATGCGTCACTCCTGGGCTGGGGCGGCCATTTGAGAGAGGCGGAGATCAGAGGTGTCTTGTCTCCAGCAGAGTCCAGACTCCACCTCAACCTTTTGGAGCTCCGTGCGATCTAGCTAGCATTGAAAGCATGTCTTCCTTCTATCAAGTAAAAGGTAGTGCAGGTGAGATTGAGCAGCGACATTTGACAGCTTTTGACCTTCTGCCCGAAGTCTGTAACGTAATCTTGGCAGCGAGATGTCCCTCATCTAAAATGGTATACGCCTGTCGTTGGAAGAAATTTGTGGCATGGTGCACAGACATGTCTGTTGGCCCTCCTTTCTGCCCCTCTTTCTTAGGCTCTGTTGTTTATCCTTTCTCAGGCCCAGCAGGGCTCTGCTGTGGGCACTCCTAAAGGTTATCCATCTACATTTTCTGCTTTTTTGCAGTTGCCTGATCAACCTTCCTTATTTAGATCCCTTATTGTGAATGGGTTCCTTAAAGCCCTTACTCCTATGTTTCCTCCATCTCCATTCATTATGCCCCAAAGGGATTTAAATTTAGGTTTGACATTTCTGACGTGCTCTCCTTTCAAGCTGCTCCACAATTGTCTTCTCAGGCTTCTCACTGTGAAAACAGGCTTCCTTGTGGCCATTACATCCGCCAGTAGGGTGAATAGGCTGCAGGTATTGTTGTCTAAGGCACCCTATCTTTCCATCTGTCCTGGCAAGGTGGTGATTTGCACTAGGGCCTCCTTTCTTCCAAAAGTGGTTATTCATTTCCATGTACGGTAATCCAATCACTTTGCCTATTTTTTATTCATCCCTGCATCTTTCTAATGAAGAAGAGAGGCTCCACTGCTTGGACCCAAAGAGAGTGTTGGCATTCTACCTTAATCGTACCGAAGTGTTCCAGGTGGATGATCAATTCTTTGTGGGTTATATGGGTGCGAAGAAAGGTCGGGCAGTGTAGAAGAGAACCATCTCCATATGGGTTGTACTCTGCATTAAAATGGGTTACTCATTGGCTGAGAAGCAATCCCTTGAGGGTTTGAGTGCTCATTCTACCAGAGCTAAGGCTGCGAACACTGCTTTAACACACTGAGTTCCAGTCCTTGACATCTGTCAGGCCACAACATGGGCATCTCTGCTCACGTTTACCAAACACTATTGACAGTCCGGTCCATAGGGATGGGCACTTTGCCTGTTCAGTCCTGCAGGACTTTCTAGTATGATCTTAGTTTGTGAACCCACCTCAGGGGATGATATTGCTTGGGTATCTAGATGTCTTTTTCAGATGTGCAAGTTACTTACCTTCACCAATGCCTTATCTGATGGAGACAATACATAGGTAAGTAATTTGTCCATTATGGAGAGCATGTGACTCTACAGCACTACATTCCACAAAAAGATTCTTGCAAGGTAAGTAACATTTCCCTTTTTCTTTTAATGTTTTGTCACATTTGAAAACACGCTATTCGTTCTACTTTTGACACGTATGTAGAACACATTTGTGACTCTGGTTTACTTTTTCATGCAGCATTCAGCAAGCAGAAATGGTGGCTGCCATGGATGCTCTTAAAAAATGTAAGTATTAATAATGTTATCGTTTTTTATTGCTGAAATAGTGATTTAGATGTGATAAAATGCTTAATAGTCTGGAAAAACCGGGTTCCTGCTAAGTCATTCCAAACTGATTGACCAGCTTAAGTCTTTTTTTTAATGCCACACTGAAGCGAAGATTAATGATTCCACTGCATATGTTGTTACAATTGGTATAATAGTGGTTGCCCACCTCCCAAAAGCAAGTAACAAATGATTAAATTGATCTCTGGGGTAAAAGGTGTTGTGTTCCTCGCCTGCAGAATAGTTCAGCCTGTCGGTGTAGGCATTGTTTGCTCCAATTGCCCGATGAAGCATCCACTTAATTGCCTTTGTTGTGTGCCGAACACAAATTCAGTTATGGTTGTAAATAGAGAAATGTAGGCGTTGCTAATATCATTAAAGCACCGTGGCTTGCTTTTTAAGAGAAAGTGTGTGGTTAGTGAAAACAATTAGTGCCTCGGTGCCACCCTGCCGGGGACATAGTTATTCACCCGCCAACAAAGCCTGGAGAGCTGATCATTGATCTTTGCTGATGTAGTTTTGTGGTAGAAGACAAAGCACGGATTATTCCCAGCTGAAAATCTTGATGCCGTGAAGACGAGTGTTGCTTGCCTGGAACAATAATTCTTTAGCAAGAGCATCCACCCCCCATTCAGAAGCTCATAATAATGCTCTGCGGCTTGCCTTTCTTTGAATTTTCTTTTAACATAAAACATAAATAAATCAATTAAAAATAATCTTTCGAGAGTACCCTAAATGGAAATAAGAAATCTACTCTTACTTGAAATGTCTACAGCACTACTTGTCTCGAGAGCTCCATAAATGCTGGACTCTGTTATTCTTCAACTTGTATATTGCCGCCCACGCGTAACTGGTACCTCTGAAGTACAGGGCGGTAGGAGAGGGTGTGGAGCAGTAACCTTGCAGCAGGAGAGTTGTTGCTGGCAAATAACTTTCTAACCTCGCATCTGAAGTGTTGGTGCTGGGAAGTAACTTCTCATTAACAGGGCATCGTTCAAGGTTCTTGTGGTAGAATTCCTCACCATTCACGGGGGCGCATCAAAACACATACCAGTCCATGAATGTTACAGTACTGTTGTACTAACATTGGATGCCTGTTGACATATATTACAGAAGATCTCAACAGTGTGCGGTGCTGCAGCAGATTCCATTTTTTTCTGCAGTGTTTGAAGCAGGATCTCAAATCAGCGTGGTATTTATGCTTCAACATTTTGTAAACATTTTTTTTTTTTAATTACATTTTCCGTATGTATCCTTGTTTCTCTGATATTTAATTGTTATTATGCGCACAGGCGTTGATTGTTTCCACATCATCAGGTTAGAAATACTCGCTACATTTATTACTTAGTAGAAACGAAAATCAGTAGCCATTCAACCCTTTTCGGTTACCGCTGGATCAGTTGAACCCACTTTCTTCCTCATTGAGGCCATTTTCAGGATCTTTCACTACAATCGAGCTACGAATTATTCCTGCTCAAAGTATACTTTTCTTTTCAAAACCAGAATTTACTTGTAAACCTTTTGGGAGTTTACAGCAGCTGCTTAAGGTTTATGTATTTTATATGTGAAGACAATATGTGGTTAATGAACAGTTTGATGGGTTCTGTGTCATGCGGGTACACTGGCTGGTCTTGAGCACGAGCGTCCTTACCCTGCCCTTTGGGGCTTTCTGGGTAAGGACTGACTGGTCTCTTTATGCACCAAGAACTGGTTCTCTGTCTAGCTCCTCTTTTCACTAGTTCGTTGCTGTTTAATAATTCCAATGTCATTTTTTATCCATGTACTTCTCACATACACATTTTCTTTTGTCTCTGGCATTAGTCCCTTTGCAACTCGACCACCCTGACATTTGAGCTTTTGTTGTTCGTATGGGCTGCTGCTGTCTCATCTGAGCGGACCCCATCAGGCTGGTTTGTGTTGGCACTTAGAGGCAAGGAGCAGCGCATATTTGTGTAATTCCCAGATTTATGGCATTCTATAATCTTTTCTGGATTCAGTCTTCTGTCAACTCACATCTGAAATCACGTAAATCCTTCTGTTGCTTTTTTAAAAGTTTTCAGAAAACAAGGTTGGAAGAGCGGAAGCTTGATGTCTGGTTTTACCCCTTTAGGCGCCAGCTTCTCTGATTATGAGGGAGGGAAGTATCCAATCTGCTAGCCATCCCAGGACCGATTTTACATAAGAGAAGCTCTGCTATCTTCCATTACCTTGTTGTTTTAGGGTAATTGGCATCTGTGAGGAAATGGGGAGTATTATATACTGTGGTTGTGCGACCTCACCGTGTAATACACTTATCCATCTCCTTTATTTCATTTGTCAAACATTCTTGCTCAACCCGGCGTAGCTGTGGCTCTGAGTAGCAAAGCTTACACCGAAGTGCAAGTTTTAAGCCTTAAACAGCACCAAAACGTTTAAGAAGAGATTCAGGAGACACTTAAGAAATCCAACACCAATTTACAAAATAGACTATATTTTATGTGTTTTTAGACACCAAAAATGAGAAAGATCTTACCAGAGGGTTCCGTAGATACAGATTTTACAAGGCATAACAAATATGCACTTTTTCACTTATTTTTGAACAATTATTGGCAGATGCAATGAATTTGACAGTATAATTTATTTTTCATAGAAAACGTAGGTAAGTATCAATGGTGTTACTTCTAGCCACAGTCAGCGACCAACTCTGGCAGGGAGACAGTCAAGGGGACCAGCAAGGTCCTAAGAGACAGTTACTAAAGCAGAAGAAGCAGTTGTGATTCAGTTCCAGGCACTTATATCCTCTTGCTATAGGTTTTTATGAATGTGGTCCTTATGCAAGTGACACAGGTTGCTGAAGATTCTGTGTATGTGATGCAGTTGGCAGGGATCTGTCTGCAGCTACTCTTCGGTCCATGAATGAAGTGAGGTGGTCCTGACCACAGGGGTCAACGTCCCTCAAAGTACTCTGAGTCCTGGTTGAAGTCCAGTCACCACTGTTGTCCGGTATCGCAGTTACAACCAAATCCTTTCCCGGGCAATGACTAGCCTTCTGGGCAAGCAATCTGAACTCCAATGACTCTCGCGGGTGCAGTGGACTTTGGTGCAACTTCGAGCACCATATCTCAATCTCTCTCATCTGTGAATTCAGAATAATCATCTGCCTCTGAAACAATGTAAGGCAGAGGCTTTCAAAGTGTGGGGCTAGCCCCTCTAGGGTTTTGTGACTTTATCTCCAGAGGATGCAATTCCCTGAGACGCATTTGTGAATCATTGCACGCAGAAAGGGCAGTACATTGAAACAGATTGGGAGCGTAAACGACTTTCGCATATTTCCACAATGTCTTTGTTTAAAAAGATACTGAAGAGGACTGAGAGAAGGGTGCTGGGGGAGAGCCTCCAGTCAATCAGGAAGTGGTGCTTGTATATAGAATCACCCAGTGCCCTTACTCCAGTGGGGCTCTGAACCCAAGACCCATGGGAAGAAAGTGAGATGCAGTGCCCATTTCTTTACTTAAAACCTCAGAGGAGCCTGGAGGCTTTTTTCCAAGTCACCCATAGAGGGAGGTGATATTCAAGGATCGTTTTTTTTCATTCAAATTCCAGAAGGGAAGGATGCTGGAGCGGCATTGGTATTTTCTGATGCCCATGCATGAGTAACTCATCCAGTCCATGTTTTGTTTTCTCAGACATGTTTAGAGCTCCTTCTTACATTTACTCAGGACGAATTGTTTCCTTTTTTATAATAAAAAAAAAAGTCCAGAGGGGAAGGCTTCTGGGAGCCACTGTGCTATGGCCGAAGGAAGTGGGTGAGGTACATGGCTATTTTTTCTACTTAAAGCCCTAAAAGGGGAAGACCGCTGGGGCAGCACCCTCACATTTCCAAAGTCCATGCGTCTATAGCTTAGCGGGTCAAGATTTTTTATTTTGATTTCTCGAACTTGAAGTTATATTTATTATATGATTAAATCAGGACTACAAGTTCCAGACCGCAAAAAGAACCTCAACTGGATGCAGGTACCTGAGAAACTGAATGCAGGTACCTGAGAAACTTGAGAGCATTTTAGCTGGCCTGTGATCTGTCCTAACCCAGGGGAGAGAACAGAGGAGTAGACTGTGAGGCATCACATTCAAGTTTCCTAGGTCCTGGTGCAATGGTTTTCCTTTTTTGCATTCTGGAATTTCTAATTCTTTTGGATTACATTATTACATCAGAACTACAAGTCCCAGAATGCAAAGAAAAATAGCCTGGAGCTATACATGCATGTACTTGGGAAACTTGAAAGCTGTTTTGAAGGCCTTGTAGCCGTATCACAGACGAGAGTTTGAAAACATATTGCTGATTTAATAAATCCCACCCATTCCTGCCACTCACACACTTCTATATTTTTGGAGGGGGACAGTTGTACTTGTTAAAAATCTACTAAAATAAAATGATTAGCAATTAAAAACAATTTAACTTGTGTTATGGGGGGCCTGTACAGTATACTCTGCACAGGGCCTGAAATATCCTAAGGCTGGCACTGAAACCAGCATTCACATTGCTTTACACGTTTGTACTGTGTCGTCCCCAGAACCTTGATTAGAAGAGTTCAACTTGCCCATTGAGAATTTTGGCTTCTGGAGGGATCCCTTCAGTTGCTATCTGTTTTCCAAGAGGATATTTGTTGTCTTAAAAGTTCTGACAAAGCTTTCCTCACTGCATTCCCCTTTAAACATTTCTCCAAAGGTGGAAGACAATGTACTTACTATACAAGCAGCCAAACACTGAAAAGGATTCTCCATTTGAACTTCATTGTATGATCCGATCACGATGTTTAACACACATTTAGAGGGCTGTTGTTTTAGGTTGGCACGCACTGCAGTGGCGTAACAAAGGTCCCTTATCTCCAGGGTGCCCCTCAGTACAGTGCCCTGACCCGTGAGATTCTGAGTGATTTTGGATGGGGGCTCCTCCATGTACTTTGCAGGGGGCCCCCTCAAGTTTCGTTATGTCACTGCCGCACAGATCAGCAGTGCCAAGCAGTCTGTCAGGGGTGTGTGCTCTCTCGTAATGCAAATGAGCAGTGAGGAAGTCACAAGCTAAACATGGACTTGTGCAGAAAACCTGGGTTCTTTAAATCAGACCTGGCTCATTGGGGGTAGAACCGAGAAGTTGCTTCAGCAAACTCTGATGTCTCTGAGTTGAGGAGTGGGGAGTTAGGTGAGCTTTTGTAGTCTGAGGAGATAGATGACAGGTTAAGAAAGTGGCACAGGTGATCATCCCACTTACTGTTGCTCAGTCTTATGTCTTGTGGTAGCTTTCTTCTGAGTTCATTAAATTAATTTTCTTTTCAGGAGTGTGTTAATACAGAGCTAATGCCAACTTTCTTTTAGATGTACTATTTAAATTTGTATTGTGGCAGGTGAATTTATTGTTGCTTGTGTTTTTTTCAGGCGCTACTAGCAATGTCTTTTAACCCCTTAGCTGTGAGGGTTTCCCTCTCCATGTGCTAAAGCATTTTGTTGGTTTGAGGCAATTCGCACTTGAGCTTTATACCTATTTCCACAAAAAGTATCCGGGATGAATTTGCATCCTTTTCCCTCACATGGTGGGAATTCTACACATGCCCAAAGTTTGTTAATTTCTCTGGAGGGAACCGAGCAAATAGCTACAATATAGCAAGATTTTGTTTTAATTGGAGTAACTGGTGTGCGAAAAAGCATATTTTGTTTCTAAAAATGGCATGAGCAGAAGGTTTGCTGTGCTAAGATTACCATCTTTCCTGCTTACAGAAATAAGCAGAGTTGTAAAGAAATAAAGCAATGCTTATACCACAGTTTTTACATTTTTAAGTGGCAGTCTATTTTTCCTATTTTTTGTGGCTTCTTCCTACCTGCAGCCTGCAGTGTGTGGTGGAAACATGCATGGCACTCGGGGGTGAACCCACCAAACTATACATCCGTGAAAAGTAGATGAAATTCCGAATTCAGCAAAAGGTCATTTGTACAGGTCGCTGAATATTTTTGACAAAGAAACTAATTATTGACATAAAAAATAATGAAAATAAGTATTAAAAATAGAAATCGTGGTCAAAGTTTTAATTTGTAATTATTTGCCGGTTTACTAAAGTAATATATCATTACATCTGTTCGACCTTCCTTGTAGGAATATATTGTTTGTTGATTGTCCCAAAAATGAGATACTCATGACCAATAACATGCCTTAATTCATGTGATAAAATGTAATGAATGAAAAATGGGTATGAAGGAAACCTGTTTCGAAGTGTGTCCTAGATTATGAGTTTAGGAATAGTGTTTATTTGTATGCCTCTGAATTTGGGGTGACCAATAGTATCGTGATTCAGAGTGCACTTTGAGAAATGTGTTCTTTCTTGCACACTGGCTTACAATTAGGAGCCAAAAATGGAGATAAAATTCATTTGAAAATAACACATGATCTACTATTCTTTGTTTCCTTACTTATCTTACTAAAAACTGCACATGATCTACTATTCTATTTTCCCCCAAACTTCTCTTGCTAAAAACTGCATCCCCAATGTTACTTAATGTCTCCATCCTGCATTTTGGATCCTTCCCTTTAGTGGGTGACTCCTACCCTGTCTGTCTTCATCCTACATGACGTCCCCATGATAACACGTCTAGACTAAGCTTTGATTGTCACCTCATACCTCTCTCTGACTCTGAATCATGACTAACGTTGTTGAGGAGGCCAGGTGAGCCTTTACTAATGCCTGCTTATAACAGCCTACTTAGACTCAGGAGCGCTTTCCTTTCTTGAATGCCTGTAACATGCTCCCTATTTGTGGCAGGAGCTGCTCTCTGGTGGAAGTTGTCTCTTTATCAGCAGCCTACCTGTTAAAAATAAAGCAGTAGACAGCTGCCAAATTCAACTCATTCCACTGCATGGTAGTAAGTTGGAGGGAGTCTCGGAATATGCTGTGACTCATTTCTCAGGCAGTGTGAACATCTGTGTTAAGATACAGACTCTAAGTCTCCCAAAAAGCACTTCCTGCAAGGCTGAAGAATTCAAGTATTAGGCAGACAGGGTACTCTGTCAAAATGTGGTGGATTCCCATCCACTGTTGTGTGGTGCATTGACAGTAATGCACTTTTTTTTATGTGGTGGACAGAACATCCATCACGTTTTGATGGATGATGAAGGTAGGAAGCTGGCTACAAGTTTGACCCATATGTACCCATTTACTAAAATTAGTAAAGATCTAATTTAGGAAGAAAAACAGTATTGGATTATGGTACTTATTTAGCTTAGAGCTATTAAAACTATTTACCAAATTAGTTCGGAACAATTTGATCCGTGCTCCATCAGAAACTGGCACACACGTTTGTTTGGTGCACAGTTTCCTCCAACAGCACAGACATCCACATAGAGATGGATGTAGTCAATGGGAGAAACATTGCATCTAGCATCTCCTGTAAATGGTGGAAATAGAGGCGGACAGTGAGTCCCTTCTCCCTATGCTCTTCTTGGTACGTGCCAACGCTCCAGCTTTGGCTACACTACCACTGTCTCTCAGCTGCACAGATTATTCTTGTGAAGGGACATCATGATTGCCATGGCCATAATTCCTCAATCACTGGAAGACAAGTCATAATCATAAGGAACTCCACCAAATGAAAAATCACTTCCAGATTCTGAGCCAGGATCCTCTCCCTGAGATGCAGTCTCAGTATAAGAATCGGCCTCAGAGTTGTCTTCCATTATTTCAGTTAAGGTTGGGTTGTAGTTATCCAACAAGTCTTCCATCTCTATTAAATATCTAAAACCTTTTTCCTCAAATACTCTTCTGTGTAGATTGCAGAGGTACTCATATGAATGTTATTACACTGAGAATGCTGTGTCTCCGATGTTCCTCACCTCTAAAAGGGCTGGATCCTTACATTTCTGACTTCATGAAACTTGTATTTTTGTTCTAACTTCTAATATACCACTAAATGGGAGTGCTTGTTCTGCCTCTTGCAGAAAGCACATAAGTCATCGAGGTAGTTGTCTCATGCAGAATAATAGCTGGAACGCAACAGAAGCGAAGTCCTCGGTACATGTTCATTCCTGAATGGTTGCAAAAGGCTATTTAATTGATCATTACTGTCAATTTAAGTTTTTTGTAAAACATCGGGTGTGTGAGTATGACTATGCTGCTTGAATTTTCAAGCAATATGCCTGTGTAACTAGCTAACTCAGAAAAGTGTCTAGTGCCTCACACAAAGGGTCTTGTGCCAATTTTGACACCTTTCATATTTTTCGCTTTTAAAACAGAGTAGAGTTTGATGCTCGAAAATAATCAAAGGATGTATCATTGAAAGAGGATAAACAGTTTACAGAAACAAAACACTGCTCTTTACCCAGTCCTGCACCCCTAACAAACAACGACAATATGCATAAATGAATGTTGTTTTGTTTGATGTCATCTGGGGTTCAGGGATGCACTGTGACATCATTAATTTGATGGCCAAGTACAAGAATCAATTTAGTGAGAGGCTTGTGTACAGTTTAAATTTGCGTGCAGTACAATTCTAAAGAATAGATGTCACTCTCAGAGGTTTTATATAGAATAGAATACAAAAACGATCTAAATAATCAGGGCATTCTTTGTTTTATATATCTTTATTCTTAACGCAGACCCTCATGAAGATTGTTGATAAAGCATAACGATATGACACTAACACATCTAATGTTTCATGCTTACACCTTTCTTTATGTGTAATGCACTGACTTACAAAACCACTTTTATCACTGGATTCATGGTATCAGATAGTTCAATGGTACTGTGTCAGAGATGGAAGACTCTAAGTGACTGTCCTTTATGGGTAAAAGGTGTTCGTTTATCTTTGGGGTTAAATAATCGTGTCCCTGGGTCACCCTTGCTTTTTTAGTTCATAGATAAAATGCGGAAACAGTAAGAATCCTATTATGCACCGTTTAAAGGCTTTCTTTTAACCTGAAATATGTTGTTGTCTTCTAGATAACTTCCCACACCTGGCTTATCAAAAACGCTTCATTGAACGCAAATACAAAAATGAATTAAAAGAAATCAGAGGAGAGACTGACGGAAAGGGTCGCAAAGAATGCAAAAGGAAACGGGGAGAACAGAGGAAAAAGCCTGAACAAAAGAAAAAGGGCGAAAAGAGGAAAAAGGATTACAAGGATGAAAAGGGAGAAACGGACAATCAGGATACAAATGTACCTGAAGCTCAGTGAGTGGGAATTTGAAACACGGTGCAGAGGAAGTGCCACTGTGACATGCCTAAGTCGTTCGACTGCATCCTTTGGTGGTATGAAATACTTGTATGCAGCCAGAGAAAGAAACACACCACATGAACTGTAACACAAATCATACACATTTTCTGCCACAAGGAGCATTTTATTTGACTCTGTCTTAAAATGTAAAGTGTTTAGTAAGTGTTTTTAAAGCTCTTAAGTTATAGTATTTTTATTTGTGTTTTTGTTACGGATTTTGTCTTAGATTTTGTTTTTCATTGCAATAAATTATATTTCAGAAACTTTATTACAAAACACATGGTGGGCGATTCACTTTTTGCGATAATCATTCTGTCAAGTTTGCCTAATTCTTGCTGATTACTCTATTTTCTCATCATTTAAATCTGCCATGTACGCAATGCCTACAATGAATTGGTAGGAGTTTATATAAGGATTCCATTAGAAACCGAATGAAACGGATCCAGTCAGATTGAACATGCAAGAAACCAAAAGTCAGTTGGAAAAGTTGTATTTAGATGTATGGAATGAAAACACCAAAAATTTAAGCAGCAAAATTGCCAGTTCATTGTTCTAGGAAAGCAAATAAGGAACAAAATAAGTTTGACAGACTCAGTTAAAACTTGTGTGATACAGTTTAATTTTCTTTGTCTTCTTGTAACTTATTCACACTAGGTTCTTCTAGGAAATACTGAAAATTCGACAGCCAACATGTGTACTGCCCTTTACTGGTACTTAGGCTTGGGGATTTTTGAAGGTTGCCACATAATGCATCACTTGTTGCATAATCTGCAGGTTTTTTATGACCATATTTTATTGAGTTTTCAGCAACTGATAAACCAGACATATCATAGAGGATTATGTAGAGCACCTGAAAAATGGTTAATCAAATCAACATTAATACATTAAACTGTAGTAGAAGTAACCGTAGGAACAAAATAAGAGCAGACTTCTCCTTTCCCCAGGTCTGGCTAGCAGAAGATGCCACACCTCATTTAGCTGCCTCCTGGACCACTGCGACCCCACTTCAGCCATGTCCTCTATAAGGCCTAAGTTCTTCCTTGAGGTAGTAATCAGAGTTCACAGGTCTTTGCAGAACAATGCCTTAGTATTGGCCTCATGTAGCCCATATTTTATAATGTTTGAGGGGACAGCCCTTAGCCTTGTCTATAGGAATTTTCATGCTCATGGAATGGTCTAGCTCCGACTTCCACCAGTCCGGGGACATGGTCGATGTCTTTCGAGGCCATAGCAATGTCTCTTTTCTCTATCACCAAACCCAACCACAGCCGGGTAGTATACTTATTTGCAGCTATCTCCTCAGTAGTGTGGAAAAATTGTGAAGGATCGTGAGGCAAGACCCAGCTGAGCACTTGCTCAAGGCGCCCTAACACCTCCTCCTAAAACGGGGACAATCGGGTACATGGCCAGTCATATGCAGAAAGTCTCCGGATCCTGACAAATACCACAGACAGTTTGGTGAGTCCACCATCCCCATTTCCCATAATCTCTCCTGAGTGTAGTAAACCCTATGTAGATATTTCCACTGTATAAGGCAGAACTGTGAGGCTATTGCTGCCTAGCAGGAGGAGGCTCAAGACTCTCTGCAGTCATCATCCATGAGGTGTCCCAAGTCCCTCACCCAGGCCTCTCTCAACCTATTGAATGAATCTGATGTATTGATAGCTAGTGTTCAATATACATGTGTTACTTTACGCTCATTTAGTTCTTGTAAAAGTAGTTTGGCCTCTAGAGGGGCATGGTCCGGTAGGTCTATGTGCCCCCTAATATATTGGGTGAGAACGTCTCATTTGATTTGATGGAGCATATGTATGCTCTTTCCATAAGGCTGACAATCTTTTTCCCTGCAAGAGGATTAACTAGGAAGTTAGGTAATAATATGTCAACATTGATTTACAGTGTGACCAATTTGGCCACACAATGAAAACCCAAATCGGAATTAAAGTTAGAGTTTGATTACAAATTAACACTTGTTCATGAAAATAAACCTTAAAAACATATTGTGAAGGTACAGAATAACAATTGGGTAACCAAATCGCCCGAAGACATTTAGATTAATTAGCATAAGCCAAAACAAAAATTCTGTCACTGCAATGCCAAATATCAAAAGTAGGATCGGATGCTCAGAAAAACAGTCACTGGTCAGTTTTCTTGCAAATTTGTGCAAGTTAATATCATCTAACTAAGTTGAACTATGAGCAAATAGGGAAATCTCCAAATGTTTATCTAGAAAAAGGCATGGAGATAAATGCCAAGGAGCAGAAATAAGACAAAAATGAATGGTAGAATAGCAAGGAAGGTGTCAGCATGTCAGAAGCTCGGTCAAAAGTCTTCTTAAAGAGTTTAGTATAGGCCTTAGCCACACTCAGCAAAGCGCTGGGAAGAAGTGGAAAGTCAGTGGTCCGTACCTCTCAAAGTCCAGGGGAAAGTGCCCTACAGTCAATTTCTTAAGTACCTAGTTAATATCACAAAGTCCAAATAGGTAACACCCTCCTGATCACACCATCACGAGCTCCATTGTATTCTCTTGCCACACAGTGTAACTTACAACATGAGCTCGCTTTCTCATACCAGAGAGTTGTCCTTGGTCCTCTGGACATCATTTGCAACGTGTATGAATATGAGACAGTCATCTCACTCTTGGTCTGTACGTGTACTCCTTCAAGGTTTTGTTCTCAGACCTCCTATTTGTAAAACAATAGCACATCTGTTTCCAAAGTAAAATTTCATGTGAATGCACCTGCAGTGAAATGACCCATTAGCAGAAAACGAAGAACAGTTTCTCACGTTAAATAAATTCAGGCCTAGTTAAGTCAACTTTCAATCAATCAATCAATCATAAAAAAGCGCGACTATTCACCCGCTAGGGTCTCAAGGCACTTGGCGGGAGGGGGGGAGTAAGTGAGAGGTCGACGAAGAACGGAGAGGTTTAGGTGAAGAGCCAAGTTTTGAGGTCCTTTCTGAATTGCGATAGAGTGGGAGATCTTCTGAGGTGGATGGGAAGGGAGTTCCAGGTCTTGGTGGCATGGTGGGAGAAGGATCTTCCGTCTGTGGCTTTCCGGACATGTGGGACGACGGCGAGTGCAAGGTCGGCGGAGCTGTCTGGTGGGCGTGTAGAATTGGAGTTTTTGGTTGAGGTATTCTGGTCCGGTGTTGTGGAGGCCTTTGTAGGCGTGCGTGAGAAGCTTGAATGTGATGCTCCTGTCTATTGGAGCCAGTGCAGGTCTCTCAGTAGACCGGAGGTGTGGCTGTGTTTAGGGGTGTTCATGATGAGACGGGAGGAGGCGTTCTGGGTGCGTTGCAGTCTTTTCTGTACCTTGGTGATTGTTTCGGCATACAGTGCGTTGCCGTTGTCTAGGAGGCTGCTGTCACGAGGGCCTGGGTGACTGTTCTTTTGGATTCGGTTGAGATTCATTCAAAGATCTTCCAGAGCATGCGCATGGTGTTGAAGCAGGCGGAGGAGACTGCACTGACTTGACGGTTCATTGAGCATGCAGGGTCCAGGAGAAAGCTGAGGTTGCGGGCGTGGTCGTGGGGGCCGGAGCGCTTCTGAGGCTAGTGGGCCACCAGGCGATGTCCCAGGCTGAGGGGTTGTTGCCGATGACGAGGACTTCTGTTTTTTCGGTATTAAGCTTGAGGCAGCTCTCCTTCATCCAGGCGGCGACTGCCCTCATTCTGTTGTGGAAGTAGGTTTTGGCTCTGTGCTGGCCGTTGGTGAGGGAAATGATTAGCTGAGTGTCGTTTAAACATTATTCAGCAGTGCACTTTTAATTTCACGTTATAATGTGCACAAATTAATTTCTACAGTTGTGTGAATGTCAGTTACATAGGTTCAATTAGGATTTCATGTTACAGTTAAAATAGATGCAGCAAACATTAATACATGAGTCTAGATATGATGATGAAGTACATTCTCCACATTAAACTATGAAATATTATTACACACCTTACATAAATGATCTTTTCTAATGCAGATACATCCGATTAATGAGAATTGTTATAAAATTACACTCAATGATTATACATCTTTTAATAAAGTTAAGGCACACTGAAAACATTTTCCTACCACTTCAGTGAATGCACTTCTCTATTGATGTTTAGTGCACTGCTTTACTTCAGTCAAATGTTAAAATACACATCAGTTTATGACTACTTGTAAGCCATGATTGTGAGATCAGTGGTTTGCAGCAAAATCTGCGCTGCTCTAGACCCCCCTCTGATGGTGAATCAAGCCATCACATAAAATGTTAATCTCTTATCAGAGAGACAGATCAAAATCTAAGAGGTTTATTCAGGAAATATCTGAATTGCTCCAACTGCTTCATGTCATAATATAGGCTTCATCTGTTTTCAAGTTCTAGGTCTCCGCTGCTCCTTTTTTCTCATTTCATCTGCACTCACTTGTATCCCTTGTAAAGTCCAAATATGATCATTCCACAAAGACCAATTATAAACAAAGGTCTGAAGATGCTTCGAGCAACTCCACTTCCTAAATTTCCAAACCATTTGCTAGCTGCTGAAAATCCTCTACCTATAGCTTCCCATGCACCTGCGGCTTCTATCTCTTTTTAGTCAGAAATATTCTCAATGCATTTCTTCAATTCATTACTATTATTGGGATGTAAGTACAACACTGTTGAACTTTTAACACCCGGCAGACTCAGACATCCTTCTTGCAAAGGAGGGCCAATGCAAAACCATTGTTCTCATGGCAGCCATCTTATTATCAACAATCATTAAGGCACCTCTTGTACTAGTGGACAACTTTCCTACGGTTATAGAAAACTTTATCTTGTTGTATTCAAAATCATTCCCAAACAGATGCACCAAATATGTCTCCTACAATTTCTGAACCACTGGCACCTCACATATTTTTGTTTTTTTACCCAGACAGGATCATTAAAATGTTCCACAAGATAAATAAGTTGCATGTACCGTACCATCCTTTGAGAAACCTAAAATATCCATGATCTCCACTAATAAAATATGCTCCAGGTATAGCAGGATCTTGTCCTGACAACATGACTGCCCAACTATTCTTAATTTCAAATGTGTGGTCACACTCACTCTTTCCCATGAATTTTGTGGCAGTTGTTGATCTCATCCTAAAAATGCATAATTTCCCTTTATACTTCCAATCTAGTGTTAAGGCAGCTTGACTCCCTGTAGTTGAATGTTCTATTTCATCTTGCTGCCAGTTATGTGCCACTATACACATAGCTGCTTTAATTTTCATCCCTCCTCTCCTATCCTCCACTAAATTCAGGATCTCCTTCTCAACTCTTTTCAAAGCATGTTCAGTTTGTGTGAGCATAAACTGTATCTAATGACACAGTAGGTTTAAGAATCCTTCAACTTTGTCAATGTTCTTTGCTTTGGAATTCTTCTTCAAGTGTTTTGGGATAGGAACTTCTGGAAAGACCAATTCATAATTTGAATAAAAATATAGAAAGTGTTCTTGTTCATACAGAAGGCTCATCAGCAGACTACAAGTAATACCTTAAGTCAAAGGAATATGGCGATACGTTATTCCTTCTGCAGCTGATGCAGGTAATTGCAGACACGCTTAACAATTTGTTGCATCCATAGTGTCAAGGTGCTCATGAAGTAATTGATAATACACATTTGCTGAAAGATCTCCTTTAGAAGCTTCTACAGGTAACTCTTATTTGCTCAGTGAATGCATTCTATTATCAGTAGGAATTGATGTTTCTGGGGCACTTGTAGATCTAATGTTTTCTAGTCGAGTGTATAGGTAAGTTCAATCCTATAAGCAAAGCCATCATCACTGTAACTGTCACGACTTACACTCCTGTACACATGTATCTGCGTTTATTATTGTTTCTAGGTTCCACGGTTTCTCTCGACTTAGACCCTTTCAATAAAACGCAGCTATAGCAACAGTCTCATTAGTCTCTCAATTGTGCAAAGCAACAGCAAGCAACTGTCTTTGAACCAAAGTTCAAAAGTTAATTGCAATTGTTACAACAAAAGATTACAAATTGTCTCTCCCAGTCATTGGCAGCAAGACTTGTCGATTCAGGCGAGGCGTATCTCCGACAGGGTACTCTTGCTCTCTACAGGCCCTTCACTGTCACTTTTGCCAGATGACTCAGTCTCTTCTGGAATAGTTTGTGGAACTCAAATTTCAGGCAAAGTCTGTTCTCTTGGCCACTGGTCTCCAGGCACAACTCGTTTTTTTACAGCACTAGGTCCTTTGTCAGCATCTGAGTTTTGCACAGTCAACGTATATCTTGGTGTGACCCTTGTGTACCGACTTCACCTGTTGACTCACTCACACCCCCCTCAGACCGAATATGTGCTGTCCCAATTACTTGCTCGTTCCCAACAGCTTGACTATCCTGCTCCCTTTGTCTCTCTGTAAGCGACCCTTCAGGAACAGGTTCTGTTTGTATCATCAAGGGGACCCAGAGCTCTACAACTCTGCACTGCACGCACCCAGTTGGGGAGACCACAACACTTCACAGCAGTTGTAGTGACCAATACACCTGGAATGGACCCTTCCACCGTGGCTCAAAGCACATCTTGCGCATGTGCTTCATCACCATAACCCAGTCACCTGCGCTGAGGTCATGGCATTGCTCTTGTTGCAGCTGAGCTGTAGCCTCTTCAACCAGATGAGACAAAACAAACCACATCAGCCAGTCCTTTGCACTAATCCAGCACTAAGTCATCCGTAATGTTCACAGGCGCACCTAGTAATCCCATGGCCCTTCCCATGATGATTTAATGTGGTGACAGTCCTGTTCCCCTATCTGAAGTACTGCGAAGGCTCATCAACACGAGGCAACGCATTAGGCCATTGTAATGAAGTAGCACATACTTTAGCCAATCTGGATTTTCAGTTTTCCATGAATCTGCTTAACAAGGCCAGAAGCCTCCGGTTTGTAGTTACAATGTAGTGTCTGATCAACTTGCAAAGCTGAACATAGTAATTTCAGGACCTCATTATTGCAATGAGTCTCTCAGTCTGATTCCAGAGAAGTCTAGAACCCGTATGTGAACTGAGCTCTCTTAGCAATAACTTTGCTACTGTGAGATAGTCATTTCTTCTTATCAGATAAGCGTCAACACAATGAGAGAGAATGTATACAGTAACTAAGATGTGTATCAGTCCATTGCACACGGGTAACTGAATGAAGTCTAAACGCATCCTCTTTAAATGTCCTCCTGATCTTCCTATGTAACTCAGTGTTACTGCAGTTTGTTTGCCTACATTCATCTGTTGACATGAAACACATCTGTGACACAATGTTTCTGCCATCAGCCTAAACCTAGGATTCAACCATGTCTCTCAAAACAATCTCACCATTGCATCACATCCCCATGATCTGTACCATGGTAATGTCTTGCCAAAGGTGGTAACAAGCTATCTGGCAATACAGCTCTTTCATAATTTGAAGCCCAAATATCTTCCTCACCTCTTTTGACACATCCTGCTCTAATCCAGCCTTGCTGTTCTGCTTCTGACAACTTTTCCTGTAACCTCTTAACTTCTTCCCATGTATCTGCTGCGGTTAGCAAGAGATTTGAATTTCTCATCTGTTCCTTCATTTTTGATAATTGGCCTTGAAAGCACAAGCATTTAAGACACTGTTTCTGGCTACTTTGTCTGCATAGTCATTCCCACAGTCACATAATCTTTTCCGTTGCGGTGTTCTGAACACTTCACAACCGCAATTTGGGCAGGCAATTGTAATGCCTTCAAATGTTATACACTTTCTCACCATTGCGTATGGAGAGGCAGAGAAGGTCATAAAACCGCTGCGATCAAAACTGACCGAAGTCATGGAGGACACCAAAGCCATACTGACTGTTGGTGGAAATAGTCACCTTCAGCTGGTCTGTAACACAGCATGACCTTGTAAGGTCATCAGTTCAGCCATGGGTGCCAAAAGTACTCCTTGAAATCAGGGAACTTTGACCACACTTAAGACAGTACAGACTGCATAGGCTGCTCCCAGGTTTCCTTCATGGTCTTTTAAGCAGGAGCCATAGCCAAACATTACTCAAACTGATTCAGAAAGTGGCGTATCTTATATGCCATGTGTCAGCTTTGTGCACAGTTCAGTGACATCTAGACAGTCATGCTCAATTTCATCATCAACTTTTACATCATATACAGACAATTGCAACAGATTTGCAGGATTGAACATTGTACATGTCTTGTTACATTTGGGGCAGCTAAGATTGTCTGCTCATAGCATGTTAATCTGCTGCTTGTGAGGTGTTGGGTCTTGGTTCGAGTAACCGAATTTCTACAGAATGCAAAACAAAAACATTCAAAGGATAACTTGTAACAATGCTTTCGCACAGTCCTATGCTGCCATCCGTTGCTGCAGCAGCTTTGAGATAGCCAAGCAACGCTGAAGCTACTAGGTCAAGTGTAGACGAAAAGTAGGCAACAGGCCCATGAGTATTTCCATGTAACTGTTAGCACAGAGAGTGTGCATTCCTCCCTCTCACTGAAATACAAAGTAAAATATTTGCTGTAATCAGGCATACCCAGAACAAGGGCACCACAGAGACTTTCCCTCAACTCTGAGAAGGCACACATTTAAGTGTCATCTAACGGTACCGGATCAGACACATCCTTGAGTGTTAGCTTTTGTTAAAGCTTTAGCCAAAAGGGAAACGTTGGGAGTCCACTTAGGGCAGTAGCCCACCATTCCCCAAAACATCCTGACTTCTTTTTAAGTTGTTGGTGGATACATTTTCAGAATTGCTGAAATTCTCTTTTGTGACACCTTCCTTGCACTTTTCTCAATATGATGTCTACGTTTTAGGACTTCTCTCTTACAGTACTGTAATTCGGTCAGGGATACTTTATTTCCATTCTCAGCTAAATGGTTCAACAGGGAAATTGTGTCTCGTCTGCAAGCTTCTCGTGTGTTTGATGCCACTGATAGGGCGTCAATATATTGGATCAGGACTGAATGATAGGGCATCTCTAGGGTCTCCATTGTCTTTTTCAGAATCTGATTGAAAATTGATGGACGGTCAGTATCTTTGTGGGACTCGGCATCATGGAAAAACATGACTGCCAAACCGAAAAGCCAAGAGTTGGCTTTCCTCATGCAACGGTATGGAGAAAAATGCTTGGCAAAGGTCAATCACAGAGAACCACTTGGCCTAACATGAATTTTGAATCAAAATCACAGCTGAATTTGGTAGCACAGGACAACAAGGAACTACATTCTCATTGTTTTCTCTCAGGTCCTGGACAATGCAGTATTTTCCATTGGGTTGCCTCAGTCCCATGATGGGTGGGTTACATGGACTCCCCATAATCTCTGAATGTCCCTTGCTGAGTCATGGAGTCGGAACACTGGAGTAATTCGAGCAATTGTTTAGAGTTTCATGTTACATTGCAGGATTCTCAGATACTCAGCATTTGGCTCTACAATTATCCGTACAGGCTCAACACCTTTTATGAGGCCTAAATACCTTCCTGAAAAGTCCAAGACTTGAGATAGTACGATGTCTGTCAGATCTGCAGGCAAACCATCACTTGTCAATATGGGATACAGTCTGACATCAGGGGTTTGATTCACAATTTTAATGCAACATCCTCATCGTCTGTATCTCTATGCCTTTTGGACTGCAATATATAGAACAATTAGGCTTGCACTAGAGGTCGCGTCCAAGCAGACTCGCAGGACTAGAATCAGACACCACTAATCAGTGATTCTCTTCAAATGACCCTGTTAGAAATGGGGTCTCTGGTTGGCAGTCAGTTTGCATTCTGTCCAAGCAGGGACCCCCACTCTAGTCAGGGTAAGGGAGATACACTCTGCTCACCCCATTGGTAGCTTGGCACAAGCAGTCAGGCTTATCGCAGATGCAATGTGTAAAGTATTTGTACCAACACACAGAGTAGCACAGTGAAAACTCCACAAAAGGACTCCATACCAGGTTAGAAAAATAGCCAATATTGATCTAAATCAAACAAGACCAAAACGACACAAATCCAACATACACAAGCAAAGATACAAATTTTAAAAGTAAAAAGAGTTTTAATAGAAATCAGTGGATGCGTTGTTTTAGCACAAAGTACCTGGTATGTGTCAAAAATAAAGCCAGATGTGCGAGCGTGCAACGGAAAAGCAAGCTATGTGTCTATTCTTTCTCCGTCAGGCAAGCGATGTGTTGATTCTTTCCTCGCAGGGAAGAGATGCGTAAATTTCCAGACAAGCAACCTCAGGTCTGTATGTTGATGTTGCAGGTTTTGACACCCAGGGACGATGTGTGGAAAATTCAGACACACAGCAGCGATGAATCCACGCTAAGTTGGTGATGCGTCGATTTTTCTGTCACTGTGCAGATGCTGCATTTATTTTTCTGCCATTCTGCTCTGGTGCGTGGTTCTTCACTTTGGATTCACCACCTTTTCCTTTCAAGGGACAAATGACTGGATGTGGCACCACTTGGCAGGGTAGGGCTCTCAGCAAGAGAGCCCAGTTGCTGGCAGACAAAATCTTAGATGGCCATGAGACTTCAGAATTGGGGCAAGCTCAGTCCAAGTCCTTGGAGAATCTTCACAAGCAGGACACACAGCAAAATCCAGTCTTTGTCCTCTTTAAGGCAGAAGCAGCAACTGCAGGCCAACCCAGCAAAGCACCCACAGCAAACGTGCAGTACTCCTCCTCCAGCTATTCTCCTAGGTAGAGGATCTTCTTGATCCAGAACTGTTCTAAAAATCTGGGGTTTTGGGTCCACTACTTATACTCATTTCTGCCTTTGAAGTAGGCAAACATCAAAGGAAAGTATCTGTTGTTCACAAATTCTTGCCTTGCCCAGGCTGGCCCCAGACACACTCCAGGGGATTGGCGACTGCATTGCGTGAGCACAGGCACATCCCTTTCAGGTGACTGATCCTCCCTCCCCCTCTAGCTCAGTGAGCCTCATCAAAATATGCAGGACACACCTCAGCTCCCTTTGTGTCACTGTCTAGAGGGAATTTACAAACAGCCCAACTGTCAGTCAGACCGAGACGTGGATTCCACAGGCAGGCAGAGGCACAGTATGGTTAAACAAAAAATGCCCACTTTCTAAAAGTGGCATTTTCAAACTGACAATCTAAAAAACAACTCTACCAAAATATGTATTTTTAAATTGTGAGTTTAGAGACCCCAAACTCCACATCTCTGTCTGCTTCCAATGGGAAACTGCACTTAAAAGATATTTAAAGACAGTCCCCATGTCAACCTATGGGGGAGATAGGCCTGCAATAGTGAAAATCAAATTTGGCAGTATTTCACTATCAGGACATGTAAAGCACATCAGCACATTTCCTACCTTTTAGATACACTGCACCCTGCCCATAGGACTACCTAGGGCCCACTTTAGGGATGACTTACATGTAGTAAAAGGGAAGGTTTGGGGATGGCAAGTGGGTATGCTTGCCACGTCGAATTGGCAGTGCAAGACTACACACACAGACACTGCAGTGGCAGGTCTGGGACATGTTTACAAGGCTACTCGTGGGTGGCACAATCAGTGCTGCAGGCCCACTAATAGCATTTGATATACGGGCTCTGGGCACCTCTAGTGCACTTTACTAAGGACTTACTAGTAAATCAAATATTCCAATCCGGGATCACCAATCATAACCACAATATATACAGGGAACACTTGCACTTTAGCACTGGCCAGCAGTGGTAAAGTGCCCAGAGTTCCAAAAACCAGCGAAAACCAAGTCCAGCACACAGTCAAACATGCAGGGAGCAGAGGCAAAAAGCCCAGAAAACCACGCCAAGGACGCCAGATCTATCATGTGTCCCCCACAGCTGAAAGTGGGGAGAACTACCCAACCTCATGGGAGTTCTCATCACTAAGGCAGAAAAATATGGACAAACCATAAGCATTGGCAGGTTCTGTACCAGGGCGGCGTTCCACTGTAAAGTTCATTCCCTGTAGGTAGATGAACCATGTCAACAGTTTTGGGTTCTCACCCCTCATCTGCATTAACCATCTGAGGGGCCTGTGGTATGTCTGAACCTGGAAGTGTGTCCCAAACAAGAAGGGTCTTAGATTCTTCAGTGCCCAGACCACAGAAAAAGCTTTTCTCTCAATTGTGCACCACTTCTGTTCCCTGGGGAGGAAGCTCCTACTAATGAAGGCTACCGGCTGGTCTCGGCCCTCTTCATTTAGCTGTGCTAGAACTGCCCCCACACCATGCTCTGAAGTGTCCATCCGCACAACTAATTCCTTGAAGAAGTTGGGTGCCTTCAGCACGGCTGCATGCACATGGTTGCCTTCAAGGCATCAAAAGTGGCCTGACAAGCCTCAGTCCAGATCACTTTCTTGGGCTGCTTCCTGGAAGTCAACTCTGTCAAGGGGGCAACAATAGTGACATACCCCTTAACAAGCCTCCTGTAGTTACCGGTGAGACCTAAGAAGGTTCTCACCTCTGTCTGGGTCTTGGGTGTCAGAACCCAAATGGCATCAATCTTGGGCTGCAGGGGGGCACCTGGCCACTCCCCTCCTGGTGCCACAGGTAAACTACAGATCCCTGCCCTATTTGGCACTTACTAGCCTTAAGAGTGAGACCTGCCTTCTGCAGAGCCTCCAACACTTCACAGAGATGTTGCAGGTGTTCCTCTCAGCTGAAGCTGAACACTGCAATGTCATCCAGGTAGGCGGTGCTGAAATCCTCCAGCCCAGCTAAAACAAGGTTGACCAACCTATGAAATGCCCCTGCAACCTATGTAAGTTTGCAGGGGCATTTTCCACCCCAAAGGGCATGACACTCAACAGTTAGTGCCCCTCTGGTGTTGAAAATGCCGACCTCTCTTTGGCCTCATCGTTCAAGGCAATTTGCCAGTACCCAGACTATAAGTTAAACGTGCTGAGGAACTTGGCAGCTCCTAACCGATCTATGAGCTCATCAGTTCGGGGATGGGGTGTGTCAGTCTTAGTGACAGTGTTGAGTCCACGGTAGTCGATGCAGAACCTAAGTTCAGGTGTGTCACAGGGGAAAAGCAGCCTTTGGAACCCATATTCAACTAGGACCACAGCACTCCGATACAGTCACATAAATCTAGATTACCTGCCAAGTTGTAAAGGATTTGAACAGTCCTTAAACAAAACAATGATCTTCTTTGGTGTAAGTTTGGAGTTTTTATCCCGTCAGCAATAGTCCTTAGTAACTGCTTCGTTCATCACAGCCAACAGTAATAGTCTTAAATAGTTAATTATTTCATTAACAGCCAGCACGTGTTCGTCACACAGTGACTTTTTCGAGGCAGAGATGTAAGGAATGTTGAGTCCATATATAAAGTAAGTCAGTCATATGAGACAGCTGTGTCTGGTGTATGATAAAAACTTTAATGATTGCAAATAGTCCACTGAAGGCTTGTGGAACCTGCATTGTCTGACCTTGGGTCACGCTTTAAAATTTTGCATTCACTGTCTCTGTACATGCTGTGACTGAACCAGATTGTTTCCCCGAGACTGCACAAATCCTCCATTCTGTACCTGACTCTCATTTGCCATATTATATGGATTTGACATTCTCTCTTCCAATGGCCCACTTTGCCACCTACATGACATGGATTAATCCTTTACAAAGTCACCACATCCACTCCTGTACTTGGGTCTGTTGGAACACCTTGTCCTCTACACTGCTGTTGAAATCCATCATCTGAACTCCCAGCTGATAGACTCCCTGCATAGCACCAATATTCCCTAAGAACTGTAGATTCTGACTCCCCTGTGCAGCTTTCATCTGTGCCATGATCAACTTTTCTTTCAATTTCTTCTGTTCCATCTCCAATTCATCACTGCAATATTTTGCATATTTCAGGATCTCATCAGTCGACTTACTCTGCCAACACATCAAATGGTGCTGAATCATTGTACTGACTCCAGGGTTCAATCCCTGCACAAACCTGAACACAAAATGTCCCACATCTTTAGCTTCAATGGTCTGTGTACCACTATACTGTTTGAATGACTGCAACATCATAGTAGGAATGTATTGATTCTTTGGACTCTTGAGTCGTTCTGTCAGTCTTCACCCAATCAATGACTTTAGACAATTTTAATTTCAAGAAGAAAATCACCTGATGTTACTTCTTCATCACTATCAGAGACCGAGCATGAGTCACTGGATGTCTCATAGGTTCTTCATCAGGTCAGCCAACAGACACTTTCAATTCTACCCATAAACCACTTAGAACGACAATGTCAAACTAAGTGCTCAAATCCTCCCACAAATTTTTTTAAAACTTCACAAATTGTTCTATTTGTTTATACCATTCCACCGGCTTCTCTTTCAACTTTGGGAAATAATTTGTGAATGACGCCATATCACTCCTACTCCAGGACACATGAACATAACCTCCACCTGGAACTTCTCTCATTGGAAGCATTTGGAAATCTTCCTCATCCTCGTGCTTCCATCAGAGGCAGATATAACCTTACTTTCTTTGAATCCTTTTTCTTTACCCATTTGTCTTTCCACTTATATGATTCACTCCATTTTGGAATGTAGCTAATTAATTCCCTAATCTGCAGTTTCATTCCTGACGGTCTCATGTTAGCAATATCTCAGTAATTAAAACTCAAACAATAGCTTCTCTGTGATGCTTTGGATTTATTTATATCAACTTCATATCTCCAGGCTAATTCAACTAGTCTCTCATGGGCTTGTACTGCATGTCTCATAATGTCTTTGCATTCGAACAATCATTCATCTTTTTGATAAGTGTCTAATTGGGCTATGTTAAATGTTCCCAGTATCATCTCATTCAATTCTAATTTCAGTTTAGACACATCTATTGCCCTTTCTCTCTCGGGTGTCTTACATGTCCTCCCACTGTATCCTGAACCTACAGTCTTATTTGGAATGTCTATTCCCTTGAGCCAATCATCTAGTTCTTGAGCAGTAAGACCTGGTTCTGCTGGAGTATTCAATATTATCTCTCCTCAGGAGGTACTCTGATTTGCTTAGTCTGGCGTATTTGCAACGGACAATGCAGACATTTGTGTATTCAACAGTATTCCTCTTTTAGAAGAACTGCAATAGGCATTCATAACCGCATCCATTCTGGGTATGAAAAATGGTAGTGGGTGGACCCTGAGGAAACCTTGAATTTGAAGGAGATCCCGTCTGACCAGTTATCGGCTTTGCATTTGCAATGCGTGTAACATTTGTGTGTCTCAGGACTGAAGGAAGTCTCCTTATTGTCATATTCCCTGAATTGTCATTACATGGGGCACTCCTTTCTAAAGGCGTAGCAGGAACAGCCACTGTATGTGTATTATTCCCTGTCCTCCTGGTCCGTAGAATGGAACAATTGTAACAGGAGCAGTTAGCTAATTCATTTTGGGCTCTGAGGGACGGTCATCCCTAATTTCCCTCCTGTCTGATTTGAATTTGGTTCTACTAGCTCAGTAGATATATCGAAGTTTCCAGTTCCCATTGTCTCAGTTGCCCCTCCTGTTTGGATCATGTTATAAGGTGGTGGATGAATCAACAATAGCTTATTTATGAAATCATCGTCTGAATCGCTAGCACTGTTTTCACCCCTTTTCTCAGTTTCTTTTGTTCCTTCTTTCTTTTGGTTTAGTTTTCCCCTCCTCCTCACTCAAAGCTGTATGTAATCTAGTTCCCTTAATTATGTCAGTTCTCCAAGCTTTTTGTTGATTATCCCATCTAGCATCTGCACAAGTACGCAGGAATTTCCTGACCTTTACCTCATATTTCTCTTTCTGTCTCTACGAGGTATGTGTTCACAAGCATTAAGTGCTTCATATCTTGTGGGTCAAGAAGGCGTTTTCATCTCATATCGGATTTGTCTTAAATTTTCAAATGATGTGTTCCATAATGTGGAAATGCCAGTGCAACCTCTTTCTCAGTGATCTTGTGCCATTGTTCAAGCCAAAGATGTGTGTGAAGCCCTATGTTGACACCATATAATTACCTGGCGTACCTTCAGGAGAAGTCTTTACTCCCTCTCTAACTGGTATGAATGCATTTCCCTTCATCAGACTTTGAAATAATTTAAAGAATTTCATTTTCCAATCAAAATTTAATTCTCCACAATTTACTTATTGTTTGCAATCAGGAAGTAACTCTTCACCTGCAATCCTCTGTTCAGCGTTCCACATCCAATACCAGAGCGACTCTCTGTGACGTAGTCCACCAATACCAGTGCGAAAGTACAGCAAACAGACCTATACCAGCACGGCTTTACATCAACCGATCTATACCAGCGTGGCGCAATGTAACATCAGTCTCACTCCTTGCAGCGGCTTACCTTTCTTTATAATTTCTCTCATGGTCACTCTCACACACAAAAATCTATATGCAAAAACAATAGAAAAAACAAACGCAAGCACTTTTTCGACAACAACTTTGTCTGCTCCTCTAAGTGTTCAGGGTAGTCAATTACTTCAAAAACTATTCAGAGCTACACTTTCCGACCTACTCACAAATGAAACCTCAACTAGCGGATCTCACTCTGATTGATACAGTTTCTCCCTGTGCATTTGAGATGCACTGTACCAGCCTCTCACAGTCATACAAAGGAAGGTCCCTTTCTTGTGGTACTGTTGATGACATCATACGAACAGCACTGCTAAACAGCAGACAAGAACAGCAAGTGTTCTCTACACTTTTCTCATATATCCCAGGATCTTAGGGCACGACGGATCCGATAACCATCTCATCTTCTTTGCAATAAGTGTCCCCATTCTTTAAACAACTTTAAAATTTCTCAGAAAAACACTGCATAGTCGCCACAAAACACCCCAATCTAAGCATAGGCAAATGCAACACACAACCCTATTGATACTCGCACATCCGCTGAGTTGTAACAATGCTGGAACTCCATCAATCCTCCAAATAAGTAATGGGATTCGAATTTTGGGCTGAGTTTGGGCAATTTCATAATGGGAAACCCTAATTTCCTATTCCTTGAGGAAAACCAGACCATGGAACACCCTAACTCTCTACCTCTGAAGGAACCATCCCTGTGCTACCAGATTTGATGGAGCATTTCTAAGCTCTTGTCATAAGGTCAACAATATTTTTCAATGCAAGAGGATTGACTAAGAAGTTAGGTAACAATATGCTGTCATTGATTTACAGTGTAACCAATTTGACCACACAATGAAAACCCAAATTGGAAATAAAGTTAAAGGGATTGAGTACAAATTAACATTCAAGTTAATGTAAACAAATCTCAAAAACATACTGTAAAGATACAGAATAACAATTGGGTAACTAAATCTTCTGAAGAAATTTAGACAAATTAGCATAAGACAAACTAAAAACTGCAACACAAAATATCAAAAGCAGGTTCTGATGCTCGGAAAACGGTCACTAGTCAGTTTTCTTACACATTTGTGCAAGTTAAAATCCTCTAACTATGTTGATCTCTGAGCAAATAGGGATATTTCCAAAAGTCTAAGTTATAAGAAGTGAGAAATCTATCTAGAAAAAGCCATGAGGATAAAAAGTGAGGAGCAGAAATAAGACAAAAAATTAATGGTAAAATAGAGAGGAAGGTGTCAGCATGTCAGAAGGTCAGTCAAGAGTCTTCTTAGAGAGTTAACTGTAGGCCTAAGCCACACTCAGCAAAGCACAGGAACAACAGGGAAAGTCATAGGTCTGTGCCTCTCAAAATCCAGGGGAAAGTGTCCTACAATCAATTAGTGAAGTCCCTAGTTAATACCACAAAATCCAAATAGATAACACCCACACACCATCACAAGGTCCAGTGTATTCTTCTATCCCAGGATGTTACTTGCAATATCAGCTCCCTTTCTCATACCATTCCTGACAATAGGTGGTTGTCCTTGGTCGTCTGGACATTGTTTGCAGCATGTATGAATAAAAGACAGTCATCTCCTTGTACTCCTTCAAGGCTTTCCTCTCGGGCTCTCTATTAGTAATCCACCATCACATCTATTTCCAAACTACTATTTTATGTGAATGCACCTGCAATGAAATGACATGTTAGCAGAAAATGAAGAACAGTTTCTCATGTTAAAGAAATTCAAGCCTAGTTAAGTCAACTTCAAACATTATTCAGCAATGCACTTTTAATTTCATGTTATACTGTGCACAGATTAATTTCTACATTTATGTGAATATCAATTACGTAGGTTCAATTTGTGTGTCATGTTACAGTTCAAATAAATGTATCACACATTAATACATGAGTCTAGTCATGATGGAGAAGCACATGTCAACAGGCACATCTCCACAATAAATTATGAAACATTACTGCACACATTACATAAATTGTTATTTTTAAACAAATACATTCAAAATTATATGAGAATGGTTATGAAATTACACTCAATGATTATACTTCAATTAATAAAGTTAAGGAACACTGAAAACATTTTTCAAAACACTACAGTGAATGCACTTCATTATTGATGTCAGGTGCACCACTTCACATCAGTCAAATATTAAAATACACATTATATTGGTTTATGAATACATAAGTCAAGATTTTGATGTTGGGTTTTTCAGCAAAATCTAGTCTGCTCCAGTAAGTATCTAAAATAGTTGTGAACAATGTAGCTCGTACTCTTTCTGCAGCTCCAGAAAGGATTTCATAGTAGACCCTGACATGGCATCCTCAATTTGGATATACCAATGACATTCCATGATTTGAAGCCCTCTAAGGCTGTTACCTGTGACAGCCGGGCCCCATGCCATAGCGGTGTTTCCTTTGTCAAACACCCCTTCCATCCAAAAGTCCTGTGGGTATCTCGCCAAAGCTGAAGAATCACTTTTGTGGCTGCCAGGAAGTAGGAAAGGGGGATCCCTTGCATTCCCCAGCTTTTGATGGTGAAGGCAGGGTTGTTGAGTCAGTGGACTACCACTCATTTGTGACAATGAGGTGGGATGCCCTGTAGTATGTATATGTCGGGTGATAATACCACTGTCATATGAAGATTTATAACGCTTGGAGACGGCAATCTGTGGGGTCCTACCCTGCCACAGGAAGTACATCAACAAGGAATTGAGCGCCTTAAAAACGAGACAGGGAGAGGGAAAAGATAGCCCTGCAATTAATAGAGCAAATGAGGCAAGCCAACCATCTTGAAGATGGCTGAGTGCCCAAGAAGGGATAGCGGTAGGGTTGTCCTGAAACCAAGGTCCAGAGACACCTATTCGAGATCAGGTTGAAAATTGTATTCCAAGGCCCACGTGGGGTCACCGGATACGTACACTTGCAGATATTAAATTAAAAGAGTTGTATATTATACCTGATGCCGAACGCATGCTGGCCCAAGGGCAGGCTCATCCTGCACCCATCAGCGCCAGGAAGAGGCAAGGCAGGACAGGGCCACCCCAGTTTGCCCTTTACTCCCATACCGGTGAGTTACTTTAAGTTGGCATGATGGCTAAAGTAACCTGGTTTTAAAGCTGACTCGTGGACTAAGTATCACACCTGGAGCTAAGTTTGTGATACAGTAAATTGTGCATTGTACTCTGCACTGGGTTTAACTCCTCTGGTACTATGGGAAAGAGGAAAGCTCAATCCAATCCCCAGGGTAATCGGAAAAACAAAAGGGTAGAGTAGCACAACATGCAGCGGGGAATTGTGTTATTGAGGAAATTGATAATCTCATGGAGGAAGTGGAGACTATTTTTGGGAAAGGGAAGAAGTCGACCAGTGAGACTAGCGCTCCTAAAATTGCAGATATCTTTAAACTTAACAAAGGTGACAATTCAAGTACGTCAAAAATCCCAGTACATCAAAACACTCCCAGCTAATGACTCTCTTCTTACTCCCCATTTGATCTTGAGTGTTGATACCCTGGAGAGAAATGAAGCAGCTGATGAAGAAGGGCATATTTCTTTTACTAGCAATGTTTTGTGCTCTAATCATTTGAGCCCGCTTGCTAGAGAATCTACCTGAGTGGGTGATTGTAGAAATAATGATGAGAGGCTGAAAGGGGTCTCTGATACCTGTGCAGTGAGAGTGGAGGATGCTATTGAAGAGATAAGGGCTTTTATCTAAACATTGCAGGGGGAAATTATTACCTTACATTCTCAAGTATCCCAGTTACAAGAGACAATGGTGGAAATGACCACGTTTATTACAATTACTAGTAAGAGTACTAATGATCACATTCAGAAGGGAACCAGCTCCACTGAGAGCACACAGAGTTTTAGTTTGGCTGGCCGCTTGGAGGGGTTGATAAGACAAGGTATACCACGCTCTGGGAAGATAAAAAATTCTAGTGTGCACGGAAGGAAGAGAATGTTGTGTAAAGCGGGACAGGCCCAGGGGTGTTAGTGGTAATCATTGGCCGTGTACATACTGGAATAGTACCCGTAATCTCCCATTGAGTGATAAATATGGTCCACATCATTTTGCTGCTGGTGGGTACAGGAGCACCAAGGAGCACCTTAGCCTTGGAGATGTGCTTAAAATAATGGGTGCTGCTGAGGGCTCTGAGTCTAATCACAGATTTGGTGGTCTTCCCTCTGGAAGTCACTCGACTATGGCTCAAATTCAATTTAAAAATAAGCCCCCTAATGTTGAGTTACCTAGGCTGCATAGTAGTCTTCCATCTCAGGTCGTTCAACCCAGTAGTCTTGACTGCTCCCACAAAATAAGGGGAGATGGAGGTGCCCTTAATGCGGTTGATTGACTTAGGATGGACAATCCCTGTAATAACCATGGCCTATTAGCCAAACTGGGGTTGACCGGTATTGGTAGGGGCTTGTATGTATTTGCTCCTAAGTCTGTTCCTAAGTCGGGTAATAGGTTGCCTACTCCCTCCCCCTAATACATTGGTATTTAATGATGATATGTCCCCAGATTAACAGGAGCTAATAGAATGAATAAAAGGGTATGTCAAGATCTCCCGCAGGAGAAATCTATAGAGGATAAAGATGGTAGTTTAAGATTTAGGATGATCTTGTGGAACCTGGCTGAAATTAACTCAAACGTTATTGATCCAGATTGAGGTAAATTTATAGAGAGGTTCCATTTATGCCTGTTCCATGAAACCTGGTCCTTAAATCCTGTTCATTGATCTTGTTACATGAATTTTAGCATTGAGGCTAGGCCATCGGCAAAAGGGCGCTCTTCGGATGGCTTAATAAAATGGATGAAAACGCCTCTAGCAAGTAAAAGAAAAAAATCTGGATTTTAATTCTAGGGATATCTTGGGTGTGGAAATTACTATAAATAAGGGAATACCAGGGCTAAAATGAAATAATATTTATAATCATCCAACTAGCCCTTATTATGACTCAGAGACTCTGGTAGCTCTAGCCACTTTCTTAGAAAGGGATGGTTCTAAGAACTTTCTGATTGTAGCTGGTGACATGAACACTACGTTTTAACCTTTTGATCTTATCCAGGAGCTGATGTTGGATGGGGATGAGAGGTGTATACCTAGTCTGATGATACCAGTGTTGAAAAAAAGCTTAAAAGTTCTCCTACAGCTTGCAACAATCAGTTTAAGAAATGTGCTGAGGGGATGTAATAGGCAAACCCTGTCAGATAAAGGGGTGAATCATACATTTAGGAGGGCTAAGTCTAGAAGCAGGATAGACTATATCCTTTTAGATATTGATTTATGGCATAGTCTTTATTACATGATGGTCGATGAGAGGAGAGATAGTGATCACAATGCCCTAATCTTGGAACTAAAAACGTAAACCTCTTGTGTAACGATCTGAAAGTATGTGAGAAGGATGTTCCAATCATTACATCAAATGATGGTAAGAGGGTAACATGACCTCAATTAGAGATGAACAAGGATGCCCTCACACAACTTTATTCTGTAGTTGAAAAGGTCATTTCTTCACTTGAGAACCCAGATTTATATGGTCCAGTGGTTATGGGAACACTTCTGGGACTGTTTAATACAATCAAGGATTATCTTTATAAAACAGTGCCCAATTTCACAGTAAATCGTTGGCTGAGTGGTTCAATGAGGACTGTAAGCAAGCTAAAGCCAACTTAGTGTGGGCTGTGAGGGGAATTGGCTGTGCATAAATATCGGAGGAAAGAAGAATGTATAAGGGAACCCAGGTGATTGCCAAAAAACAATGGTAGGAGGAGCAATGGCAGGATTTGGCCAGGGCACCCTCATCGAAAGACCAGCAACTATTTTGGCACGTACTAGCTAAACATGTTTCCCATGTAATTTCCGAAGATGAGTTTTATATCATGCCAGATGTTAGGATAACCCACTACCAAACTGTATTCCTCATGGCCTGACCGTCTAGTAAATAATATGTGGGGTGCTGAGGCTATATTAATTATCTTGGAATGTTAATGGACTAATGAATATGTTGCAGTTTGAAAGTTTTGGAACAGTGGTCAAGTCACATGAGATTGTGTGTATGCAGGAGACCTGGCTGTGTGATAACACCTATGTATTTGAAGGTTTTATGCAGGAAAATAGGGTTGCCAGTAGAAGTCAACAGGGTCGTCGTCCTTGGGGTTTCATAACCCTAATTTCTACAAAAATAGCAAAGAAGGTGATCACAGTAGAAGTGAAATGTGACTGGTTGATGGCTTGTAGAGTGAGACTACTGGAGCCAGATTTGGATGGGTTGATATGACTCCATGACAGTAGTTAATGTGTATGTACAAGATGTTCGAGAGGGGATGAGTACTCCCAAGAACTAGGTAGATTCAAGGAAGACATAGATTCATTGTGTTCTATGTTTCATAAAGATCTATTAAGGAAGGGGATTTTAATCACAAGTTAAACCCTGGTACAATTGATGCCTGAAACAAGGAGATATTGTTGGCATATAATGTAAATTATGCCAGCTTCCCAGAAATTAATAGCGAGGCACGAGATGAGGCACTCAAAAAATATTTGGGCACTATGGATCTGTTTTGTAATAATGGAAGGATGAAGCCCAATCCCCCAGCTAATCGAACATTTAAGTACGGGACACAGCCTTGCCCAATTGATTACATCTTCATGCATGCGTTGAACTTCAATAAAATTAAACATTTCTGTGTAGGGCAGAAAGATGGAAGTGATCATAACCCCTTAAAGTTGTAACTAAGTAGAGGGGCAAGTAATACATAAGAAAGGGTACTCCCCATTGAAGTTGATTATCCAAAGCCCCTCACAACCTGCATCATGGAGGAAACATTGACCAAGTTAGCATCCTTATAAAAAGAGATTGTAATGAGTAAGGCATCAGTTAATAATTTATTGTGGTATGAGAATATTATTAGCTGAGCAGTAACCCACCTAAGGGTGGGTTTGAAAGGGGAGAAGGTGAAAAGGCCGAGACTGCAGAATCATCAGAGGAAAGGGAATACCTGGCTTAAAAAGGAGTGTCGGAAACTAAAGTCCCAGATTAGAAAGGCATAGAAAAGGCTTCAAAGGAAATATGATTGGGTGAGTTATAATAGTCTTCAGAAACTGAATACGGTATGTAAACATATGGTGCAAAAACAGAAGAGAGTTTATCAGGAGAAGTGTTGAGGGAAACTACTAGGAGCCATGGAAACAAAAAATGTAAAAAGATTTTGGAAACTTGTACAGGATGGT